>NC_080465.1:18415832-19015832 GCF_028018845.1 Melospiza georgiana
ATGCAGTGATATGACAAGAAGGAATGGTTTCACACAAAGAGAGTAGGTGTAGATTAGGTATTAGGAAGGAGTTATTTTCTGTAAGGAAGGTAAGGCACAGGAACACATTGTTCAGGGAAGTTGTTAAATCAGCAGTTATATACCAAGGGCTAGATTTTCCAGTTATACAGATATCCTTTTTACAATATCCTGCATACTCTAAGGTTTTTAATTGGGCATAAATTACATTTGTAGTCCCTTCAGGATACCTTTAGCTTTCTGGAATGATGACAGTTGGTTTTGCATAAATGAAAACCCAGCCACCAAACTCATTATTGTACTTGGATTGAAGCCTTCTCAGCAAATCCAATTTGCTATAGAATATACCAGTTCACAGTCTGTTACTCCTGCTCTCTGCATCTCCTTTCCTCTGTATTTCCACAAAATTTCAGCCCAGCCTCTGACAACTTGACCCTCCACACACCAACACTGTATGGCAGCAAATGAAATCTTGTCATGGAAGAGGAAGTTGCACAGGATCAAAATGTAAAACAGAAAAATATTTATTTAAAAAGAGTTCCTTCCCCTTGAGTAAATTTCAAACTAGGGAAAGGCAATATTATGTGTTCTAAAATTTACATGACTAGAAATTGAAAATAAGTTAATAAGCTGAACTTTTACATTGACTATTTGTGTGCCTCTTTTTTCAACTGTGCTGTTGTCTCCCTGCCATGCAACTGACACTACAGCGGCCTGAGATAACCTTCTCTTCCCACATGCATATATATATATATGCATATCACTGATTTGTGTGTATACATCCAGAATGTGACCCCTTGTGAGCAATTTTTCTGTTTGAATTAGAAACCCCAGGCTAACATCTTCTGGATGTCAGAAGAATTTCATGCATGCGAGCCACTAACCAATGTCTACATGAAATTCCTGAAAAATTCTATTATTTAAACTGAAAATATTCAATATGCAAGCCTCTTTCTTTTCCCCTCTTTTACTTTATGTATCAAAATAATTGCTGAGCCTCAACACAGTATGCATTGTCACTATTCCACCTTCATTTGCATTCTTCCTACATTTTGCGGCATGAAAATTAGAATTAAAAGGAAGTGAAACATTTATTAGTAATGGCAAACACTTACATGTGTAGTTATTTTGCCTATGATTACATAAGCCAGACTGTTTAACTTGTGAAATGGCCTAAATTTACATTTATATAGTAATGATCTTGTTTCTGTCCTATACCTCACATTCTAAGCCGCTTGATTTGAATTACTGTGCTTACACTGGAATAAAGAAGGAATGTACAGTTTTTTTGTTTAAATTGAATAAAATTAATAGTTTATGCTATCTCTTTTTAAAACACAGATACACACTCCTGTGTGTTATGAAGATCCCTTCTCTAAAGTTCTCCTTTCCAACTTGCAAAAGGTAGAATTTGCACAAGAATAGGTCTGCAGTAATGCTCCACAGAGTGTTGGTGGGAAGGTGATTGTGTTTTGGTAATACCTTGGCCAAACCATAACTCTTGAACAGGAGCATATATGTCAAAAATGGATTTAAATTGCCTTTTGCGCCTTTCAGCAAAATTGGCTTCATAGCATCATTTTAGATGGATTTTTAACAAAACTAGGTTTAAAGTGGTGCATAGTTTCTGCTGGCTACAATATGGGATTTAGAAAAATCCTGTATTAAAGAAACTTTTCACTAAAAGTGGTAGTTTGAATTGTTATAAGAGTAGAATATATATCTTCCCTTTCACTGTGCAAAAAAAAAAACCACACACATTTTTGGTTGGCTAATCATATATATCATTTGAGACAGTCCAAAAACTTTCCAATAATTCCATCATTTATTTCTAATTTGAACTTCTAGTCACAAGACTTCATTTTGCCTTTGTCTGAGAGATTAGATTCCTCAAGTACTATTAATCTTCTCCCTGCAGATATATTTCTCTATTGATGATACTTATCCAGCCCCCATTATCCAAGAAAGAGAAGAATGTGCTCGAGATCACAAAGATAACTTTGATAATGAAGGCAACTGCCAATTGCTTCTGAGTAAAACCTTAACTTCAGGACCACTCTTCATGTGTGGAGATCACCATTTTGCAACCAAATAAAACTATCTTAAGAGGTAAAAATAGAAAAAAATATCAAAACATTCTTACTGTGTCATGTTTTATGCTGATTTTCCCAAAGGTGCAGAGTTAGGCTGGGCTTTACTGTCTCTCCTGTCCTAGACAGACACACACAGACAGAACCTTTATAGAAATTATTAATTTCTCAAGGTGTTTTGAATAGTGTTGTATTTACATGGTAAACTGAAGCTCTCATATACATGGGGCATTTGCTGTCCAGATGTTGATAGGAGGTTCCATTGCAAGCGTCTGTGTGGCATCTTCAGCAGAATTAAACAGAATTCACCAAACCACAGTTCTGGATCATTGTTACAACCCAGCTCACCTACGGCCCTATGCCCTCAAGCACACACACGACCATTTACTATTGATCATCTCCAGCTGCTTGTAGAAACCTGTCTTACGGGACCCTGTCTGCATGAGCAGGGACAGTTTCTTCTGAGCATTTGAAATCTGCATATGACTTGTTCACAGCCTTGCTCCTCATCAGGAACAGCCTGGGGATACCCCTGCTGTAGACTGTCACAGATATCCCCACTGAGGTGACTAATGAAGGCAAATGAACAGTGCCTAGCAGGGAGCCTGAGCACAGTGGGGCTCCCCCAGGGCAGGGAGTGATTCAGGACTGTCCACAAGTTCCTTTAGCATGTTTCCTGTTCCTCTGCTGTGAAGGTCCCCGGGAAAAGCTCCTTTGCCTCTTGTTGGCCTATCTGTCTTGAACCAGCCTGGTGTGCAAAATACACAGAGAGGAAATGAGGACTGACAGGGCAGGGATACAGGCAGAGCCCTGGAACACAGATACACCACAGCTTTCACTGTGTCCATCAAACTTGAATTTCAGTCTTGTATCACAGTTGTAGCTTCAGTAGTACAGACAGTGCCTCACTTGTCAAAATCACAATAAATTCTTGTGATTTATTGCAAAAGAGATTTTTTGCCCCTTACATAAATAGTCACCACAGATTAGCAAATATGTTCTATTTTCACCTTAAGGAAATATGAACAGTTGACAGAATTCATAAGATAAATATTGCAGTTGGAGCAATATTAATTATATGAATGTAAAATGAGACATCATCTGCCTGGTTTCCTTCACTCTGATATCCATCTACCTAAAGTATAATGTTCTCCTCTTTTCTGCTCATCATCCTTAGAGTCTGACTTCAGGGAAAGCCAGCACCAAGAAACTAAGTAAGGATATTAAGGGAAAAAATATGATGTAAAGCAGGAGTTGAACAACAGGAGCAAAGCAAATGTTTTCTCTATCACTGCATGAATTGACAAGACAAAATAAAGGACTTCCCAAGACTGCTGGAGAGTGGCAGGGTTATGGGAGAACAACCAGTCAGCCAGGGAAAGTGAAAAATAAGAAGTAAAAATGAGACTATTTCAGCTGAGTGATCAAATAAAATATTGGAAGGAATTGTATAGTGAATGTAAGTCCGTGACAAACAGTTCAAAAGTGATATATCTCCTCTTACTTTAGGAATCTAAAATACTGTCCAATTCATCTTCCTTTACATGTAACAAAAAGAATTGTGCAGTTCCATGGTGCGATGCATTTTGCCTATTGCAGGTATTTTTTAGCATGTGATGAATTATCACTGTATATGTCATCCCCCATCAGCAAGACACGTAGCACAGCACGCAACACTGTTGTAGAGGACTACAGGCAGCTATCCCAATTAAGCAAGGTAAACTCAATCCTCTGGAGCCAAGGATGTTTCTTCTGAAGGAGACATTATGGGGGAAAAACACTTAGCCCTTTTTGTAAAAATTTGATTTTTTGGCCGATTGTTCTGATTACAGCAGACTGATCTAATTCCTAATCTGCAGAAGTAGAAATTCAAGCATAAGGGCTTTAATCTTCACTCACCATAGTACTGTTATAGTCACTGATTAAAAATGTTCAGCTCTACCTGTAGGTAATTAAACCATCTCTTCTGCTGGGTTTCCTTCATACAAGTGAAATCTGCTGATTTACTGGGACTGACTTACAGCAGTCAGACTTTCCTATTCACAACAAGAGCTTTAGCCAATGTCATTGGCAAGCTGTTCTTTTAAACAGACAGCTGCTTCTTCCAGTATAACACTTTCATACTAGAATGAAATAGCCTTCCAAGGGAAAACCCATTCTCCTAATTCTAGCAGACTGAATATTTTCACTTTCCCACTCATATTGTTGGTCATCACATCTTTTATAGCACAATAATTCTCCAAAAGGTCAATTGTGATTCTTACAAGAAGTCCTTTGAACTGCATTCCATGATTTATTCATGCTGAGAATTGCTTCTTTTCTTATGAACTTCAAACTGATGAGCTAAACAAATTCATGCAACTTTACTTTGCACAAGGTATTTCCTTTCTAATATCTGTATCCAAGAAAGTGTAGTAGTCTGGGAAGACATGCAATGGCAGCCATTGGTTTGAAGCTGGTAATTCTGCTAGAGATAAGATCTATAATAAAACTTTTTAAGCACTTGTAAGCCTAACACATGAGGTAATAAAGGGTCTCTTTGATGTTATTTTCATATGAAAGCTTGTACTGTCATGCTTAATTTGAGTCCTGCAGAGCTTTCTGCCTATTGTTGGTAATATTCATCTTCTTTGTTGGTTGAAAGTCTCTCTCACATTGCACTCTCTGCAGCTGACAGCTATACTCAGCAGGCTGTTGTGCAATCTGCTTTACCTGCTGCAGTACAGGTGTGTTGAGGAGGCTTGTCATGAAAATGTTGTGCCATCAAACAGGATAGCAGTTGTCTGTCTGCCCTCGTTTTCCAGAGCACAACACAGCATAGCTTCAGCCTGCCAAAGAGTTTCCTAGGCATGGCAACCAACTGCAACAGTCAGATCTTCCTATTCTTCACAGGACTTCAGCCTTCAGTTGACAAGTCATAGCATTGCTCAAAATTTCAGGCTTGCAGACAACAGAATAGCCTGGTTTTTTTTTAATTGGGTCACAACAAGAATGCTGGCACATTCTAGCCTTTCTGGTAGGAAGGCAAAAAAGGTTCTTCTGAGAGAAAAGGGTAAGACTACATCCATCAACCTGCTGCCAGCAGTCCCACTTTTAAATTGCATTCATCAAGGAGCAATGGTACAACCCTTTTACATCTTTCTTTTGTCATCTTACCTGTGAAATATTCAAGTGGTCCATTCTGTTATTTTTTAGGCAAGAAGGTCTCTAGAAGAAAGATAAACATCTATGCAACTTACATGAAGCTATCCTATTGCGCTGCATCTTGCTGAACTTGAGTTCCATCTCTTAAAAGCTGTTGTGCAAAAAATCCCCACACAAATACAGACAAAAATGCTGAAATAAGGGAAGACAGAAAATTATAACCTGTTAAATTGAGAGCAGCTTTTTACTAGGTTGGAGGCTGTTATGAACATTAGGTCTTTCAGTCTACCAATAAAAAGAAATCCCTCCTCTCAACTAAACTATTTGGTTGGCAAAGCATGGAAGAGTGTAAAAAAAAAAAAGAAAAAAAAAAGACTCAGTATGAGCAGTAATTTTTCAGCACCTCTGCTGGAAACTATGCAGTACCCTAGTTAATTTCAGATGGGTCTGGCACAAAGTAGCTGAAGGACTATCTTTCACCCCACAAATTCTGACACTTTTTACACTATATTCTCTATTTCTAAGTGTTTTTAAAGCAACCAGTCTATCTGTGGATTTAGGTATTGATCTAGGCTCAGTGGTGCTGAGACATCAATTTACTAATCAGTGTCTGCTATGCTTTATATTACTTTTCATTGCTCCCTCTATGCAGCAAAAATAGCTCAATTATTTCAGAAGCAGTACAGAAGGTGATGTTATTCTGTATGGTGGCAGAATGAATTTCTGCCTCCAAGGTGTTTAACAGCAATCATTTTCCAGGCATTTTATTAAATGCAAGTTTTTTCTTTTCAGCAAGATTTTCAAAATGGGAATATGTTGAGCACAGAGGAAGGAGGGTCTAGTCAGAACTGCTTGCCAGACCTCTGGGGACAAGAAGGGCTGAGAGATAAAGCTCGGAAAATTCAGATGCATCTCTAAATTAGCAAAACATTTTTGGATGGCTGCCCCTCTCTGCTTACCTGGCCTTCATTTGGCACTCCTCCAGCAGCACTGCAGCACTTCTCTGCAGAGCTGCAGCTGAGGGTTATTGCTCTGAGCTTCTACAATAGGGCTGTAGCAGGAACAAAAAGAGAAAAATCAGATACAATACAGCGAGACGGAAAAGGAAAGGTTTTGCAGTGGTGGGATTTGTCTGTGATTTTGCTGATCTAAGTAGCAGGACAAGATCTCTGAAGAGCCTGCTGTGATGTTAAGTAAGTCACCAGCCCCAAGGTTTCCCTCTGTCTTATGCAGACCAAGCTGTGAGAGGAACTCACATTGAAATTTACTGAATCCCCTCATAAACTTCTCTGAAAAGCAAAGCTATTTTGAACTTACTCTAAAACCCTCTTATTCCTCTCCCTCTTCCTCCCTTTCTACATCTGAATTTGAGGCATATACTAACCAAAATTAGATACAGATAGAAAAAGCTGAAGATTTTAAGATAATTTTTTTCTCAATATTTTATGACAGTAGAATTAACATGTTCATTTCAAAAATGTAAAAATCAAACAGAGTTTTTCTTTCTCATTTTTCTCTTACCTACTATCATTGAAACCATTCAAAGATTAAAAACTGTTTCAGAAGCTCAAGAGAAATTCAGTCCTATGCATAAATTAAGCACCTCAGCCTGTCACCTGGCTTAAACTAACTGGTTTCTATCTCTCCTGAGGGATGTGAATGAGAAGGAGAGAGAGAAAAGCATGGTTAAGGCACTCATTATTTCACAGGGAGAGGTACTTCTATTGAACACAAAGAAAGTGATGCTGTCTCTCTTGGTATATGAGAACTTGAGGAATAAAAGTAAAGTCAAACTGTAAATTACCACAGGTAGAAGTTTAGTAGATGCAGGGTGAATTTGTTTTCCCCTCTAGTAATTCTAATTTCACCATGTGCTGAAGAAGCATGTCAAAACCTAATATGTACCTATTAAGGGTTGTCTGCATCTTGCTCTATACTAGCATAGATTTCCTATGAGAATACAACGTTTCGAATAATTGCCTTTGCCAGCTGTACCTTGGAACATCAGCGTAGCAATGCCCCAGATACAGGCTATGCTCTGCCAACTGAAATGAGAACAAAAAGCTGGGAATGGCAAAATGAAGAACCTATTGATGACAGGGTACAATACTCTGCGGATGGAGGATAACAAAATTTTCTTCATTCTGAGCACTCAGGGAACAGACAAGAAAAGGGGACCTCCACCCAACCCAATTCAGATTCAGCAGCTTCATAAAAACAGCTCAGCTTGTTAAGGAATTTGTTTCTTACTTTTATATGCTAATGTTGAAAATTAACAGCAAAAGATCATATTCTGAGGAATCACAACCCACCTCCAAATATGCACTCACTCACTAGAATACCTGGAAGAGAAGTCAAACAGACCTCTGTGAGGCCAACATAGACCTACATGACAAATTCTTAAAAACAAAAATGTGGAGATTTATTAACAAATGCAAAAAAATGTAAGTAGTATCCATTTGAAGATATATAGAAAAGGCAAAACACTGTCCCAACTCAAGTTGTACTCAACAAAACCAGTACAACTCACTGCTCCAGCTAATATTGAGGAGCAATTCAGTGCATGCAGCTCAGGTGCAGCTTTGCTGGGAGTTGCAGGTTCAGTTCTGGGTGGGAGCCCAAGGCAAGATGCCAGGAACTGCCAACCCTTGGCCCAACAAAGTGCCCTGGGACCTGCAGCATCAGCCAGGGGACCAGACACTGAGGCACAGCACGAGCTGATGGCTCACGAGGAGCAGAGATAGTTTTGCCCTTGGACTGTGAGAGTATAAAAGCCCACGGGTTCCTTTGTTGGGGGTCTCTCCTTGGAGGAACCAGTTGGAGCTGTTTCTGTGTTACTGCACAGAATAAACTGCTTTATGGAACAAGACATCTGAGGCTCTCCTAAGAGAAACTTGATGTCAAGCTGGTAAGGAAACCTTGTCTGACCATGTGAGAGTGGGGTGTGTGGGGTGTCTTTTTCAAAGGGATTTCAGTCTCAGCAGTTGAAGTCTGTGGTAGTGGAAGTGTGACTGTCAGAGTCCTCCTCAATGGTCAGATGGGGAAGTTTCCTTAACACTGGCTCCTGGTAAATGTCCCTTGTATTTGATGAGATCCGTGAAATTCTACATTACGTTTGACTTACATGTCATTTACCAGGTTGGATACTCCATGCTTCCAATTTTAATCCAAATTCAACAGATTTATAGCTACTGTACCAACAGGTTGGTCCCTAAATCAGAGGGGAAACAGCACTTCAGATTGCTGAGGACCTTGAAAAATAATTTTCTTATTTGTTTTGGGCTTCAGTAAGACTCTTCCAGCCGATTTGTTTCCCAGCTCTCATGACAGGTTAAGCAAAAAAACCAGATATTTAAACTGGACCGGGTAATAAGGAGGGATGGTTTGCACACTGGAGAGTAATATTGATCTTTCTACCATTTACCTACCAGCTACCTGAAGTATTATTTAGCTGAATTAGATCTTTAAAGGTCAGAAGTAACAGAAATACAGCAAAAGACAGTAAGAATCTGTAGTGAAGATTTCTGACAAAAGCCATAAATCACACCAGATTCTTGAACAACTGTGGGGGAAGGGGACAGAGAAGAAGGGATTGGGACACCCTGGGACGAAGCCATCAATCATATGTAACTCACATCCATTGTTCCAGAAAGTTCCCTGCTCCCCACCTTTCCATTTGGTCTCTTCCCTAAGAACACCCTCTCCCCGTTTCCTTATTGGAGTACCCTTGTCACCCCACCCTGTACCCCCTTCCTAGTGTCTCAAGTGTACCCCAGTCCCACCTACCCCTGCCCCTTACAAACCCCGTTCCCCCTGGGTTCAGGGCTTGGCGCCCCAGCTCCGGTACCCTTCAATAGAGCTGTACCCCGCTTTCCTCCCTGTGAAAAATGCACGTATTTTATGATTGGCTTTTTGCAAACATTAAAATTAATATTATATGTGTTGTGTTAGAAAGAAATGCTGTATTAATTCTCTTAAGTACTGTGTTAAATATAGATTTAGGTTATAAAAACTGTTAAAATAGAAACTATGCTATGTAAGATGCTTTGTTTAACAGAAAGGACTTGCATCGAGATAGCAGCCACAAGACACCTAAATCTTTCAGAGAAAGGGAATTTATTGCCTTCTTATCAGAAGAAACTAACTTCTTCCCACCTTGGAGGCGCTGTTAGGATTAGAAGAAAGAAGCTGACACTGACCAGGCGGAATCCTGTGTTTGAATGGAATTTATGCATAATGTATGAAGTGTATGAATATGCAACGGGCTATTGTTCTTAAGGGTTAATCCTTTGTTAACGTGGGTCCTTTTTCGGGCTCGTGATGCCCAGAAAAAGGTACCCGGACGTCCGTAACTCTTTGCATTTATTGTCTCATATTGTCCTAATTCAATTTGTCCAAATCGTTATTACTCTAATTGTGTCACTATTCTTTTTAACCATTTTATTACTATTAAACTTTTAAAAATTTTAAAAACAAGTGACTGGCGTTTTTCACACTCCCCGCCTGTGCCCTCAGACTTCCCGAAAATGAAGCCTGTTGGAGCTACACGGGAGTCTCCGTGCCCTCCCTTACCTGGCCATGCCAACATGTCACCATCCAGGACTGTGTGTGAATTGGCGGCAGGGACACGCCGAGGAGGGGCCCGCCCGCACCCACCCAGGTTCAGGCTCCCAGCAGCAGCCAGGACCCCGAAAACCCACACACAACCTTGTACTTTTCACTGCTATAACACACACACGCACACACAAAAGAAGACTCAGTTGTCATTGTTGAACTCAAGAATAATGAAGTTTGGGAGAGGTCTCCTGTGTTTAGCGTGCTGTTCTATATCTGTGAAGCACTCAGAAGCAACAAGAGTTGCCGCTGAATTTTTCAAGAAACATCAAAGTGAGCTTTCTTCCCCCTGTCCTTTTATTCTAAGTCTGAAACCATTGGAAAAATATGAAAATGCTTTCTCCAAAACATGCTTTCTCTCAATCCATGCTCTCTGGGATTTTTCCATCATGTGTCTCTCATTTCTGCCTTAATAAAGTGTACAAGAGGTCATCAAGAGCTGTGAATCTCTGTAATGCACCAACTGATCATCTACAATGTTAAGATACTTCTTTTGTACCTCAACCATTTAAACACAAATCTTCTGGAAGGTTGAAGTGTACTATTTCATTATAATAAGTGTAAGAAGTGGCATGACATAACTATAAGTACCATGACATGCAAGTTTGTGAGGCCATCCATAAGTTTTTTTCTAGAATGTCTGTTGTCAGCTCTATTTAATAACTATTACTGATCTGAACAAGTGAATCCAGTGCATCCTCAGTCCATCTGTGGAGGACACCAAGTTGGGCAGGAGTCACTGATGTGACGCAGGCTCTGGATGGGGACCTGAACAAACTAGATTGATCCACTGAGGTCAGTTCTGTGATGTTCAACAAGGCAAAGTGCCAAATCTGTCCTCTGATCACAGCAACCCCATGCAGCGCTACAGGCTTGGGGAAAAGTGTCTGGAAAGGAAAAGTCAGCAGGAAAGGACCTTGGAGTGCTGGTGGACAGCACCTGAACATGAGCCATGAGTGTGCCCAGGAAGGCCAATGGCATCCTCAGCAATGACGTGGTCAGTAGGACCAGGGGGGTGATTGTCCCCCTGTACTCATCACTGTGGAGGTCACACCTTGCATCCTTTGTTTAGTTCTGGACTCCTCAGTACAAGAAGGATGTTGAGGGCCTTGGAGCATGTCCAGAGAAGGGCAACAGAGCTGGGAAGGGTCTGAAGCACAAGACTAATGAGAAGAGGCTGAGGGAGCTTGGGGTGCTCAGCCTGGGAAATACGAGGCTGTGGGATGACCTTATCACTCTCTGCAGCCTCATGAAGGGAGGGTGTAGCCAGGTGGGGTTGGTTGATGCACCCAGGTTACACATAACAACACAAGGGGAAATGGCATCAAGTTGAGCTAGGGGAGTTGTACACAGCATATAAAGAAATATTTCTTCACAAAAAAGGTTTGCCAAGTTCTGGAATGAGCTGTCAAGGAAAGTGGATGACTCATGATTCCTGGAAGTATCTAAAAGACGTGTAGATATGGTACTTAGGGATATGCTTTGGTGGGGCATTTGACAGAGGCAGATCAACAGTAGAGTATGATGATCCTAAAGGTCTTTTCTAACCTAACTGATGCTATTATTTTATCAATTAATAAGAAAATTAGATATTACCAGGACTTCCCATTGGCAAAGATGAAATGAACCCAGATGGGTGATAAGTAGTCAATAAACCACATTAATTTTTATTTACTACATTGCAGTCTTCAACATCCTCACCAGGGAGGTGGAGGAGCAGGTACCAATCTCTTCAGTCTTGTGACCATTTACAGCACTCAAGGAAACAGCATGAAACTGATTCAGAGAAGGTTTAGGTCAGATGTTAGAAATTGTTTTTCTTCAACAGAGTGGCTGGGCACCAGAACAGGATCTCCAGGAAAGTGGTCGTAACACCAAACCTGACAGAGCTGAAGAAGGCATTCAGACAATGCTCTCAAGGCACACAGAGTGCATCGTAGGGCTGTCCTGCGCAGGGCAAGGAGCTGACTCTATAATCCTGATGGGTCCCTTCCAACTCAGCATTTTCTATGATTCTATATAGTGAGAAGTAAGATCATATGAAGATTTCCAGTTAACACATATGATTTTGTTACAGGGATTATATAATCTGTGTTATCCATTTGGTCACATTGAATGTGCTATAGAATCTATTCTGTTACCTAATCTGCTGTTATTTTCTACACAAACATCACAAAAGAAGCACCCCATCCCACAATTTTGTTGTTTTGCGCATGAAACCATGCGTATCCATTAATTCCTGTCAGGAAGAACTTGAAATCTTCTTCATAGTCATGGACATTGTAATAGTTACCAAAGTATCCTATCATAGTGCATGGCTTTGGTAAGAGAGAACCACTCTTTCCTTTGGAAAGAAACAGTCTTGATTTTTCAAATCTATTTGCCTGTGTTTTTCACATTTGTTTCCTGTTTTCATTCTGTGACTAATCATCAAATAGTTGAATGTTTCCTGCATATGCTTCATTGTAGCACAGAATTTTGCTATATTCTGTCAAAATTCTGTGAAATTCTGGGAATTCTGTGAAAATTGTTTCACTTTTTACGTACTCAGTGTGTTGAATGATTAAACTGATGGTTAAATTATTCAGATTCTGGTGGGTTTTTTAAACTCTTGTAATTTTCCAAGTAATTTCTGTGAAGTATCAAATGCATTTATTCTCCCCTCAGTTGAAATTAAAGCTCACAGGGAGGCTTATGTGTGAAAAAAATGTATTCTGACTTCCTATTTGGTGAGTTATTGTTATACTCATGTGGAATCATAAGCAAGAATAACTCAGATGAGATCATTTGAAGTTGCTGTCTACAAATCCAACTAAAAGTAGCGGGCCTTTTGCCTCAAAACACTACTGGTACATTCAGTTCGGATTATACTTCATGAGAATGAGGTTTCCAAGTACTTTCTAATGTGGGAGAAAATGGTGGCATTATCCACAAAATCAAGATCAAATGTTTTAAAAATAGTGATGTAATAATCAAGAATAACATATACTAAGTGAAGTAGAGCAAGATACTAGTTATTAATTTAGATCATAATATATTTTATATGTGCAGAACATTCAGTTTAAAACTAGAATATACTGGTTAAATATAGTTTCAACTAAATTTCAAACAAGGAAATTAAGGGGCGAAATAGAAGTTCCATGCAACAGAAGAAAGGACATACTCTTGTTTTGTCCAGCACAGGTGTGATTCCACCCAAACTGTCATGTCTTCACAGTCTGTATCCACCCAAACATAAAAGTCTGCTGAACTACACACACAGGCATGGAGCTTACAAATCTGATTGTCTGACAAATATATCCTGCTGAGAATCAGACTACTCCAAAGAATATAAGAAGTATTATAGTTTCATTTTAAGATCTTGGGAAAGGGTAAAGGAAAGGTCACAGTGGAAGGAAGATTTTACTTATCTTTTACTGTAGGATATTTTTACTTTACTTACCTTTTACTGTAGGATATTTTTTCTCTTTTCTTGCTTATGCCCACTTAGATCTACATATTTGTGACAAAAAACAAGCCTACTTCTTTTCATCCTTGACAAGCCATTAAAACAGACTAGTTTGAAATACCAAGAGTATATATCCTTAAATGCTTCCCGAACGTCCTAGACAGAATCACTTGTTGTTGTAATTAAGGCCAAGAATAAAAGGTACAACCCTGCTTATAGTTGTCTTAGACTGTGGAACTGACTGAAATTTTAAAAGACACTTAATGAGCCACAGTTCAGGCAGTGACTGTGAGGAGCATTTTTTAGCCACCTGCATTCCTGCACTTCATTTCCTATGTTTGGAAACACTTCTTCCACATTTGGAGTTTTGGCTGTCATGGCTGCAGCTTTGTCCTGACAGCTACCTTTGTTACAGCAAACCCACCCCCACCCCACACACACCTTCTGAACTGCTTCAATTTAAAATGTGGAAGTAAAATAGAAAGTTATGTCTTCCCACTCAGGGTGCTACTTACATGATGACAAAATATTTCTTACACCAAAGCAGTCAGAATATTCAATACACTGTTAAGCACAATTTCTTGAGAGGAATGCCATCATCTTTAAAACCTCTGGAATGAATGCAGACTGTGAAAAGAAAAAATGTTGTTTCATTGTGCCTTTTTAAAAATGGGCATTATTCACTATTTTGATGCACATCACAAAATATCTGAGCAAATAAAGTTCAGAAAATAGGATCATTTGCTTTGATTAGTTTGTATTGACTCTTTTGAATTAAATTAAGCCTATCTAGTCACTATGAATATCTAAGGTTCTTTCTCTCAGTCCCCAAGAACACATATATCACAACCTAGAAGATATTGCCCAAAATAGTTTTTCCATGAAAGTCTTGGGTAAGTGGTGCTTCTTCTTATTTGCAATCCATAAAACAAGAATTACATATTCATCAATTTCGGACACCAGCAAAACTTTATCTCAACACTCTTTGTCAAAGAGCTCTACCATGGGACTTGGCCTTGTCTGAAAACCTAATTCAAGCAGTAGTGACTTTTCATCACTCTATCTTCTCAGACACAAATCAGATTATCAAGCATCTGTCTTCTAGCTCTGAGACACATCATTAGCCAAATTCTTTTTCCAGAAAGTTTTATAATATCCCGACTGAACCATTCATAAAGCTACTCATTGCACCAGGGACTTCTTCATTAACAGTAATTATGCAAACCAGCATGCCACATAAGAGACTGAGACTACCAGGTGGATAGCCTGCTATGCAGGGATGATTCTCCTAATTTCTGGAAACTGATTAACATTCTGCTTCTGGCTTAGAAAGAATAATAGATGTACAGTTATCCTTGCCTTAATTATTATTTTGCTATTTTCATAATCAAATAATCACATTAGGTTTACAGGAGATATTTCTAGGTTCAGATCTCCTTACATTACTATAATTATTCCAGCGCACACCCTATAGCTCAGTTTCCCTTTTTTAATTACTTGTGTCCAATTGTATTATATGATATTATTAATTGTATATAAGAACTAATCAAGCTAGATTCCTGAGACAGACAATCATGCTGGCCCTTTCATTGTAACAGGCAGGAATTCATAAATACCTATACGTGGAAACACATTCTTCATTAAAATCTGACACACTTCTGAAAGCCTGCATCAGCGCCCTGCGCTTACACAAGTAAACCACTACTGGTGGCTAGGTTCTTTGGTGGTCCTGAATCACATTCCTGGGGCTGTGGCACAACATCTCCAGGTCAGCTTCCAAGCGTATTTGTCAACAGCATGACCTCTGTGTCTGTGCTGCTTTTGGACCAAGAGTTCAGCACCACTGTGGGTAGCTCTGCACTCTGCCCAGTGGAAAGCCAAGGCTCCCTCACAAATGGTTCTGATCTGGATTTAGAAAGCATTTGGTCCACCTCTCCATGGAAATTGCCCCTTCTCAGGGAAGGGGGAAAAGAAACTACTCCTGTGAGAAATTTAGAAAATAAATGCATGCATATAGCTTATAAAAATTAGCTTTACTTAAGTCATCAGGAATCAGTTTAGCAAATAAGCAAAGATTCAAATAGTCTCCTAGAGATCTCAAGTTGGTGGTAGTCTTTGTTGAAAACAGAGTTTAATTTTACAAAATGTTACCTGGCACAGCTACTCCACTTGTCTGCAAAGCAACATGTGGTGCAAAGGCATCTCAGCTTGATCAAAATTAATTTTCGAAAAGAAAAAATACATATCTTTTCATTCTCTTTCAAGACACATCAGTCAAAAAGAGATATGTAGAAAAGGGAGATATGTAAAAAAGATCATAGCCATATTGTCCAGATGTATTTTTGAGCTTTGCTTCTACCTGAGGAAAACAGGAACAAGAGTGACAAGAAGGACGGAAACAGTGCTATCAGTGATACAAACTAATAAGAAGTACCTGTAGGCAGAAGTTGAATAAAATGTTAATAGCAATTTTTTTGGCTCCCTCAGGCAAACGTGTTACTACACTGAAGTAATGATTCTGCCACTGACTTACTGAAAACTGAATTTTATTTTTTACATTGGTTGTTTCAGAAACTGGATCTTGGGTTCAGACCTCAAGCTGTATAATCTGCTCAAAAATATCATATTACAAAAGTTACAGTGAATGTACCATTTCTGAAGTCAACAGGGAATGTAAATAAATCATAAAGATCACTTTTAAGAAAATCTTGAAGAGGTAACAAAGCAAATGCAATCATGACAGCTTGTGGGAGAGGATTTCAGTGTTTCTGCAGCAGTCAGTGCCATAGATCTTCCACCATGAATGGTTTTGACCAAAACCACACTTCAGCCAGGTGCCCTTCTGCCTTTTTATAATGTGAAACACTTGCTAGGTGGAACTGCTTGCTGAGATAAACAGAATTTTCCATTTTTCCCCCCTTAGGACATTAAGAATTTGTGTTAACTATTTTAAAAGTGAGATTCATTTTAATCCAATCAAGGTCATGGATGTAATGCTGCATTGTGGACAAACCTTGCTGAAAAGGCTGTGTTTTATTCTGTGCTGTCATTGAATATAATCTCATTGTTCAGAAGCCCAGTGTCAACACAACCACAAGAAAAGGCTTTTTTGTAATCTGGTAAAACAAGAGAGTACAATTGCTTCTGTAAATGTTTACAGATTGTTTACAAGCTATTAATACATAATTTCTAATTTCATTACCTCTAGACAGAATGAATAGATAATCCCAACCAAATGGATAAAAAGCTACCTGGTCTAACATACATTGAGAAATAACTAAGAAAAAAGTGGATTTCAGCACCTGCTGCCTTATCTTTTTCTCTGATTTATCTGCCTTTTTATACACAACAGTGGATTACAGGTGGGAACTTTTCACCTCTATCAATCCTACATTCCCAAGGCCTTCCAGATGGGTAGATAGTAGATAGACTGAAAAAATTATTGTCAATTTTTAAGAGAGAAGGATTCCTAATGCATATTTCCAAGCCATTCTTGAAATCCAAAGTCACACCAATGCTTCCAGAAATGTTGCATAAGGTTATAACAGAATTATTAATAAATTTTATTTAGCATCTGGTATTACATATCCAGATTTCAAAGAATTATGTTTAACTAAAAAATGAAATATGAAGACTTTTTTTGATAGCACAATGAAGGTGAAAAGCAAACAATGCTGTTATTAACTTTCTCTGCTATGACAAGGTAGCTATGCTGAAAGTGTCACCAATGAAACAACCTGCACTGTGTAATTATCATTGTTTATGCCAGCGTAACATTGTGGTGCATCAGATTCATAAAAACACAGCCTTTTTTCTGTAGCTTTGTACAGCATTCCCAGAAACCAAATACTGAAAATAAACCAGCTGGTGATGGATGATGGTCTCTTACTCGCTCAAGTAGCTGAATTCAATAAATGTCTCTTAAATAGGTGGTCCCACGCAGCCATGTTAATTCTCCCCATCACAAAACACTAAAAAAAACACAAATCAGAACATAACCTCCACCTCTAAGTCTCTCACTTAGTCTAGCTGTTGATGCTGTTTCAAAGTCCAGGACCTATAATAAGAAAATTTTGTTCCCACATAGTTTGATATCATGATATCTCTCCCAGACAGCCTGTCTGGTTGTGTTAGCTGAACTCGAGTGCTGTAAAACCACATCTGGAGGCATTCAGCACCATAAAAAGCAGCTGTAAAGTGCTTAGAGTCTGCTGTGCAGACCTCATGCCTTAGCAGATCTTTAATGATGGCAAACAGCACACAGCAAGATGAAAATACAAAACCAAAGAAAACAGCAGTAAAAGTGACTGCTGAAAATAGGAGGCAAGGGAAGTGAACAGGGGAAAGTGAACACAACTGGAAAAAAAAGAAAAACATTGAGAACTTCACTGGGAGGTTTTCAAATCACGTATTAGTCCACTGAGTAGCATTAGAAGGGTAGCATGGTTGGTATCTCCATGGGTACAAGTCTGTTCTCATTCTTCACCAACAAGTAATCCTCCACTGGTCTCCAGTATGTTGAACTCTCCCTGTTCACCCCGAGACATTGAGCTATAAAAAAATCCTTAAATTCCCCTTTTATTTTCTGCATATTTAAGTCCTTTTCCATTTCATTTACATAAAAATGCCACAGGTTAGTGGTGGTGTGGCTAATTTTCCACTTCTTTTGCCTCAGAACTAGCTACTGCTTCATTGTCTCTGTTCTTTCTGTTTAATTAAATCATTTTGTTGTCTTGTCTCTTTTTCTTTTCAAATAGATCTACTTCAAATGTTTTGTAAACAAATTCTACAATTAAACAGTTGGGATTTTTTCATGTAGATAGAATTCATATAATATTCATAATGCATTACCTATTGCTCATGTGTAACACAGCACTGTAATTAAATTATTTTCCAAAATTAACTTTGGCTATGTAGTAGCTGGAATGCAAGATCAAATTTAATATTAGATTAGTGAAACATCTCCTCCAGGGATAGATTTTAGAGAGCTAACAGAACTCCTCCACTGTACTTACAAACGCTGTGAGGATTGGCATGCTCCACTGACTGCAGCAGGCAGCAGTCAAACTACTTGGTTCCTTGTTCACAGCCCTAGAAATTGAAAAGAAACAAGGAAAAGAGATATCCTCTGGAGCAAGCAGTGTAAAAAAATATCCTTTTGTACCAAATAAAACAGGAAAAAAGCCACATGTCATGGCTTTTTTGCGCAGGTGCAAATCCAGGCTCTGTGGCGAGTGCTCAAATATTTTTACAGCCAATACATTTGAAGCAGTTCCCCCTGTTCTCCTCACCCTCATATCCGTCACATTTGGGTCAGATTATAAAACTCAAAAGATGCTGGGAGCATCACAAGAGTGAATCAAGCTGGAAAAAGTACCAGTGCCTGCCTGGAAGGGAATGAGGACAAGGGAGTTGGACAGTGCCCAGCTGCTGTTAAGGTGGTGACTGGGGTGAAGGCAAACCGGCCATTGAGCACGGGTGGGCATCCACAGAGAGAGAGAAATGCTGGGAAACAATGGATGTCTTCCACTAGGACAGACAACACCAAAGATTTTAAAAGCCTCGCAAATACATCTCCACAGTAATAAAAGTTGCCACTTAATATTCTGCATATTTGTATCCAGCCAATGAAAATACTAGCGCAATACTGAAGCAATAAGGATTTCCATGAGCCACTTTTATACTGAGGTAAAATTGCAAGAAGAAGTTCATGTCTAAGCAGTTGATATTGCAAACCAAAATGACCTGCCAATTTCCAAGTGCAGGTATTTTAACATCAGAACCCAAGCACTCATACTGAAAAGAAAATAAATTATGTTTAAAGAAAGTTAAACTTTAAACTTTACAGATTAATAAATCTAGTTAGGAGATAATGTCTAATGGAGATAGGTGCTTCCCCTCTGCTTAAAGCATGAATGACAAATATGACTCATACTGAAGTGTACAAAAAATGAAGACTCAGGACAAAAAGGGGAAAGGTATGCTGCATCCCTTTTAAACTTTCAACATTATTCCTGGAAACCCCTCCTGCCAAAGTTTCATTCCCTCTTATACATTTTTGTGTTATTAAGTATGGAAAGCTGTCTCTAAACTTCTGTCCTATGGCATGTCATTTCTGTGCTCCACATCACTGCATTATGTCTCATTAAAGGACTCTCACAATATATTATTATCATAGCTTTTGTGCTTTTCTTTCAGGGTAAATTTTAAGGTGTCACATGCTCATATTTCTTTTTACTCTTATGATGAGAATACTTTATCAACACCCATACAGGACTGAAATACTCACAGGGTATGAGAATAATTTTGGCTGCTGTGCTAAAGTAAATTAAACAGGAGTCAGTGTGTTTTTTGAATAGCAGCTGAATATCCAGGATCTGCATTTGTAATGCTTTTTCAACTTATTCTGGTTCATTCTCACGAAAAATAAATAACAATTTTTGAAGTAATTGTTTTAGTTGCATAACTCGTCAAGTGTCTTCATTTGTGCCAGATGATTGTTGCAGGTGGCAGAGTGCATTGTCTCCATGGTGCTAGTCATCCCTCCAGGAAAGAGATGCACTGTCCTTTATGGAATCATGCTTTTGAATTCATGTGCATACAGATTTGCACACGATCTACTGTTGCAGTCTGCAGAAATGTTCCCTTTAGGCTGCACAAAAGCAGAAATCTTGCAAAAGGATGCAAATTGGCTTTCTGCTAAATAAAGGTTCAATGTAATCTTCTGACTTGGAGTGTTTCATATTCCTTGATGCATGGAAAATTTCTTCTGTGAGCTATCAACAGAACAGCTGAGCAAAATTCCCTCTGGTTGCACAAATAGCTGATAATAGTACAGCTCCATTCTGGGGCAACAAACATGTCGGGTCGACCCCACTGGATTATTAGGATTGCTATTGGGTATGACAAAATAGAGGTAAGGATATGTTCCAAAATTTAGGTCCAGAAGGCACCCATGTAATGTCTTTAGTCAGACCTTTCAGTTAATACAGTTGCTCTCCTGCATTTTGAGGTGTGCCAACATTTAGAACAATCCCTAGATGATTTACAGGTATAGATGTACTTCCAGGATGTACAGACATGTTGATTTGATAGGCATCACCACTCTGAGCTGTCTATCTAATGTTCAGAGTTGAAATAAAAGTAGAGCTGCTGGCATTACTTGGAATATAATGAGGCAGAAGTTCATTTTTATCTCCATCTCCAGCTATGGGAAGAAAATAGATCTTTACAGAGCAGTCCATTCTTATAAATTGAATGATAATATAACTCAGAAAATCCAGTTTCAGCATTCTCTGCTTTTTAATAGCTGGCTCCCTAATTTTCTCTTTTGACATCTGGAGAAAAGGATGACACTCTATATATAGTGAATTAAAAGTAATAAGAAAATCTTTCCTGAAGGACACAACTGCACTGACAACTTGCTGTTCAGGGTGTCATTTGAACAGCAGAAAAATTCAGGATGCTCCGAAACCATGCAAAGGGATCCTGTAAGCAAAAACTCCCCCTTTTTTATCCTCTGGGAAGACTTCTGGTCCTACTATTGAGAAAGACCCAAACAGATTGTGTCCAATGGTTATTGCAAAGTGATGAAATGCCAATAGCTAAAAGCTCAGTGCCTTGCAATTGTTCTGACCCACAAAGCCAGAGAAGCATTACTTGTGATTTATCACCTAAGGTACACCATGAAGGCACAAAGAACTATCCTGTCTGTATAAAGCTACCACTACCCTTTTAAAAAGGAGTCAGTCTTCAAATAAGATGAAAAATAAACAATTTCAAGAAACATGCATTAATTCTTCTCTCCAGTGCCTATTACTTTATTTTGCACTACTTCTAACAGACACAAAATGATGAAATTGCAGAATACTGGGACATTTTATTGCCTAGAACACCATACCAATACATGCATAGTAGCAAACCTCAATTCTAATTTCTCACACGCATTTAGTTTCATTCCTTGGTGCTGCTTGTGTGTAGGGAGTTTATTTTGCAGTTAAACTGTGCAATCTATTGCTTAAGGTGCATCAGATCCTTTAAAATCTCTGAATCCATGACAGTCTAACAGCCTCACTCACATCTCCATTTCTGTAGCTGTAGATAGGGAGTCTGAATTTACAGACAGGTTTCTTTTGCTTTCTGCTGTAGGTACTCAAGATTTCTTTTAAAACATTATCACTCTTGCTCTTGTTTTTTATTAATCAGCCATGTTGCCTCAGATTTACAGAGCTTTTATGCTACAAAATAGTTTTCACTTCAGAGACCTAAAGAAATTTCAGAAGCTCCAGAGTTTTATGTCTATCTCTGTAAAAGGAGTTATTGTCGTTCTTCCAGTGTGTGCTGTTCTAAGTTTCTTATTTGAGCTTTTCAATTAAAACATGCCTTCTTAGTGTCTGACATAGATATGTGGAAACAGAGGAGGTTCTCAGTTACCAGTAAAATAAGTAAAAGTAGGAGATATAAAGATAGATAGATAGATAGATAGATAGATAGATAGATAGATAGATAGATAGATAGACAGATAGAAAGAAAGAAAGAAATAGATAGATATATGTCCAGTACAATTCAATTAATGCACCACTGGCCATGTTGCTTATATGTGGAACCTAAGACAGCCAAAGTATTGTGCCAAAATGCAAGGTCCCCAACTTGCATTAAGAGAACTAACAATAATTCTTGAAAGGAGAAAAAAGTAGTGTGGTAGCCATGTAAGACAGAGACAGAGCCATGTAAGAAAAGGATTGAGCTGGAATTATTCTAGTCCACCTTAAAGATTCTTGCCTCTTCTACAGCCTTTTGTCAACAGCACTCATCAGATCAACAGAGCTGTACAACCTGAGAAATGGAAGCCATCCCAGATCATCAGCAACAAACTCTCCATTTTCCCAGGTTACATTCCTACTTAATTTCCTGACTATGGGAAGAGACAAAAGTGAGTAAACTCAGAGCAACACATGAAAGCAAAGACACATTTTTAATTTCTTGAAAACACACCCAAAAAATCATTTGCATAATCAGAAGCAGGAAATTTCTAATGCATACAGATCCCTCAGGAGTAAGTGGCTTTGCCAATGACTGTTGAAGATCCTTGGAGTGGTTCACACTGACAGAAAATACAGTTGGTAGAAGACCACAGGTACTTACATTTGACTGCTCAGGGTGCAACCAAACTTTCTCCAGTCTCAGGAATCATTTCTTCACGGTGGCCTTCAGCGATCTTTAAACACGGTGCTTACCAACACCAAAAACTCTTCCAAAAGAACTTAAAGTTCAAGGATTTCCAGAGCCAGATGTAATTTTGTAGTAGTACATAGTAGACCTAGCAGAGTTTTCTTGCATGACCTTGTCCTGTCTCCCTCCATACTATGAAAGCCCAGGAAATCCCATAACAAGATATACACAGCTCCACATCCACAGCAAGAAATCCATGAAAGTCATCTCCTTTTCTTTCTTTTGTACATATCTCCTACTGACTTCACGTGATGCCTGCCATGATGTGAAAGTGATGGACCAAGGAACCATGTGCAGGCAACATGCCACTGGGAAGTAGTTCTGTGACTACCTTCTTTTTATTTTCTGAGTATTTTCTCCACAATTTTTATTTCTGATCATTACCACTGATTCAAATACAGTAGAAAAGACTTTCATAAAAGCAGTTTGACTTAAAAAGCCAGGAGATAAATTGATAAGTGCATAAAGTTCTTCCAAAAATAATATCAGAAATGTATTAATCTTAGAATTGCCAAAGGTAATTTTCCAAAACAACAAATTCATGGCTAAAATGCATTCCTGTTCAGTAAGGTGCCACAAATACCACTCATCCCTTAACCAAGCTCAAGACCAAAGCTTAACTGGGGCTTAAGCTGAAATGAGTCTTGAGTTTCCTTCTGTATTAGATATTAATTTGCATTAGTTTATGCAATTGCCCAAAAAGAAGTAACACTATTTAGTATGTAAATATAAGTACTATTTAGTATGTAAATATCAGATTCCTGACTGGGTAGTGGCAGGATAAAGCACAGTCTCAAGTAGATTAAAGTTATACAAGACAACAACACTAAACTGGGTACTCTAGTGCTCCCAATGCTTTGAGGTTGTCCTCCTTTCAGCCCAGAAAATGTAGGCATTGCTCACCTAAACAGTTAATCATTTTACAGGAGAATAATTATGTGGCTCACAATTAAACCATTAACATTCTGTGTCAGTTTGAGTTGAAGTAGAATTAGCTAGTTAGCTACTTACTAGTGGCTAGTATGGGGCTGATTTGAATTTGTGCAGAACCCAGAGTTGATAATATAATGATGTTTTAATTATTGCTGAGCATGGCTTAGAAAGAGCCAAGGCCTTTCCTGCTTTTCATACTGCCAAGCGGGCAAGGATGTTGGGGGTGCCTGGAAAGCTGGGAGGAGATACAGCCGGGACTGGTGACCTAAACAGGCCAAAGGGATTTTCCAGATTATTTAATATCATGCTCAGTATTTAAAGTAGAGGGAAGAGGAAGGAAGGGCAGGACACTTGGAGTGGTGGTGCTGATCTTCTCAAAAAACTGTTACACATGATGGAGCCCTGCTTTCTTGAGGATGGACACGTGCCTGCGCATGGGAAGTGGTGAGACATTTGTGAGACATTTCATTGCTTTGTTTTGCTGTGGGCATGGTGTTTTGCTTTTCTCATTAAACTGTATCTCAACCCACCAGTTTCCTCTATTTTACTCTTCCAATTCTCTCCCCCATCCTGCTGGTGCAGAAGTGAGTGAGTGACAGTGTGGTACTTGGTTGCTGGCTGGGGCTAAACCATGACACATATTACAGAAAGGGTGGCCTTACTGATACCCCAAAGCAAAAGGCAATAAAAGATATATATTAGGACATTAACCAAGGCAATACCAGCTTTTTACCTTTAAAGATTGCTGGAGGCTATTCACTTTCTTTCTAGATTTATTTAAGATTCATGTCTGGACCCTGTATAGTGCTGCTGTGAGGATCTGCACATTCAGTTGAATTAAATTATATCTAAATTTCAAATAGGCTGTTATTATGCCATGTTTTCCTACTGTTAATTTTGTTTGTTTGCCTGCACATGCATTGTGTAAATTTATAAATACATTACATTTTCCAATTCTTCTGCCATATTACAGAACAGGTAAAAAACTAGAGAAAAAACACCAGACTTCAAACACATTCATATCTAAGTCTCCTGGGATACTTATGTACTTTTGCTGAGTGCTACATGCTCAGAACTTCAGAAATTATATTACTTTTGTGCATATATATATATATATATATATATATATTAGTATGTATTTATTTTTAGTCTTATTTGCAAAAAGAAAACAAAGATGCAAGTTTAAAAAATCATTAGATAGAAAGGTCAGCTGAAAACAACAGTGTCATGTTGAAAGAAACATGATTACAAAATATCACCATCCTTTTCCAGTTCTATCAGATACTCTTGTAGGAAAAATATATTGATAGAAGATTATGAGTAATTTTGTAATTTTTTAATATTAATGCCATACAATGATAATGTAGCAGTTTTAAATCTCCCCAGTGAGAAACAAAACCCAGTTTTTTTATCAAGTAACAGAAGCATGAAGTCAAAATGGTGATAGATAAATGCAGCCCAATATGAACTTGGAACATTCCAAAAGCTCCAGTTTTTGTATGTATGGTAAGTAACATCCATTTTAAAATGTTTAAATAAATTTAAAAACTAGCTAAGAATACTTCCTTTTCACTCAACACACACACCCATTACTATGACAAAGTCTGAAAAACAGTTAAAATAAAATAAAAAACCATAGAAGGTGTCCCTCAGAGACAATATTTCAAACTTATTGTCCAGACTCCACCAATCCAATTAGATTATTTGAAGTGATAGCTCATAAATTGTTAATATATTGCTCTGAAATTGAAGAAAAATACTTATTTTTGCAGCCTGCTGGCTCAGTTTCTGCACTTTGCAATAATTTGTTACAAAATTTTCATTTTTCCATTACTTTTTATTGTTAGTTCAGAAATAAAATCCTATTAACAGAGGATTTATGATGACAAGATAACTATAGTGTGGATAACTACAGGAGTAGAGAGGGTGTGAGTTTGATGACACACAAATAAAGTTTAATGAAATATTATGAAATGAAAATAACACAGAGTCTGAATAAGTCTCACTGGTAACTATGTATTATAACTGTAGGAAAAGAAAATTCATAAAAGAAAAAGGCTGTAAATATAAAGAAAAACAGTACCCTAAGCAAAGAGCAGAACTATCCAATATGGTAGCACTATTCAGACTTTAATTCTTAAATATGTCCTAAAAAAATTCTTGAATGTGGTACTTCTATACCAGGCTCCATTTTTTTCTCTCAGTTTGCAGAAGGGCATCTGCCAATTAAAATGAAATTAATTAATAAAATATCAAAACACCTAAATGATACAGATTACATATTCAAACCTATCCAGAATGGAAACTGTCAAGGAGATGGGATATTGCAATGAACCATGTAATAAAGGAATGTGGATCAAATGCTCTTTTCAAGGAGCTGATTTATTTTAAACCATCACTAAAATGTGTGGAAAAAATCCCACATATTTTTAAAGTACTGAACATAAAAACATGCACTGGAAGGAGGGAATTTTCAGCACATCTAACATAAATCTAACATAAACAATGTATATCATCTATCATCTAACATAAACAAGGTATACGGTAATTTATACTTAAGGAGGACAGGACATGAAACCCAAACATTGGGAAAGCTAAAGGTAAGTTAAAAAGCAGCATAAAATATTGATAGTGAAGAATTTCCAATTTAAAGTTAGTTAATAACCTTCATTTTCTATTTTTTTTCCCTTTATACAGTCCTTGAAAAGAATATTTCTAGCTGTGCTGTTCCGTAATGTGCATATCTTCTTTCTCTTTCTATGACTGTCTCTGCAAGATCAATTGTTCCAAGTCATCCAAAGACAGGGATGCAAGAAGTACCAGCCTATTGCCAAATTTGACTCCATTTGGGGCTTGGAGGGAGCTGCAGCTGTTATTCATATATTCATATCTCTGTCCTACCATTGTAGTCTCATTTGTTACACTGTGTTGCTGCAAATCATCTTCTACTCTGCAGAGAAATTACCTCTAAGATGTCTCTCCTGCCCATATTAAAACTCAGACATTGCTTAAGGATTAAATCAGATGCAGTGTCTGAGTCATAGAAAATTGTATACAAGCTCTGCTAATTATAAATTCCTAGATGGCCAGAATTATTTGCAAATTCTTCAGCTAGATAATTTATAGAGAAGAGACAATTCACATAATAATTAGTTCAGTTATTCATTATAAACTTTTAACAATGTACTATATAACCACATGTCACATATACATCTCACTTTGGAGACAGTAAGTTTTCTTTGAATTTGGCAAAACAAAATAATATTTCTAGATTAAAAATAAGGTAATTGTACTTCAATTCACTGAGAAGGCTTGAGACAAAGAACATTACCAAGTGTAACTATAGATCAGCGCGCCCATTTTTGTAGAAATTATTTGTTGCATAGAATTCCCTGTTCCTTAGGGAAATTATAAGTTTACTTATAATAAATATAACATATCTATCAATAAAATTTTCAAAACTGATCTATTATTGCTGTTTGCCAAAGATGGAATATCTTTCTTCCTTTGGAAGCACGGTAGTGCTCCTAAATATTGCTGTTGATCAATATTGGTTAATAAGATTGACCCAGTATGGTTTGAGCATGCTATTCTAGTAGTAATATTATCATGTCTCTTAATAGAAGATCATTTTAAAATACTTATACCATTTAGCAAAAACATTTCTGAAGATAACAAGCTCATAAGTTTCGGAATAATGAAATTTAGGTTTCTCCTAGGTCTTTTGCAGCTACCCTTATTATTTTTGAAACACAATGAAAGATTCACAAGAGTCTTACATCAGGAAAACTGTGGCTTCCTGCTGTCCTTCCACTTCCCCTAATGCTTTCCAATTTTCTAACCTAAAAAGGCCTCCAGTCTAAAGCCTTGATATAGTCTCTGTAATTTTAAAAATGATTTCTTATTTATTTAACTTTTGGGTCGCAGTACATAAGGAGTCCTACAACAGAAACAAACTGCACTGGGACAAAACCAGGACCTTTTTTTTATTATTTTGTCCTAAACTCGCACAAAAGATGAAAAATTTGCATCAATCAATTAAATTCAATATACTGGAGGTGTGCCATCACCAGGGAAGATTTTTGAAAGAGTCTGTTGCCAAGTTTGTAAGGCTGATGCTATTGATAACATGTATTTTACTGTCCTGTAAGCTTTGGACAAGACTATGCATTGAAAGGCAGTCTAGGAAGAGAAGGATTTATATCTAGAAAAATAAAGGAAAAAGCATTAAAAATTACCAAAGAGACAAAACAAAGAGTGAAAAAATGTTTCTCTTTCTACTATATGGAATCAGAGTATGAAACTACATCACCAGATAGAATGGGTGCCAAAAGTAAATATGTTCAAAAAAGCAAGCAGAAGAGTTTGCAGAAGAAAACCCCTTCCAGAGTTCAAGTCACAAAGGTGTCCCCCAATTTTGAAAGGAATTTTTTTGTTACATATTAAAGGTAAGATTTAGAAGGGAAGTTAATTCTATCATATCCTTTCTATCTTTTCTATCTTTTCCCCTCCTCTTTTTCTACCAAGAATAATTTGCACATCCTTCCCTTTAAAAGTCACTCGTATTTTTTAAATTTTCCCTGGTATATTTTTGCATTATGTCAAGGTTTAGGAATGGTATTCCCCAATTTAGTAATTCCACTAAAAAAGAAACTACAAACCGCTCCCCTCCCCACTCCAGCAAGAGACACAAGAGGTAGAGATTAAAGATTGAGATAAAAGCAATTTACTGGAAACAGCAATAAAATAAGAAAACAAACCGTAACAGCACCAATGTTGGTACCAACAGTGTACAAAAGAGAGGATGATTTACATGCAAAATGTTCAGGAAGTCCTGGAAAATGAAAAACAATGGCAGACAGACTCTGTACGCTGCCATGGGGTTTTTTTTTTGAGGTTGCAAGCCACACGCACCTTTTTCTCAGGAGTGGGAATCCCTTGCTCTTGCCACTGGTGGTGACCTGAATGGTATAGAATAACAACCTTGGCAAGCTTGCATAGCTCCAGGCTCCACTTTCTCATAGCTGCTGTGAAAAAAATAATTCTGTCCTGGACAAAACCAGAAAAATTGCCTATGTTCTTGCACTGAAATATCTTTATTTTTCTGGTTTGGTTTTTTATGGGAGCAGTTGGAAATATTTTCTGTCCATACTTTTGCTTGATAAAATGTTTTAATTGCTGATTAAGCGTTTTTTCTTTTTCTTCCACGGTACCTGATGGTTTTTGCCTCTAAATCAGTGAGAAAATGCCTGTCTCTGCAACCCATTGAGAAGCCCCTGTTAATCAAGAGATATTTTTTCTAAGTTTCTTCCCCGCCCAACATTCAGTATGGTACCAGCCTATTTATGAAAGCTTCGCCTAAATTCCTGCTACTTCTGAGTCTCAATTGTCCACTGAAAAGTTTACCCCTGGACAGCTGGAATGCCAAAGCTTAGTAGTTCACAGAGAAGACTCATTTCAAACAGTTTTTAATTCACTCAGACCCTTGAGCATCTGCCAATGTGTGCAGTGAGTTAATCCTCTTTGGCAGGCAGCTGGGCTATGAAGCAATCCCTTCTTGCCATGGAGTGCTGCTCATTTTGTGGTACTGTAAGGGTTTCCCTTAAGCTGAAGGATCTGTCATCATGCAAAAATAAAATTTAATTAAAATAAGTGCAAATTCTTCCACTGTTATTGTTTCTACATTTCTGCACATGTTTCTACATTTCTGCACATCTTTTATGTTAAAATGAATGCAAAATTTTATGGAGCCTGTGGTCATCCCCACTCCAGTTACTATAGGATTACCTGCCACATAAGAAATTGAGAACTAGGAAATCTAGTTCCTGTTTGAATCAGCAGATTCCAAACCTCAGCTGAAATCTGTAATTCTTATAGTACCTCTACAGAGCTGATATGGGGTAAGAAGAAGATGGATAGGGGAACTGGGTCTTATTTTGACATGCACAAATAGAGTACTCCAGTATAAATTATTATGACGCCTAGAAGAAAAAAGAGAGAAGCTCTTTTTCAGATGGAGCCTTGCATCCAGTTTTTACTTTGTTTAAGTTGCCTTTTGAGGGTGAGTACAAAGAAGAAAGGATAAAAAGGAAAAGAGGAGTTAGGAAAGAGTGACATAGGTAATTACAAATCTGCATGTGTAGATCTTAACTTCAGCGTGTACCTGTTTTAAAATGTGCCCATATTTTATTTGGCTTTTTCTATTGTAATTAAAAGTGAATCTTATTGTTATGAGTAGAACAGCTGCCCATTTTTTTAAATGGTTGCAGAGTTCACAGGTTGGGCCCGTTCCTGCCAGTGGAGCTGGTGGAGTTCTAACTGCTTGTTATTGTAATCACCAGTTGTTAGCTACCTGTTGTTGATGGTTAAGAATTCCCCTTTTGTTGAGTGGCACCCTGCTGCTTCCTGGAGGATGGGACCCAAATGGTGAAGAGGAGGGGACATCGGAGTTAGCATGCAAATGACATCGGAACCAGCATGCAATGGGAGGGACCCTTCACCAAACCTATCCAAAAACCACTAAAAACAATGAGCCAACACAAAATTGACAAATCAAAGTGATGACTAGACATGAGGAACAGAATCTAGTATCTGCTAAGACCCTTTTTTACCCCTCACCCTAACCTCAAAAGATGTCAGCTAGACAGAGGACCACAAATGTTGACCCACATAGCTTATTTCATTATCACCATCAAAAGCCCTATTGCAATGATAAAAGTACCTTGAATACAAAGAAACTTTACTCAAATTTGAATGAACCTATTCATAACTTTTTAAAACATGTTGAAAGAAGAAGAGCGGAGTGTGCAGGAAGATTTGTATAGTTTTGTGTAACTTCTAGCATTTTCTTCTGTTACACTTTTCAGGAATATCTTCCTTTCCTATTAAAAATGTTTGGGATGAGAAATACCAATTCAGTGGCGGTCATAGGTTTTATACAGCTAATGAATATGAAGTTCATATTGTAGTATATGGTAGAGATAATTCATGCTATTAATGTATAAAATAAAATCCAAGCTATGTCTTTTGACCACCCCAGCCGGGAGCAGAGTCCTATTTTTACTCAATTAGTTCCTGGGCAACGTTAAGATAATATCGAGTTTATTAACGATGAATGGAACCTTCCTGAGCGATGATCACCAACTTCCCTGGAATGCAGGAGTGGTCTCGCACCTCGAAGATTGCACCTACTGCACTGGGTACCGGCGCCACCCTGTCACATGTGAATGCCGACTTCTCCGGAGTGCTCTGACATCATCTGGACACCTGGATTGGACTTTTGTCTACCCCTGCACATGAATGGCCCCAGTTCTGCATGTGAAGGGACACAAAGGAACATTCAGTCGTCTCTGCCTCAGGCAGAATGAACTGTACAAAAGCTCGCTGGGTGACGCAGCCGGGGTGAACCGAGGGGGAGACTCCGACATTTTGGCGGTCAGATCCAGGTTCACCCAGCACCGATCCCGGAGCTGACGCTGCCCTTGGCTGTGGTGGTTTTTTTCCTGATCAAAATTCTGTTTTGCTGACAATCTAATAAATCATTGCTAAATTTCCTTATAAATTTGGCTCCTGATTTTATCATTTATAACGATATTAATCTGTATTCTATGATACTCAGTTCAACCTCCTCTGTATTCTCATGTTCTTAGTCACCTGTTTTCAGCAACTATGTAAGTGAAAACTAATTAATATACAAATTCTTTTAAATGCAATAGAAGCTATGAAATTAGGCACTATTCATGTTGCATACCAAACATGAGAATACTTCCTTACCAGTGTACAATAAGAAAATAAAAGGGCTTTACAGAAGTACCTTTGTTCTCCTTGAGAGCAGATATCTTTAAGTTCTCTGATTTCAGTGTCTTTGTGGCTAGTCAAACATTTCCCTTGGACTGACACAATCAATCTTTTATCAAGAACATTTAGAAAGTGGCTTGAGATATTTCTAGGATCATAAATCACCTACTGTTCATTTATCACAGTCTCTACAAGTTTGAAGCTCTAATTTCAGATTTCAGCTGTTATGTTAAAGCTGTCCTGTTTGAGATTATGTCATTACCCACATTTTCAGAAAGAAATTGCAATCATTATATTCTTGCTGCATGCAAGGTTGTCAGTTTCAGCTTTCTGAGGCATCCTTTGGTCTTCAAGAAAAAATTTTGCTTTATATCTTCATCTTGCTCTGCTCCAAATTTCCTGTGTGAGCTTCACACTCTCCTTGCAAAAGGTCAAGCCAGAACAGCTCAAACAAGCAAATCTGCCACTTTACAGAATTTCAGAACCAAACACTAACCAACATTTTGCCACTGAGGCTTCAATTTTTTTATTCTTCTTTTTCACTAATATATTTCTTTCTTAGACCACTTATGACACTAGTCCTTCTAAGATGTCTCTAGGAGCTCTCTCCTTTGGAAGAGCAAGCCAGTCAAAAAATGCGAAGTAGATATATTAGAAAAGGAGTGCATGTATAATGTGTTCCTGTTTCATAGGATCCCCTGCTATTCCTACATTTCCAAGGCCAAATATTTTAGCCATTGCCTTTGCCCTTGCCAGCTGGCATCTGCTGTGTGTCTGTTACTGCCCACTGTCAAACATATACTCACTTCTGACTGACAGTAGGCCACTCAGACAGAGGCAGAAGTGTGCTTCTGCTATATATGTACTGTAAGTATACTATTTAAGTATATTCAAGTATAATAACCATCATTTAAAGTGCAGATTAAGTGTAATCACAATAAATTTTCTTTTCACAGTTCTGTGTTTACTTTCTATTGCATTAAACAGATGTTTGGCAAGAAAACACACTTCAAAACAATTTTTTTAAAGAATCCATATTGAAAGGCTGAGACTTTTCAAATACAAAAAACACATAATCCAGAATTTGAAAACTATGGGCTTCTTTGAAAGTGTTATACATCAATACCTACTGCCTTTGCACTTCTAGAAATGTCCAAGAGAAACATACTGTAACTCAGACACAGGATTTACTGAGATACATCCAAGACCAATCTGGCTCATAGGAAGGAATGATCCATGACACCCAGATTAAGATTCATAATTTTTTCAAATAATGTTCTGTAGTCCCTGCTTTAAAAGCATTGTTAAGCATTTCAGCAGGAAACATTTCATCCCTGTAGCATTCCACAGGGTTTTGATTTTGATACAGCTGTTCTCAAGCTCATTGACTGTGTGAGACATTAATTTTCCTTAAATTTGGCTATTAACATGTATTTAAAAACTGGGGGGTTTTAGTTATATGTGAGCCTCCACAATTTACAACACCCAAAGTGAGGACTAATTATGTTAAATATCTGGGGATATCCTCTTACAAAAATGTCCTACTTACAAGTTTTCTGGTAGGAAATCACACTTCCCGAAGGTAAGCCTTCAAGGCTTCACCCTTAAGTGATTCAATGATCAGAAATTACATACAGCTGCCTTCATTTGAGTTTTGTGCATAGCTGCTATAAAACCAATGTAGTTATTTGTGCTGCAGCAGCAACTGGATAACCCAGAAATTTCATTAACAAGTTATGAATCTTTAGGAAATTTAGGACTTAGCTTGATTCAGCAGGAGATTTAAAAATACCTATCTCTACAGTGAGAGGGCATACAGAGATGTTGGAGGGTTGCTCGGGTTTTTGCTATTTTGACACAGGATTTACAGTTCTGTACTGAGAGTGGCCATTGACTGTAATCAGTCACCATAAACTCCAGGAAAGGACAGCACATAACACTTAGCCTTACAGGTCTGATACCTGCTCTACAGGTCACTGGTTTTCTGACCTGCTGGTGCTAAGGCTCAGCTTAGAAGGTATTTGATGCTGCCGTGGCCATGCCTCCCAGAAAGATATATTCCACACGGCAGAGGCAGACCCAGACTCAGTCACCCTTCATGTCCTTCCTGCCCCACCACGGTGTTTGGGCCTCTCTGGGGTCCCTGATAGCTCATGGCCTCTTCTTAGGGTATCAGGTTCCTCCTGCTCTCCTACCTCATGGTTTTTCTCTCCAACAGCTCGCTACCTTCACCTTTCCCCAGTGCAATAACCCCGTTACCCCAGCCACAAGGAAGAGATTCCACTCATCCCACTCCCAGCTCAGGCTTCCCGCTTTCACTTTTTCTCATGGGTCTGACCATGAGGAAATTATGGTCATTAATCATAAAACACGCATGAGATTGCTGATTCAGGTAACACATAAAATCTTAGCTAACATAAAAACATTTCCAGCTGTTTTTTTTTAATAAAAACTTGTCATTTTCCAGCAATGCAAAGAACAGCAAATTTTGATCAAATGTTCTTTAGCTATAAAATGAATGAACTTCAGCAGCACAGTCATTGGTCAGGTTTGTTTCACTCCTGACTCATTCAGTCTTTGGTTACAGCATTTTAACACACGCTCTATCACATTTATTGATCTGAGAATTAAATTAATATGTTGCTAGTGCAACTGCCCTCTTTTCTGATTAGAGCCCATGCATACAGTCCAACAAATACACTGCCTATTGATCTGCCACACAAACAAGTATAAAATCTCATTCCTCTGAATTGCATGGAAATGGCTTTCTCTTCTGTTTTTACAAATAATTTGATTACACATTCGTGAAAGGAGGAGTTCAAACAAGCCTCTGTGGTACCAGAAATAAGGAAAACACATCCTTATGATAAGTCAAATGAGTCAAGAAGCAGGGTTTAAGTGAAACAACATCTAAAACCAACTGAAGATTAAAACAAGAAAATAAAAAGTAATGGAAAAACCATGTGGAAAAGGGCAAACTTTGAGTTTAGAGACAAAGCAGAGAAATACAATGGCACAAACCATCTGGAAAAAAAAAAGAAATTTAAAATACCCTTTTTTTAAAAGACTTAGAAATTGAGGAGTCAAGTCATCCCTTAAACCTTATGAAGTTTCATACTCAGGAACACAACTATTCAGGGACAAGAGAAAACAGGCACAGCTGCAAGTTCTACGCATACCTAAACAAATGTCTCAAAAGTAATACTCTCTGAAAGCTTTCTGAAGAGAATGAATGGCTTAACACATTCTTGTAAGTATAGGTTTTGAAAAAGAGAAGCTTCATTTATATTCCTAACACAAATACTTAAGAACTGATGGGAACACTCTAGCTGGCTTTGGTGAGTTTGGAGTCAGCTTTCACAAAGGAAAGGTGCTTGAAGATCAATTGCACCCAGTAGAGTATGCAAAGTTCAGTGTTTTGTACATGACTGTATTTTCACACAGAGGGGACTATGGCATGCAAGTGTAGGTCACAGTACTTGGTTTGGTTAGCTCTATAAATCTTTAATCCTCACCTGTATTCAAAGGAAGGCCCTGCGATATATAAGGGAACACCATTAGATCTTGCTGTGAAAGGGTGAATTCTTTATTCTCTTTAAAGTAAAACTGCTCTCCAAACCTTAACATGAATGAAGTGTATATGTCTGTATCACTGGAACAAGAGGATATTATCAAGTTATATTATATTTTAAAGAGTGATAAGTCACTCTGATAAATCACTGAATTTATCAGTGTAATGTGATACATTCAATGTGATAAATTCAATGTGTACAACTATCTCAATATGTTATGATTACAGTTAACATCATCTGCTCTATTTGATCACAGGTGTAATTCGTGTCAAGGTGATCTTCTGCCATGTGCAACTTAGAATCATGGAATGGATTGCAGAGATCATCTGCTTTCAAACCCCTGACATGGGCAGGGAACCTTCCATCAGAACTGGTTGTTCATTGGATCACTGACAAGACGCTTCACTTTATCAAAAACTAAACAAACCAAACTTATTCTCCGGATTAAAAAGTCCTCTTTTTTTGTCCTGACTATTTCTAATTATTGGACATGTGTAGCTCCATCTCATGAACTCCAACTGATGGGTGACCTGACCAGTCTTACTTCCATGTCATTGAAAATAATAGAGGTAATTCTAAATAAATCACAAACATTTAAAATTGTTAAGGAACTATTTTAATGCATTAGTTATGCTGATATCTTAGTATGAAAGTATTATTATTTTCATAATTTTTCCTCAGAAAAATATTTCAGATTCAGCACAAAGAAAAAAAAATGTAATCTTATTAATAGGCACTGTATCTTGTGTTGATAATGCAGAAGCTAAAAGTACTCAGGAGAGCTGGCAGATTATAAAGTGAACTATAAGAAAGCATGACACAAAAGTTTCCCTCAAAAAAGTGAAAAAGACAAAAAATTACAAGATACAGTTATGACCAAATTTTAAGACATCTTTGAAAATCAAAACATAACTCAGAAAAATACCAGGGGAACAAAAAAAGAGTAGTGCAGAAACCATAAGGATGGAGGTACAAATTAGAACTGCCCAAATATACTCAGCATATGAACAAAAACACTATACTGCATTTACAGAATTGAAAAAGAGTAAATTAAAAGTATAGGCTTGTTGATTATAGAGCAAGAGAGAAAATAGCCATTGAAAGAAAAGGTTATGAAGTATTAAAATACCTTATTAGTAGTATTTTGAAAACAAAACTAATTACACAATTGACTAAGAACAACAAGTCAATTAATTATCTTACTATAAGAATATTCAAAAGTTTTGAGAATAATGGAGTTAACTGAGAACAAGCTCATAAAAATATATGGAAAAGAGGCAGTTGTTAATCATTGTGGACTTGTTTTCTGCTGGTCAGTCCATATTTGAATAAGGTCAATTCCATCAGGGAGAATTGAGAAAATTGAGATAATTTCATAACCAATTAAACTCTTTAAGCGTGGGTATCAGTAGTTTTCTATCACTTTTAAAGGACACACAAGTGGCTTTCTTCAACATAATCAATCCTTTTGCTTATCATCTTTTTGCTAACTTTTGAGTGATACAACACTTTAAGCAGTAATATTAGGAAGCTTTAAATGTTTCAGAGCTAATGCAGAAAACAGTCATAAAAATCCTCATATGTTGAGAAGAAAGTGTCAAACGGGAAAAAAGAAATTTAAAATAAGTAGATAGGAAAAGGATAACTCTTGGCAATAATAATGCTGTGAAAGAAAACCTTCCCGTTTACACTAGCCAGCAAACTCATTTTAAGTTAATGATGCTGTTCCATGAAAAGCAGATCTCAGTCAAGACAATCTCAGTCAAGATAGTCTTACTGTCAGCTGTAATTTCTGGAAGGCATGGAAGATAACCATTCAGCCATACAGAGCAGTGTCAAAGCACTGGATGAGGTGTTGCCTCAGGTTTTGTCTTTGTACTTAAAAGGGGGAGAAAATCCAGCAAAGAAATTGCAACAAAGGTCTTGAACTGTGGGAAAATACTAAAAGATCATTTTTATTTTGCCTGGAAAAAGAACTATTATATTGGAAATGCTAACTGTGTTATAGTTCTGGTGTAATAAAGGGATAATAAATCATTATTTTACCATTTGGAGTGGATAGCTGAACAGTTTTCTCCAACTGCAAAAACAACAGGTTGGGTAATGGAAAAAGGAAACTAAAAATAGCACCATATATATAGTGATCAGAAGATCAATTAATTTAGCAGTTTGTTTTCATTATTGAATATTATGTTCAGAAAGAAAACAGCAGCTCCAAAATTACCCTGCTACTTCTATAGGCTCCAAAGTTTTGATAAAAATCTGCACATATAAGGGGGAAAGTATTCTTAATTCACAACTGCTTTAACAATATAACTTTCTATTTGCAATGATTAAAATAAACAATTATAACCTGCTTTTTGCAAGGTAAAAATGACCTCCTGTACACAGTGCATAATCCTTAATCTGAAATTAAAATACTAACACTTGTTTTGTGTCTATTTTACCAGCACACTTTAATATCACCTGTATATGTAAAAGTATGCATTTTTAGTTTCTAGATGACTCACTTCTGAGAAACACTTTAGCAACAACCACTGTACAACTTCATTTTATGCCTAATTGAGTAAAATATTGTACACACCTCCAACAAGTAGGAAACATTTATGTCAGGGGCAGCAACTCTCTTAAGACAAACCAACAGCAAGAGCAGAATAAATTAGGAACAATTATCATTCCAAAGACAAATACTTATATATGAAATATTTCTATAATTAAACTAACTCTGTTCTATTTTCTACAAAACTCTATAGCCTTCCCACCAAAAGTGATAAATTTACCCATAGTGAGGTAATACATGAAAGTAATCTCCTGATGCAAAATTTTTATTAATACAGTAATTCTTTCTAAAGTCAGTAGAGCTGGTGTTTCCTCTGCACAATTAAGGAACAGCTTCTTGTATATTTAATACACTCATACAATTTTCTGCTTAGCCCAGCTAAGCAAAAGTGTTACTCAAGCAAACTTCAAGCTCATTGATCATTATGAAGAAAATAACAGAGTCCCCTCCCAACTGCATTTCTTACCTTAGACAACATTTTGCTTGAAAGCAGAGTTCTGTTACAGCACAAAATGCATTAGAGTAGCAATGGATGCCTGTTAAGAGAATAACAATAACAGAAAAGAAAAGATGATCTGCGATAACTCTAAAAAACAATACAAACTCCACTCACTGAGCATATTAATTAAGTTTCAAAGATCCAGCAAAGGGCAGATAAAATCTGCTAAAGTGGCTGTGTCTTTGGCAGATATGCTTTAGTGAGTTACAAAATAGCAAATATCAAAGCAGGCTCTGAATTAGCTAAGTATTGGGGGTTTTTGTTATGTCAGAGCTTTCTAAATTAATTATTTGAGAGTTCTTTATAGAAATTCACACAATTTGGGAAAGAAAAGGAAGAAATTAGGTCATTTAGTTTGCAAAGGATAGAGTGTTAAGTGGAGGTAGATTATAAGAAGTGAGAAAGGAAGGCAAACGGGAGAAAGAAACCCCATCCCCAAACCTTTCTTTGGCTTATCCAAAGGAGACTACAGTCATACCAGACCTGTTCTGATGTAAGTGAAGAAGTTTTAAGGTTCTCTAAGTGACTGAGGATAACGTAAAATCCCTAGCTGTATTTAGATTTCAGACTAGTCTGAGGAGTAAATTAGACAAATCAAGAGACAAAATTCCTGTAAGTTTCCTGCTTTTGCTCAGAAAAGACAACCAAGAAAATAAGGTTGTCCACCAACAGTTTTGGTGACATGATGAGTCTTTAAATAACAAAAAAAGTTACTATGTGTATTAGAGTTAAAATGCCTTCATTCAGTTCTGTTGAAGGAGCAAAAAATGTAGAATTTTCTGCTTTCAAACACTATTTTCTTAATCAAAACAAGGCTTCAGTCAGCAATATGGGCCATCTCTACAGGACTAAATGAACAAAATTTGGATAGAGGACTATATATGTTTGTGTGTGTCAGAGACTTATATTTTTATATATATATACATATCAATAATTTTATATATATATATATATTTGTGTGTCTATGTGTGGGTGTGTGGATGTGTGTGCGTGTGTGTGTGTGTGTATGTGTGTGGTGTGCATATATATGTGTGTATATATATCAAGGTAACAAAGGAATTAATTTTGCAGATTGGCATAATTATAAAATCTCAAGTCTTTGAAAACATCTGTATTAACTACAAAAAAAACTGTCATTTTCTTCTGAAGCATACTTCACATAGCATCTTCTCAGCTCTGGAAGACATAATGTGTTTGGCTAGATTTTGGTTCAGGTATTCTGACATTCTAAACAAAGGAACAAATAATGTCCTAGCATATATCAGTATATTTTGGGTTTCAGCTTACTTCAAAGACAGCTTTCTGTCAAACCAATAGTACTAAAGAGGGACAAATAACAATCCAAGCTTGTGAAAATATCTCTGTAGATTAGGATCTCATTCAACTTCAACAAGAAATGGCACATAAAGTTGGCTTAAATAGTAAGTGTGGCAGGATTTCTAAGATATCATTAAAAAAATAAACCATTGGATGAAAAAAGAACAATATGCACAATGTTGAGAAGCTATCTGGATTACAACTTAAAATAATGTTTCATGATTAGGGCTTGATATCCTTTCAACAGGAAAAAATATTAATGGAGCATATGATGCACATGATAAGATTAATTTACTCAGTAGAAGATGATAATGGTTAAGAGAACAGTGGGAGGCTTGGTGAAATTCACTTTTACAGAGCTTTTACAAGCTATGTAAAAGTACTTGAGGGGATTAAAAACTGAGATCTGTTGCTGAAGTTACAGACCCTGTAAAAAGACCATTTAAGCATTTGGTGGTTATATAGATGAGGGATTTTGCATTCAAATCCTAAAGAGATTTTGTGTTGTCATAGTATCATAGGATTAGTTAGGTTGGAAAAGACCTTTAAAATCATCAAGTCCAACCATTAACCCAGAATTCCCAAGTGGACCACTAAAGCATCTACTACTGGTTTAAATACCTCTAGGGATGGTGACTCAACCACTTCCCAGGACAGCCATTCTAATGCTGAATAACATTTTTGGTGAAGAAATTTCCTAACATCTGATCTAAACCTCCTCTGGGTGTTCCTTGAAGCCATTTTCTCTTGTTGTATCACCTGTTACCTGGAGGGCATTGACATCCACCTCAACAGTAGAGGTAGCAGTAGAGAGAATGAGGTCTGCTCTCCAGGATAAACAACCCCAGCTCCTTCAGCTTCTCCTTATAAAACTTGCATCATTGTTCTTCTTTTAACATATTCCATCACCTCAGTACCCCAGGCTCCTTTTTAACTGAGTTTGCAGCCACTGTGCCCCAAGCTATGCATGGGGTGACTGTTGAACTTCATACTGTTGGCCTTGGCCCATCAATCCAGCCGGCCCAGGTCTCTGTAGAGCCTTCCTACTATCCAGCAGATCAACACTCCTGACCAATTTAGTGTCCCTGCAAAGTGCCTGAGGATGCATTCAATCCTCTAATCCAGATCACTGATAAAGATATTAAACAGGATGGCTCCAATATTGAGCCCTGGGGAACCCCCTAAATGACCAGTCAAAAACTGGTCGTGGCAAGATTCACCAGCTTTTTCTGGGCCCACCCATCCTGCCAAGTTTTAACCCAGAGCGTAACTGCCCAAGCCATGAGCAGCTATTTGTAATACAGTAGCTACTGCAGCACTCAACAAAGACCACTGTTCTCTGACCTTTCTACTGGACAAGATTTATTGCCTCCTCCAGGATATTGGCGACTTGGAGTAAAACCTGTTTTGTGACTAGATAATTCGTACAGATCATCAGAGCCATCCAGACATCCATTCTCCTATGTCTCCTATAGCTGCTTCTGTATTCTTCAGCTTTCTCATATCCATACTTCCTGAACAATAAGACCTTTCATTTTATAGAAATTCTTGCTGCACTATAATTATTCCTTGCTTTCCTCAATCAGTTCACTGATGTAGGAATAAATTAAGCAGGTGTTTATTAAAACATATATGAACCAGCAACATATTAACCACTGTAGAACCACATTTATAGAATTGCTATATGCTGTTCTAGAGAGAGGCAGGACATAGTACCAATTCCTCTGCTCCTGCTATGCCAGTGCAAAATTTACATGGTGATGTAATCAATAGTCCTGTGTGCACTTCAGTGTGTCCTGGCAGTCAGGAGGGTCACCCGTGTGCTGGGGTGCATCAGGCACAGCATCACAGCCAGGCAAGGGAGGGGATTGTCCTGCTCTGCTCTGCTCTGCTCTGCTCTGGGGCAGCCTCACCTCGAGTGCTGGGGGCAGTTCTGGGTACCACAGATAAAGAAGGACGTTGAGCTGTCAAGAGAGTGTGCAAAGGAGGGCAACAAACATGGTGAAAGGCTTTGAAGTGAAGCCATGTGAGGAGTGGCTGAGGTCACTTGGTCTGTTCAGCCTGGTAAAAACTGAGGGGAGAGCTCACTGCAGTTGCACCTTCCTTGCAAGGGAAGAGGAGGGACAGGCACTGATCTCTTCTCCGTGGTGAGCATCGACAGGACTGAAGCAAATGGCCTGACGATGATTTAGGGGAGATTTAGGCTGGATATCAAGAAAAGGTTTGTCACCTAGAGGGTGGCTGGGCACTGAAATGGGCTCCTCACAGAAGGAAGTGCACCACCCCTGGCCACAGCACCGCCCCTGACAGAGCTCAAGAAGCATTTGGACAAAGCTTTCAGGTACATGTGTGATATTGGAGGATGTCCTGTCCTGGGTGAATAGTTGGACTTTGATGATCATCCTGGGTCCCTTCCAACCCAGCATAATATGCTCTGATTCTGTGAAAACAATAATTTCTGCCAAATTATCCCTGTTTCTAATTCATGAACTGCCAGTTTCTCCTTAATGGATAACATTTATATATAGTGGCCAATGAACCATACTCAAATAAAGAGAAATTATATGTTCTTCCAGAACAATTTCTTCATTCTGTCCACTAAATGTTTTAAAGCACATAAACATTACCTAAATGAACAGTTCATTCCTGAAACATTAAATTCTCAATTACAGTGGAACAAAAATTACTCTGTCTTCCCTTTTCAAGTCAGGCATTTAGGTATCTTTGTTTAAACTGAGCCACTACTATCTCAGTTTTATGGGATCCTTCAGTAAGGGTAGCAATGATGTATATTAACAAAAGATGTATGTGTAAAGAAAAATATAAGGTCAGTTAAAGGATGACAGAAATAAAATTCCACTCATTTTTTTTATTTCTCAGCAGATCCTTCCAAACCTAAAGAAAGGCATATAATATATTAAATAAGTCATCCTAAAACTTTACTCATTTAAATCTAATGACAAATAATTAGTTATGCATGAACCTTCCAGTCTGAGCATGCTTTAAGGTCATGGGCTAAGAATTACAATGCTGGTGTACTCCTGCACAGGGTACATTAGCTACTCCAGTGTCCCAGACTACTTTAAGAGGTAGAAGGGCAAAAATCTAGTGAAAAACTGTGCTGAGAGAAACTGCACTCACTCTAGGAATACTGGCTTTAATGTTGTAGATATCCAACTATTTTATACTTGTATGTAGCAGTTTAGAACAACTCTGAAACAACCAAATGGCTTCAAACTCTGCTGCTTCACAACTACTGCAAAAAAAATTAACTCTGTCCCGACCAAAAACACTGGACACTCTACTGTTATGATTTTAGTTACAATGGGTCAAGATACTTATTTTCAGCATATTAGTAGCTGCTTTCATCATATCAGTATCTGTACATCCATAGAGATTACAAATATAATGATGAGACCAGCAGCATCACTTGCTTGAAGGAAAATACAACCGCTGGGTTGTGTACTTGCTCTAAGATCACACCTCAGAGTTTAGATAATAGACCTTCACAGCTTTCTGAGTTGGGCTTTACAACTGGTTTATAATACCCAATATCTACCAGTGCATCTATTTTCCAGTATCTCTTCCACTGATCTTTTGAAGAACAACTAGAAATTAAATTTGTAAGGATGACATGATGTAAAATAATATTAATTTTCTTATTTTAAACTAGCTATTCAATGAGTTTATTGGCTATCTCATGAAGGTGCAGTATCACAAGGAATAATTGCCTCTTTTATTGAGAGACTTAAAGCCTTTAAAATTTTTAACTAAATAAAAGAAAGGTATTCTGTGTTTAAATAAACAAATAAGGAAAAAGTTTGTGAGAGGAGAAGTGCAACCCCAATATATTACGCCATATCTCAGAATAGATTTTAAACTTATTTTTGGACATTTTTTCACAATCCTAGATCTAATGTGCAGTGGCAGCTCACAAAAAAATTTGGCTTCAAGAAAGCAGATACTGAGAACAAGACAAGGGTTATAATTTTTCTGTTATACTCACATATTTATAATAGTCATATGTTGTGCTTGCATATTGTCAACAGAAAGAAACAGCTGTCCGAAGATTAACACCAGGAAAGGATGACATCATTGGCTTTAGCAATAAGTCTGACACTGTTGATAAATTTTCTAAAAAACAAAAGTGAAAAAAAATTGAGGAATCATAATTGACTGTATTCCCTTTTCCTCAAATAGACAAAAATACAAGAAAACAGCAAGGTATTCACTGAAAATGGCAGAAGATCATCTCTAAATGCACAAAAATGTTCCTTTCTACAGAGGATTGCAAAATTTTAGAATGCAGCATCCAAGATCTCTGTAGAGAAAGTCAGTATTGGAAGGTTCAGATAGGGGTCAAGGCAGTTTTATTAATTGTCTCTTAAATGGATACTTAAAAGAAGGACAGATAGAGATCTGTTACATAACATATGTGTCCATAACATCCTTTATGCAACAACCGTGAACACAGAATGGCATATGTACAGACAAGGGAAATTGACTGTTTTGTGCCTTTTCTTGAAGCTACATTGTTGGTCTACACAAACTACTGCTCTTATTCAGCAGATATCCTTGGGCAATGGTCTGTTTAAGTGAATGAAGAACATCTCTTTCATCTCTCTTTTAGTGTGACCTGTCATCAGATAATTGTAAAATGAAGAGGTGTCCATAAGTGGACAAAAGCCAGGGGGAAAAATATGTAGGAGACAGAAGATTATTTAATCACCAGTCATGCAGAGGTAAATTGGAATTTGTTTTTAAATAGAAAAAATATTTAAAAGAGACGCAGAAAGGAGAAGGAATTAGTGGAAAGATTTGCTGTTTTCAAAGTTGAAGCATTCCAGTCATAATCAGCAGGGCTTTGGGGTTTGGGGTTTTTTGGTCGGGGGAAATGGGTAATGTGAAAAAAGAAGCATCAAAATTACTCAAATTAGTCACAATTATTCTAGAAAAATATGTACTTTGGACGTAAAAACTGTCATCATTGTCAAAAGTATCTCATCTGTGGAATTGCTACTTTCAGCTAGGTCTACAAAAGTAAAACTGTCAAAACATGAAACATCTAACTTTTGCTTGTCAGCTTTTATTTCCAGTTACAGGGCTATTGTGAGTTTAAACGCCAGGAGAGGAGTAAATGTTATTGATAGAACACCTATTGGCTTTGAGATGTATTGTATAATTTGATTATTATACAATATATTCTCCACTCCTCAGTTTTGTAATAAATTTTTTTTTTCAAAAAATAAAAGTTTTTAACCAAATTTATTTGCTTCCACAAAGTTCTAGCCTCATCCCTTTAAGCTGACCAAGTTCATTCATTGAATGTTAAATGAGAGACAGTCAAAGTAAACAGTTTGTGAATTGACTATAAAATAACCTCTGCTAGTCAGCGAATACATAGCAATAGTAAAACACATTTCCAGAAATTAATGCCCTTCCCTCATGGATTTAATGGGGCTTGACGTTGTTCATGCGGGCAAAGCTTGTGAATCACTAGGAGCAGAGAACAAGGGGCTGACTCCTTCATGGGTATTGTCTGCAATGAATTATTCAGTCAACTATATTTATAACCACCTGTGATGAAAATGTGCTACTAACTCCAACCAGCATTAAATTGCCTTCCCTCCCTATCCACACTCATGGTCAGAGAATATTGATGAAAACATCTACTGCAGCATTTAATGTTTATTTAATTAACAAGTGCTCCACTTGCTAATTGCAGGGTTCCCTTCATGAATCAAGGTAAGAACACTGACTGTTTAAATCCCATGAAGGTTATGTGATTTCTCAGGTTCATATCCAATGCACATTCACCAAAATGAGCCAACTCCATTCCAACAGTGCAACTATTCTCTCAAAAAACTCAGCTAAATGAAGAATGTGGTAAGTAATGGAAAGAGTCCATTGAGCCTTTGTGTGTATTTATGAACAAATGTCACATATGGAAAGAGGATTCAGTAAACTGGCAGGATTTTTGCCTTAAGCTTATAACTCATGTACTCAGTGAGCATAGACATACTCAAAAAGAGGAAAGATTACTGTGGTAGCTATCAGTAAGAAAATATTATTTTGACAAGCCCACAATGAGTAGGATTTTATACACATATAGTGATAGTAATATGTAATGTACATGTATACACATATAGTAATAGTGCAAAGTAGAAGGTGGAGAAGCAGGAAAAAAATTCAAAGATCCTAAGGTTTGTAGTCTAGACATCTAAAGAAACCTCCGGGGAGTCACCAAATCAAAATGTGAAATGCTTAATTAGAAAAACATTTGGGGGAAACCTTTGCACTTTTTTATTTCTTTTTAAATGGGTTTTTTTCTTGTTATTAGCTTTTTGAAGACTGTAAGACATATTTGCTTAGATTTGCTATTAGAAACTTCAGCTTTTCTGAGTTTTCCAGTGGAAAGTATGTTGTGCAATTGCAGGTATCTCAGAAGGCTTAGTCAGCCAGCCACTCACCCAGCATGTGCTTTGTTCTCTGATCAGAAAAGCATAAAGAAAGTAACACTGGTTGAGAAGAGGGAAGGAAATCAGGTGAAACCAAAGTCCTCAGCTCAGTCTTATGTCAGAGGCTCTTTCCACAGAGATGGTATTTTGTCAAAGTGAAATGCAGGGGCTGTAATAAGGGCGCAAAACCGATTGGACAGCAAAGCATAAACAGAAAATCACAACCTGGAAACCACCAGCTGGAGACCACTTCAGCTGATGGCTTAAGATGGCAAGCTTCAGAGTTAATTAAATCCCTTATATTTCAATTGCACTGCAGGGTCACAAGAACTGTCATCAACTGTCATAGCCACCACATAAGACCAATTCTCTACTGAGTACAGTTCAGACAAATAGATATTTTGGAGTTATAAACTGAGGGTTAGGGTCTGACCAGGTGAACACAGAATGTAATAAAAAGGCTCATTAGATTTCCCTGGGGTGTATAAACAGCAGGATGGACAGGGTCCAAGCCTGTTGCCCCTCTGCAACAGGCAACCTTCTCTTCACAGTACAGGAGATAATAAAGCAACTCAGAATCAAAACAGCTCCACATTACTGTCAAACTACCCTAATTGTTGTCTGGAGAGCTAAGTTGCGGACTAACGGGTCCTTCTATTTAATTTTTCTGTCAACACACCGTAGAAATCTGTATTGCAGTTAGAAGAACCAGGATAGCAACCTCCATGTGCAAGACTGCATACATAAAGGCAGCAAAGAATTATATGGTACATCAAAGTATTTCAAACCCATGAAGACAAAAGCTGTTCACCTGGGAGGAAAATATGTGATGTTGTAAACTTTCTTCTAATGTGCAAAAAGGCTGTGAGGTGCTGCTAAAGGCCAGGATGTCTTATAAATAGCATGCCACAGACTCATACACTGGAATTTTTTAATGCAGGCTGCAAGATAAACAAGGTTTGTATCAAGAGTTTTAAATTTGTTTTGACTAATGAGGCATATAGGTTCAGATTGGCTGGATTGCCTGAGAATCTAAAACAAACTCCCAGTGCATTTGCTGTGAAGATTTCAGTAATTCCTTTCATGCACAATCAAATCTAGGGGCTCACTTCAACTAGTCACTCAAAACAGAAAGAAAAGAAGCAGGCAAGTGAAGCAATGTTGCAGTTAAATGCACCACAGGCTGTCCACAGTGACACCCAGGTCAGCTGCACACAAGTATATCATTTCAGCATTTGAATCTGTTCCACTAATTACTTCAGCTTTGGAAAAGGCAGAAAGAAAACTGATGCTGTGTAACTCCACAAGTCAAGGAAAGCCATTGTTTCTGCTCTTTGCTGTTGCTAAATATCTGCACTAAACAAACCAGAAAAACAACAAATAGGACTATTGCCTTTTTTTTCCAGGCAGAAGAAACAAACAGCTTCCATTTATTAAGAGACATCTCACCAATATTAGGTGAATTGAAAAGAAACAAATTTTAAATAACAAATTGCATTCTGTGTGCCTTATGCATGAATTTGGCTGCAAAGCATTTCTTGGTCTCTTTTCTCCCATGTGGCAAGTACCCATCTCCCGAAACAGAAAGGCAGTAGTTGCAAGCATATGGACTTCCCAAGAGAAGAGCTTAAATTACATCACACTTGCAGTAAATGTTTGTCCAGAGGGATTCAAACTGCAATCACCACGGAGTCCTCATGCAACACAATGGCCCTGCACATGCAAACAGGAGACGGTCAATAGCTGTCTGATCTCCTTTGGCTGCGGAACTGCACAAGGAGTCAGACTTGAGACTAACACACAGACATCTGCATCTCTTCTCTACCTCCTTCCATGGAGGTACCCTTTTCAAATTGACAGGACGAACTAGGTAAGTTTACAAGGCAAGAAGGCACCTACAGAGGCTAACAGAAAATTGTATTTAATACAGAAAAAATTAAGATACTGAATAAATAAATTGTCTCTCTAAACAGTACTCTTTGGAGAGTTTTGCATGCTTACTTCCAGCCATCCATCTATAAGAAGGAAATAGATAAACAGGGGTGTTGGTGTTTGGAGAAATAAACAGAACACTGGTAATTCCTTTAGAAGAGTAATCTTTACATAAGAGGCACCAGACTTGCGAAGTCAGGAAATAACTGCAGACTTTATGTGATTAAGAAGTATAAGTCACAAATAAAATCAGAAATTATACTCACATATATATTACAAGGGTGAACTGCTCAGCTCACAAAGCTTGAACTACATTAACATACTTCAATCAGAATACACCTATTTTTTAGCAGCACACAAATAACCAGCAACCAGTGAAATATACCTTCAGGACCAATACTAGCAATCCTAGACACTTTTAAAATACTGTGAAACACCTACAAACCAGCAGACTCCCCTCTGCACTTTCTCACAGGCGCTCTCATGGAGATGTGGATCCCTTTTCAATGTTCCCCCAAAGATGCAACTGGTAGTTTTACCCCATACTATTCAGTATCCTGACTTTATGCACTGAAAATCTATATCTGTCATTCAGGTAAAGCAATTTTTGTTCCATCATAAAAATGTCTGGGCATCCCAAAATAATGCAAACAGCCAAGCTGCTCCATAGATGTGACAATTCTCATGCTTGAGATGTGCATTTGGATAGCCACACAATATGTGCAAGATTAGCTCTGGCACGCCAGCTCCTCTCGCGTTACTAGAAACCTAAGTTACAAAATAACTGATTTAGTGTTAAAGATTTAAATTAGATTACTATTTCTACCGTCCTAATGACTCTATATTTAAGCTCTAATTTTCTGTAAAATGTTTTGATGTCAAAACCAACAAGCCAGCAAAAAGCCATATGCTATATACCCTACACTAGATTCTGCTGAAGCTCTCTGCAATTTGCTGATATTGTGACAGTTCTGAGCACAGTACTGAGCAGATCTAGGATTTGGTGATTTGGTCAAGAGTTAGTGCAACCTTACAATGTTGTTTGGTCTTTCATGAGGGAAATGTATTAAAATAAAATTATAAATTAGAAAGAAAAGGAATTTTCCCTCAGGGTTCCTTTTTTTCCACTACCACACTGCTTCTTTGCAGCTGAGTGCTGTAGCTCATAACTCTTCTCCCAAGACCACCAAACTTTAAGTGTCTTGAAAACTGTTTGCCAAAAGTACATAGATATATTGGCCAAGTCTGTCATGCAGTATTATTGCTCTCAATTTATCAGATGCAAGAAGTAATTCTTAAGTGAATAAATACCCCGATTTCTGTAGAAATGTTTACAGTTCATGATAGCATCTGTTATTAACAGGATTCCTATAATTACCAAAAATTAAATAGTCATTAATCAGATCGAAAAACTTCAGCACTCATAAATCACTGGAAAGTGCTATTCAACTTAAGGTAGTTCCTGTATTCACACTTAACCCAATGTGGGATTTAAACCAACTGCTTTGTAAGAAAAGAGTGTAATGCAACTAAATACTTCCATGTCTTTTTGGAATAGCTCTTCTTCACAAAGAATGAGATTATGAATATGATGAACAGATATTCCACTTTGTGGCTTCAGATAAAATATTGGAGTGTATCGCATTTCATCTCATACCTGTCAATACAACAATATTTACTTGGGGAAATCTGGCTGGCAGGTATAAAATCATCCTTAGCAAACCCTACAGATGTTTGTGAAGAAATAGTGGGTAGCACAGAGGAGGGAGCAGGGGAATGTGCAAAGGCTTTTAGTCCAACTTCTTTACTTTTTATACCTGTCAAGCTATCCCCTCTCTCCAGCCTTGCCAATGTTAAACCACGAGCATTTCATATTTGTATGCTTCCACTGTACACAGACTAGCTCAGTCATAACCAAAATCTACCACATTTTAATGCTCTCTTCTGAAATGTTTCCACTATTTTTCTTCCAGATGAAAGAACATTTATTTATTAGTGCTTGTTCAAAGAAACAAGCAATTTCAGATGAGAAGGGCATCAACTGGAAATAAATGGAGGCAAATTATTGCTATTTGATTTGCTGACCAGAAAGATTAAAATGGAAAGAGAGGGGTTCACTGAACAAGTGATTTTTATTTCAGTTGCAATGATGTCTAATCCTGATTAAATATGGCTCGAGGTAGGAACGGGAAAAGTAACTTAACTGTGATACTTTGGAAGAAGGTTAAACAGTACAAAGGAAAACTCCTTTCTTGGCTTTCCTTAAAAACTGTTCTGCTTTAACAGATGCAATTTTGGAATACAACTTTATGTCAAATAAAGCTATTACTGGCTTACATACTTGTAATATTTGCTCAGAAAAGTGGACTGTACTTTTAAAGGACAGAAACTAAAGTATAGAAAGAAAATCCTTCCCTTAAAGCAAAGCACCTTTCAGAAGGACAAATTAACTAAAAATTTCTCTCCTGCCTATGCATTGTCTCCAGTTAAAGCAGTATCCAAGACCAAAGCAAAGTGAGGGAATCTATTTTGCTCTTTATTATTCATTCTTTTGGAAGGACAGGATGAAATACATTCTTATATGTGCAGTGCTACCACACCATAGCATAGCTCCATAAGTCTCCATCCTGCAATCCAAATCCTACAGGTTTATGCACCCCAATATAGGCTCAGTAATCACAATGAAACTTTGAGAGAGTCAAATCAGACACACTGAGAGAACATTTGGATAACTGGGACTGCTCATTCTTCTACATCTTGTATGAAATTTTTATCTTTCAGTGGCAATGAGAAAATATTTTTCAAAGAAGGAACAAACTGATTGTATGCTCACATGAACATGAACACAAAACAAAACACTGAATGAGGAAGCTAAGGCCAGTTGTAATAGCTGAAATGTCTTCTTTTTTTTTTTTTTTTTTTCCCTCAATAGGCCAGATGTCAGTTTTGGAAACATTTCAACTGTAAAGAAAGCATATTTAAAAGGGAGAAAAAACCCAAACAAAAACAGCTGCAGTTGCATGAATTCTTAAAGACTGTGCAAAGAATTATCTGACAAGTAACTGCAGTGCTCAAGAGAAGAAAAGCTGGCATGGACTGCTCACAGAGGCTGAACTCTCTGTTTCCTCACAATGCACTTGAGTCATTTTCTGCAGTTTAGCACGGGCCTTCAGGTAGAGTGCAAAACATCACCTATCATTGTGACAACCAAAGATTTTAATTAATTTTTACAGCATCCAAACACTCTAGTAATTGAAGAAAGTTTGGTCATCCCCTAAGACACCTCCCAGATCTCTCCCTAAATGCTGCTGCCAGTAAAATATTTGCATATAAAAGGGCATGATTGGAGAAGGGGGTGATACTGTCTCCTTTTGTACCATCCAGTGATGATACTTTCACTGTTAATTTTGTATTTCCTTAACATTAACACTATTCCTTATCTCCTGCACTGCCTGTTTAAAAAATAAGACACTTGATGCATATCTATCTGAGATAATATAAAACCAACTACCAAGTTAGAGCTCTGGACATTTGTAGATATCAGTCTTTCACAACAAGCTCTCTATCGTCCACCACACACATCATGTTCCTTTGCTTCCCAGTAAAATCTCATCATAATTACCTTTATTACCTTTTGATAAACCAAATGGCATCATTAGCAAAATGTAGTAAGTAGCTAAATATCTCATAATGCTCTTGTTGGTAGTTATATAGATTAAGGAACAGAAATGACAAAAACTTTGACATTTAGACCAGTTTAAAGGTCTGGTGTCCATGGAAGTAAAATACAACTGAAGGTACAAGTATTCTATATATATATTCTCTCTCTCTCTCCCCTCCTCTCCCTTCAAACATATATATATATATCTTATGTATATCTTATATATTATTTTAAAGTTATACATACATATATTTTATAAATATTTGTTTATTTATGCATTATATGTACATGTATGTGTATGTAGGTATGTACATATGTGTATACGTATGTGTGCGTGTATATATATATATATATATGTATATGTATGTATGTGTATATATATATATAAGCTTTCTTTAGCAATTCCTTTCTCAGGGATCTATATAGCCAGGCAATCACTGTATGTTGACATGAAACTTAATTTTTTAGAGGTTACCTAGAACATGAAATGTCCTTGGATGTTTCACTGGGTCCTTGTGTGAAGTTTTCTGTAGGTTTTCAGCTTATATGGCAACTCTAGGCATTTATCCATTCCAAGGATGTTGACAAGGGGCACAAAAGAGAGGCCTCACCACAATCCAACCCGGGCCTGCACAGTCTGACAGTGCAGAGAGCATGTGATGTGATTCAGCATCAGGGGCACATTGCTCCAAGGTCACTGCTGTGAACGGGCTGAGTGACTGATTTGGGCATCCACATTTGCCATTTCTTTGGTCGAATCCCCAGCCTCAGATGCTCCCAATAATGCAGCACTTCCACTGTTCTCTTTAAGTGGAACATTCCTTTTTAGCAGAGTGCCTCAGGCATTTTTCTCTGGGCTGCTCCATGGTGTCCCTGTGCTCAGCGCAGGTCCATAGCAGCGCAAGGCACACACTCCACTGGCTCACCCCAGGCTTGGCCATCACTAACTTTTGCCCAGAGAGCTGAGGCAAAAGCAAGGATCTTATGAGGTCTGAAGCAAATATATGTTAGTGACACACTTTCCCTGACAAGAAGAAAGAAAATTGTCACTTAAATTTTCTCTCCTTTGGCTTCTAAAGCAGCATCCATCCTGTTCAGTGAAACTGCTTTCAGCGTCACCACATAGGGACAGTTATCATAGTCTCTGACTAGCACATGGCCCAAAATATTTGAGAGGTTGTTTACTTTTTCTGCAGATCAGTTTCTTAACACAGCTGTCATGACATTAATTTCTCATGATAACTTCAGGGAAAAGAAGTGACCACTAGCTGTGGGGCATCCTGAGCAACCTGCTGTAAATAAAAGTGAAAATAGCTTCCTGTCCACACATAAAACCTGGAGATTCCTTTCCAAAGATAGCATTTGACCCAGATTGTACTAGAGGCATTTTCACAAAATGTCAGCTGTCAGGAAGCCATAGCTGGAAATCCCAGAGTGAAATCCATCATGCCCCAGCCCATTTGGAGGAGAGCTGTGAGTCCTCAGGCCTGACCCCATGTCCATTGCAGTGGCCTCTGCACAGATGCCTCCTGTCCACAGAAAATGCCCAACACAACAGAGCTGGAAATCTAAAGCAGCTAAATGCCATCACTCACAAGAATAATTAATCTCATAATCACCAGCTCAGCTGGCTGTAATTGTCAATATATTGTTTTATGAGCTTCCATTGGCAGGAAATGAATGATTTCTACCGCGCAAAAATGAAACAACTCCCCGGGTATGATACAGGGATTATTTATATAGAAAAGAATAAATCATAATGAAAGTGGCAGGAAATAAATAAAAGGGCAATTCTGTTGGCTGAGTGTCTAGAGTTGAAATTTCTATCTGAGGCAGGTTCCAGGGATTTTCTATATTACTTTAGTTATTTAACCCTAGCTCCAATTTTAATGGATACTGATTTCTGTTTTGTTCAGATATATTAAGTGTTTGGCCATTTGTGCCTTCAGAATGTAACTATATATCTAATTTGGAGGGGGAAAAAATAAAAGAATCTGGGAATTGCTGTAGTCTTCCAGTAAAATGTACAGTTAGAAGAAAACATCTACTCATTCTGCACTGTCAAAGTGGCCCATTAGCTGCACCCCTCTGCCAGGGAGGTAGGTACAAAATCAGAAGTAAAGCTAAATATGTTCAGGAAACAATATTTATCTGCCACTGAGCGTGGTATTCACTTGTCTTAGGCTACAGTGTAAGATGTAACCAAAAATATGCATTCTATCACCGTCTGTTAAAACCAGGTGGGGCAGTTTTCTTTATCTCTTCCACAACCAATCCTCTCTCCAGGAGATGTCTTCTGTTAATGGGCCTTTGGTCTCACTGAATGACTGATAAAAATTACATCAGCCCACTGTGAGATACTCCGCTCAGGGGGAGGAGCCAAGCAATCCTATGTGGATATAATCTGACGTTTGGAACACCACAAGAAGCCTTATCCACTGAATTCCCAGGGGACAAGAGCTCCATAACAACCACTGGACCTTCAGAGGAAGGCCAAATCCTCTACAGGATCCCTGCTTCAACAGAGCTACAACCATCATTTCAACAGGACTGCTGCCACCACCCTGACCAACAGGGTGTCAGTTGTATCCTGACTCTGTCAGCGCTTTTGTATTATTGTCTTTATTTGCATTTTCCTATTAATTTGTAGCTATGGCTTGGGATCTCCCACTGGTTTGCTTTCAAACTAGCACCTCATTTTGAAAAAATTAAATAATCACGTGAAGTGGCATGATGAAACAAGCTTCACCATAGGAGAAAAGATAAGATTTGAAGCTGAAACCTTCAAGAGTGCTGAATGAGGAAGCATCTCTGGAAGAGCAAAAATTTTACCATTTACTTTGCCTCCTTTTACATCTCACAGATAAAAGTAACTGCACCATCACTTTCCGTACAAGTTTTTTATTTTGATACAGTGTCCATTTTAGCAGACATAGTGAAAATAGAATACAATATGACTGGGGCACCAACTTGGCATGCCAGCTTTCCCCTAACCAACAGAACTGGCATTTGTTTTTCTCTGACTTTCTCACATGCAAATAGATTTATTCAATATTTTGACAGGAAACCGTGAGTATATTTAAGTCCTTTTTTCCCTTAATTTTTTTGCCTACCAAGCTCATTCCACAACTTTTTTAGTGTTGCATTAAGATGTCAATTTCATATTACCTCAGAGCAACTAGAGTTTATTCTGTGATTTTGAGTCACAATGGCCATTCTGTCAACACAATGACAGTAGTTGGAAATCAAATGTCAAAATAGCTTCAAGGTTTGTCTCATAAAGGAGCAGCCTTCAGAAAATCAACTTACATGGGCTGATATACCTGTATATGGGTCATGTACAGCTACTAGATGACTATAGATCAACTTAGGAAGTTCTGCAGGCTTCTTCCTCTGTGTTCCTACTCTTGCACTGACTCCAAGAGTCCACATGGATTTCACCAGAGGAAAGCAGGCTAAACCAAGAATTCAATCAGCAAAAGTGTTGCTGCATACACAAAAAATAATTTTCATTGATTTTACTTTAAACTGGTGAAAAAAAGTTTTACTACTAGGTAAAAAATACTATCAACAGCAAGGCAGAGACAACAGCCAGAAACCCAAAACACTGTTTCCTGCCCTAGTAGAAAAACTGAAGACTAGGTTTCCTTTTGGCCTGTTTCTATGCAAATGTTGAAACTCATCTCCAGAAATACACAGTCCTAACCTACTATGCGTTTCTGAGGAGCAGCCATATGGTCTGGAAGGGAAAAAGCAGTCTGCATGGTGTGTACTGCATAACTATTCAGAGATGTATGTGATGGTTTGATGACTGGTACAGCCTGCCTGCTCTCCTCTGTTTTTATAATTAAAGCATTCTTTTAAACTGTATAACATGAATTCATTCTCTTGTGTCCTCAGTTCCTCCTTATAGCCTTTCCCTCTTTTAAATTTAATATATTTTCCCTTTTCTTTTTCCGTCTACAGATAAGAACTGCAGCAATTCATTTCACAGCAATCCCTTCTTGCTGCTTTCCTAATACCCATGTGCTTTAAAACCTCATCCATCATTGTTTTCAAAGAGTCAGCTTTTTAATCAGATCTGTATGTATATTGGTTTGAGCATGTGGCAGTTTAATTACCCTCTTGAATATGTGAAACACATCTTTGTCATATCTACTTATATCTGAAGAGAGCCATCCTATAACACTAATTAAAGAGGGATGATGACAATTTTTTCCATACTCAAATTATGTCCCATCTGTCTAGTCATCCTCCTGTTCACTCTCTGGATTAATTAAGGGTGGGGAAAGGTTGTTTCCCTGGAGTTTTGCCTAATGCAGGATGAAAAGTCTGTTTTAATGAAGAAACATATCAAATTCCTTTCTTTTTATCCCAGAGTAAAACATAGAGTAGAACAGAGTCCTTTATTTTGCTGGACTGATTAGCCAGTTATATATTGCATGGCATCATGAGCCCAGTTTGTGCAAGTTTACTGAATCTAGTAGTTGGTCTGAAGGGAGATGCAGCAAGGCCAACAAGTCATAGCTAGATACTCTCCTCTGATACCTGGACCCACAGTTGAAACCAATTTCATGTTGGTGTAATTGAAGGAGACCATAGTACCAAAGGGGTGCAGTGTGAAGGCAGAGCAGCTTTTCAGCATTGTCTGTAATCAGTGTGAGAGTATTTTGCCCATACCATTTTCTTTAGGTATTTGAGACATCTAAGTAAACTGCAAAATCTTCTCAACTTGCTCAGTCAGAAAAGTTTCAAAGAATTTATTCTTATTAACAAGACTGGGTTTGCTTCTTCCTGAACGTACCTGCACAGATCCTGTTGTACATTTCAATCAGACCTCCCAGATGCCTAAGCCATTAATCTTCATGTAAACAGCAGCCAGAAAAGCTTTTAATGCAGGGAAGGATAAAAAGCCTTGAGGAGTCAGGACTGTGTATCACGAAGGAAGGGATGCTACTTGTACTAGATGCTGTCATACTCCAACACTACCCTCAGAGGGTATGTGCCAGCTGATATCACATGCCAAAAACGTGAAAAATGAGGCAGGAGAAGAGGTGTCAGCAAGGCCTGGGCTTCCCAAGCCCTCATTACATCGGCAGGTTGAGTGAATAATTTTGATCCACTCCTGCTTTAAAAGCTTTTCTACCACTTTTTCTTATTGCTGCTGGTGATGGTGGTTTGGGGTTTTTTGGGTTTTGGCTTTTGGTCTGTTTGTTTTGGATTTTGGTTGTGTTTTTCTTCTTCCTTTAGCTGAGACTGATGCCAATGTCCTCCACTGATAAGAACGCACTGTCACCAGAGATTTTATTAGCTCAGAGAGTGACAGTGCTTTTACTACCGTGATTCTCCTCTTTATACAAGGCATTGCAAATATACTGCATGAAATTAATTTATAGAAATTACTACATGGTATTAATTTAGGGTCATCAATTGCATAGTCTATTCTGAACCTTTAGTTAGGCCAGGAGATAATAATGGCCATAAATTTGCATAAGACAGGGCTGCTAAATATTAAAACTGCTAAAAGAAATTTCTTCAATAGCCACCATATTTCATTGTCATTTTTCATATTCACTATATAAACCTAGTTTGAATTTCAATATTTCTTTATGCCTACTGTACATTTTTTCCTTTCTTTCCCCCGGCCTAATGCAAAGCTAAATGAGGTACTTATGAATACTTCACTTTGTAGATTATCTGTCCCATGCTAATCCATTTTCCAAACTACATGGTAAAAAAATACAGCTCACCATACATAAAAGATTATTTACATGTATTTTTTTCTTGTAGAATGTTGAAGCTCTTCATTTTATAACTTGAAAATAAATTTTTTGGGTTTGAATTTAGATAAATTCAAACCATGCTAAATTAGACAGGTATCCTGTGGCAAGGTATTTCAGCAGTTGTTATGATATGAGATTAAAGAACATGTTTTACAATCTCAGCATTTCATTGTGGGGAGTTTTTTGACCTCAAATTATTAACAGCACTGGACAACTATGATTACTGAGACATAAACTTCTGGTTTCCATTTTTTTCTTTGTATAGCTGTCGCTATTGGATTCACAGTATTGCGGTACTTTCTCTCAGCATTTTTTCCTCATTTAGAGCCCAACAGTCACTGCTTCTTCTCCCTATTTAATTTCTTATTTTATCTTTTTCTGGTCTTTCACACAATCTTTTACAAATCCTTACACTGTTTTCCACTTAGACCAAACTGTCCTGGTAAGAAAATGAACTCTTCTTTTAGTGAAATTATAGAGGTTCTCTCACACAGACACTCCACCTTCCTCCTGCATGAAAATCCTATGCAGAGCCAGAGAGAACCACAAAAAAACAAAACAAAAACATCAGGAGTTGTTTTTTTTTGTTGTTTCTGTCAGCCAAGGGAAATTCTCCATATATTTAAAATAACACTTCCAGATGTCCTAAAATACTACCTTTTCTGCTTGCACATGGTTTTGAGCCACTTGCACAGTAACTCTTGCTTAAAATCTGGAATGCTATTTTCTCCCACGCAGCTCTGCAAGTAATCAGCATACAGTTGCACACTTAGATTCATTTTAGAATTCTATAGGCTCGTAGGGATTTTGCACCTGCCTCATACAGTAAGCACACATTCCTTAAGACATTAAAAAGTTCTGGCTACAAGAATATCTGAATTTAAGCAATAAATTGGTATTTGAGCCCTTAGACAAATATTCTTTCACTAAGTATAGTGGGGGAAAAAGACCATTTATAATGAATCCTATTTCTAATATTTTTTATACCTCCAACTCAGCTCTAGAACATGAATGGTTGGGTAGCAAAAGAAGATGCTTTAAGAGATGTGATGACGGGGTTTCTTCACCTTAGTCAAGTATAATCACAGGAGAATGTGCTAACATAATAGTATGAAAAAATGTGACTCTCTTCTCAGCACACAGAGGTTGAAATCTCATTCTCCCACTCCAGAAAAGTCTCAATAAAATCTTCCAATCCTGTTATTTCATCCTCTTTGTCTGCAAACTAGAAAATCTAGTCTTGTAGAAAGATACTAAGACATTTTATTTCCATACTATGTTAGTATGTTTCCTATAAGACTGCAATTTTAGCTCTCAGTTTTTCCCCTTGCCTCCTCTCTGCTAAGATAGTTAATTGGTAATCCTTTTCCCCATTTTGGACATCTTACTAATTAGCTTTACAAGTGCTGTTTCCAAGATGTTACTTATAAGAACAATGTCATAGCAAAATCTGAGCCTTTGCTTTGAAAGCAGTAGCAGCACATTCAGTACTAAAAAAGGAATACAAGGAGGAGTGGTTTCACTTGCAAACTCTTTTAACCAGTCCATCATAAGCATTTCCATGAATTTAATAAAAGTACCCATATTCAATATTCTGAACCTAATGTAATAAATGGTTATCATATTACCCAGCTTTAAAAATTGCTTTACATAATGTAATCACGTACTTGCTCTAATTGAATTTCACTTTACATCATTTAATAAATGAATGCTGATCGTTTGACATAATTGAGTAAGTAGTTCAGTTCATTCTCAGTACTTCTTAGGTCAAAAATTATTTGCATCATCTTCCAGGATGATACCGTGATATTTTAGACTTTAGGCTTCCTTTCTTCTCTCAGCTTCTTTATTACCCTGCGTAATTCCACCTTCTAGGAAGGAGGCTAACCTAGATGTACAAGCCAAATTTTTCAAGAAAATACAAAGTGTAACTCTACAACCTCCTGCTACTCTGCACAGTGCAACTCTACAACAGACTACAAAAGCCATAATTTCAATTAAAGAGTCTTTTTAACTGATTTAACAATATCCATATAAGATAGGCAGGGACTGAGTCTTCAATCACCTTCTAGCAAAGCCTAGATTTTCTACTTTGTGTTTGTGAGACAGAATTTAATTTTGAACTGAAAAGACAAGAGATTTGATGAAGAACAACTCATAATTCAGAAGCTGAATTATGTTCTACTCAGAGTTAAATCAAGCCATCATTCACAATAAAGGAAAAAGGGAAAAAATATAGAGTTCTTGGAAAAAATGTTAGAAAGAGGGAAAGACAGAAAGACAGTTGAGAAAGAGCTGCAATAATGTCTTATATTTCAGAAACAATTCTACTTTTCTGATTGTTGCCTTCTACAAAAGATATCACAGTATAATCACCAGCTTCTGCATGGAATATATGGGATTTATATCTATATCTATATAAAAGCTCTGTAAAATAGTAATCACAGAATATATTTCCAGCTTTGTGCTGGATATCAGTTTTTTCCCTTCAAATCTAAAGCAACGCACTTCTCAGAAATGTTAACTGTAAGTCATCTGCTGCCTTCCTTTACAGCTGCTAATTTTTTTTAGATTATGAAAAACAGCTGGTGATCCTTTCAGAATGAAGGCTACAAAATGCATAGAATGCAATAACTCCCAAGGATTTATGCATCTTACAGTATAGAAACCAAGTGCACTTGCTTAGAAATAGTACCATTTTTATTTCAAAAGAAGTTATTCCTGTCCAGAAGTGAGTATTCAGAATCAAACTGCCAAATATCAAAGGGACAATAAACCTATTGTTTTGTCTTCTACTCTCTTAACAATCCTTTATAGCTAGATTATGTCTATCTCATGCATCCTCACACTTATTACCAGGTTTAAGATGTGCTCTTCTACAGGGAAGAATATGCAAGGGAAAAAATAACTAATAAAAGCTATTTCATATATTTAATGTCCAGTTAATTAATTTAATATTTATATTTTCATTCTCTTAGTACAGTAAGAATAAAGGGACTCATGAATGACCTTAACTTTTAGCAGACAGGAGAATAGATGAAGATATCCACATCAGTAACTCTCTTTAATCACCCTGAAATTATTACTTTCTTCTTAGTGATGAAAAATATGGGCATTCCCCTCTAAGAGACTCTGGCTCAGAAAGTGTAAAGTAAGTTGTAAGGTAAAAGATTTAAGAATAATAACCTCCTTAATGAAGGCAAATGGTAAAAAGGTTCTTTATCTACTCCACTCTTCCACTTTTCTTTATACAATAAACTCTTTCTCCCTGGGCCTATTGCTGTCACTTTATTGCATCTTTTTAATGTCATAACAGTAATTTGCATTACAAAGCATTTATGTGCCAGGGTACCACAAAGTCCCTATTGTGGCACTTAACTAGACAAACTTCATTCATTGCCACACCCATCCCATGTCATTCCCTCTTTATTTAAGAACTACTCTGTCTAATGAATTAAATATTTTCCTTTTTCTAAAGCAATACCTTAATTGATTGAGGTAGGTTTGGAAGGAGGTGTATGGATTTTGGTGGGGTTTTTGCTTGCTTTGGGTTTGTTGTTTTGGGTTTTTTTATACTGGAGGAGATTTGCAGTATATCTCATGTTTGTTGTTTCACATGGCTAATAATTAGCATTCAAGAACTGACCTAATGTTCTCTGGTTTTTTTCTCTTTTCTGCTTGTAAAAATCAGCATCTGGTGATTTAGGGCCTGAAATTTGCACTAAGTTACCTGAAGTTTGGTAAAAAACATAGAGCAATAATGATTGAATTGATTATTACTTCAAGCACTAAAGGAATTGCCAGGTCCAGCACTTTTGGTGACCCAGGCCTTGTCCTTGTTTCCAGCCCAGTAAAACCATGCGGTGCAGTTGTAGGCCCTGGAGATCTCCTACACACACTTACCAAAGGCCAGAGCTGCTGGAGTGCCCATTCCCAGGCCAGCAGAAGGGCTCAGGACACTTTCCAAAGAGATACATACATACAAGCACAGTCCAGCGCAGGAGGAGCAGAGCCTTTGCCAGCATCTCTCTAAACACCAACAGCACTGGCATAAACAAGCATATGTCTAACCTCCACATGCTAGGTTAGTCCCTTTCAGCACATGCAGGCTGGAGGGAGACTGACAGAAAAATAATAAGTGGTAATAAGTGGATTTAATAAGAAGGGCAGACATATCTTAAGAAAAAGCTGTGTATTTCTAGCATAATTCAAGCACACACTACTTTTTTTGCAAAAAATAATTGACTCCTTCCTTGCTCTGTCATGAAATAAATGAATGAATACAGACAGACTTCCTTGCTCTATTATTTGGGAATTCTTCCTGTGCAACTCCCAAGACCGCTTTACCTCCTGCTGCTCATCATGGTATTACTTACTCTATTGCTGTCAAATCTACTTAGATTGTACCTTCATGCCACTTCAAAAACTGACATGGATTTTCATTGAAGAATAAGTTACTTAAAACAGCATTTTAGCAAGAAAAAATAAATATTAAACTTTATCTAAAGGACTTCTTATGGAAAAACCAAAGCCTCCAACACAAGTTTGCACGTTAATTGCTCTGCAAGATTCTAGTACAGTTAAGATGCAGTCCAAAAGCTCACGACCTCACAACAAGTTGCCCTGAGCCAGATACACTTTTTCTTACTGCTTCCTTCCCCTGCACTCACATACAGTGGTTTTGTGTCTGCACAAGCTGAAGACTTGTCCCCAGAATATTTTCACATAAAGAATGCTTATTAAAAAATAACCTGTGGGAAAACTGATCTAAGATCATGAGAGTAAAGAAAAAAATAAATCCAACAGTGATCAATCAGTTTGATTCATGATTATTATTATTTATGCAATTTTTCAAAATTTTGTTCCAATGCAACAACAAAGTAGTAAAAAGCCAAGGAAACATGTAGCAAAAGGTCCAGCAAAGCAGCTAGTACCTATAGTGCTGTGAGAAGACATATGAGTCCAGAATACAAAGTTCACAGAATGGCTGACGTCTCATGAGGATGCAATTGCTGACAGCAGCCAAGAGCTCCAGGATGCTTAGCACAATACAAGACCAAAAAATGTACAGCATGGAAAAACACAACTGGTCTTCCAGCTTCTTTAGACAGCCTTCCTCAGAAAGCTGCTCCACATGGCCTAAGTCTCCCCTGCAGAGGGAATGCTTCTCCTTACAGCAGCTTTCAGGGACACAAGTTGGATGATGCAAAGATGATGCCTTTAGCCAGTCTGTGTAGTTGTGGACCCCACAACAGTGCAGCTTCCTCTGTATCACATCCACAGCACTGCTTCCAGGATCCTGAGAGCATGTCCAATTGTGCTGGTGAACAAGGTAACTGATAGCACTTTCCAGCTGAGAAGCTGTCCTAACACAGTAGGAACGTGCCAGAGCTATTGAAGACATTTCTAAGCAAAGAAGGAGCAGCAGCAAGCACATGAAAGTCCCTTGCTGATTGCGGGAACTCTTCACAGAAATAGAGACAGCCAAAACTCCAGTAGGTAGCAATGTAAGTGCAGTTACAAGAGCCAACCAACCAGGGAGAGACAAGTAAGCCTCCTGAAATAAATATCTGTAGTTCTTGAACATCAGGATCGCTGAAACTCCACCATACATGTGAACTACAGCAGTACCCCAGAAGATGAAGCCTAAGAACCTCAGCACAGATCGAGCAAAGGACCTACGGTAAGCATCCTCATAGCACCACAAGGAAGGCAGACCCATCACAGCCCTAACTCTCCTCATTCTGCTGACTCCAGCTAACCCTCCTCATCAGCATTTAAGAGGCTTCAACCCCACTTATCCAGGTGCAGCAGATGATATCTCCACCTAAAAACAATTTGCAAGAGAGCAACTCAGATAATGCTCCTTAGGACAAAGACTGAGCCCTGAATCAGCTTGATCGCATGCTGCTGCTGCTGCAGCTTGTTCAGCACAGCCTGCAGGAACCAAGAAGGTATGTGCCCAGCTTGCTGTGGAGGGTCCCTTACTCAGCTGTCACTGGAGACATTTTCACTTGAAGGAGGACAGCTGGAAGAAGGCTGCACTCCTTTCATGTGTGGAAGACCTAAATGCAGAGGAATAGTCAAAGTGGTAGCGAGCACTGCTTGCTCAGATTACTTGGACTGCCCAACTCTCCAGCAGTAGCCAGGATGGCAACACATGGGCAAGTCAGAGCCATTGAGAAATGGCTCTGGTTGGAGCAGAGCTATTCAATAAGGAATCGCCACAGGTGATACTCACCTAGACTTATTATCCTCCTCAACACCTTTATCATTAATTCAGTGTTTTAAGGGCCATAATGATGTTAATAATATTCTGCCCTTTTTTACTCAGCAAGTCTTCTCTATAGATAGCTTCAATTACTCAAGACACCTGGATGAGAAATCCCAGCTATTTCACACTTTTACCCCTCAGCTTGCCTTGCCAGTGATCTGACTGACTGCTGTTATGACTGAATACAAGAGGCAGTAAGTGCTATATTAATTTTTCCTTGTGTGTAAAGAAACTGAACTGCACACAAGCTAAATCACTTCACAATACTAACAAAGGGAATTGATGCCACTTATCAGCATTATCAGAAGAATATTATTGCTCAAACTTGTGGTACGCATGAGCCATGCAGGATTGGAAACCCAAATAAATCTTGCCACAGGTGCCAGGAAGGCAGACCCCAAGCCCAGCAGTGATTCTGTAATTGTCCTGATGAAGTCCCTTAAGGTCTCTTTGGTTTCCCAAGACATAGAGCATGACTAATGCAACATACATAAGGGAGAAAAGAGAGAGATGATCCTCATTTTCAGAAACATGAGCACCTGCAAACTTGACAGAAAATCAGAATAATTTGGTGCTCAGATCCCTGGAACCCTGTTAAAGTCTCAGCAAAACTGATGATCCCACATCTGTCAGACATTTTACAAGAACCTGTTGCTGATATATACAGTATGCATACACAGATGTTGGGCGGATTCCCATCAAAATCTCTTTCTATATGCTGTACAAACAAGTTATTAAGGCTAATTATTTTGGAATGAGATAAATTTCTTTTATTATTTTTAATCTTTTCATTAACAGTAATTAGCATGCAGTGATTAACTTGTTAAATCTTAACAAAATCCTTCTTTCAAAGATGCTCTTGAATGTTGTCTTCCATCTCTGATGTCTGTGTCTGTCCTCTCTCCTGTTCCACCTCCTGCTACCCCCCAGCCCTCCTGCTGTGTTGGTTTTGCTGCCATTCATTTAGTCTCTTGAATGCTTTTTTCCCTGATTTCTGTCTTCTGCATCAGAGAGGTGGGGAAGGGGGGCAACAGAATTCCCCCTCACATCTGTACACACATGGACGCTACACTGATTTGTTTCCACAGTGCAGGAAAAAAATATCAGAAAAGTGTGAGGAAACATATAAGAAACACATCAGAAAATACTGTGAGGTGTACTACTGTTTTTTATCTTGCAAGCTTCGTGAAAAAAAAGTCAGCCTGCCTCTTTTCCTTTCTGCCCTTTCCTGTGCCCATAAAGCTAAATGAGATATTAAGAAATGAGTTACAACATAACTTCCATTTAGCTTATTCTACATCTCTGTGTTCGTGGCAGACAAAATGGGCCAGAGATCATACCAGACCACCAGTTCAATATGGAAATCAGAAGCACCAACACTAAACATTGACAGGGAGCCAGTACCCAGGTGAGAGGTCTCAGTGTCCTTGGGGGAAACAGAGCACCCTCAGCAGCATGGAAGAGGGAATTGCAGCAGTGGCGACAAATATTGGCAGAGCTATCTAAAACCCCTCACCCTCTATTTGCTATGCAATGCATAGGCACTCAGAAAAAGAAAGCCTCTGCTCAAAATGTAAGATGATGGACAAGAAAAACAGAATTGGTCTCTGAAGTAACCAAAAGACAAACTGGCACCCTCAGTAGCACTGCCTTTGTGATAAGTCATTTTACCTGTGTGTGTGGACAAAAGCTTGAAAAAACAGTGTGCAAAGCTATCCATCAGGAGACTGTAATGTGACAAAGAGAATATAGGTATGACAGAATAGGAATGCTCCTCTGTTTTCTTTACAGTGGTAAACAGCACAACATGATAAATGCTGTCCCTGTTTTCTCTGAAGTTGTTCCTGCTTATGAACTGATGAGTATTGAAATTCAAATGTGGGTGTAACAGATAATACACCATAGATAAACTATTTTCTGGAATGTTGCTGAAAGTATAATCCTTCAAGTTAATAAAATGTCAACAGTATACTTTTTTTTTGCATTCACTGCTCTAGAAAGCTATAACTGACATTGAATAGCTCTGATGTGCCCAGAAGGTCAGAGGAGCTCATTCCATCTGGCCCCATGAGCAGAACCAGAGAGCCACACAAGTCAAAGTTGTGTTTGTGCAGTGTAGGCAGCTGACTAAACTCATTTTGGATGACACAGGCTGTCATACAGATTGATCAGGGAGCATAGCTGAGCTGTAAGGGGCAACAATTCACATCAAGACGGCCAGCTAGTCTGTTCAGACTCGTGTGAACAAGACAAAGTCTAGAGGTGACCATGGCATTAGGCTATAGCTACACAAGCCCATCTTAGAATCACAGTCACATAATGGTTTGAGTTGGAAGAAACCTTACAGATTATCTCATTCTTGTACCCCTGCCACAGGCAAGAAACCTTTCACTAGACCAGACCAGACAATCTTCTAAGCTTCTTACAGGCCTCCTATAAAAAGATACAGGATCTCAAAGCCATAACCTCAGGAACTGCTCTAAGTGTCCTAGTGCCACAGACAAACCCCAAAACTGCCTCTGTAAAACAGCTGCTACTTCTCCTGTAGCCCATGTACAGATGAAGATGTAGATGGTGAAATCTACTTAAAGCACTCAGAAGGAGATTTGTTTTGAGAGTTTGAACTTCTAAAGGCCTTGTTAGATTAAGGCACAAATAGCATAAAATAAAAAACGATTCTTTAAACCTTTAAGACCATTCTAAAAAACAGTGGTTTTTATCAGTTTCATCAACTCCACTTTTACATTAAGCTTCCCCACTACTACATACCTTCTTGACACCTCCACTGGGTGGCAGCTGATGTGTCACCCAATTGGACTGGCAAATCCAGAAAAAGTGAAAATGGGTATCTGTGGTATTGGTCCTCCTTTCACTCGTCCAAATCCTTTCTGCTGGTGTTGGTAGTACATCTTTCCCAAGTCAAAGAGAATTCACACTGATTTTTTCCACTTTCCAAGAAAAGCCCTGACTGGATGTGACTGCATGTAAAGTGGCAAAAATTAAATAGTAATATGTGGGGGGAGGAGAGAAGGAAACCAAAACCAACTTTGTTTCTTCTGGATCAAGTTATAACAGGCACTCAAAACTCCACGCAGCAGAAGGATTGGGTACTGACTGGAAAGCCATCTCTAAAACACTGAAATCTGCAACGTGTATTGCTTCTTTGAGAATAAAGAACACTGTTTTATGCAACATGTCATATATTACAAGATCATTAAGGCAGCCCAAATGGAGGAAGATTAAAAAACCCTGGTTGGACCCAGTGCCTACAGCTGCAGCCATGCACAGCCAGTTTCCATAGTAACCAAAGTGAGATGATACCTCCCATGGAAAGCTTGAAGCAAACAGAGGTATGACTACCAGCTCCTATTCATGGAGAAAATGTACTCCACTCAAGAGCTGATTTACCATTACTGACGTGTTTGAATGCAAGTCTGTCAGCTCTCTACCCTGGCTCCATTTGCCACACCAAAAGTACCCTTTTTGTGATTGAGGAAGCACATCAAATGTTTTCAGGCTTTTATTTGGTTTTGCTTTTAAGATTCCACACATTCATTGGTGTTGAAAATATTCAAAATCAAATGTCAAGAGTTTGGTGTTTCCCTCTTTCTTTCCTTTTATTAATTGAACATTTAAAAATGCAGACTAAAAGCTTTTTCATTTTTTATTGTTAAATCTTATTTTTCCCTTCCTTTTTTTTTTGCTTGCCAGTCTGTAATTTCTCTGAAATACCTTGTAACTGGATGCATACAGAATATCAAACTGTGAAAAAAGGAGGGGAAAAAACACACTTTCCATATTTCTGTCAATTCCAAAATTGGAGAACATTTTAAAAGACACAGAATGGCAAAAGAACAAAATAAATTACAGTTAAAAGGGAACTTCTCTTATTTTGATTGTCTTTATTGCAATTAGTAATAAAAACAGATTTGAAGAAATGGTACTTTGTAAAACCTTCAAAAAATTAGGAAAGGGCTGAATATCATGAAATTCAAGTCACCTTGACGTTTAAAGTATTTTGTGACTTGGTTTTTATCGTTTTCAACCATCACTAGCTACAATACTACTTATGTGAATGCAGTACTCTCATTTGTGTTTGAAAATATATGCAAGGTTTCTGGGCATTTTCTGAAGTTATAAAAAGACTCTTAAGTTGAAATATAGGGCCTTTAATTGTTCAGCTGACAGATTTCTCTTTGGGGAGGAAGTGAGGAGTGCCTGCATACATTATCTGGAAGTTATGAAGACCTGACAAGACACTAAAACTTGTCAGAACTTCTCAGGAGTGAAGTTTGTTCTTTGTGTCTCCTCAGAAAATGGAATCCTTGTACAATGCTTTTTCCTCAAGAGAAGTCTTTCATGCAACACTGGGCTGGAGCCCTTCTGGCCAGTTTTCTCCATTGTATTGCATGTGAAAACTCACATCTTAGCAACATGTAGCATTTTACTTGTTAACTTTTGCCCAACTAGTGAATGAATCCAACTGTGCAGCCGTAAAGCAGTAAGAAGTGAATAAAATCTTGGAAATATTTTTTTAATATTGATACTTTAAAATATTGATACTTTAAATGTATACATCACCTGATACAGGTCTTTCAAATTAATTTTCTGATAAATTTTAAGATCAGTCAGTCTCAGCATCCTAAATTACGGAGGTACTTTTACAAATGACTAGACTCGTTTCCGGACTCAATATCAGTTTTTTCTTGAGAGCACTGCAGCAGTGATGTACTTGTTTGAGTGTTATTGGACCCTGTACTCAAACTTGGCTATAGAAGAGAGATTCAGCATGATCACATGCAAAAAATTCTTGATTGCATTTTCACTTGAGCAGCAATTTAGGATTAAAAAATCCCCATTGTGGCAGCAATGATGTTATGAGCCTAGGACTACTTCTGAAGTACTTGTCCTGTCCAAAGATACATACAGCAACTTCTTTAAGTTGAGAGCATTGGATTATCTTGGTGTGAGCAGCTTGCAGACGTCTCTAGACCTGTAATGGGAGCTTACACAAAAGAATGGAATTTGTGCAGACTGTGCTTCATTAACTCATTGGAGATATTTTGCAGGGTGCAGGCTCTTCTTCAGCTGATTGACTGGGGGAAATCTATCAATTAGAATAGTAATTTTGGTTTAATCTAAATAATTGTTTACAGGTCACATTTTTCCACCAAGAAAGAATGTTTTCAGCCTACAAGATAGCTGAAAATTTAGCCAAGTGAAATGAAAAGGTGTATTTGATAGGGTCCTTGTCTCTTTTTACTGGCATAGCAGTAAGAATATCTGTATCAGACCTAATGTTCATCTCATACCAGGTTTTATAGTGACTGTACAAAAGAATTTATTTTTATTACCTTTTGTAAGTCATGATATGAGCATATAAAATGTCAACTTTGTCAGAATTAGTCTTATAGCACATTTCAAAGAAGTGGAACCAATTTTAATATGATTTTTATGCATCTCCATTCAGATGAAATGCAGGTTTTAGAGGGAAAAAAAATCAAAACCAAAGAAATATGCAATTTATTTCCGTGCTCTACTTCTATCTCCAATCTCTCCACCAAACAATTGTCTTCAAGAGGTATTCTGCATTTAAATGGAGATGCTGTCATTGACATAGAAAGGATCTATTATGTTTAAAATCATACAAGCATCTAAATACAAAAAAAAAAAAAGGCAAATAAATGAAAATATATTTGAACATGGAATGTAAAAACACTTTTAAGGGAGAGAAAATGTAAATGCATCCCAGTACCAGGAATTATGTCTTTGCTATCTTCCAGACCAATGACAAGTAGAACAACTTGGCATTGTCTTGGTAGGAGTAATTTTATTTTATTTCAGAATTTAGGTACTCATCAAAACTTTATTTTCGAGCTTCGAGCCCCACTGCTGGGAACCAGAGGCCTTTTCAGAAGTTCCCATAATGCTGAAATCCAGCTAGGTCTAACAAAAATATTGCAGTACTCTAGAAACACCTTACCCTTTCCCACAGCATCTTGATGTGTGTGGTTATTGTTACCCAAGCCTCTTCTTCAGCACCTTCCAGCAGACCTGGTCTCTGGGATACATTCTGTGTGAGAAAGCCCAGATAGCTCTCTCGCCTACAGCTCAGTCTGAGGCAATTTTCCACAGTACCGATTATAGTCCTGAGTGAGTACTTGCTCCAGCATGAATATCCATGCCAGTATAAACCAAGACGTGCAAGTATTCCCATTGTCAACAGTCAGATAAAAGTCAGAGACAAAGTGTGAAGCTGAGGGGTCACAAAGGAAAAAAGGATTTGTAGTAAAAACTGTGAGTAAGTTTAGACAAATTCCATTCACTCTTGCTGCCAATGAAACAGACAATGATGAAGAGCATAGTCGCTGAATCAAGATAAAAGCTACCAAAAATACTCAAAAAATCAAAAGCATTAACTGGATTTTTCTCCTTTAATCCCCTTCCAAAACTTGTTTGGGTGGTCTCTCTAACAAAATAACATAATTTCCATTTCTCTGATTGGCATTGTGAGAGCAATCACTCAGGACTGAATAGAAAATTGCTCCATAATCCTGGTAGTAACTGTGGTCTTCCTTTTGCAGAGAACAAAGTGCCAGATTACTGAGGGCTACCCTGAGCTTTCATCCAAAATAAAGAAATCAGGTATTACCTAAGCTTTCATTCCTACCACCACCCACTCATCGAGCACAAGGTGATGCAGTGCCCATGACATTCAGGGAAACTCTTGTTTCATACTGATGGAAGGGTAACCTTGCAACTCCTTGTACACATTTCTCCTCCCTCAATATTCATTTGCAGGTGGACATTGGAGACATATCAGAGTGGTACAGGCATAGGAAGCATCAGAGGTAGATATCCATTACTTTAGGGAATTGAATAGCCGTTTTTGACAAATGATCAGGCACCAGTAGACAGCTAGACAAAATCGGTAGTTAGGCAAAAATGTTTATTATGAACCCCAGTTGTGGAGAATTTTCACAAAGTGTGAAATTTTAGGCAGAGAATCTTTCAGAAGTATCTGTTCTGATCTAAAATCCTCAATGTGTGGGCCACAGCATTCAAAGGGAAGTGAACACTGCAATTTCACTTCACAGGCAACCATGTGGGCCTCCAAATGCCAATGGGCAGGAAGTCCATTTAACAGCAGTCCCCAGAGTCATGGAGGGAGGCAGAACCTCAGGGGCAAGACAAAGGTTCTACCTGTGCCCCGAGGGTTACAGCAATGGTGGAGGTGACCAGAACAGCATCATTTTCTCCACATGCCATGCTGACATATTTCACCATCAATATGTTCACTTAGGAAACAAAGTGGTATTTACAGACCTGTTAGCAAGTGGAATGCATAAATTTATTGCAGGCACCTAATAAGAGCTCCAGTTTCCAGAAAACATGGGATTCAAAGGGAGTGGAGCTGACAGAAGCTTCTGCAAAGACATTTTGCAGAGGAGGGAAGGGGCAACAGCTGAGGCCAGGGACCTTCCTAGATTTGCTGTGGCACAGATTGGCTCTCAGTGTCTTCCCTATTCCCACAGTACAGAAACTGTGCAAAATGCTTTCCTCCTGTGCAAAGTGCTCAAAGGAAGATAAGACATTGTGCAGGGAAAAGTGGAAACAAATTCTTCTGTGTTCATTGCATTCCTAATAAGAACAAGCTGCTCTCACTCAAATATTCAATACTTTCTCCATCCTGGATGTTTGCCATGTGGCAGCCCCATTCATTTTAACACAAAAATGTAGTGGTGCTCAACCTGTCTTTAACAAGTGTCACTTTGACAAATGCTTTTGGTGAGCCTTAAAAATACTGAAATAGCACATGGAATCATGACAGAGTCCATATCCCTGACTAACATGGTAACAACCACTGCTGAAAACCAGTGTTTCTTTAGATTTAAAAGCACTGAAATAATGGTAAAACCTGCTAAATACACACGCATTCTAGGTTTGTATAGGTTCAGTCCAGATATTTAACTGCTTTATTTGTAAAAAATGGTTATGCAATTTACCAGACAGGTATATCTTCTGTTTAATTTAAAATATCTTCAATATTGCACAGGTGAGATACCAGAAGAATGGCAACTGTGGTTTTGGGTTCACCATGCTTCAATATTATTCTTTCAATAAGTAATGGTGAAATGTTTGCTAGTGGCTAGTAGTAAAACCTATTATAAAAATACAATGTCCTTCCCAACAAGTAGATCTCAGACACCATGATCCATGCCTCAGTTTCACACTACCCCTCTGGACAAATTTGCAGGTAGCAGTAAAAAGTAGAACTCAATTGAACGAAGCATTCAGGTGCCACAGATTTGAAAGCAGCAGGAATAGAAGGCAATAAAATGAGCTTTGATAAATGAAAAAGCCTGTGCTCAGAGAGAAATACGAACAAGCACCTGATGACACAGAGATTAAAACAGACACATTAAAACAGACACATTAAAACAGACCTACTGTTTTTTTCAGTCATATCCTCATGCTTGCAAGTGACTCTGAGAAGGCAGATTGCAGAAAAAGATACAGGTGAAAAGTCAAAGTAAACTGGAACACTGCCAAAGATTTCAGAGTTAGCAAAAAGGGTCCAGGCTAGGATTCTTTGCCCTATAGAAGAAGTTCTTTATGAAAAATGAAATTTGAATACATAAATATAATAAATATTAAGAATTTTTCTTGCCTAGAAAGTGAATATTTTCATGAATTTAAGTAGGACTTGAAATCATAGCCTAGGATTTCAGATTTCAAGGGGGAAAAAAATCAAATATTTTGCAAGAATATTTTAAACATTTCAGGGAAACTCCAGGGATATTTTACTTAATTTACTTTCATTTTAAAATTATTTTTAATTTCAAGGGTTTTTTAAAAGTACTTTAGGTATTATGATATAATTCAGAACAATATGTTTAACGGACTGGAACAGTATTTTGCAACTGTCTCCCTAGAGAATTTCAAGGTATCTTGCTTTTTTTTTCCTGAACCAAAATTAAAAAAAGATTTTCCAAAAATACAGAGAAGAGAGTACACTGGCAGTGAAAAAAAAGACATTAAAATCTCCATCATTTTCAAAGGGGGAAAGGAGATTTCTATGCACATTTCCCTTTTCTGACTTAGATCTCACCCTGCCTCACTTCTGCAAAACCTCCTACACCCTTTAAGAATGGAGAAACCCCTTCCACAACTAGGCTCAATTGCTCTTATTTTCAAGGTAAATGCAGATTAAAATTTTTGAACTCTTTCTGATCTCTTTGTAGGCAGAAACATGTATCTTAAACAGATGTGTACAAACAAATCCAGAAACCTTCCCTAGAGAATATGTGCATGAAAGAACTAGAGGTTACCCATACTAATGAGTTTTAATACTTTTCATTCTTAGTAATGCTGCCATATGCACCTGTACAAATGACAGTCTCTTCCCAGTGGTCTTTTGTGTAAGGAAGAAAAAATCCTAAAATCCTTTCATTATCAACTCCACAATAAAGTCTGAAGAAAAGTGGAAAGATAGCTTTCCAAGCCTCTCCTAGGTAATTAAATATAAGTTTGGTTATACAGCAAGTATTCCGAAATGACATAAAATCCTGTGAAATCAAAATGAGAGCCAGCCTGCACATGTTTATTTAAATCACCTCACGTCAGGTAAATTTAAAGTGCTTAATCTAAATATATAGGTACTGCCATTTTAGATATTAAACTGCTGAATAGTCCACACTGACAAAGCTGGAAAAAGTATAAATGGGACTAAAAGCCTGAATAATATTAAACCATTCGTTTATCAGCAAGGATGTAAGAAATGAATATTCATGCAATAGATAATATTTTTATGAATAGATTAACAGGTAGAGATAGGTGCTTGCTTTTGAATTTAATTTTCACTCTTTCTTAAATGAAAGAATAAATCATATCAATGCAGACTGCTTAGAATGGATTTTACTTGAATTTGAATAGCTGCAAAAATTGACATATTAAGTAAAGTTCACTTTTTAAAATGGGTGGTTGAATGGGTAGTTGAATATAGGAACCTTTAATCTGAAATTTAACCTTTTAAAAAATATATGTATAATAAAAGTAATTTAGGGCAATACCTTAGCTTAGGCTGTGTGCTGTTTGTCTAGGAATCTTTTTTTGGAGGATTTTTCTTTTTATTTTCTGTCTGTTATTTGTAGAATGTGAATTAAACCAGTGTAATATCAGTAATACCAATTAAAGAAACAATATACAATCAAATTACAAAAGGTAATCTAGGGTCCAGCCTTGGAAGTTTTCCTAAATTTGCATTTACCTTTTCTGTATTTTTTTTATAATTTTTGGGTGACAGAAAAAGGAAAAGTTGCATTTAAAGGAGACAGGAAATGTTACCACATAGTCTATCCCAAGCATATTGTCATCATAGTGATAAAGAGAAAAAGAAATGAAGGGTTTTTTTCCTGACTTCTTAAATTTATAGTTAATACATCAAGATAAACCAAATACTTTTAAACTGAGGATGACAGGATTTAATTAATAGATTTTTTTTAACATGTATCTATTTCTTTCAATAAATAATCTTAGGGAAGTACTGCAGAAAGTGACCTGCTAATCACAAAGAATATAAATAAGAGTTAAAACTTCATAAGTAAGAGTTAAATGTCTCACTCCTTGTAATGACTTTCAGGGTAGGGAAAAGGGGATGGAACTCAGTAAGTAAAACAAGAGAATGGATCCTGAAGTTGTGTGGGAGAGATTAAGAGAAGATTATCTGCAAAACTCAAGTACAAGCATAAACTTTGGGAAGGATAAACTACAAGAAAAACCCCTTTCTGCCTTTTGAACTACTCTGAGCTTTCCATAAATAGTAATGATAAGAACTAAGTTATTCTGTTGATGACACCCTGTACATTAAGGCAGGCAAGGAGAAGAAGGCTGATCTCTTACCGTCGTTGACATTATTCCACTTCCAATCTTTCTTTGCCTTTAAGAGTGTATATTTTCATACCAGATATTCCTTTTCAAATTGCATGGCCCTGTATTCAGTGGGCTTTAATTTCACTTGACCTCAAGTGAGCATAACAGTCCTGGTCATCAGGTATTTTTCTGCACCAATGTTCTGATTTGCATTCACAAGAAACCTAAATATGGGAGAAACAAAGGCTCTACTAAGCCTCTCCAGTAACCTGTTTGATTTGGGTAGCCAGGATTATGGCTGGAAAGAGCATCACCAATGACACAATTGCTTGGGATTTTGGTCCTGCTGTGATTCTATCGACCAAATATTGCTATGCAACTAAAATAAAAATAACCGAAGCATTTTTCAAGGACCTTACTTTCTTTACATGTCAACCTCATACTAAAACATTTGTTATTGTGTGCAAGATTTAGACTGAGTCACATCCTCTTTATGCATGGGTTGACATTTACCTCACTGACATTTATCCAGGCAATGGCTGCCCCACTCATAAAAGAAGTACTTAGTTATTGAATATTTGTGGTTATTTACTGTTGTACGAACAGGTAACTCTCAGAAAAAGCCCTGTTCCAGAGTGCATCTTCACTTCCAAGACATCAATTTTCTTACTTCATGAGCTAGATTTTATTTAAAATATGCCATGTTAGTTTTTCCTGATCTAAGTTGTATCTTTTAGATAACACATCCACTAGTGACCTTTTTTTTCATAGAAAAGTCACTCATGTGTGTAACATGAAAAACAACTACCTATATCTTCATATCTTCTGTTAGTTATATACCCTACACCAACACAGAGTTAGGGGTCCTTGTCCACATGCTCTTTTATATGTTACCTGCATAGTTTTTTGACACTCTCAATTCATTCTCACTTGGAATGCTTCATTGCCTTCAGCAGCCACCCCTGGCTTTTTAGGGCAGATGAGAGAAGGGTTATTTTTCTGTTGAGTTTAAACTTTGCTCTTCTAACTGCATCATGAGAAGGAGCTTTGCAATCATTATCAGTAGTCATAACTGCTGTAGGAAAGCACTGGAACCCTGCAAGCAAGAGACAAATTTTACTGCAGGAGTCTGACCCTAAATCTTTCTGAATTACCAGCACTGCATTTACCCTGCCCACAGTTCCCATAGACACCATTCAGTTCCTTTTGGGAGAATTGAGCCAGCCACACACCTCCCACTGAGCTCCTCAACAAGGAGGAACAGCCAATATTCTTCTATCAGAGAGATCATGTATTGAAACTAAATCCTAGATGAAGGACAAAAAGGGGCACTAGGGTTTGAGAAAGCTGTAAATTTAGGTCACTTTGAGAAGTGAAATTAAAGGCCATGCTCAACTACCTGTAAATCTGGGAGTATTTTTACTTTTCAGGTTTGAATCTTTAAGAAGAAGCAACTGAGAAAGCACAAGGATAATATATGATGAAAAATTATGTTTACCACTGAGACCAGCAGAGACACTTCAGAGAAGAGAACAGAAACCACAGTGCTGCAACAGAATCATTTAACTCTCCTGTTCTGTGCTTGCTTATTGTTCCTAAGTCCTGCACCTTGTCTTCAAACAGAATTTTACCTTCATTGTCTCTTACCAGCCTCCTGCACAATTGACAGGCTGATCAGTTAGGGCACCAGAGCACAGATCTTGAAGCAATACCTCAGGACCTGCATTCCCCTCAGGCCACCTACCTGTTTCCCCCCATGCAGATCCAAATTAATCCACCAGCGCTTACAACCCCACACTTGGTAAGCTTAGCTTTATTTAGTTATGCAAGTGAAGTCAAGTTTCCCACTGGAGAGGGGAGAGATATCTACAATCTTATCTTGTGAAGAGAGGAACTAAGACAGACCCAGGCAGTGTATCTGGGATTACTTCTGACTTCATGTCTCCAGTTTTCATCCACAATCACCCTTCAGTGCTACAGGTCAAGCATGGGGGCACCCCCAGAGATATTCTGAACAATTAGCCATGCAGTGCGCCACATCATTCTAATGATAATCGACCAACCAGAGCCAATATATTATACAACTTCAGAACAAAAAAAAAACCCTGTAGGAGCTGCTGTAGCAAAACCAATTAATTTATTGATTTGTCTGTGGTCTGAAGACATACGCTAAGAAGATAGCTGGGTTTTGCTATTATTCTTAGATTTACAGTTAAAAAATGGCAATATTACAGTAAAACAGTAAAATTAATGGCAATTTCACATAACATAATGCAGAGTAGTGTTTTGTATGAAGTAACTGCCATGTAACTAGTCTGTACTAGTCATTAAGTCTGATGAGATACAAGCCTCTATTGCTTCTGCTCAGTCCTCACAGCTAACCTGAGATACAGCATGCAAATATTAATTAAGGGACATAGATTTGCCCAGGAGCTGCAGCAGGGACTGCTGAAGCTGCAGCATTTGCAAGTGGACCTGGAAGAATCCTTCAAAGACAGCACAAAATATGGACCAGCTTTATTTACAACCATTTTTATTAATTCATTACCTCCTCAAGGAAATACTAGAGAATAGATCTTTAATGCAAACAAGGCCACAAATTCTTACTGCAAGCAAAACAGAGAACAGCAATACATAGCTGAGCGAACCTGCAGGCCAAGAGAGGCAGTGGCCATTACTGGAGGCACTTGGAAAAGACAAGCAAGTTTAACTCCTTTTTCCCTACATCAGTGTCATGGTTTGACTGGCTCAATGCCAGTGCCCCCATGAAAATACACCCTCCCTGGTGTCTGCTGTGAGATGTGACCAGGAATAAGCAAAGCAGGCTCCCACTTAGAAATAAAGAAAACTTTATTAACTAAACTACAACTATATGTGAAAAGAAACACACAGGAAAATGAAAACCTTCCAAAAACATTTCCTCCTCCCCTACACCACATTTCCAATACATCCACCCCTCAGATCACCAGCTCTCGGTCTAGCACCCCCCTTCAGATAATCAATTCTCTGTTCATCAAGAGGAGAGAAATCCTTCTTATGCCATAGGCTTCCCCAGTGTTTCCATGTCACTCGTGGCACTGCCCGGAGATCATTTGGCATTGTGACATCTTCCTTCCATGTCCAGCGCTCTCACCACTGCACATGGACCAGAGCTGCTTCTAGGGTTTTTCCTTTAAAGGGTGCTTTGTCCCGTTCCAAAAAGAGCACAGTCTCACCTTTGGGACACCTGTGCCCCCCAGTTTTCACCCCCTGGGGCTGAGGGGTACCAACACTGAACCCTCTTGGCTCTGAGCCATTGCTTGCCCCTGGATGCAGTCTGTGTGTCACAGGAAACATGGTTCTGTCCATGGCTATACAAGACAAGTCCAGCCAAGGAACTCCATCATCTCTTCCCACCTGAGATTCTTCTCCATTCTTCTGACATCTTTCAGTTGCCCAAACTTTCGTCACACTTGCCCATTTCCTCCTCCATTTCATGTCTATTTCTCTTCTCATTCAGATCCAGGAGGATCAGTATTTGTAAGGTTCCCATTATTCAAGACAGGGGTTAAAATCTCAGGCTCTGTCTGCTCAGGGCTCCCACGGCTGCCTTGCCAGGCACCTTCTCGCCGCACGCCCCCCCTCCCTTCTCCTTCTCGCTGGTCGTGCTATCAAATTTCAAGGTGGCACCGGCACAGACACCATCTATCTCTCTCTATCTCTCTCTCTCTCTCTCTCTCTCTCTCTCTCTCTCTCTCTCTTTTCCACCCTTCCATCCTCGGGGCCAGGCCTACCTCACTCGGCCTCATGGCCTCCCCCTCCGGAAACCGGGAGAGCTTCCCCCTGCATGTTCTCTGCTTTTAACCCCCGGGTTCTCAGAGGCGTATCCATGTCCCCAGTGGCCACACCAGGTGCCAGTATTCAAATCTGAACACCTATTGGTTTGTCCACCGCATCCCAGAAAACTTACTTCCTCTCAAACCATGACAATCAGTCAAGACCACTGTCTGACAGTGTCCCATACCGGAAAGATCTCATAACACAAGTGAGACATGCCGGTGCATTTCATGTACAACCAATGCAGAAGGAGAATTGTTACTGTCACCTGCTTCACACATTTCTGGCAAAATACAGTCATAATTTCTATAAAGCACAAGATTACTTTGAGTGCTACAAAGAGTTTAATTATCTCTTTAAAATCTGATCTACTACTTCCAAAATTTAACCATAGTCACTAGACCTCAGCAAAGTGGATCAATTTATGTAGAAGTGCTGAAATTTTCCTCTTTAAGTGATGTTAGTTAGAATCCCAGATAGAACTGTCTTTAATCAAAGTACTTTTATGTCTTTGCAAGTCTTTTGGAGGCTTTTTCTTAAATTATGAGCTGTAACTCAAATTGCTTGGGGAAAACATAAAACTCAAGATGAATTTGACCTGAAATTAATCTAGGCCTTGTTAGGTCTGCTTATATGCTCTGTGACAGACAAATCATAGTATGAAGTTCTCTGATTTCATCTGCCTACAAGCTTCAGTGGACACATAACTTCTTATAGTCACAAAATAAGAAAAAAAAAAACCTTTACAAACACGAACCTTAAGCGATTTCAGCCTAGTCGTCATTTAATGTGGCTGATACCTAGAAAACATTGATTGGAGTATCTCTTATTTCTGTCAAAAAATAATAGTTGGTCCTTGAAACTGTCTGAATTTTTTCATTTGAAAGCTTTTGTGAAACTTTATATTTTATACTAAAAACACCCTAGATTTTCTCTCTGCAGAAAACCTGGAGGAGAAGTATTCACCACACTGTCTACTGATGCCAGAATCAAATGATGAATAAAGCTTGTACCACAAATGACAGAGCCATTCAGATTCATTTGCCTTGTGCTGGGAATGTCTGCCTGAATTTGCATTTTCAAATTAATGTCCTATTGTTTGTACATCATTTGTTATTGATGTCATCTTGTAAAACATAACAGTGATTCTCAGATAGGACTAAAGCCGATGTACTGTATTTCATTTTTAATTCTACTTACACACTCGAAAATTCAGTGTCAGCGCAGGTTAACCTTATATATTTTACAATGAAATTGACACTAAACCAAGAAATACATCCTCACAGCTGAAAAAAGTAGTGGGTTAGAGGTGTACTTTAAATCAAGACTCGGTTCACATTAGCAGTGCAGAAGGGTGCCTGAGAAATATGACATGGCCACTGAAGTTACTTGCACAGTTTGTTAAAAGACAGCCTCAAGCACATATTTAGAGCTGCTATGCTGAAATCCAAGCCAACACTTAAGGGTTTCTTGGCAGTTAATCAAACCGGGGAGAGAAGTGGAATAGGTAAAGGACTGGACACCAAGGAAAGAGCACACTGGAAGACAAAGAAGTTAAAGAGGACTTGGCTACTATTAACCCAGGTTACAGTCTCATTTGTCTCTCTAATCACACTGCCATTCTGCCTTCCTAAATAATGAGAAAAATTAAGATGGCTTTGCTTCAATAATTCTTTGATGAAGGAATTGCACTTCTGAAATAAAAAAAAAAGGCAATTAGTAAAACCAAGAAAAATAAATTCATTGGGTTGGGGTTTTTTTTGTTTCTCACACTTCTTCATTCCTGCAAAGTTCAATAAAAGCATAGAGCATGGATTCATGGCTTGTAAAACCTGAAGGGAGCATTGAAATTATGTAATCCCACAGAGACTTTGCAGTGGGAGATGTATAAAAAAGGAGTTAGTAAACAAAATCAAATACCTCCCATCCTCACTGGGTACCAAACTGACCTGCTTTGAGAATTTAAACTAAAATCAAACTAGCTATAGGATCAAACTAGGCATAGGATCATTAAATAATGGAACACTTTGGGCTGGAAGGGACCCCTCCAACATCATCTAGTTCCAAGCCATGGATGTGGAACCTTCCACTTTGACCAGGTTGCTCAAAGACCCATCCAGCCTGGCCTTGATTCATCCATGGGATGGGCATCCACCATGTCTCTGAGCAACCTGTTCCTGTGCCTCACCACCCTCACAGAAAAGAATTTCTTCCCAATACCTCATCTAAACCTTCTCTCTTTCAGTTTAAAGCCATTGCCCCTTGTCCTCTCACTACATTCCTTTGTCAAAACTCCCTCTCTGGCTGTCCCCACATACACTACTCAGTGCAGGAGCATGGGAAGGGGCAATCCCCAAGTAGAGGAAGAGCTGGGGTAATCTGGTTTTCAGAAGCAGAGTCTCATGGGTGCAGTATTGCATGCAATGGGAGTGGTAGCTCCTTAACTATTGTTTTCATCCTATAAGCCTGTAATCCGTCCCTTCAAAAAGTATTCTTGGAATTGTCATGGCCCGCCTTTGGTCAGTACCTCAAGGGACCCACACAACTCATAAAGAGAGCCATGTGCTGCCCAGAGCCATGGAGGGCAGGGGTGTGTGTGCAGCTGTGTGTGCATACCCATGATTGCACCAGTGGGGTTAGATTAGAACTTCTTGGCAATTACCATAGAAAGGTCTTTGCAAATTTGTATGTGTTTCCTTTGGTTTTTTAAGTGTTTGTTATTGTAGTTCATCTGTTGTGCTTCTGATGTCGATCCTCAATGTACAGTTCACTAAGTTGCTGATTAATTATGTCCCACTAATACATCAATAAATCACAGCAACTTTGAGTTAGTGTTTTCTACTCAGAATTTCTTTCCCTGTGATACTTCAGTGCCACTATGTTAATTGATCACAATGGAAGGTTTTACTCTTTGCCAGTATAAAGAATGAGAAATTCTAATAGCTACTTCTTTGCCATCTTCAGTATATTAAACAAAACAGAAATAAAACCCAAAATGTTTATATGCTAATTTACAAATAACTTTTCTAGACATCACTCATTCAAATAAACCCTCATAATCAACAGACAGATGTTAATCTGAACAGAATAAAGACTGCAGATCTGGTCTCGTTAGTTCTCAAGCCATATTCAGAGATGACAGGTCTAGGATTTTCTTGGGTATTGTTCTCCAACAAATATTTTTAACTATTCATAATATAAAAATAAGAAAAATAATTCTGTATTATTCTTATGGATTTATAGTTACTTTTTCTGGAGAAAAAACTTCTCCTCCTCCAAATCAGGCAATGTTAGAAGGGCTGTAATTCTCTTCCCTTGACTATTCCACAGAATAAGTGGTGGTTTATGTGTTGATGAGGTTTCACAAGCAGGAAACAGCTTTGTGACCTATCCCAAACAAAATTTGTGAAAGGGCAATGCTTCACAGGCACTGTCAAAGAGTAACATCTGCTTCCACATGTGACTTCAATATCTATGTCATTACAGTTTCTCTTTTTAACAGTGCTTGTAATAATTCTGAAACCAGCATTTTTAAGCTGGTTTCTAGGCATCCACTATTGCCATTTATCTAGCAAACTTCTTTTCTTATCACTATTTCCAGTCCTTCTGCATTGCTGGTGCTTACACAGCTGGATTCAGACTGCATTTTTCTACATAGCATAAAAACTCTCAAAAGACCATGAAGAAAAGGTTTTAAAGCAGTGAAATAATAACTGGAAGGAGTTTCAGAAGGTCCAGAAGGACAAGAAAGTAAAAAGATAGCCCTACCGACTGAATTCCAAGACTGTGCAGTGGGAGGATTTCAACTGGTATACCAGACTGTGTTTACTGCAGTTGGTTCAAAAGTAAAGTTCAAACAAGCAAATATGAAAATAATACAGAGACATATAAAGAGAGAAGCTATGAAAATTCAGTGAACATTCTCCAAGTCTACTTTTTCCCAGAATTTGCCAACAGTAAGAAAATCCTTTTTTGAAGCTGTTGCAAGATAGAAAGTCAACGAGGAAGATGTTAAAACCTGCTAATTGACAAGATCATCCCCCTGACTGCTGATTTCTAAACCTTCTGGCATTTTGCAATACATGGAGCAACCAGCAGAAAAAGCAGACTGATAGCTGTGCTATCATCCTTCCTGATATTTTTGTCTTCCTTTTGTGAAGATTCCAGGTAGTACATACAATTCACATCTTCCATGACAAAGAATATCGTATTCTTCTGAGTGCTGCAATGCTCACCATTAAAAAGGTAAGAAAATTAACTTAACTAAAGAGTTAAGGCTGGTTCTTGAACTCTTCTTCATCACTTTTATACTACCCTGGCTTTCACTGGGCCTTCACTGGTTTCAGTGTGATCACAGTTGAGTAACAAAAAAGGAATGCAATGCGGGGAGGCTGACAGGAGCTGGAGGCACAAAATGCAAAGATCACAGGGTTGAGATACTAACAATTTTCTCGAAACAGAAATGATGTTAGAAAACATCTGACCCATCTCACAGCCAGTGGCTTCCCACTCCAACCAGTCCAAGTGCTTCATTTGCTCCATGGCAAGGAGGGAAGAGAAAACTGAAGATCTACGAGCTCCCGCCACACACCAGCAATCCTTGATGGTAAAAGTGGCTGTGATTGCATTCAGGTGAACACCCCTGACACAAAAAAGAAATTGCACTCTTGCACAGTGAACCCCTGATTGCTTGAAACATGACCAAACAAGTCCTCTTTTCCATCAAAACTAGGCATGAGGATATACTCCAGATGAAGAGACAAGCCAGGCTCCTATCCAGTGGGGAAGGAAATTTACCCAGCTCTCACTTTCCTCCCTTGAGAGGCCAGGGAGGAAAGTCATGTCTTATGCTGCCATCACCAGACTTCATGGCTGGGAGGATGGTTGTTATTCTTGCCTTTTGATCGCAGCTCCAAGGGTCAAGCCCAGCTGCATTTTCAGAGCCCACTGCAAGTGCTTTCATTGCACAGCATAGCACAGCACAGCACTCTAATCCCCAGATGTGCTCTCCTTTAAAGGCCAAAGATTTGCAGCAATGTATTTCACATCCTCTAGAGATCTTCTTTTTTACTGAATGGCAAAAGCAGTTGTCAGCACTACCTTCCCCTGGGATAGCCGTCCAGGTTCCAGCCCTGTCTCTTTCCTTGTTCCTACATATCATCCAAAAGTCAGCATTTTACATTGGTCTCCAGTCTAACATGTCACTTCTTCCTGCAGATAGAGTAGCAATTTTTGATTTTTGCATAATGATCAGCTAATTCAGGAGTTTCAGCTTTACATTATATTTGCTGCTATCTGCCCCCTATCCTGTCTGCTGTTATTCCTTTGAATTTCTGAAGTACTAGAAGCCCTTTCATTTGTTCTTACAATAATGTCCTTTTCTTTTTATTCACTATCTTTTTCTCTGTTGCTGCAGCTCCAAAATTTCTTTCTGGGCTGCTTAGTGACCTAGCTTTTCTAATGAATAGGCCAATTTTAAGGACTTTCTTTGATCCATTCTGATTCCAGCCACTGATTTTTCTGATGTTCAGCGCAAACAAGCACAAAATATTTCAGCAGCCTCCCACAATAATCCTAATAATAACAGGCATTCATCCTTAAGTTTCACTTCATAACACCTACAATATTCTGAGAACCTCTATTATGTAGTATACATTGTTCTGTGAAATGAATGGACACTCTTCTTTCACAGGGAAGTGCTTAAACACCTGATTGTTTTCTACAGCATAACGGTACCTTTTTAATATTCCCATTTTCTCTCTTCCCTGCATAGAGCCTGTTTCTCTTTTGTTCTACTCTTAAACACTGCATATAATAATAATATTCACAACCAGTCACATAAACTGCAGAGTATTTCTGCAAATCCAATAGGAGTATTCTGAATGATTGCTACATGGAAGAAAAAAGACCCAAAAAGTCTGGTCTATACCCCCTGTCCTCTCCAGTATAATTCAATTAAAATTAAAATTAAAATTAAAATTTTGAGGTACCTTTTAGAGAGATATGGGGTAATAAAAGTGTTAAAAAAGACTTCTATTTGGCCTATAAATTCATTAAAATGAACCATAAAATAACTCTTCCCTATTTTGGTCTGCTAATTGTTTCTCCATTCATACCTGAATAATCCATTCATTTCTTTTAAGGTTTAAATGACAAAAAAAAAATCCAAAAACCATTTTCTTGCTAGCAAGATACTTAAATATCTAGCTGTTTATGATAACTCGTTCTCATAAGTCATTCACAGCTAGCAAACTAGTGCCATAACAAGGAGGCCAGCCATGTAGTGGAACACCACTAGCCCTGGGCCTGCTCTTTCATGCTCCCCAGTGACTTTCTCTACACAGTTCTTGCCTTCTCATAGCTCTCCAGACCCATATTCCCACATTTAACTCCTTTCCCTTTGGACCTTTTTTCTCCGGCAAATTATTTCATATTTATAATGATTGGGTTTGAGGTAGGTGGTCATTTCCTATAAATCTTTATCAGTCAAGATGTTTAGAAGAACACTTTTGTGCATCCCAACAGAGACACTGCCTGAATTTTTTACATAACCAGCGCACCAAGACATTGTCAGAAAAATTAATTTAAATTCTGGGGGAATTTACCAGAAAAATTTAGGACCTCAGACAGCAGAAGAATAAGGTATTTATATCCTAAACTTTGAGCTATATGCCCTCAAGGTATCATTTGAGTTGTGAGTTTTGTCCCACTCTTTTTGCATAACTGGCCATTAAAGCCTCAGGAGCTCAAGGTGTTAAGTTCTCTCATGTTCATATGACATTGACACACGGTAGAAACTTGGTTGCCTGAAAGTCAGCAGAAATTTTCAAGAAACCTTGTTTTTCCCTTCATTAACACTGTTTTAGAAAGACAAGTCAAGGCAAGAAGGAAGAAAATTCAGACTATTTTTCTTGAGGGTATTGCAAATTATCTCTTATCTCTTCTGCTACCTGAGAGACCTGGCAGGGTCCTAATGCATCTAGAAAAGAAAATAAAAGAATATCAAAGCATCTGTGCAATTAAGAGTGATGGTCTTATATTGCAGGAGGGCTACTATCCCAGCCAGTTTGTAAAAGACAGGACTGGGAGTGCAGCTCTGTGTTTGTTTACCCGATGAACATCTGCACAGAAATCTGGTAACATGGGTTGCCAGGAATTATTACTGGAAGGGAGCTGAAATATTTAGCAGTTTGATCAGTCTGTTTCTCTGCCCCAAGGAATATATGGGAGGGTGTCAGTTCCTGTTATTTCAGCCACAGTACTTTAATATCCTTATCTAGGTGCTGATTTGGCTCTTGAGATAAACTTATACATGCCTTAAATGGGACCCTGAGAATCTTCTTGTTTACTGATGTTAGAGAGTAAAGGCAAGTAGTTTAGGCAAAAATGCTCTTCCACAAGACTCACTGACAATGTTGTCACAGAACTTAATCAAAAGTAAAACAAAAATTCTTTGAATGTCTATATTTCTGTGTGCCCTTACATTATCTAGATGGGTGATTGTTTCTGATTAAGGTCAAGTGCCTGTGTATTTTTTGTAGATTAATCCAGAAAAAAACCACCACTTTTAGCTTCTTTGTTTTATTCAGAACCAAACAGGAATAATTTGGACCTTCTCAGACAAATTTCATGCATGTATCTGCATGTATCAGTGTGTGCATCTGCACTGAAATCTTGACTAGCCACTGTACCTAAATATATCTCAGAAATAAAAATGTAAGGTTATAGGTAGGATTCAGCGCCCTACCACAAGAGTCAGGCAAGAAAGTAGATTATATTACCAGAAGTGCTGGGTCTGGGCCTGGATCTACTCCTGCTATCAGCACATGGGTCCTGGGCCACTCAAAATTACTCAAGACTGTGGGAAAAGATAAACTTGGACTGAGAAAACACCAAGGTAGCAATCTTAGGAATCAAGTAATGCAGAATGAGCCTTCTTTTACATACTATTGATGTGGCATCCCTACAATGTCCTGGCTGTGGCTATTACTCTGCTGGCAATTTCCTTGTTCCTGAAATCTGAAACTTTTCCTTCCTTCCGACACTTCCTTCCTTCCTTCCTTCCTTCCTTCCTTCCTTCCTTCCTTCCTTCCTTCCTTCCTTCCTTCCTTCCTTCCTTCCTTCCTTCCTTCCTTCCTTCCTTCCTTCCTTCCTTCCTTCCTTCCTTCCTTCCTTCCTTCCTTCCTTCCTTCCTTCCTTCCTTCCTTCCTTCCTTCCTTCCTTCCTTCCTTCCTTCCTTCCGCCCCTTCCTTCCGCCCCTTCCTTCCGCCCCTTCCTTCCGCCCCTTCCTTCCTTCCGCCCCTTCCTTCCTTCCGCCCCTTCCTTCCTTCCGCCCCTTCCTTCCGCCCCTTCCTTCCGCCCCTTCCTTCCGCCCCTTCCTTCCTTCCGCCCCTTCCTTCCGCCCCTTCCTTCCGCCCCTTCCTTCCGCCCTTCCTTCCGCCCCTTCCTTCCCTCCCTCCCTCCCTTCCGCCCCTTCCTTCCTTCCTTCCTTCCTTCCTTCCGCCCCTTCCTTCCTTCCACCCCTTCCTTCCTTCCGCCACTTCCTTCCGCCGCTTCCTTCTTTCCTTCCGCCACTTCCTTCCTTCCTTCCTTCCTTCCTTCCTTCCTTCCTTCCTTCCTTCCTTCCTTCCTTCCTTCCTTCCTTCCTTCCTTCCTTCCTTCCTTCCTTCCTTCCTTCCTTCCTTCCTTCCGACACTTCCTTCCGACACTTCCTTCCTTCCTTCCTTCCTTCCTTCCTTCCTTCCTTCCTTCCTTCCTTCCTTCCTTCCTTCCTTCCTTCCTTCCTTCCTTCCTTCCTTCCTTCCTTCCTTCCTTCCTTCCTTCCTTCCTTCCTTCCTTCCTTCCTTCCTTCCTTCCTTCCGCCACTTCCTTCCTTCCGCCACTTCCTTCCTTCCGCCACTTCCGCCACTTCCGCCACTTCCGCCACTTCCGCCACTTCTGCCGCCACTTCCGCCACTTCCTCCCCTCCCTCAAAATGTGCATCTCTGACCCAAAAAACTGCATAGTTTGAAACTTTTAATTCAAAATTAGGCATTTCAATGAGTAGGAACAATGCCTGCTGAAGCAGCATCAGGGTTAAAAGTGATCATGTGTTCACCAAACATCATCTTGCTCAAGACCAGTGGAAAAACCTTAAAATACTCTCTGTTTCTGAGCAGAATGAGGTTTATACCTTCTTAAGAGGTTATGTTAAAGATGGTGAAATTGTTTTAGATGTATATCTTGGTACAGATAAAGCTCCTCTCTTCATTTTTCCAAGTTTGTACAAGTCTGTGTCATGGCTGTTCATTTGTTCTGATGTAGGAAGAACCTTCTTTTGTTCAAAATAATTCATATTGTTAAATAAACCACTTTATAAGGTGCTACAGGAGGTGATCTCACAGAGCAGAGATAACAAGATGGTTTAGTGTGGAAAGCAATCCCTTTCCTTTCAGTGCTACAGAAAAACATGCACATACACAGAGGCAAAGATCTGCAGCTTACTTAAGACTTCCATCTACAGGCTTTTATGAGGTTGGAATGTTATTCTTCTCTTTACCAAACACCCCTCACCTGCGATTGTGACCATTTCCCATCTCTGCTGTAGAAGCAGATCCTTCCTTGGCTCCCCAATACCAATTACAGTCTTTCAGTTTTGTGGACAGATCAGCCACTACAAGCCTGTTAACTGCCTGCAACAGCAGTCTCCAGACTCTCTTTTCTCTTTAAATGCACAAACATGAAAGCTAATGGAGAGATGGTGGTGAAATTGCTGTGTTGTTTGCAGCTTACTATTGTATCTGAAAATGTCTTTTGCCCTTTATGTACCTTTTTATAAATCAGTGTAAATACTCTCTAGTGAGGAATGTATGTGTACTATCACAAAATACAGATATTGTCAGAGGAAAGAGCAATGGGGGTAAAATAGTTGCATTTTTCTCTTTTATGGATCTTTTCCTTGCCTATCTTGAGGTCATTTCTTTCCAATCTGGAACAACTAAGTATAAATAAAAAGGAAAAAAAGAAAAAAAAAAAAAAAAAAGAAAAAAAAAAGGAAGAAGAAACCTGTAAAATTGTTTCTTAGAAATCATCACCCAAATTCAGATGACTTGCAGAAAAACTCCTCTCTTTTGTCTTTCAAGAAAAGGAAGGTACTAAGTACACCTTCTGCTTCCTTATACTATGGAAAAATCTATAACCAGTCAAAAATCTGGTTAAACTGTGGAGAAAATCTGGCCAGGAACGGGTTACTATATTTGCAAAGATTGCTTGAAGACCTTTCTTACCCTCCATCCTCCTAAACAAAATAGAGAAAATCCTGCACCATAGGTACCTGAATACTCAAGATCTCAGCTGAAACCCATTCTGCACTCTGTATTTGTATATTTTTACTGAATCATGGCAAGAGTTTCCCATATTTGAAAAAGAGTATGACTTCTCAGAACATTTCTGTGAACATATCTGCTACTTTTGAAATATAAACTATTGTGAATGCCAAAGAATTTGTATCAATTTATTTTTATTCATCACAGATACAATATGAGGATAACAGACATGTCACATTTCTAGACAGCTTTAGAAATTGGGTACCTCAAACTCTGAGATCAGAGTTTTCTAGTGAGAGAGGCAAGCAAGTCCTTGCGTTGTTCCTCACTGGCTTCAGCACATGAAATCAGCAGGAGTGGATGTGTCTCCATCTCTGGATGAATGGTGCAAAAAACACCATCACACCACAGCACTGAGCTGTAAGTATTCCTGATGATGCCTTCCACTGTTTCACGTCTCCCCAGTCCTCTCCCCACGATGTAAGTCTGTGTAGATCCTCTGTTCTGTTTTTGCACCAGCTCTGGTTCCAGCCCAGGGTTTAGTGTTAGGACTTGATGAGGTAAGTAGCAGTAAAAAAGCATCACGCAAATTTATCTCCAGAAAGCACAAAAATCTTCACCTGTTCAGAGAGATACCAGGAAAATACAAGTAATTGTGCAGGATTTCAGCACAGACTAAGTATTTCTTCTGTCCCTCATGTGCAACATCTGTCAAACAAGTCTCATTGTCTCTTTTCTAATGAATCAAATCTGTTAGGAAAGTGAGAAGGATTATGCTGAGAACTGTAAATGTTCACAACTCCTACATGCTTTGAACAGACAGGAAAACATTCCAGGTTCCACACTGGCTGGAAAATGCACTGTCCCAAAATCTCATAAAACCATGCAAGAACAATTAGATCCATGGTACACACAAATTATGTGAAATTTCTAAAATAGATGGAGCCCAGTTGCCCCCAGTGATAATGAATATAATGATATTGACTTCAAAGATACTTACACTAGCCGAGCATTTTGCTCTACATAATCTTGGTAACTAATTTTTAAGGTCAAGTAAAGTAATGCAATAAAAAATTCAATAAATTTTGAAAAAACTCATCACAAACTTTCTAATTTTAAAACAAAATGTTCATGATCACAGAAAAACTAATCCTGAGGACAGTGTGTATGTTACCAGGGCTCCTTATCAGCCCAACAAATCTGTTTCGAACACAATTTGAATAGGGACCACTGAAATTTCTATAGTTGCAAAACTTACCAAAATATTTTCATTAATTATAGTTCCAGCTATTTGATTCTACTCAAGTCAGATACTTTCCCTCTTTCAGATTATCCATCTTCTTTGGAGAAGTGGCATAGTGACATTGGATGGGAATGACTGGAGAGGAGCTGGTGCCACCTAGAAGAGAAAATATTGATCAGTGAACCCTGCCTTTCTCTGGGAGGTAGGTGCTGACCTATCTGTGTCAGAAACACCACTGAGACCCACAGAGCCATTAGGATGTTAGTGCATTATTAGAAATTAAAATATTCCATCTTGTTATTTCATCTTGATTCTGACTTTCATTTTAAATTACTTTCTCTCTTGTGCCCTGTTAAATTGATTTGTTATGCTAAATTTGTGCCAAATAAATAATGAGCTTCCTAATTAGCTTATGTTGAAGCAAGGCAAGGATGAAATTATATCCAACTGTCTTAGTGTCTGGGGCCCTATGAAAAAAACACACTGAAGATATTAGAAACTGTGCAACTCCTCAAGACATTAGTTGCTAGCATGTTGATTCCCAGTGCTTTGATGCTGCAGGGAAGTAGCTACTTTGAATGCTTCTAAGAACACAGAGCTTAGCTCTAATCACAGCAGTCTCACAGATAGCTACAACCTACAGACAAAAATCCCAGTAAGTAATAGAAGAAAAATGTGCATTCACACAAGTCTCCTGAACAAATACCTGACACAACCTTCTGAATTAACAATTATTACTTTATTTTATTTTACCCTAAATAATCTAAAGCCTAAGCAAACAGGCATAAATAACCTAAGAACCTGGGCACATTTTCAAGATTTTAAAGGGATCTGAGCTCCTATCCCATTTTTGAAATAAGGTCTCAGCCTTGTACAGCAGATACATGCAATGGAAAATTTTTACTAAAAATATCAAGAGAGAATCTCTGCCTCTGCTTAAGACAATGACAAAATCTTTTTTAGCCACATTCCAACATGGATCTACAATCAACAATCAACAATCTGTGGATCTTCTAAGATGCAGATCCACATTTTCCCTAAGACAGGAAAGAACCAAAACTAAGTCTCTGGCATGTCTGTCTGCTGTCTTACACAAAACCATGTCTGGGACACTGCAAGTTAATACTGCTATCACAAGGATTACTAGAATTACAATCTTTTACTATTACTATTTCTTTCAAAATTGCTAATATTACTGTTGTTCCTGACTTTCTGAAGAATTACTACTCTGTCCAGACAATTTTTGGTATTTTTACATGGCAATATTTCTGACCAGATGTACATACATCTTCTGCTGCTCTTTTCATGCATTTTATTTAATGAGATATCCAAGAACAACATAAATTTTTGTTGTGACTCACATCCCAAAAATAGTGCAGATGAAGCAGAATAAGCAACTTTAACAGCTAACCAGGGAACACACCTAATCTATCAGCCATGACAAGTATTTTCTTTGTGCATGGGAGAAGCCTCATGAAATTACATTATGAAATGTAATTAGACACATGCATTAACTCTTTTGTCAAGGAAGAGAAGTACTTTTTTAGCTGCTGGAGTTCACCATTAGGTGGATAACCATATGGCATGGTTGGCTGAAGACTGAATCATGGAAAGGGAAGCTGTTCACCAGATTTAGCTAGAAGCTAGTAATGTCTAACCAGCAGAAAGAGGAATTAATATTTAAACAGGAAACTGAGGAATTAATATTTAAATCTCTGTTTGCACTAGATGAAAATAAAAAAGAAGCATAAGTTTTTTACCTAGATAGCAAATATTTTAGAATAAGCTTATAAACCTAGGATGCGAGATTTGCCTTAAAAGCCCAGAACAGAAGTCCACCTAGTTCAGTGGAACTAGACTACAACGCAAGCTAGAAAGAGGCATTGAAACAAAGAGTGAAATGAAGGCATGAGGTTTATACTGAATATAGGAAAAACTCCTTCATTGAAAGGTATACTAAGAATTTAAGTAAGCTGCTCAAGGAAGTTGACTCACCTGTGGCATCAATTTTCCTAATGGTTGCTGCCAATTACTGTTGTTCTCATTATTAGTATTAACATTCCTGACAACAATATGTCTAGATCATCAAATTAGTGTTCTCAAAAAAGAAAAGAAAAGAATAAAAGCAGTGGGAGAAAACAAGTATTCTCATGAAAATATACATCACATCACATCACAACAAATATTCAACCTGTCATCTTGAGAGATTAAATTGTTCCACGAATAATAACACTGAGACCTCGAGTTTAGTTAAGAAATATGAACTAAAAAGCTAAATAAAATAATTTATTTTAACTCAACACATGTCCATATATTTGCTGCAATGCTAATATATAATATGAAATAAAATTGCTATCATTTACAAGTGGGTATGATCTAGGCTGTTTTGCCATTACCAAATTAATGTAGGAGGAGTCCACTTCTTTTAAGGAATTTGGTCACAGTAAAGTCATGTTTTTTTACTTTAATTGGTTAGGTTTTTTTTCTTTCAAGACATAATTTGGAGAATATTTGGACAATTTGGGGAAGGGCCAAAATAGAGGGATACAGGAACAGTAATTGAGATTGAAGAACTGGGTGTACAGAAATCAGAGCTGTGATAAGATCAGCTGCAAAGATTCAGTTGGGTCCCTTAGCAGGCTGAGCTGTTCGGCTGATAGACGAGTTCTGTGAAATGAGATGCATGATTGTCAGTGTAACAGGGAGGTTTCTTCATTTACACTCTTAAACACTGCCCTGAAGAGTTGCATTTCAGCTCTGGTATCTACTTCAGAGTTCCTGTGTAACACAAGACAAGTTGCCACAATACTTTACAAATCTCTATGTCTATGACACATTTTTTCAAGTGCCACTGAGCATGGGGGAATGTAGAACAGCAGAGCTCTCAGGGCTGCAACTGAAGGCAATGAGAACAGGTCTTTGACATCTTCCTGTGGCATATGACAGTGAACCACTTTGTAGCAACAAAAATTGTACTAGAAGTGTTTTTCTAGTTGCTGCTAAAATCATTCTCCCATCAGTGAAACAGATTCAAATACTCCTTTTAATTCACAGAAATATATGAAGTTTTATGTTTAAAGCACCTAAAAAGAATGACAGACACATTGACAGACACCTTTAAAAAGCCTGTGAAGAAATTAATTATTCTGTCTTCACAGTAGAGTTTGAAGTGTGTACAATAAAGAAGATAAAATAAATGTTAAATAACTGCTCATGTAACCAAGCACCAACTGTTCATGGGTCACTTTGAAGAAAAACAAGTGTACATGTAATTACAGTATCAGAAGATATAAAGTGACAGCTGAAATGAGATTGGAGACATAATTCTGACACTGTACTGTTTAAGTGTTTGGCCTTGGAACCCCCTAATCATGTTCTTTTATCACCAAGGGTGAAGTGAATTCATTTTTTAAATCAACAGAAAGCCACTATTTAAAATAAAGCTACTGCTTGTCATTGATTAGACATAAAAGTACTTTACTCTTAGGACATATTCATGAAGCTCTTCAGCTACCTCAGAGATAATCTGAAAACACTTCATAATGACACCAGGGTGATTAAACACCTCACCCAAGCTCAGAGGCCAGACTGGCTAAGAAATTTTGTAAATGTTCCTGTTGGTCTGTGGAGCTGCTTGTGTGAATTTTGCAAATAAATGGAGACTTCTGCCTGTACCAGGATGCTCTCAGAACCACTGTGTCTCATGTGCAGGGCTATATTTTTAAATAAAATATTAGCAAGCTGGCAAGCAACTGGCTACACTGTGTAAAAAGTTTAATTGTCTGTTTCTGGGATACAGTTTAGGTTAAGATGCATTAGCAGGTATGAAAGCTATTTGACTCTCTTTTTAAAGGTCTGTGCTCCTTTGTCTCCCTCTTCCAACTATTTTGGAAGCACCAAGAAATGTTTTCAGAAGTGAAATGCACCATTTGAATATGCCATGCACAAGGCAAGACTGTTGATATTTCGCTCGACCCCAGGTCCACCCCCATCTCCAGGCAGGAACAGAGAAACTTTTTTAGAAACTTTCGGAGTTGGTACTGAGAGAGCTGACACCAGTGCATCCCCAGATACCACCTGTCACAGTCCTTGCTGCACGACCAGACTTTGCACCGCTGTTCTTCAGCCAGCTCAGTGTCACCCTTGTTCCCATTCTCAGCTGACAAAAGCTGGTACCCACCTCAGCTGGGAGGGCTCAGACCCTCTGGAGAGGAGGACGCTGGTTTGGAGAGACTGTGGATGGGTGAGGGCTCTGTTTTCTGGCTGTTTGTATCAACAGCAGGGGTCCTTGTAAATACTGAGGCCCAAGAGAGGGTGTCTAACTTTAACAGCAGAATGGCTGCAGAATTTAACCCAATTCTTCCACTCCTCCTCATTTCTTATTAAATTACTTCCATTCATTGAGAAAGCGTTTGGCTTTTCCTCCAACACAAAATCTACAGAAATTATCAGTTAAAAAGGCCGCGGCAGGGGGCAGACAGAGAAGCCAGTCCTCGAGAACAGGGTCCTTGTAATTTTTTCATGAACGATGTCAGTTTTGTGCCTGCTGTCACACTGTTGTGTCAGGAGAGCCATGATGTCTGAAGAGATCAGTATCAGCTTAAGGTGAAAAAAATGAAGACCCAGACCTAAGGGCTGTTGCACAATCCATCACATACAGCCAGTTGCAGCGGAAAGCAAATTTACTGAGATCTTGGCAAGAGAAAATGTTCGCTCAGGAAATCAAATCTTCCAAACAAGGTACTAGGTTGTTTTCTGTATGATGCGAACTATCTCTGCAGCGAGAGCCCTTGCAGTAGCATCTTGAGCTCAGTCAAGAGAGATCACTCAAAACTCTGCCTTTCTCAGTCCCTATAGCCCAGCTGGCTACACTCCTATGAGACAACTCAAGCACAAACATAATCCATCACTACCTATTTTATAAACCAAACACAAAATGTCTTAAATAGCTTAACCATGTACAAAAGGCTGCAGTGCATTACTTCTTCTGCATGAATAGCTTTAAATGCTGCTTACAAGGGATTTAGATATGTACTTATTCAATCAGCTCTGCAATCAGGACCACCTTTGGAAGGGAAGGTCAGATTGGCCCACCACGATATTGAGTGATACCTTTAAGCATACAAACTGGACAAGAAGAAGGTTATACCAAGAGGGTTCCTGCATCTTATAGCTGAATACCAAATTGTGAAGGTGGCCAGAAGTTGAGTTCTGGTGGATGGATGGATGGATGGATGGATGGATGGATGGATGGATGGATGGATGGATGGATGGAAGGATTGATTTGTTTTATCCTCAGAAAAATGCAAGGTGTGGATGTCAGCCCCACTTAGAAAATATCCATACCCCATATTCAAGGCAGAGCTCTTGAGAAGCTTCTGATTATCCCCAACATGATACTTTTAGTGGGCTACTTACATTTTACCCTCTTTTTCATGTGGACCTTCAGATTTTAAAACAAACTCCATTATTGCCCATAGCAGAGTACTGAGCACTGTGGGCAGACATAGACACAGACTGTGGGAATTAATTGGTTTAGACAAGGGCTAAATGCATTTTATTTTGAAAATGCAGCAGCAGGCTTAACTGAAGTCTAATGCTCCACTGTCTCACAACACCTGTCCTCTTAGTAGAAAGCAGCAGGAATGGGGCTTTGCACAAGGAAAAAATCACATTGGGGTTTGTGAAAGTATACTCTACTGCCAAGACAAGACTACTCTAAATTATTTGCACCAGAAGACAGATCAACAATTCCTAAGAGAATTTTTACCCTGACATGAAAAATTAAATTTCAAAACATGCTCTTCCTGAAGACTAAATTCAGCTTTTGTAAACCAAAAGACATCACACAGTAACAGTCCACATACAGTGCATGCAACGAAAGAAAGCAGATGGTTTTCACCCAGTCTCTAGGTAATTTCTAATACAGAGCTTTCAAGCAAAAGTTGAGTATTAAGCACAATTGCTGGCTAGTGGTGAGAAACCAAAGGCAGGACTCTTAGTCAAGAGTCATAATTGCTCATTAGTCAAGAAACATAATTGCTCATTTGTTCTGGACCAGCAGTACTACTGAGCAAAAGTCTGTCAGTCGTGTTCTGCCTGCCGCTGGACAATGAATTAGGACTCTGCAAAACTTTGCTTGCAGTGGTAAATTTTCTTCAAACAAGTTCTGCTGGTTTGTCATTTGCTGTCATTTGCAAGGCTTCAGGAACTGAAAGCCTACTAGGCCACAGATTTGAGTAAAGCAGAAGCTTAAAAGAAGGCAGAAAGCATAATGTGTTTGCTTACTGCAGGGGCAGGCTATGTTCTTCTTTTGGATGAAGGTGAACAAATGGATCTGAAAGGCACCAAGAAAATAATGAACACGGGTGCAGTGGATACTATCAAAGGAGAGGAAGCAATAGCTACACAAGGGGAGAAAAAAGCAAAAGTATATTGGCATACATGTTCAACTCATTTGGCTTCAACGGATGACTTTTCAAGCAGGCTATGATCTCCCCATCACAGGAAGAACAATCCTCATGAGCACTGCTGGTGAGAAGTGTGGTGACACAGTCTGCAGGCATAACATGAGAGAGGCTGTGAGGACCCTCCATACTAACCCCACCATGTGTTTCTGCTCCCTGCCGAGCCTCACACAGATGCTGCACCAACGGGGACCCTTTCCTCACTGGTCTTTGAACAACATTTTGTGAAATCAAATCTGAAGGCATCAGAGGGATAAGGATTTCTGAAAGTGAAAGGTGCCATGTCCTTTCCCAAAGTAGTGGCAAACTGAATAGCCCAGAGTGATCAGCACTAGAGGAGAAATCAGTGTGACACATATTTGGTAGTGAAATACCTGACAGACTAAAAAATTTCTTTAAGATACTGAAAGACATAGTATCTGCAAAGCATAAGAATTTCATGCATATCTGAGTTCCAGCCCAGCTCTTCACTCCAAAGATCTCCTTAAAATGATAAAATTTGGCATGCTGAGAGAAAATCTGTTTACAAAACACACTTTGTAAATCCCTATTCCTTCTCCCTGCACTATGAGAGAAACTCTTTCCAGATGAACACCTGGAATTTCCATTATTAGAGTCCACATGCAATGACAGTCATTAAAATGGTCTAATAATTATGCTGACTGTATTCAATAAGTTGTGAGAGTTATCTGCTCCTGGAGTGTTTCCTCTCCAGTGATTACTTTTTTCCTTTCATCAAGTGCCGCTATTATTTTATTTTCTTGGTCCCAGGGAAAAGGTGTACAGAATTAAAGTGCTAGATGAAAAGCTTTCATTCTGGTAAGTGCTTAAGGGGAAACTTGCATAAACACCAGAAGAAAATAGAAATAACTCATTTCCATTCCTTTTTTTCTGAGGAGTGACTGATTTCCCTGTCAAACAACTTAACAAGGCTGGAAAAGAAGTTGTTTCTCAAGTGAATAATAATGAGAAAAGAATGTGATTTGAGGTGGCTATTTAATTCTGACTTATGTAGTGCCCTGACTTATGTATTACCTTAGATCAAGTATCTTTTACACTAAAATAAAACAGACACTTTTCCCAAACAAGTAATTGGAAAAGTCCTAGCTTTGAGTCGGGTCTGAAAAAGACCAACATCTTACTGGGTATGGTGAAAGAAGGCTACTGGTATTTTTTCTGTTCAGTAAATTTTCTTAAAATTATTATTTTCACTTTTAAGTTTTCTTCTGTCTTTCTATAATGACTTTAAAGACCTCCAATGTAGTTTTTGCAGCATATAAATAAATACACAACTTCACAGTATAGCTATGAGGTTTTATTTTCTGATTTCATATTACCAGCATTTCACCTCAAAGACACCTCCCAGACCTACAGTCTGTAAGTAAAGAACAATGTCTCTGATCATAAATCTGTGCAGAAATATACAACAGTTTGTAGAATTAGAGTTGTTATGAATCCTGTTTCTGGCAGATGAGCCCACAGGCCAGACAGTCCATCAGCAGAAGACCTGCCATCCTCACACCAGCAGAATTGCTAAAAGGCTGTTATGTATCCCTTATACCTGTTTTTTGCCTGTAGGACCAACAGGACAGGGCTATAGACATGTCTCATATATATAATATGAGGGAGAAGAGTCAACAGACAGCAACCTGACACAGGATTTAAGAAAAGTGAAGAAAGCATGAACTGAGACAAAGCATTAGACCATTATAGCTGATGTTTCCTATTGGATGTAAAACATCTATCCAAAACACCTTTTGTTGTTACCAGCCGAGCAGTAGCCAAAAGATGCAGACAGAAGCCCCTAATCTTGTTTTTCAAGCAGGTACCACAACCAGACCACAGACATCTTGGCACTTGTGAGTCTGAGAGCCTGAAATACCTGAAATCAAACCACAAGAAAATTCAGTATAATGAAAAGCTTCCTTTTCCTTAAGAATGAGCAATAAATTTTGTGACAATTATCTTGCACTGAAGTCCTGGTCATGGAAAGGAAGAATCCACAATGTGTTTTAGAGGTTAAAGCATCTAAGGAGTTATAGTCATAAGGATAACCTTACAGTGATTACTATAAATTACAAAAGTTTGACACTCAAAATCACAGGCACAGGTAATTAGGGGAGAAAAGTATGGCCCTGGCCTCAAAATAAAAGCAAAAGTTTTATCCATCCAACCATATGAACCTGCAGGAGGCAAAACAAGATAGAAAAAGAAACCCTCACGATCACCCAAGCTGATGAAAATGTGTGTAGTTTGCCTCAAACAAGAAAAGCTATTTGGCTTCAAACATGATGGGTGTCTGGAGGGCTCCCCCAGGTCAATGGCACCTCCTCTAAGTTTCAGCAAGGAGCTGCATCTCCTCCTTCTTCTGGATTTAACTGCCCAGATCTAGAGGCCAGATTGCGACAAGAGGACAAGGGGAAGCAAATCATGGAAGCACAGAAAATCTTCCCCCTGATGCTAGAGCTAAATTAAAAAAAAAATCATGACAGCTCATCTGAAAGACAAATAACAGCTGGTTTTTAATTATCTAAGGAACACTTTTTTGTATCATGCAAGGATAAATACCCAGCAAAAAGGACATTAAACAACCATTAAGGATGCCAAAGAGCAGACAGAAGTGACAGCTAATCTGGACCTACAAAGTGACAATGCTGACCCTTTTCTGCTTTTGCTTAAAATGTCTTCAAATACTTCTTGTGAGATGGGGGATTTTGGCAGTTTTCTTTTGTTTTCCTTCAGTTATTTATTTTGCTATTAAATACATCATATATCTATTTGTTTATGGGTTTATGTTTGTTTGTTTTTACAACCCATTAGGTTTATAAACTCTCTTCTATATGTCTGTTTCATTTATTTGAACTACAATAGATCAGACAGGATTAGTTGCTTAGCAACTTTTCGGTGACAGAATGTATTTTGGAGAATTTGCAATGCTCATGCTAGAGGTCAGAAAATTTTATAACATCGTAAGCCAACCAGAAAATATGTTTCAACAACAAAGATTTCTTCCAAGGCTTCTATTTCAATAAGAGAGGATTTCAGAATACCACCAGAATGTTCTTCTGGAAAAGGGATAACAGATATTTAAAGTGCAGAAAGTAATAGGAAGACAGGAAAATATGAGTAGGTTTGGATGAAGTAGCATTATACCTTTCATAAGTGCATTTCATATCTTCCTGCAGTGCAGCTGTACTCTTCCCTCCTACACAGGCTGCATTCTTGCATTTGGAAGGATAAACAGAATAAAAAAATCTAGCTTTATGAAAGTCTAATCAATTTTGATTTCTACCTGCCAATAAGTACAAAAGAGGCAAACAAATAATGTCACAATTAAACAAATAGAATGTACTAAGGGAACAGAAGATATTTAATGTAGTGCTGAGGACGCTGTAGGCTGGTTGAAAACAAATTCCCTCTAATGGCAGATTAGATGGTGTCTCTTTTGTGATATTTCCTGATTTACAAAACATTCTTGAATTAGTTTTGCATGACACTTAGATACTGTACCTTAGCACACAAAAACCACATCATCTGCTGGTCTTTCCCAGAGACATTTCTAACTTTCATGCTTGGATTACAGTGTGCAGTACATCACACCTGTATTCCCCAAACCTGGAGATGAAAGGCATCAATTCTGTGTTGGTTTGGGTTGCTTTATTGTTGGTTTGTTGGATTTTTTTAATGCTTGCCTTAATGTTCTTGGGATCCTTGTGCATCACAGAATGAGTTAACACTTAAGTTGGTCTCTGCGGCACCCAAGATGCAAAGGTATAACATAAACCCAAAATGCCTTTTGCAATGGCATTCAGCTGATAAAAGAGACCTTTTAGGAACGTGCTACTTCCATCCTACTCCAAGAGTCCTTATGGAAATCAAGTGTGGTTCTTCATTTTTAAGACTCTAGAAAGGAACTGAATACCAAAATTGAAGTAACACAAGTTTTGTTTTGACAGAAAATTTTCCCAAGGTAGGAATCCTTCCCTAAAATTCTTCAGTGGTGCTTTCTCCTGGATATATCAAGAGTACTCTGCATTCTTGGTTTGCCGAGGTCCTTTGCCTTTTTCTGGCAAAAAGTGGTTATGCTGGGCCAGGAGAGGATACACACTAACTGAAAAACTGAAATTCCCAGGAAAAATTTAGGAAAATTGTTGTTAGTGAAACCAGATATGCTCAGCAAGCTTTCAAAGATAACAAGCTCCCAGCCAACTTTACAAATACTATTTTTGGCTGCTTCCTGCCTTATATAATAATTTCCCTAAGGTCAGATAGTTTAATGCATTTTTTGGACTATATGGATGACTACACAACACCTCAAGTAAGGGAAAAGACAATCAGCTCTCTTTCCTCCTGTTATTTCCAGCATTATCTGAGAAATTTGTTTCGAAGAAAGGGAGAAAACCACTGCATTATTACAGTGGTCAGAAGTAGCCACCAGGTGTTGTTTGTCTGCTGACAGGATATTGAGTAGTAATAGAGAAAAATGAGGTATAGAGATAATTAATTTCCAGAGACAGAACACTGTTTATGAATAATATCATTTACTCTATCTCTTTTAGGCAGCATCTTAGACTGAGATTTACATTATTCAAGGGTTTTTTGAAGAAGAATTCACAGCCATTTTTCAGCAAGAAAACTAGCAATTTCTTCTAAGTAATCACTCATATGAATAAAACTGCACTTTGATGTTTCACCATTTTAAGTTTAGCTAAGTTTTTGATGACTATTTTAACAGAGTAAAATAATACGACTGTTGCATGGTATTAGTGCATTGGCTAGACAGCAAAAGCTCTAGTTAATGTTCCAGTACCGATTCACGTCCTTAAAAATTAATGAAACATTCATCTTTGAGAGTGGAACTTTCCATGCAGAATGTCACAGTTACAGTTTTTGAAAAACTGAGCCAGTTTTCATCTACTGCTTTCAAGTCAGCTAAAGGTGACTCTCTCCTTTCATTACCTTTCATTGCCTTGCATTTCCTTTCCTTTCATTTCCTTCATTCCAGAGGAAAGATTCAAATACACTGCAGAGTCCTTAACGGTGGGCCAATACCTCTGATAGCTCTGACTGCAGAGCTGCGCTGCAGCTTCAGGCTTTATTTGCTGGTGGCACAGGGCCTGCAGGAGCCTGGAGGGGCATGGCAGGGAAATGGGAGGCTTTGCAGCCTTCCTATCAGGTACTACAAGACAAAGATCTGCACTGTCACCTCAAAAACAGTTTGTCATGCCAATTCCACCTGCTGCAGCTGATGGAGGGCTCACTCCGCAGAGACTCAGGTCTGGCAGAAGATGAGCCAGTTGTCTTCCAAGAGCTGCATTAAACCAATGGGCTTAAGTCATACCTGAGTGGAAAAGCTGCACAGTAAAAAGCACTGATACCCCGCTTGAAATTATCTGCACAGGAGAAAATGATCCTTTTTCCACTGAGAGAAGCGGAGCTTCAGGATGCTGCATCACAAAACATGTTACGTCCTCAGGAACAGACAGGTCCATAAACTGGGAGCTGGAAATGGATCACGTGACAGTTCCTTATTTTTACTCTAACAGTATGATTTACTTCAATCTCTTCAGTTCCTGTCCAATGCAATGAGTGTAAGTTGATAATGACAAAAATGCTTAGGAGGTGCCTTATGTGATTTCACAGGCAAACAGCTGGGATATTTAATGCCTGATGGTGAACACTCCCTTTGTGCTCAAACTGCACTGACTGAACAAATCTCACTTGCATGCCGTCTGCTAAACATCCTTGCTCAAAATGAGTATGCAAATTGTTATTTCCCTGTATCTATTTTCCAGAACCATCCAAAATGACTAGCTTAAAAAATAAATAAAAGAAATCAAAAATTTTCAGTCTGACACTTGTTTGTCACATGCCTAAATCAAAACAAAAACTTCAAAGACAGGAAAAGTCTTCTTATATACAACAAGCTTGGTGTTTGCTGTATTCTTTGACTGTGATCTGAAGCAGCCAATTCAGACTTCCAGAACAGTGCCACATTGGAGCTACACAGATATTTCCCCAGCTGGAGGCAGTTTACTAAACGCTGATTGCTCTGGGATAGAAAAAACCATATACGCCCACACTGAGAAAGCACCTTCTTCAGTAATATTCTCTGTTCAGTTCACTGCCTCATTGCATTTCCAAAAGTATGGGCACTCCAGAAATCTATCTCCCAAAACCTTTTCCAAGCACTGCTTTAATTTTTTGGTTCATGTTTTGGCAGCATCCAGTGAATTCAGCTCAACTTGGAAGGAGTTTTTCTCCCATATGTGTATTTTCCCCATATGGTGATTTACCAAAAATAATGGGCAGAAACATTAGCCAACCAAATTAATAACAGCATGATTTTAAACACATAAATGAAGAAGATTAAAAGATTTTGAAACTGCCAGTAAACTGTTATATAGGTGTACCAAGAGACTTTTTTTCATTTTTCACAGCCATTCCTGTCTAACTCCAGAGAAGCAAAAGCCTGTACCTTGGTCTGATATATTATAACTGCATGGAAGCAAATGTCATAACGTGTAGAGACTCAGGAGTCACTCACTGGCTTCCGTCTATAACTGCAGAGATTTTCAATTACAAAATCTGATGATGATGATGACAGTTCTCCTTAGTTACTAAAACTTCACATCCATGGAAGGCTTTAAAAATTGCACCACAATGGATTAGAGGCACTTTAGGACAATATTAAGTCAATAAAAAGAAGGTTTTTAACTGACATCAATTGCACTTGTCACAAATTATAAAAACCTGAAAAAAAGAAGACACTGCAGAAAATTGTTATGCCAATAGTTCTTTCATTGGGGAAATCTGATCACATCTCAGTCCTACTCAACACATGTACAGGTGTCCTGGTTTTAGTCAGGGTAGCATTACTTTCCCCTCAGTAGCTGTTCCAGTGCTCTGTTTTGGATTCTGAATGAGATTGGTGTTGATAACACACTGATATTTTGGGTTTTGCTGAGTCATGTTAATCCTAAATCAAGGACTTCTTTTTTACCTACGTCAAACAAAACCAGGAAGGAGCATAGCTGGAACAGGTAACCTAAACTGATTGAAGGGATATTCCACACCATGGGACATCATGTCCACTATATAAATTGAGGGAGGTACCCAGAGGGTGGCCATTCTGGATTTGGGAATATGATATAAGAGGGTCCGTCTGGCATCAGTCAGAGCAGGGAGAGAAATTGTCTTGTGCATCACTTGTTTGGATCTTTTCCTTTCCCAATATTATTATTATTATTACTTCACCTATTATTTACCACTTTTATTGTATTTTACTTTGATTTTAAATATTAAACTGTCCTTATCTCAAACTACAAGTTTTACTTTTGATTCTCCTCCCCATTCACTGTGGTGTGGAAGTGATAACAGAGGGCTGCGCAAAATACTGCATGGTGCTTAGATTTCCATCTGGGTTTAAAGCACAACAACAGGGTCAAAGCATATTACTCAATCCTCAGTACATGCCTTTTTGGATTGTTCAGGAAATGCATTAAACCCAGAGCCACACACATGCCCAAAGGCACACAGATGATCTTTACCAAGGGAGGTCAGATCCAGGGTTGCTTCTGGCATGATTAGACTGTGTTTTGTGTTGTCTGCACAACATACAGTACCAGTCTATGCCTCATTGCTGAAGTTGCAGGATTAATGCACAGGTCCCAGAAGCAGCATAGTCTGGGTTATTTTTCATCTTGTCTTCACTGAGGGAGACCAGGCTGACAGCTTTTAATCTCACTTGGCATTAGCTGATCTCTTAATAGATGTGAAGTCAGAATCTGTCCCACAGATATTTAACTAAAATTAAGCTTTCACAGCAAATTTTAGATTTTACTTAGAGCTACAGTAACATCTAGATAATTCTTAACCATACTGAAGACCAGTTTAACAGCATTTTCATCCAAGTAGTTGTACTGTTTTTTTTAACTTCTTCAACTGAACTGTGGCGAGGAAAAGGATAATTCCCAACATTGAGATACTGGCTTAAGAAGTGGTAAAAGGACTTGGCCTTAGCCTCGTCCTTCATCAAAGCTATTGGTGATAGAAGGTCCCCATTTCCCTTTAGCAGAAATGTAATTGAGAAAGTGAGGCAGAAAAATAAATAAAAGACATCATTTTTAACATGGGGAGAGATGATGTCAGGAAGAGTGTAGGCTGAAGGATGTGATCAAGACTGGCACTGCAAAGGAAAACAGAACTCCATGGAATGGGGCCCTATGTCCTGCCTCACTGGATAACTTGGTGCTATCCACAAAACTTTGTAAACCATAGACTGCTTGGGGATTTTTTTTTTTGTCTGGGAAGTATTGAAGGTGGAGGTAGATACTCGAGAATCTTGCATTGCCTGTGAGTAGCACTGCTGTATCCGTGAGGGTTATGGTGGGACAGACCATGCACACCTGGAGCCATGGGACTGCATCAACCAAATGAGGAGATATCACAGTAGAATGTGATTCCTTACTGAGAGCAGAGCATGAGTTAAGATGAGAGTGTTAAACCAGAATCTAAAACTGGGTCATAGTTCAGCCATCTATGGCTTTTAATTTAACATATATTTATTTTTAAGGTCTATTATGATATTTGTGTCTAAAAGATTAGACTGTTATTACTAATATATCTCCATTTCCATAAGTCTGCAGATCCCACTCAGACAAAATTTCCCATGTAATAAATTTGAAGGGCATGTAATATTTGACCCAGTATAAATAAGTAAAAATAAACTTTCAAGTGTTTTTTTTTATTCAGAGGTAGAAATTATTTCTTTTTCAAAGAGGATTACTGTGATGCAAAATAGCTTGAAGTCAATCACACTGTCACTAGAAAACTGTCTTTGCTATGTTTTTAAGGAGATGGAACCAGTACACTAATTACCAGCCATCTGTGATGGGACCCAGGGATTCACTCTCTCTCTTCCCTTCCTGCTTTTATATGTAGACAGATTCAGATCAGAATCCCTGGAGCATCAGCCAAGGGATAAAAGCACATGAAGAAGGTCCCTGTTATGAGCTGATATGTGTCCCACAAGAGAACATCAAAAAAAGGATTGGCTAATCATCATGTTTCTTTTGAATATTAAGGACAGTGAAAGAGCGTGTGTCTTCCTGGCTGATCCTGTGATGCAACTATTCAACCACAGGCCAAATTCACAGAGCTGCACTGAAACCCAGCTGGCATCTGCAGGAGCCGGGGAGGCTTGTACCCAGAAGCTGAGCCCCTGACAGCTGCAGCCCCTGGTGGGACAGTGGGATACACTCAGGCTGTGCACAGAGTTTTCCAAAGCTTGCAGGCCCTGTGGAGGGCAGAGAGGCGCAGAGCTGGGCCTTGCTGCTCAGACAGCCCCCGTCACCACAGCAGGGACTGTCATTCCTGGGAGATGAACAGGATTCAGGAGAACACAGGTCAGCTGAATTTTCCTAGAAGCGAGAGCATTCCTTTGCCAGACACAGCTCTACTTAGGACCTCTTAATTTTTACAGATTCACGTAAAATAAAAATAATCCTGGAGTCATAAGTCAGACAACTGCATGTTAAAGCGCTCCCCGACAGAAAACTTTAAAATAAATTCTCCTCTGGAAAATGTCAGACTATGAGGTTATAGGAGCCATGTAATGATATTTCAGCACCTGTAATCTTTGGGAGAGAATGCCTCGCCTCATCTACAAACTGTTTCTCTGTCTTTAGAAAGAACTTGAGCTGAATTTTTGAGATTATTGCTCAAACACATATGGTCTTAGCACTAAGCTATCTGTGACGTACATTACAAATTTCTCCATTTTCCAGACCAAATGAGCTGAAAAGAGTTTTTTTCCTACATGAAAAAGATAGAAATTACACTCGCTGTTTCATAAAAATATTTCCAAACTAGAATTTCATTAAAGACTAAATGTCCCAAAAGTTTTAAGCATTCACATTTTGCTGGACGAAAAAAGGTGCGAGTGATGGGCAATTTTGGGAAAGAAGAATGATAACAGCTGAAATGGAAGAAAGGTTTGAGCTTGTTTCCAGCAAAAAGAAATCTCTAGGAAATCATCAAAATAGCAGTAAAAGCTTTTTTTTTATACCCACAATAACATTGTGGTTTGAAATTTGGGGAAGTCAGCATATTTTCAGGTTCTCTGTGAACCCTTTCCAAAGCAGATTTATCAGGTGACGTAAGGAAAGTTGGGGTACCCTGTTTACCTGCCCCTCTACCTGCGGGTTTTCCCGGGGTCCCCAAACTAGGTGGGTGCCTGCAAGCCTATGGTCCTGGGCGTGTGCAGGCGCGGGGGGATCCAGCCGGGTCATGAGCACGCACATCCGCAGACGGATCAAGCCAACACAGCCAACAGAGAGGGCTCGCGAGGCTCCGGTGAAATTCCAACAGGGCTGGATTTTCAGGGAAGTTCGAGGGTGCCGAGGGGAAAGAAAGCGGGGTACAGCTCTGATGAAGGGTGCTGGAGCCGGGGTGCTGAGCCCCGAGCCCAGGCGGGACATAGGTTTAAGGGGAACAGAGGGCAGGCTCAGCAGTGCTCTCTGACCACTGGGACAGGGGTACAGGGGTACCAGGGGTGGTGTTTTGTGAGGTGGTCCAATAGAAAAGCTTAGAGCAAAGAACTTTCTTGCACGAACGTTATAGTTTGCATTTTACTGACTGCTCCACCCCAGGGTATCTCAGCTTCATAATCATTGCTCCCTCCCTCCACATCTGCCAGCGTCAGCTGTCACAGAAAAATCCTGTGTGATGGCGAATACACAAATGTATACACACACCACACACGCCAGCTCACACTTCCTTCTGTTCCACCTGCTTCTACTCTAATCCTGAATTCCACTGGAGCTCATGGGGATTTTATCTGATAAGATTAGGTCCACAGCATTCTGCAAGGCACGTAGAATATCTCGCTCCAGGACACCATGTTTCAGAATTGGGATGCAGAACAAAAGTGAGCGATCTTCTTATGTGAAGAGAGAAAGAAAAATCAAGTTCTTAGCATTGCTGGAACCTGAAAAATTGTCTCTGGGAGTTGTGAGGTTGAAAAGAGATACAGATCTTCTCTATCTTTTTTCCAAGCTGATTCACTCCTCAGTGGTATAAATTTTCTTTATGTGCAACTGCTATCTCTTAAATGGATCTTGCTGTGGATATAATAGGAAACTTTAACTTGCTTCTAAAAACATAATTATGGGTGCAAATTCAGGGAGCAGCCTGATAGTGCAAACTGATAATGCTATTCCCTGTGCCTACACTGCTGCTATAAATCAGAATTAATGACATTAAAATCAGTAAAGATTCAGTGATATAAAAGAAGTTGGAAGAATACCAGGATCATTGCAGAGAGCCTTGACTTTAGCAAGTGCTTTATTTTGGCATGGGGTTTATTGTTTGTATTCATTTTTCTCTTGACATTCTTCAGTCCACAATGAAATTGCTTCTCTTAAGAAGGGGAATCCATGTAAAGTTGCAAGCTGCCCCATTTCATGCTTTCCTTAGGCACACCATCATACCCAGCCCTGGCCAAAGTCCCAGGGAGGCAAGCTTACAATTTACTATGATGAAGTGGCTCATGCTGAGACTGTGCCTGGTTGTGCAAGAAATTAAAAGCAAACACTTCAACACACACCAAAAAAACTGACCCAAATTCACTGAACTCTTCTTTGTGCAACAACTATTCACCTTTCATAAATTAATGAGCAGGACAAAGAATTCCTCAAGAAATGCCTCAAGATCATCCTTCACCAATAACCAGTTCACAATTACTTACATTCTTGATTTTCTTTTGCTTATGTTTCTTGGAACTGCTTCTCATCTGTTCACTTACTGAGATTTTGTCATCCATACTATTTTCCAAAGAACAACTCTGTCCAACCAAGAGGCCAAGATTTGGTAAACGGGCCATGATTTCATCAGCTATCCTAATGGAATTCTGGATCAAAATATGAGGGGCAACATGGGAGAGATGACTCCCAAACCTGCCTCTGTCTACCAGATAGTTCTAGTTCACCTGTCTGGTCTGTCTCAACTCTCTGCCTGTAAAATAAGAATGATGACAAAATGGAAACCAGTGAAGAGAGGTTTTCAGAGACCTCTAGAGGCTTTACTTGGTGGAAAACAATGTCATATAGTAAACCTCAAAAAAGAACTGGCTAGCTAAAACTGTATTCGTTCAGACCTTTTCCCCTGATGTCAATACCAGCTCTATCATAGTTTTAATGCTAGCATTTCCTGAGCTTGTGACTGTAGTAGTTGAATATGCAGAGTTCTCAAATAGGATCTTTGAAAGGCTGCTAAATAAATATTTAAATTATTTATACCAGTTTATATTTGGGCTAACCTTCCTATACCACATCTGAGAAAATTCAGACAGAAGATTTATTTAGGAAATTATCTTTTCCACAAATATGAATTCAAAAATGCTAGGAAAGAAGGTGTTCTACCATGTTGAGCAAAATGACAAATGTCCTCTTAAATGTTTCAAGGACCTCCTTCATATTAAGTTCTGAAAGACATGGTTTCAAACAAGATAATTTTGAAACCTACTAAGAAGTTTGTCTCTGGTCATCTTTTCCACATTTTACACATTTCATTCTCAGTCCTCCCAAAAAGAAGTCAATGTCAAGCTGTTATCAGTTGCAGTGGATGCAATGCTGTCCTCTTCCAATTAGCTTAATCCATGAAACTGCAATCTCAGTACCTTATCAGGGCAAATTTTGCCAGGCAGTAAAACACAGCAAAGTGCCCTGGGCCAGACTGCAGATTGCAGAGGAGGCACACACAGACAAGGCTGGCACGGTCTCTTCCATAGGGAACTGGGGCACAGCCACTCCAGACAGTATGGGAAGGATAGACCAACACAACAAAGTGCAGCAATGATATACCAGCAGGGGCTTCCTGGACCGGGGACAGATCTCATTGCAGTGAGATGCCCTGCAGTCTCCTCCTCCTTGAGAGCAGAACCTGTCAGATCTACCCAGTGCCTTTCTTCGCCAGGAGGTACAACCACAGCTGACTTCTGAGGCAAAAAATTTTAAAAATGTAATGGGGAAGCTGGAGAAAAGGAGAGGTGACAGAAATGTTAGCACATCTTAATTGCAGAGAATTTTGCCCTCGAGCCTTCACATGCCTTTGCACATCACTGTCACTCTGAAGTGGGAATGATCTTGAGAGCAGAAGCAAAGCTTTAAATGCATGTTTATATATATATATATATATATATACACACATATATATGTGTGTATATTTCTGTAAAATTATTAAAAATGCAACTGTGTCCCCTAGTCTGAGAGTTTCAGAATATCTAATTTATCTTCAGTGAAAACACAGAGGCACAGAGCAATGAACATCCCCTGCTGTTAGCTGTTTTTGAAAAGAACCCCGCTTAGCTTTTCAGACGTCTCCTCCTCACAGCAGTATTGCCCTGTAATTTCAAGTCATAAAACTAATACTGAGAGCAAACTAGAGTAAATACAGCTGCCACACTTTACTCCCACCCCTAGACATTCCTCGTCTGTCTTTCTGGAGGGAGGCCCTTTAGAGGCTCACCCATGCATGCTTCATCTGTCTCCACAGTGCCTGACACAGCTGAGGGATTATTTTCCTCAGGCAGGGCTGTGGAGGGTTCAGAAGAGCTGGTGTATTACCTGCTTTTCTGGTTTCCCCCTCATGTCAATCACCTGGTTTTGTACATTAAAAAGGCCATGGTGGTGTCCCAGTTAAAAAATGCTGTCACTGCAGAGGCCTTTGGAGGATCATTAAGAAACATTGCAATTGAGGAGGTGGGTGTAAAAAATCTGGCCGATTGGCTAGATGGGCTGTATAAGCACTTTCATTAGAGGTCTATTGTGAAATCCAGGGAAGGAAAATCTAAAAGGGGAAGATGATCAGGCCACTGTATCACTGCCCAGATTCATCTTCCCAGGAGCAGGGAAGAAGAGGCAGGATTTCAGCTCTGTATCTGCCTCTTCCCTCTGTCTCATGCTGCCAACACAGCAGCAATGCTGGAAAGATTATCACCTGGATGTCTCTATACCAAAAGTCAAGGAAGGGGCCAAAGAGGAGAAAATAAGAGGGATGGTGCTTTTATGCAGTGACAGAGCGAGATGCTAAATCAGAGTGGAGGAAGCACCCTCCCCATCTGTCCCAAGCAAGTGGCAAGCAGTGAAGGTGGATGCACCAACAGAGCATGCACCTGCATGGTCCCTGTACCACAGCATCTGCTGCAGGTTTGTGCCACCAGCATCTCTGCAGCAAGGGCATACATACCAGTGGCCCTGACTTCCAGCACATCCTTAAACATTAGGGGACCCACAAGGTGCCGGAATGCAGTCTCCTTTGAAACAGACAAACCATGTCCAACAAGACCACCTCAGGAGAGCACTACGTGAGATTTCCCAGTAATCACCAAGTACCACAGTAATTTGCATGGCCTCATCCCATTCTCAGTGCAATTCAAAGCACAGAGGTAAATCTTTGCCACCTGTTCAAGAGAAGCTCAAAATTCAAAGCACAGAGGTAAATCTTTGTTACCTGTTCAAGAGAAGCCCAAAATTTATTGAATGAAAAAGGCACATTTATTGCAGTCTTTCTGCATGCTAAGTATGAGTCAGCATCACTATAGATCTTTATAAGGGGCAGGGCTTTTATATTTCTTATTTCTGCATTTTCTACAAAATACGGATATGTAAGGGTAATGATCCAGATGCTGCCTGTACTAGGTGCTCAATTTCTGCATTATTCATGAACAAAAAGCCCTGCTTAAAGGTAATAGAGCCTTGTGTGAGAAATAAAAGAAGCTCAAGCAACATGATTTGTACCTAAAAGGAATTAACTGAACAAATAAATATGCCTGCCTAGAAAATTAATCTATATATCCAAAACAAGCAAAAAAGGAGTTAAATTGCAGACATAGTCCCCTCTTTTTGAATGAGTCCTATTGATTTTGTCCAATCCTTCCAAAGAAAAATGACAGTAGAAAGCAGCTCGACTAGGCAGAGACACAGACACGCTGACAGAAATCCCAATTGGGGCAGAAAGCTACACTGTGGACCTTCAGAGATTATTTTCCACAACTCTATGTTTTTATGAAAAGCATTGAAAGCTTCTCCCTAAAGAGGGTTGAATGAGCATCCTGAAGCCCCATGGATTTGAGAGCATTCAGCCTTCTTGATATCAGTCACGAAATTCAATTCTTATTTAACATAACCTCAAAATATGTCTGATAGCAAAGCTGCCATTCTACCCAATTACTGTTCACTAAAAATCCATAAAAACCAACTATCCTATTACATCACTAATCTTCTATATGCAAAAATGTAACTCATATGCTGGTGCCCTTAAATGACCACTTCCAGGACGCTGATCAGTTCAGCACAAAACAGACAAGCACCCTTAAAAATGAACAATTATTTCTGAAAGCAATACCTGTCAGTAATAAGCTGAGCACTCTCTAGATGCATAATTTAATCTCACAGTCCATTAACTTTCCCTCTTCTTAGACTGCCACTGGACTGTCATCATCTTGTAATCTTTAATACATTGTGGGAATACTTCAACCTTTAATCTTTAGGATCTCATAATTTCTTCTCTGATACCTTATGTTCTCTGTGTTTAAATAAAATAAAGCTGAAAAAACCCCAATTCATCTATGGATTTTGGTTGACAGCCAAAAAACAAGATTTTTTGAAAGAACATTGAGAGCAGGAAGAAAACATCCCGTATGAAAGCTCATCAGTTTCCCAGAGAGACTGTAATTAAGTTGCAGTACATAGAAACATAAGAATTGTCAAAATGTCTCCCACTAGAGAGAACCAAAGAACACTGCTTCAGGGGAAGAGAAACATTATGCTACAACAAAATATGCACTTGTATTATAACAAGGAATGCACCTCATCTAACCACTGGTCAGCACTCTTTACCATACAATAACAATAAAACTAAGAGATTCAAACATATAAAAGGAAACAATTTAAGAATCGTTTTAGAAAAAGGTAATAGTAAAGCCTTTCATTAAATAAAAAAAAAGAAAAGAAATTTTAGTCAGTTTTTTGTTTCTGATATTATGGCTCAAACCAAGTATGTTTCTCATAACTGAAAATGTAGAGTTGTGCAGGGGTGTTTACCCCAGCCATGAGTCTGATTGTCACAAGACAAATCACAACAATCCAAAGCTGACTACAGTCTGAAGATATGCAGCTCCTTCCTTGACTTTTTGGGAAAAAATGGCCCCTGCACAACTATCCCTTGAATAGCAATTAACAATTTTGCCCAGTATTGTGCTTGTCCAGGCATGTCTCCTTGATTTCCTCTCAGGAGTTTTACTTTTTCTGTTTTTTAAGAGGGTAGTGAGAGGAGTCTAAAATATACATGCACACAAAGCAGAAAATATGTAGTGCAGAACATTGCTGCTGTGCTGTTCCCTAGCCTCTGTTTAAAGGTGTTCAACAGCTTATTAATTTCTGACTGATGCTGAAAATTGAGCAGATATCTTCATTGAACTTCCCACAATGCAAACCATAGCTTATTTTTTTCCCTGGGAGGTGACAACTAATTCAGAAGCCATCGATGTATATAAGGAGATTAATTTGTTCCATCTGATTTGTATTCCCTTGCAGCCAGCAACAATGAATGTAATTTACCATCATGTTGCCCAACTGTCTCAAGCTACTTGCAGTAGTCTTTTCATCAACAAGTTTGGCCTCTTTGCTATTCAAATCCCTTCATTTGGTGATAGCTTAAACCACAGCATGTTTAGGGAGGGTATTCTCCACTAGGTAAATTAACACAGAGCTCCTGGTAGCAGTCAATACATGAAATGGGGCATAGGAGATAAATTATTATGTGGGTTGTATATGGCATTTTTACACATCTGTGAAAGTGAAATTGACTGTTTTTTCCCCATCAACACAGCAACACATTTCTAAGGTGTGATACTGTTATTGTCCTTTTCTGAGCTGTGGGGAGAGCAAACGGTTCAGGCCTTCAAGGGCCAAACATGCTGCTGCTATTCTGTGGTACTAACTAGTCAAGTGCTTGCTGAGAGCATGTGGAAGCCAGGAGGCCTTCCAGGCTCAAATTAGTGAAAAAGGATCAGCTTCATTCCAACTGATTCATGTTCATGGCCAGGAAGTTATTGTGGACAGGCATATATCCCACAATTTGACTGTGATCTCTGACAAGCCCAGGGTCAAGAAAGAAATGAACAATGGAGCTCATAGCATGACTCAGACCTACAACAGCTCTTTGAGTATTCTTCGGCTCAAAAAGGGAGTGAAAAGGGCCACTAGTGGATGAAGTGAGTGGTATGAAGTACTCCTTTTGTAATCCATGTATTGTGTGGACGCTCTGTAAGTGTGTACATTGTGTAACCTTCTGTAAGAAGGTTAACCCCATCTTTCCAGATCAGGTCTGTAATAGATAAATCCTACAAGGGGGCATTGCTCAAGACTGTGCTAGTGCCACTCTCCATTGCAATGGCTGCACTTTCCAAAGGCATACAGAGCATGATAGCTTGGACTGTTAGAATGTGGAACAACTGAAAGCCTCAGAAGTCTGTTATGAGTGTTATTTGTAAGTTGGTATTGCAATTATGTCAAAAAACATACCAATCTGCCAATTTCATTTCAGAAAGTAAGTGAATTTCATAATCCTCTTAGTTCCAACTTTCCTGTGTTTGTCCAGATTTCTTTCAGCTTTTAACACACTGTAGCCCCAGTCCTTTCACAAGGAAATAGAGTAAATCAGGCAGCGAATGTCATTTTTAATTGACACTAGCAAACTTCTTCCCAGAGATGCTGGGAGGCCCCCAAAACGAGTGAATAAGGGCAAGGGACAGGCTGGATGCTATTGTGGGGAAACTTACTTACTGCTGTGGGAGGGAGAAGAACAAAGAAAACAGAAAAAGTGCTTTGAAACCGCTCTACTCCAATAGTACCCCAAAGCTTGAAAGGAGAATTTTGTATTCATGGAGGCTGTCATTCAATTCACAGGCTGGAGACAGATGTCCAAATGCCTGTAGCCACAGGTGACAGCTGCAAGACCAGACTCCCTTTACTACAGGACTTGCCAGTGTCTGTCTCAGTCCTGACTTAAAATTGTTACCTTTAGGTTTGTCAAGGTTACCTGCTCTGTGGCAGTAAGACATTATCTGCAATGTCTGCTTCACTTGATTTAAAGTGATGATGTCAGCTGACAGCAGAGATGTCTAGCACCTCCCAAGAATTTTTTCTGGGTAGAGAAGGACAGTCACTCATTATTTTCTGAAGAACCATCTCTGCATCTTTTCTACTCCCATGTAATGATTCCAAGAGAAGAGATTCCAACAATGAGAATTTATCCGACTCAAAGAGACCAGAACAAACACAAGGGTGACTGGGTGCAAAATATGTTTAAATTTACAGGGGCTGAAAGAAGTCCTACTAAAATCTTGTCCATGCATGAAAGGGAGCAGGCATATGTGAATTTATGGTAAAGCTCATCATAATATTTATCAGACTTGGTCTACATTCAAAGTATCACCTGTCCTAATATGCACCAAAAAAAAAAAAAAAAAAACAAAAAAAAAACAAACCATCCCCCCAAAGAAAAAACAGCACCACCTTCCCCAGGTGCAGTGCTCTTCTGTGAAACAGCACCAGGTGTGCAAAAAACATTCAAGAATAAATGGAGAAGGGGATTTCATGCTCTGTGGGATCTCTGGCTTTTATAGTCAGTGTGGGCTTTATTTACCCAGAAAAAGTACACATCAACTCTCTCAGAGCATCAGCAAGTTATGTAGCAATAGGGATCAAAAAAAAAAAAAGTAATTTCCCCAATCTTAAGAGGAACAGAGTCACTGTTGGAAGGAGGTCAGAGTGGTGAGGAACAGAGCGAGAGACACAACCAGATATGCTGCTGTTGCACACTGCCACACCTTCAGGAAAAAACATCACAAACAGATTTTCTGAACAACCTCACACTTCAAGAAGCCCAAACAATAATAATCACAAAAAGATAAATCACCAGGGCCAAATAAAATTCAACAGAGAAAATAAGAACAGACTGAAATAGAAACCTGCAGACTGAAACATAGTGAATCTCAAGGAGTTCTCTGAGTTTTTTTCACATTAATATTCTAAAGACATAAGTTTGAGGCTTCTAGCCTTGTGAAATGATGAATATCTGCAGGCAAGACAGAGAAAGCACTGCAGTGACGAACAGCATATACCTCTAAAGTACATATTTTCACCTCCTTTTAGCAGGGAGTTAAGACTAGAGAGCCAGTCAACAGCTATCAATCTGCCAGGACTGCAGAAAGATGCACTATGAATAGGTTTTGCTCCCTGATGGAACCCAAAGTGCACTAAAAATTAGATTAAAAAACTATGGTTACTTTATGGGGCAGAAGGGTTTCATGGAGGTAGGAATTCATTGATCACAGCCATGGTCTTATCAAGCTGTTTGGAATGCAGCCGCAGGAGAAAAACACCCCATGAATGCCCTGTGCAATACTAGATGGAGCCTGTGTGACCAGGCTTGCCTGACCCAGGGTCAAGCAAGGAGTCTGCAAGGGAGCTCATAGTATGGCCCAAACCTGCCATAATTCTTTGGCTGTCTTTGTGCTCCAGAAAAGACTAAGCAGGGCCACTTGGCTATCAAGTGGCTGACATGAAATACTCCAGGTACCTGGTAGTGAGCCATACTCCTCTTCCAGGAGACAGGGAGATCAAACTGAGCTCAATGCACAGTTCTATCCTCTTCCTCAAGAGTACCAAGAATGTGGTTCCTTTTTTCTTGTGTACCAAATGGTTTCACAGCCTGACAACCAAAAGCATATTGGTCTCAGTATGCTTTCCCACTCTTATTTAAGATATTCTGCACAGTAATGAAATAAATCCCCTCACACATCCACATCCTGAAATGTTTTATGCATCAAAGGAAGTAAGTACAATGTCATTATTGAGGAAAATGACATATAACATTCTCCATTAATCATTTCAAAACCAATTGCCACAGTTCTGAATCTGTCTTAATTCTGTGGATTAATCTTGATCTTGTAATACAAGATCCATTCTTCAGCCTACAATACAATCTATCAGCAGTTATGTGACCTGAGTGGTGCATTTAGCATTGCAAAGTACAATGTATAATTAACTGGCTAGATGCACATGCAATAGACCAGTGTTGACCAAATTACATACTGTGGCTTGCCCTTTAGTGCCTCATAAATATAATAAGTGAAAATATTCAACACCCCATTTTGACTTGAAATTGATTTTCAAGGTGTGCCATTTTCACACATAAAGTTGCATTCTGCATTACACTGAAATGTCTCCTCTCAATAGCTACACAGCTTGAGATTGATTTATTTTGTACCTGGAAAAGACAAACTTAGAATGAGCAATTAAGATTCTATCCCTTCAGAAAGACTCCACATCAGCAGTTGCTATTCTTGCTAACAACAAAGATCCCTCCTCATAACCACACAGTTAAAGAAATGCACTGCTGGGGAGGGAAGGGGGCAGGTGAAAACACACATATGAAAGGCGAGGTGGTTTTTTAAAACAGGTGAGGTTGAAAACTTTTCATGTAGTGCAAGCAGATGTCAGAGTAACATGATTTTCCCAAGAAGTTCCCAGTCACCCCTGAAAGAATTAATTGTCACAGCCTGGTGCACTGAATATGGCACAGCTGGTCTAGGTAAAGCAGTTTTTCCTCATCTGCTTGTCCCTCCTACACATCACAGGCTACTGCCACCTCAGAGCTCCAGCATGATGTCACACATGATCTTTCCTCATCTCGGTTCACAAACAGGTTTGAGCATTAGAAGAAGTACTTAGAAGCAGCTCCCTTCCAAACTTGTTTCACCGGCCTCATCATAAATTACATTGGAATAACAAATCATTGCCACAGCAAAGCAGCCAGGCTTGCTCACTCTGATATCACACAGCATGCATCAGTGTGGTTTGCAGCCACCTCCTGGAGTCTGAATTTTTGTGAAAATTATTGCCAGTGCTTGAGGGAACATTAGGCCTGTGTCCAACACAGGAATCCTGCCATGTCACAGAGGGGTCCTTGAGTGAAGGTACAAGCAAAGATTCAGAGACGCAATTCAAAGCATCTTTGCTATACTATACTATACTATACTCAAAGCAGAGGGAGGGGAAAATAAACACTAAGGAATCTGTGGATTTTTTCCCTCAAAGACAATAGGTTAAGGACTTTAGAGTTTATACCTCCCCATTGCTACTCCTTTCTTCCTCCCTTCCAGCTGAGGATCACAGGTCTGAGCAAGTGTAAGTTCATCGACTTGTAGAGAGCGCTCTGCAGTCTCAAAGGTGAGCAAACAAAACTGCTCACAACTACAGTGCCAAGAGTTTGCTGCAGAATAAACATGCAGAGTGACTAGGTGTTTGAGGTTTTTTCAACTAAGTTGTAGGATTTTTTCCTCTTTTCCATTTTCCCACTAACATATAAGCATAAATTGAAGGTTGCTTCATGGAAAAACATGAAAGGAAGACGACACCTATCAAGCAGCACCTCTCTGGTTTAGTACAGGAAAACATCAGGTTTGCACATCAATTTTGGGTTCCCAGCCTTCATAGCCCAGTCTCAGGACAAACCAGTGTCCTCTGGACAGAGTCAAGGAGATGCAGAAGATCTGGTGAGACCATTGGATTCAGGAAAATGCCAGCTAGTGGTGATTAATCTGGTGACTAATCCAGTGTATCTTATGCAATGCATCCCTCTTTTGTATGACCTTCTGCCCATTTACTCAGGGCCAGTTCATACACCAGAATACAGAAGTGATGTATCTATTTGCCCTCTAAACATGGTTACACACCCTGCAAAGGCTTTGATGAGGTTACTAACAGATCAGAGAAATTAAATCCTGTTTCTCAGCCCTTTATGAATGTGGAAATTTTGTCTGTGATGCTCTGAACCATAACCGTGAAATTTCATAAAGCATAACCATTTCTTAAGATCTATCAATGGAATTTTCTATTATTGCTTTCAAAATAAAAGTCTTGTTGGTGCAAATCTTTCTATATCTATAAATTACATCAGTAAGAAAGTATTAGCATTCTGTGCAGTAGCAATTTCCATTGAATAAGTCACTGGGTGGGAAAATCATTGTGCTAAGAAGCAGGGAATTTTAAACAAATGCCAGCATTGTTCCAACTGAAATATTCCATAGATATTCTCTGAAATGAATGTAGTCCACAATTAAAGATTAATATGTTACTAATGACAAGATGAACATGAAATAGAAGGAAAGTTGTTTCTGTATTTTTCCCACGCATAAAGTTGCTGTAGTGAAAGGTAGCATTCACTATGAATATGTAACTAGCAGTCCTTTTCCATGTCAGGGACTTTCTTGTGATAGTTTTGCAATTCATTGCTAAGGACATTGCTAGTGTCTCCATGCAATATGGATTTCAGCCCATGTTTCAGTGTTAGTAAGGTTAAAATAACTAAAGTTGGTATTATAGGATCCCCAAGGTCGCTATGACAAGTTTCCAGTAACATGAAAGAAGATGTCCACTTCTGTATGACTGTGCCCGCATTCCCATCATTTCATATGACACATCAGAGGTGATATCTCTCAACACTGCTCTCTTGTTCTCAGTCACATTTACCCCTAGTCGCTTTTATATGAAAAATGAAGCCATCCTGCTCTTTGCAGCTACTTTCACGTGGAGGTCAGTGATATTTCCAGCCCAGGGCATGGGAGAATGCACCAGTCTCTCTCTCTGGGAGAGAATTTACCAGTATCTGATTCACAGCATGGTGGCCATTCCAGCCAGCCCCCTCATCCAGCCAGCCCCCTCAATCTGTTGAGTGCTCCCAGCACACACATGTGTTTAACCACCATAAGGCTCATGTTTTAAGTCTCTCACAATTCCCTGAATCTCTCTACCAAAAAAAAAAAAAAAAAAAAAAAAAAAAAAAAAAAAAAAAAAAAAAAAAAAAAAAGCACTATAATTTCAGACAGGAAATTCCTTTTCCATCACTCCCCGGAAACTGCCTTCAACAATGCCTAAATGAAAATCTTTCACTACTCCCACTGCTACAAACACATGAAAGTATTTAGAAAGTATTTGGCTGGTGCTCAGTAGCCATCTCCATTTTCCCCCATCTTCCCCAGGTTTCTTCCCAGTGTGCCCAGCCACTCTGATCTCAGAACCACACAGACACTGCATAACAAAGCCATCACACGAGCTGGATAGGAAGGGATCTCTGGAGAGCATCTTGTCTAGCTCACTCAAAGCAACATCAGCTTTGGAGAAAGATCCTGAATAGTGGGAAAGAAGATGGAGGAAGGAGAAAAGCTATGAGGAATAACAGGGTAAGGAGAGACAGGTTCAATGAATACAGAGAAAAAGCTCACTTCCATTCCTATTCCTCTAAGAAACGAAAGGTTTAAGCAGAAGAGCAAGAAAAATTTAAATATCACTAGACATTTTGTTAGCTCAAATTTTCTGACAGTTACATAGAACCTCTGGCCTGACAACCAGTCAGGCAGAACCCTTTCAGCAGATGCTCTCCTTCTCTAACACACATTTAAGATTCTCAGTACCACCTCTGCTTATACATGGACAGCTTGTAGAAAGCACCACTGACTTTCCCTGGCATTCTATTGTAGTTTTTTCCCTCTGGCAAGGTGTACCTTCATGGCTGGCTCTTGCGTACCCCTTAACACGTTCACTTACAAAGGCAGCTGTGAAGCTCAAGATTTCTGTTTGCATGCTGAACTCATCACACAAAGCAGAAGAGAGCACCATATGCTCTTATTCACGCAGCAGAATGGGAAATCTAAGGTGAGAAAACCACTTAAAGTAGTGATGCCTTTTTCAACCTAGGAATGAAACAACACATACTTCCAAGATAATATTGGTATGGCAGGAAATATAAAAGTAGATCTTCACTGAAGGCCTCCAGGGGCAGTTATGAAAAAATGTCTGCAAAATCCACTTCTCCATGGGCTGTGCATACAATTTCATAAGTTGGGTAAATTAACATAATTGAAAGAAAAGCAAAAATTTAGGAGCAAAAATGGTGATGAAATTCCCCCCTCCCCCCCCCCCAGTCTAAGCCCCTTCTAAATTCTGCCCCCTTAGATGGGACTGTATTTTGTTGATGAAAAATATGTGTCTCAAAGAGGTGTTTTTTGGCCTTGCTGGCCAGGAAGAACCAGGATAGAATAGGAGCTTTGGAATATGTTTTGTCTTTCTGCCTAGGGAAAGGGCATGGAAAACAACTGGGAAAAGTAGATGTTAACACAATAGTTTACAAATATATATGTAAAGAATAAGGAGAAGATATACTAAATAAATAAAGGTAAAAAACAAAACAGCATCATTAAACACATACAGATAGCTCAGCCTTGCAGGGATGACTGCCATCCATACAGAGGGCCAATGCACGGCCTCTTGTGAGTGTGTTAGTATTTTATGTTCTTTTATGAACATACTAATAGCCTAATGAATTCAGAATTACATTAAATCTTGCGTTAATATGGGTTGCTATACTGCATTTGCACTTTTAGGTGCAATCGCCACCTAAAAGTTTGTTTTTTTATTTTCTGTTTCTTAAGGAAGACATTTTCTTTGGTACCATCATGTACCTGTCAATTCAATTCAATGAGTCTAAGGTTTCTGGGGAAAGGATGGACAAAAAGCTCATTTTACCTATTTGCAGAATAAAAAACAAACCACCTCAAATAAATTTATTTTGTAGTGTAAGTATAAATAAAAAAACTGCCTGAGATTAAATTGCTGCAACACAATGACTATTCAGACTGACGACTTTCTCATCAATCCATTGTCTATGTCAGTCTTTTATTGGAGTAATTCTGAGGAAGGTGCCTTCATGCACAGCATGGCTCACACCTAGTCAGCCATAAATTCATTAAGACACTTTCCAGTAGGCCACAAAATCCTCAGGCCTAGATAGGATCAGTAAATAACATTACCGTCTTTTGATAAAACCCTTCATTCATTCATCAATAAAGTAAAAAATTATAATTCTGTGGACAACAACATCTTTAGAAACGTATTATAAATGTGGTAAGAATTTACTCTATTTGGACATGCTATGGAAAAACAGTTCTCTTCCTTACTCTGTTGTTCTTCATATGATCTAAGTTCATCTGGACATTTCTGTCAATGTGAAAAGATTTTTAAAGGTTTGTAAATGTGAGGTGATCATATTTTGCATGCAGAACCACAAGAAAATTCATTCATCTTTTGTCAGGGTTTCTAAGAAGCATTTAAGTTAATAAAAATACAATCTGGAGCAAAAACATAAACAAAAACAAAAGTAAAAACCAACAAAAAACCCAACCAAAATTAAAAACCAAAAGCAAAACAAAACAAAGCAAAACAAAAGAAAACAAAAAACCATAAAACACCAGATCACAAGTCTTTGTAATATCATTACCTCTTCATATTATTTTTACTAGTTTATAACTACTATTCCTAACTTCTATAAGAAAAAAGAGAAAGGGAAGTTCCGGAAAGGAAAGGAAAGGAAAGGAAAGGAAAGGAAAGGAAAGGAAAGGAAAGGAAAGGAAAGGAAAGGAAAGGAAAGGAAAGGAAAGGAAAGGAAAGGAAAGGAAAGGAAAGGAAAGGAAAGGAAAGGAAAGGAAAGGAAAGGAAAAGGAAAGGAAAGGAAAGGAAGGAAAAGGAAAGGAAAGGAAAGGAAAGGAAAGGAAAGGAAAGGAAAGGAAAGGAAAGGAAAGGAAAGGAAGGAAGAGAGTAAATTTTAAATATTTGGATATCCAAAGCTATTCTTTTTTTAAAGATTAATTTCTTTATATTTATATAAAGAAATGTAAGAAACTGTGAGATAATAGGGATGCCAGACAAGGGCTGGGGATTAAGTTATTTTCCTTTCCCCTCTTACATGAATAAATATTAGCCATCTAGTATATTCCTTGATGTCAGCACATTGCACTGTCAGTTGTTAATAACAACATACCAATTAAAATACAAAGTCAATGGGAGACAAGAATCACTCCATGACTAGACTGTGAGGGGTTGCAAGATCAGCCAGGTTAATCTGGGTCTGGGTCTGGAGCTTTCATAGAGCTCAGTGCTGGGCATGTTCAGATGACACATGAGATAATTAAAAAGCATTAGAAGGACGGCTTCACATTTTGGCATTTTGCAAGAAGCCTTAATGACACCCAGGGCATCAGAACATAGCATGTATCTTGTAGAGAGAATACAAACTCAGTGTTAGAACAAAATTGTTTGATTAGACTGTGGAGATGGGTGAAGAGAGAGAAGGGGGATTAGTATTCGTTTTGCATTTTCTGAATAGCCTGAGGGAAATATAATTAAGTTAGGTCTATTTATATTTTTGAGACAGCATGTTCGTAGCTAAAGAAAATGTCTGCATTCTCAGGCAGTTAGGCAGGAAGAGTGCTGATCCTCACTGTGCTTTCACAAAAATAAATAAATTTTAAAAAACCATAGAACTGATTTCCTAAAGGAAGCTGAGAACAGCCTGAATGAATTGTGTGGTGAATAGCAGTTGTAAATGCAAAATAATGAGAAGATAGCATCCTGGACTTAAATAACTTACAGGCAATGAGTGTAGGAAATTTATCACACTGGCTGAAATGCATTGAGGTAAAACTGAGAAGTGGGACTTCTACTAGAAAATTTTACAAAGTGCTTTGGAAATTTATTGGTATGCTTTTGTATGAAGATAATTACCTTCAAATTGGCACTGAGCCCCTGCTATAGGAGTTGTTCATGCCTGTGCTATTTTCTTCTCATCAGAGTAAAACACCTTGATGGGCTTGGCATGAGAATAATGCTGAGCATACAGAAGAGTCCTCATAACATCACAGCCTTGTGGAAAAACAGCCAAAAAGACAAAGGTGTGAAGGCACAAGTTAGAAATCCCCTGCAGATGGGGTAAACCAAAGCTGCAGCTGCCTTCAGGTGCCTCCCCAGGAGCCAACAGGGACAACTCCCTGGGCTTTCTAGGCAAGCCACAGAGACTTGACGTCCTGCAAAGGATTTGGCTCATTTTTGCTGGAAGAAAACTTCTCTGAGACAGAGAGACCTTCCTATGAAAAAGTGGTGAAAACCTAGAGAAAACCTGTTAGTTATCTGAGAGGAAGTCATGGAAAGATGCTTAGGAAAGGAGAAAGGGTGGATGCTGAGGAAAAGTGGCTTTTATTTAAAAGCATATATACACATGTAGGTATGTATGCATGATAAAAATAAGATGATTGAGCTAAGAGGAGAATGAGACAATGGTAATTATATATTTGTGCACAGAAGTAACAAATGAGGGAAGGCAAATGGGAGAAAGATGTAAGTTCATATGTTTGATCAGTATGTTTTGCCATTAATATTTTGAAAGGCATAAAATTAAAGTCTAGACCCATTTTACTGGTTTTGATGGACAAATGTTACAAATAATGTGTTGGAAACTAGAATAAGTTCTTTTTCTGAATTTCTTCACTATTTGAAACAAATAATTGGTTTCTTTTTGCCATAATACTCTAAATACTAAATATAGGTGTGAAGGCACAGGGAACCAAGCAGCTTGCTTTGTTCATTCTGCAAAAACAAATAGTCACTTGTTGGTGAACATGATGATCACAACTAAAATTCATGTCCCTGTAGTGCTTGATCTATGGTTCTCTACATTAGCCAAGGTCCCCACCTTGACCAACACCTTAGTTGCTGTGGCAGCTTCTGGGATATCCTGGAGAATCCACTGAATGATGTCAACTACCAATGGACAAAAATTTCAGCTACTTTTACATCACTTGTTGTTAATTCTTTACAGATTACTCTCACATTCACAAGTAAATAGAAACAAACAAATTTCTGCTGTCTCAAGAAAATTGCATTTGAAAGTGTTGTGAGGCAAAGAGTCCTGGTCCAGACTTATAGGCAGGGAAGCCAGTTAGTGGAATCAAAAAAGGGCACTATTTATCTGGGCTAAAAAAGAAATGAATGATTCCCACATCATACAGCACTAATCCACAGACCTTCCATGTGCATGTAGGCTATTTTTTTTTCTCATAGCAGCTCCAAAACTCATCTCCTCCTCAGTTTCACCACTAGATTTCTGATCTGTATTTCAAGGTCCTATCTTTATTCCTGTTCTCATCTTCAGACTTCTCCAACATGGTATCCACCAGGGTCCCCTCTACCTAGGCCTTGTACTGCATAGATCTGCTCGGATGCCACCACTGTTGTGTCCTGAGGTGTTTCCCACCTACTGCATCTGTGAATAGGCTGATATTCCTGAATGAAACAGAAAAAATATTAATTGTGTCTGGTTTCTGTCTTTGTCCAGCTGCATTTCAACAGCTGGAGAATCAGAATCAGAAAGGCACATTTGTGGCTTCTTCTTGGTTTTGCTGCCACTGCTCTCCCAGCTCATGGTATTTTGCTTCACAAACAGAACCAGTTATTTTTTACTTATTAAAACCCTGTATAAACATTGCAGTTGCTAATCCTCATGTTTATGAAAAGAAAGAAGCCATTTAAATCTCAGAAGTTAAGCCTAACCCTTCCTGAACTTTTGCAGCTTGTGGGAGGCACCATGGGGGATGCTTATCCCAATCCCACTTGTAGGCAGCTGGATGCATGGTCATTAAGTGTTTGGCCTCAACAACTTCCATTGCAAAGTTCTGCCTTGTACTAGTGCTCTGAAATGTTTCATGTTAGCTGATCAGAAAGCAAACTTCATTTCTAAATGCTTTGCAGTTCCCTGGAGATGACACTTGCCTTATTTTTGTCAATCTTTCTTGTATTCCCACAGAGTGAGAAGAGAACAGCTTTATGGATAGCTGCGTCTTGGTGGGATTAACTCAGAGCAGACATGGTTTGTCCAAAAGAACTTGTGACATTTCCATGCCTTAACAGCAATTTGAATTACAGATTCAGACAACACAGCCCATTGTCTCTGGTCTAGATTTTTATTTGCAAGGAAGAGTCAACTTTTTTGAATGAAGTATGCGCAAAAATCTGGGAAGTAAATGGAATAAAACCTGGGTTTGACCAAGATGCAAATTAATTTATACATCAATTCCAAATTTCATAGCCTAAATATATGTTTGCCATGGCACATCAAGCCTCTGAAACACTCTGACAGGCTGCAATGACCAGCTCACTAAGCTGCTTCAAGTGTGTAGGAGGTGCATGTGCTCCCCTATGGCCACTGCCTGCCCCTCAGCCTGTCCTGAGATCTCCTTGAAATGAGCAGTCCAGGAGGTGCAGCACATGCACTGTAGACAGCAGGTAAGTCTGGCAATCATTTCACAACCAAAAATGTTGTTATTCCCACTTCTGTCAAATTTAGGAGAAAATTTTGTGGTTTTGTTTTTTTCCTAATGTCTGTGAAATCCTCTTTCCATGAAGGCAGAAATGTACAGTAGCAGGAGAGCCAGACCAGATTTTTTGGCTCTGGTTACATCTTCTTTTTCCCTGCAGGCAGCATAAAAATGCTAAGAGCCTTCCACGTGGGGAGAGCAAAACCTGTCATTTTGATTTCTCCTGGATGGGAAGCTCAAAATGCTCAGCAAAACACACAGCTTCCCTGCAGCTAATCCCTCCCTCCACTCTCCACCATTGAATAAAGGCTGCTGACATGCTTCCTGATGATGACAGATTTCTGGCCAAAGGAGAGATTGATCACAGCATCATGACTAGCAGGAGAATTAAGATAGGGGCATCATGGAGCCAGAGATGATCTTTTCAGGGTGGCAAAAGACAAGTAACTCCATCAACACATCCACTCTTATTTCGGGCTCTCCATATTCAGTAAAGGACATCAGCACAACCCTGTGAGGAGACACAAACTCCTTAGAAGAGCACTTTGGAGGAAGACTCCTTGAAAGATTACTTGATTTTTGTTTCTGCCTCTGCTATCACCCTGTCTGCTTCAGCATGGCTGGCTCTTGCACCATGGTGCAGAGATTTAAATCTGATATCATAGGAACCCAAGATTGTCCAGTCCCCCCTGGCTCAACACATGGAGGACCAAACACATACCAGGTTCAGGGCCCACTCCCTGCTTCATGCAACTGCCGAGGAAGATGTCTCTCACAGTCACTCATTTTCTAACTCATGGGTGCACAGGAGGACCTCCCTTGAAAGACACACTGTCCTCACCACTGATAGGTATTAACAGTGTTAAAAAGGCAGGTAGAAGAGCAGAATGAACCTCTCAGTCTGTGTGGTATTGGCTCACATTGGAAGAGACTCATCCCACGTGCATTCACCTTCATCCACAAAACAGGCTCCATTGTGAAGTATTTGTGTTCAGATTTCACTTGAAACAATCGGTTTCAAAACAAATTGGATTCTGCATTACACCTATTTTCAGCTGAGGAGGAGGGGAAGACAATAAATTTAGAAATAAACCAAGAGTGACCCAGAGCAGAAAAGAAAATTAAATCAGAGGGAGACCAGGGAAGGCTTATAATAAAAGCATATCCCTTTGAAGCCACCTTCACAAACATACTTTTCCCTCCAGCTGCAGCCATTTTGCAGAGCTTTGTTAAAATTGCATCTCTGCAGAAAGGTTACTTAAAAGAGAGAAGTAATAGATTTTTCAGGACTAATGAAAGCAAACCTCCTATAAACGAGTTGTTTTCCTGGCCATGCAGGAGTTCTTTAATTTCTTTCTAATCTGCATTCATCGCAGGGCTGAGTGGGATCAAACTACAACAGAGCTCTGTGATGATGGTGCTGCCAGCTGCCTTGGGAGTGTTCTGCCTGGCCAACAAACCAGTTAAACAACCAGAGATACTGCTGCTGATGTCCTGCAATCCACAACCAGGTGGCAACAAATGCCCTTTTTCAAGTGAGTAATGGGGCCACACTGAAAAAGTGCTTCGGTCAAATTTTGTATTGTTGGTTTTGGGCAGCATTTCAGCAACTTAAACAGGAGAAGTAGTGGGAGGATGTGTGGTCTCTGTGGGCAGCTTGCTGTCTGTGGGAATGAAGCAGAGCAGATGCAACCCTTGTATGCAGCTGATCACATTTCTGGCATGCTGAGATATTTGAATTGCAGATTTGTGGCTCTTCCTAATTTCTTGGGCTTTGTTGTTTGGTTGTTTTGTTGTTGATGTTGTTGTTTTTTACTGAAGCATCAATTTTAAGGAGGTTTTCTCACTCTTTTTTGTATAAACAATTCAACAGTCACGAATGAGATGCAATTATACTGGAGAAAAATAAGAATACTTCCTCTGCTTCCAAACATCAGTGAAAACCACAATTAGCTGGTTAAAGGGTAACCTGTTTCAATTTCCTTACTCTAGAAGGTTGTGTATGAATGAATTTTACCTTGTTTCCAATTATTAAGCGTTCCACCAGGTGTTGACAGCTATGGCCTTGGCTGTCCATGAGCTAAATGTCTCCAAGACTCCTAGGAGCAATGAGGGAATCTCAGAATAGATAAAAGGGGATGTAATTAATTATGTCCTTATGTTCATGGGCTTTCTCCCAAAGTAGTTTTATTTGGCAATCAGCAGTTTCTCTCAGCTTAATATCTGGTTGCCAGACATCAGGGCTGGCTGCCCCAAAATGGAGTACTGACTCCTACAATAAGTGTATCAATAAGCCTTTATCCTTAGAAACTGGGCCCAGTCATGCATACCACCTGATCCCTGAGAGAAATCTCAGGCAGCCAGTATAAAATCCTGGATGTTTTCCTTCACAGTTAAAAAACCTCAAAGACCACTTCAAGTCCATTAGGGCCATTAGTGCTCCCCTGGGAACAGGATGGGCTGAGCCCATAGCACATGGTTTGGCAGGTTTGCAGGAACACCTGGGAGACCTTCTGCACTTCTTCTTGGAGGTGTGAAGAGAGCGACCCTGAGTGAGACACCTTGACATCCTTGTGCCGCATGTACACACCCAGGCATGGGAATGAACTTGTGAATGGATGACATCCAAGAAGATGAAAGAAATGTGGTGAGGTAATTCAGCATTTCATTTAGTGCTGTCTAGGATTGTTTGACTGCAGCTGGGTCACCAGCTTTAACTTGCCCTGGAGATGGAAAGGGATTCTTTTGCTCAGAAGCCTGGGGACAGAAAGGACCCCTGGATTTGCTGTTGACAAAGAGCATTCCTATCTGAAAAACAGATGAAAAAACTTCTGAGAAGACTGACAATTTATTTTAAAACAAAAAGAAAAGAGTAAAGAAAGAAGGAGAAAAAAAAAAACACCACCTACAGAGCATCCGTTATGGATAGAGCTGAATAACAGAAGCATCAAAACTAAACTCTAAATCTGACATTAATGTTCAAGACAGCACCCATTACTGAAAATATATTTGTTATTCTGCTAAACTGGGACACTGCATCTTTGAAAGGAAATCTCTCTTTGCTGGAATTTCTGCCTTCTGCAAGAAATCTTTCTAGAATCTAATTCATTCCAACATCCTTTGGTAAAAGATGAAGGGATCAGAGAGCAAAACCATCACAACATCTGTAATGTCATAACTAAATCCCTTTACCCTAAATAACAAGCTTTCTTCACTAAGCCTGGCTTTTTTGACTTCTGCTTCTGCAAGCTAAGATCTTGAGCTATTTTAAATCTTGTAAGCAGAAGAAAGCATATTATTCTTTTATTTCCCCTCTATTTAATGCCTCCACACAATGTCTGGGATAGCACTTTACCTGGCTTCAGAAACAGTTTAACCTGATTCCAGGCAGTTTAACCAGGCAATCACCGATTTTCCCACAGTTCCCTGGATGAGAAGCACTCACTGCAGGCAGAAAACAAACTGGGATGAACAGAGGGGTAGAAGAAGAAAGAAAGAAAGAAGGAAAGCTGATAATTTTTCTAGGTGTGCTTAATTGTTCCAGCTGCTTCTCTGAGTCTGCTGCTCTGCCACCTCGTTTCTGTGCCATTAATGTCTGTGGCAAGCCAGAGATAGGGTGATACAACAATAGACTGGATATAGTTTTCACAGTTCTCACAGAGAAAAATTCTGGGCCCAAATCTGAATGAATGGATCTGCTTCATTTCTTCTAGTAGATGACAGAGTTGAAACCTCTTGCAAGTACACCTATAAAAAAGTACCAGTCCTGACCAGGAATAGCAGTATTGTAGAAGTATTGTATATAGCTGCAACTACATTTCTCTTCCATCTGTGTCTGCACCCAGTAAAGTTATTTATTTATGAATCATGAAAAATATTGGTTCTTGCCTTTATCAAAATGAGCACCCTGAGCTGACCCAAGTAGCAGTGTCATAGCAGGCTGAGCTCAGTTATTTGCCTGCACAGAAGTTACCAGCCCAACACATCCATTTTACATCCAATGAGATTTGATTGGCTGCAACAGAGTTAACTCTGCCTTACAGGCGTGCACGTGGTAATGATGCCCAGAGTTTCTATTCACACTGGTGATTTGAATTCTGGTTTTTGTGGTACATACCTGGGACTGCATTATATAACAATAGCTTTTTATTCTACTTAAGTTCCCTCTAAAAACCCAAACCAGCTCTGAATTGCCCAGACATGCATTTATTTACTATCAACAGAATTTCTATCCTCTTAAATACCCAAGGCATAGACATAAAAAATATTCTCATATAATATATTTATGTAAGACTTTACAAAAATATTTAAAATTAAATTAAAATACTGATAAAATAGTCTAATTAGTGAGTAAGCATAATTTGTGAAAGCTACAAAATTGCTAAATAAAATTCAGCAGCTTAACCTTAGCTTTGTTCTGGCCTTGTATGTGTAATCTGCCTATGCCTATATGGTGTCCTGTGAGAAGACAAAACACATAATGCAAGCCACGTTGTACCAGGCTTGACCTTCATATCCCAGGCTGAGTTGTCAAAGCTGTCACGAAGTATACATAAGATCATGATTTTATTTATATATTGGGGGGAGGAGAGGTAAATAACATGAAAAGAAAGAACAGCTTGGCTTTCACACAACAGGCAATGGCACCCTTGAAAACGAAATTATTTGCTTCGGTAGTTTAATGACTGGGTGTCTTTACCTTCCTGTGATGCTTGCCCCCACATGAAGTGAGAATGGCTGTCGAATCTTGTCACACAAAAAAATTCACAGGCTTAATTAACACTAGAAAGCTTGTTAAGCTAAAGGGCTAAATATAAATTTAGCACAAATCACTCACACCTACACCCTCTCAGTGTCTTTCCCACCTGCTGAATAGTCCCTTTCAGTAGAAGCTGCTTTTGAAGCTGACACAAATCTGATAGTCAGCAAAACACAATAGTGAAGCTGCTTGATTTCTGTAGTGTCTTTGCTACAAAAAGAACTTCAACCTTCTCTGCCCACCTCCCTCTAAGGATTTCTCAATCTCTGAAGAGAAGAAAGAGATGCCTGACCCTGCCGAATCAATGTGATGCGTGGAAGGCTGCCCCCACTCGTACCCAGTGAGTACAGAAATTATGCCAAATCAGCATCCACACTGCTCTACACAGAGGAAAATATAGGAAGTGAAAGGCTGAGGTGAGTTAAGCCCCAAGCTCCGCATTTCTGCTGCTTACAGTTAGTGCCACAAATTTTCTTCAGCTTTTCTTTACTCTTTTGAAAATAAGTCATTCTAATTCCACAGGATCTCAGATTCTTCTGTGATCAAAATATTTTTGAATTTAGAAAGTGTTAATTCACTTTTTTTTTTTTAATTAACTTACTTTCTCTTATTATGAGCACTGGGAAGGTATCTGCTGGCATCAACAAACTGATGTCCTGATGCCTTAGCAGAATTGAGGCACAGCAGGAACCCCCAAACACCAAGGGAGCAAAGCCCATAAACAGTTGTACAGCATGGAAAACCCTTACTGAAAAATAAAGAGAAGAGCTGTGAACATCTGGCATCCCAGGCAGTGCTCTGAATACTCTGCATTTATAATGCATGTATGCGCAGTGGTGATTGCTTAACATCCTCCACTGCTTCCTGCCAAGTAAACACCCAAGAGCACTAGAGGGCTTTTGTTGGATCTTTCCAGGCTGGAGCACTGGTTTAGGCAGCTTTTCATCCAGTAGCCCCACTGGTGGGGTCATTTTACTCTTCTTGTAAAAAGTACCTCTGAAACCCACTTTGGGAATGGAGAGGAGCTGTTGAGGGGATGCAAAAAAACATTCCCATTTCAAGACTCTTATCCTGCTGCTAGAACAGGAGAGAGGGGTGTTGACAGCTGTCCCAGTTCTCTTCCCCATCCCTGGCTCCCTGGCATGTTGTTGCGTGCTCACAGCTCCTACAACATCACAGGGCAGGACACTGCGCCATCCTCAGCTGGACCAAACAAATGTGTGCTCAGGCTGGACATTAAACCCAGCTGCCTTTCAGCTTTTCAGCTGCCTCCTGTGACTGCCACACTTTCTGCCTGCAGATAAAATTATGCAATCAAGCCTGAGAGATAGCACAGCAATGATTTCTATATGCATATTTTATTATATATATATATATGAAACTATTAAATACTAATATTCATTTAATTGTAACAAGCACTGTGTTATATAGCTTGGATCCAAAAGTAGAGAGAGAGAGGAAGGAATCCACAAACGTTGTTGAGATTTTATTTATTTATTTATTTGAAGTTGCAACTGTCATTGAAATTTCTCTTGCACTTTGCCTTCAGCTGAACCTGTTTTGTGTTTTTTGTATTCTATATACATATTTTTGCCATTGTTTTTCAGTTCTTGACTTCAGAGGCCTGTAAATACATCTTCAATAATAAATATTTCTTTTGTTGTTGTTCATGATAATTAGTACCCCACCAGTCTTTTTCTCTGATGTTCCACACCTGTATAAACACCTCAAGACACTGCAGGGCAAAATCTAACACCCAGAACCTTAGTAGTATGTTGGTTCTTTGCTTTCACTGATTTCTTTGAAGTTCATTCATACTTAGGGAGATTGGCCCTTACTGTACTGATTTGACTCCAAATGAAAAAATGTTATGTCAATTTAAATGAAAACCATAATCCATATGCAAGAAAACACGACTGAGATGGTGTTAGAAATTCTATCTTAGTATTGGTCTAGAAATTTTGTCAAATCCTTTGTCACAGTGAGATCCTTTCTTTTTCTAGTAAGGATCAAGGTTCCACTTCACAGGACTTCATATAATCAGAAACACATCTAGAGAATTTGCAGCATGGAAAAAAGAAAAAAAGAAAACCAACAGAATTTTCTTTGCTTCCTTGGAACAGCTCTTTGACATGAAACTGTATTTTGTAGTGTACTGTTGACTGCCAAATTCACCTGTAGACCTCCTTTGGGAAATGAATGAAGTCTGGATCTGTCACCCTGCAGCACTGCCTCATTCTGCCATCTTCAGACAGGCATTTACACCAAGACACCTGCTCAGTGAAGGCTGTTAGATACTAACTGGCTCATAGTAATCTACAGTCATTCAGGGTCTGCCTGATGGCAGCATCAAAGCCATAGTGACAATAAACCTTTTAAGCTGAAAAGTTGCTTCCCCTCCAGAACTAGTGATTATTTTTGGGAGACCTTGAGGCATGTGTCTTAATTTAAAGACATGCAGTGCCCAGGGATTTGGTAGTGAAAGATATCAATCATAAATCACAAGTCCAAACCCTTTCACAGGGCTACTGCTAGACTTGCATCGTGATCCAGTGAGTGTTTCACAAGCAGGCAGATGCACACTGATGCTCTCAATGCACAGGCCAATGCTCAAAATGAAGGAGAGAAGCGGCAGTGTTTCGTTTTCTTGCTGTGCAGGATGCTGCATCAGAGCAGGCAGTTGTTGCCTAAAATGTACACAGCTGTGCCCCACATCTAAAAAGAACAAAAACAAAGTAATCCAGCTTTTTTTTCTGTTGGTTAAAAGGGTCTGTGTGATTCAGGGTAAGAATGACACTGTCTCTGTGCCAAACAATCTTCTTTGTCATGGGACACATGAAGATGCAGCTTCTCTGCAGGGAAAAGTACTGATGGCAATGTATTATTGAAGAAAAACATAGTGCTTTGGCTCCAATTTTGATTCCCATTATAAGGTAATGCTGTGGCAATATTCTGTTAATACAATGCATTTTGGCAGTGTTTTGCTTCATTGCCCTTTTTAATAAAATAGAGGGTAAAATAGCAGTGATAGATCTGCTTAGTGTGTTAACTCAGGTAGCAGTCTTGTTTCTCATATCCAGACCACAGAAGAGCCCTCTTGACTGGATCTTGCACCTGCTTGTACTTTGTGACTACTTCTGTTCCCTGAAAGACAATCTGATCTGCATTGCAGATGATTCTTTAATCCTCAGGTCCTACTGGAACATAACATTGCAAACAGCTGGCTTGAGAGCTACAGGCCGTTCAGCATGATTTGAGGCTGTGAATACACATCATCTCCTGGCTGCAAGTGTGTCCACAGGTTGCTGCCCCTCTGCCACCCCTTCTCTGTGTCATTGCCTTCCTGCTCAAATGAAATTCTTAAAGAGGAAAGAGACAGGTCAAAGCCACTCTGAAGAAAAATACTAGGTGGTATAATAGCAGTTGATTTCCTTACCCATTTTTTTCTGCCTCAAACCAATTCTTAAAGTCATTTGCTGAACCTAATTAGCAAATGACTCAGCAGCTATCCCTAGAGCAAGGCTTTATTTAAAAATCAGACACACATGGGCAAAATCAGAAGCCATTTATCAATCAGCTATCCCTCCAGAAAGAGAATGTAGGGCTTTGATTGTCCTCCAAGTTTTATTATCTTGTCTCTCCTTTGAAATTGAGTTAGACCACTGAAGGTGAGGACTGGTTATCTTTGTCACATATCAGCCCTATTTTGCAGCCAGGCTGCTACTCTCCCTTGCAGCCCTGAAAGCAGTATAGCAAAAGATTCTCATGTTTTTTGAGAAATCTTGAATATGAATGAAATCCGTCTATTGACTACCTGCTTCTCTCATTCATGGTCAAAACACAGGAGAAGGAAAATCAACTCAGAGATTTTGCATGGGTCACTTAGCAACCAAGTAGTGAGCACAGAATCAGTTTCCATCTGGGGCCAAACACCAGGTGTCGAAGAACGAACGTAGAGAGAAATATCCTTTCAAATTTGTGGTAGTTTTGGTTTAAAAATGTTGCAGTCTTTTCCTAAGATGAATGAGGGAAGCTTCTTCTTTACTTTAAACTTGAATTAGATACTGAAATGAGTCCCAGCAGAAAGAACAAAATGTTATCAGATAAAGAGCTTTCCATACCAACAGGAAATTTCTGCTGGTTGCAATAGCTGGGGAGCTTGGATTAAGGTCTTTTTTTCTGAGAGTCACAGTATTTGCTCTTTATCTTGTCATTTTGGGCCCACAAGTGCGGCCTCTGATTGGAGGGGGAAAAAGAGAAAAAAAACAGAGAAAACAAATATGGTTAGTAAGTTGGATAGTAGAGAATAAGTGAGAAACATTGTGCAAGAAAGATGTCACTCAAAGGAGCTCCTGTGAGCTCCAAGAGCTACAGGTCTTCTTTACCCATGCCTGCCTCACTGCCCTCCTGGTTTTGTAGTTAATTAACATCTCTACCCACTGAAATTTCAGCATTAGCAATTCACTTAATAGCAACATAATCTAAAAAGCCTATTTTAATGCATAGATCCTTTGACATTATTTCCCTTTAGGGAAAAACCTTTCTTTTTCTAGGAAAAAAAAAAAAAAGAAAAAATGTTCTTTTTTTTTCTAAATTAAAAACCCGGTTTTCTTTTTTTTTTTCTCTATGGTACTTATTCAGCTATACTCTTAATATACACTCTTCAGATACATCCCTAATACCTTTTATAAAACACTTATTTCTGAATTTATTAATATATTTCATTTGATAATTCCTAAAAGAGAGAAGAAAAATGGAGACAAAAATGTATTCAGAGAAATTAATGTTAGGGAAATGCATTTAATTAATATTTTTTGACTTTAATGATACAGAGCCAGTTGAAATTCAGGTAGCAACAGAGAATTATATCTGCCTCACATTATTATCTCCAAGCATAATATTCATAATTTTAAAATTGTGATTGCTGCAAATGTAATTATTAAATCCAGAGATCTCATCACCATATCTGAATGAATGTGTTAGGCTGCCAACCTTAAATATTTTTAGTTTTACAATATCCTGCAAACAAATTCATTTTCTGTAAATATGGTCAAAAACCTCACAGACTACTGTGATTTATAAAACCTGAAGAGACTTATAGGATTACTTGTAGCTTAAATCTAGATTTTTCTAATTCTGACTTCAAAGGCTTTCACGGATTATAGAAAACTTTTTAAAATTAAAACTTTTTAAATTAAAATTTAAAATTTTAATCAAACCACCAAATCTCACTTCTTGAGGGATTTCTCCACCATTATCAGCCCACTCAGGATTTACCCCAATTATTTTAAAATATAAGTGTTTCCTTAAAGTTAGTTTTAAGTAATTCTGTAGTGCCATAATTAGCATGGATCCTCAAACACAGATGAAATACTCAATGTAGTATGCTGGCTGCAAAAGATCACTCATCATCACCTAAGCAAACTACTCATCTGAACATTGAAAAGGGAACTCAGAGGAAAGGTTTGCACTAGCTTTTCTGGGCATTAGCTTAGGTGAAAGACGAAATTATTAACATCTGTAGGGTCTATCAGTTTAAGAAATATCACTTTTAAACACCACCTACACCAGAACTGCCAACTACCAGAACTCTTTGGAGCTGGATTGGTAACTTTTGTTATTTGTCAAAGAAGCTAAGTTTGTTACCAGCTAAAAGTTCTTCTTGGAAGATACCTCCTGGCATCTTCAAGTTTTTCATTCTGTAACATCAAAACTTCCAAAGTGAGATGTCCTCGTGACTTCCCCACAACAAAAAGGCTAACACATAGGTAGCAGAATTCTGCAGGTAAAAATAAAAAAGCCACAGATGAGTCATTTTGACAGGGTTTTCCTCTTTTAAGTAAAATCTAGCTATGTTTTGAAACCAGCACCTCTTCCAAAATGTCAATTCCAAACACTGACTTTTCTGCTCCTTTTCCTAGTTTTTTACTTCCTCAAATCTTCATCCCATAAAAGATTTTGAATCAGTTGAGGTCACTGCAAAACTGCTTCTCAACAAAAGACAGCTGCCTGCAATTTTTTTGTGGTTCTTTACCAAATCACACATCAGCTTCATAATGTTTCTCATTATCTGTCCCAACACACTGCTTGCACAGTTCAGTGCAATACAATATTCTGTGTAAAATTCACAACTTTGTACAGAGAATTTTATTTTATATCCCATAAAGAAAGTGCTGGCAGATTAATTTCAATGTCCAAATAAACCTCATCAGTTTCTGTTTGGTTATGCATGTGCCCTGCTACGCCTCTTCTCCTTGTAAATAGAGAAGGAACAATGCAGTCTGGTTAAGGTAACTTTAGCCAGTTACTCTGAGCTAACTCCAGATGGTAATTCTTCTACTAAAAATAGATTGATATTGGATTCAGTGCCCCATGGGATCAAGAATTAATCCAAAAGAAATATTTGCCAGGGAAGGAAAGAGTAGAATATTTATTTGACAGAGATATGATCAAGAGATGTGAGGCCAAGGTGCATAGCCAAAATCTTAGAGCGGCCAATTCAGCTTCTTGTGCACTTGAAACTCCTTTGCTTCAGTTTTGCAGCCTCTGCAGCAGAAGCGATAGTTACTCACTGCAACTATTTTACTGGTCCACTCTGAGATTAATCAATAACTGTAAAGTCCTTTGAAGATCAAAATCACCATGAGAAAACTAGCGGCCAGGATGACAAACAAACCTTTTCAAATACAGTGTTGTAGCTGAATGTACACCTGCTGAACCTAGTGGCATTTTTTTTTTCTGCCCCAAATCCATTTCAAGGAGCCCAAGCAATTATTATCATATAAGAGTGGCACTGAGATCACTGGCATGACAGAGCTGAATTTCGCCCAGTGTGTAAAAAAGGAGAAGTCCTTTAAAACTAAGCACAAATCCTATTCTATCAATGTTATCTTGCGCTTACAGGCACAACCTGAGCTTTTCTGAGCCTGTGTTTTAAGATCTTTCCCTGCCTGGACTCAAAGCAGTAATTTATGCAGCCTTCTTCAGCTGGGGCTTGCCAGGATGCCTGGTTGTATGTCGCCCCATCATCTAACAAAAGCCCACATGTGAGAATGTTACACAATACTACACAAGAGGTGGCAAGCTGACTAGCAAGTCATCATCCAAAATGTAGGGAGTGTTATGCCATCAAACAGACGCTGAGGAGTTCAGCCTGCCTGTTCTGCATTGTGAATGCACAGGTCTGCAATTTTCAATGCCAGTAAAGACACAGCACCAGGTGAGAACTGTTTGCTGCTTGGACTGAGTCACAGCTGCAGCACTGGACACCACATTTGAAAGCCAAATGAGGAAGGCCTGATCTGAAGATAGTACCCAAAAAGCATTTCTGGATGGATCCTTGAAGCAAGGCGGAGTCCTCTCTTCGCTCCTTGCTCCTGTGATTTAGTGCTGCTCAGCATCCTTCCAGGAGTATTCCTCCCTGCTCCCTCAGCCCCAGTCACATTCACTAACTGACCAAGACTCGTGCTCCAAGTAACAAATGTCCTCTTTTCCACAGCAATGCATTTCAAATTTAATAGTACAATACACATAACACATGCAGCTATGCCTCCCATCCCAGTTTCCCTTTCTCTCCCTTTTGATTCAATGAGGCTGAGTCCAGCGCCTTTTGTCTTATGGATTGTGATCCCTGTGGATTGAAGGTCTCAGAGGAAAAAGAAAGAAAGGGATGTTTTTAACTTTAGTCCTCTGGCATCACACTTACAACTGTAATGAAATTTTTGGCATCAGAATAACAGGGCAGTGTTTTAATCTAGAACATTAGTCACACAGTTCAGGTGAAAAACAGTGAGCAAATTACATTTTGCAGAAGAAATGAAGAGATTAGAGAACTGCTACCAGTAAAATAAATTCTAGCTATAATGTCCAGATATCAGATTTAACACAGATAAGGGAGTCCTTGATCAATCATAGGTAAACTATTTTATCACTGTTTCCCTGAAAAATGAAAAAGGTTTCTTACTGCAATTAAATTTCCCATCTCAAAGCCAAACCAAACTGTGCATTACATTGGCAATGTAAGGAAAGTGATCTCTGATTATCCATGACAATAATTTGGCTAATAGTAGCACTTTTAGGAGCCCTCCTGCAAACAGTTTGCCAGCTGCTGACATGCCATATGCACTGAGAAAATTAGCCTAATTGCTTTGTCTGCAGCTGACATAATTCCCAGTTAGTATATGTGGGTTTGTGGAATGCATGTTTAATTTAGACTATGAGGATAGCTGTGAGGACAAGATATCTATTTGGGCAGGCTGACATCTGAGGCTCTTGCTCCTTCTGCAAACCAAGTCTGTTAACCTTGAACCTGCTCCAGTGCCCCAGCAAGACCCAGGCTACATGTGATCTAAAGAGCCTGGGCCTTTGTCACACCATGACCCATTTGGCAAAAGATCACACTGCCTCAGCAAAGGCCCTGAAACACAAATTCTGCACAGTGTTCACTCCAGATACCATAGCAAGCCAGAAGGTGACCTTGCTTCCTTTTTCATTTACTCACTACGAATTTATTATACAAGGTATTGGTATGCAGGAGACTTTTCCTATGCACTGAGGAACACAAGAGCTTTATTAACATTTTTCAAATAAAAATCTGTGTTGTAACACAGGACTTAGCAAAGAAATATACAGAACAACATATACAATGTATGTTGTTCTATATGTATTTACTTGGTGAATAAATGTTCATATGTTCATATGTATTTCAAATGTTCATATGTATTTACTTGGTGAACAAATAAGCAATTATTGAATACTTTGAAAGCATCACAAATGCTACAAGTGACCCTACAGGACCAATGAATTTTCTTTCAAGGGATGCAGACTACCAATTGTGAATGATCCCAATCTCCCTTCAGACAGAGGATGTCTGTAAGAAGAGGTTCTGTCTTTTGACATTGCACAAACCTTCTCCTTCTTCTGACCTCTTCATTCAGCCAGTGACTCAGCCTGATAAGAGGGCAAACACTTACCTGATGAGATTGAAAGCTGAGGTCCAGACCTGCTGTGATAATTAAAGATCATCAAGTGCTTTTTCTAAGTGGAGGTTTGTTTCCTGACTAAATTGCACTTCAGGTAATGGCACTCTTAAATCACCTTAAATTACCTCCCTGGCTCAAACAGAAGAGTTTCATCCCAGGCATAGTTTCAACTGGAGACAGACACCTTCACTTTCTCTTCTGCTGGGATCATCAGCATATTCAGCCTTACACAGTGCAGAATTTCCCCTCAAAGGCTGCAGAATTTCAAGCCACTTGGCTCCAATCCCTTTTCACAGCTTGTGTATTAATTAATGAGACACTGTTACTCAGGCCAGACACTGAAGAGTTGGGGCTGGCACTGTGGTGATCCAAAGCTGCATGGTCTGCAGGAAAGTTGAATCAGGCTCTGAATTTTGGGCAACCAGGGAGATAATTTTTTTCTTCTTAAACAGACAGGAAATGGTGCTGTAATGACTACTTTAAACTAACTTAGAAGGCTTCAGAGACAAAGTACATGCCAGAATAAGGTCAGACGATTAGCCCTAACTTCCTGCCACTAGCTGCAAAGTATTCTGGTAAGAAGGAATGGTATGATTTAATCTCACAGTCATTCACTGTGTTGCTACAGAGGCCCCCAGTAGCAGTGTTACAGGCAGGTGTGAGGGTCTGGAGAGTTATTGCCCAAACTCACTTTGATAAAACACAAGATGGTGTCTGTAGCAGGCCATCAACATCAGCTGGCTGCTGTAAGACACCAGGGTGTTTAAATCCCTGTTGCTTGACACAACAGGGATGCTGGGACTCCGAGGTTTTTTATGGTCTCTAGCAATAAGCACATTGCAATTGCTCAAAGCCATCCCTACTCCTGTGCCAGCAGACTGTCTCTGTTCAAATTAATTTCTGTTCTTTCTTTGCCTGGTATCTTTGTCTTCCTTGCCAATCTTCTGCTATGGCATACTTTTTCTTCAACAGCCCTAGGATTTTGTGCTTCTGATCCTCCTCTGCTATGTCCCACATCTACTTCATTTTGTCTGTCAACATTAAGACTTCCATTAACCACACTAAAATTCTCCTGGATGTCAGCATAGGAAGCACTTCAAAACACAAGGCAATGCATCCACTTCTACAAAGACAGGTCCAGAGAATGCCCACAGCAATAAGTGTGGTGTCCCAGTATGAATAGCAGAGAACAATTTCACTGACATCCATAGAGACAATGGATCCTAGTCCTCCTCTTGTGCCAGAAAGCAAGTTGACCTACTCCTGGAGTTGGTATCCAGGACCTCTTCAGGCAGACCTTACAATAGCTTGTATTTTGTGCCAGATGAAACAAATCTAAGCAATTTGTCTTTTCAATATCGCCTTCTTTCTTTGTTGTTGAATACTCCTACTATCCTGCCTCATGAAGCCCAGACAAAAAGGATTACAGAATCACAGAATACACTGAGTTGAAAGGGACCCACAAGGATCATCAAGTCCAAGTCCTGACCCTCAGCAGGATGATCCTCAAGAGTCACACCAGGTAACAAAGGGTATTTTCCAAGAAAATACAGAATTAATCCATTTGATCCTGCTCTCCCCATGCCACAGAATTACTTCATTTGCCAGTAGTCTGGAGTGTTTTGGGCCCAAAATCTCTGGAGGGAAATCTGAGCAGTCTGCCAAGGAAAACACACAGGTCATACATCAAAATATCATGGAGGAATGTGAGACTTCAGAAGGAGAGAGCAATGCTGTTCATTTTATAAGAGCCACATCAGATCACCTCATGTAAACACATCCAGCAAAGATTTTCAGAAGGCCAACATACCTGTATTCACTTCATGTGGGATGCAGATGTTTTCCACCAAAGCTATACCTGCAGGATCTTCTCTTATTTGGTGGAAGGGAAATAAACCCAAATTGTGTTCTAACTTTGAGATGCAGAATTTCTTTCATCTTGTCCCAAGTCACATTGCTTTCTGATTTATGTCCCATATATTAAATAATTTACAACCAAGGGACCTGCTGGGCTGGCTGACACTCATCTTTTTGCCAGACTCATAGCCTAGATTTCTTTTTTTTCTTTGTATTAGTCTGAAGAGAAAAGGATTTGATCCAGTTAAAGAAGTGATGTGGTTTCCTGCTTGAGCTTTCGTTTGTTTGGGTATTTTTTTGTTGTTGTTTTTTTCTTGTAATTAGGGATACACAGTTTATATTGCCTTTAATCACAGCATATGCACTCTGTAATTACTCTGTAAATACATGCATATGAATTGTTTATATGTGTGGAGGTGGGAAAGCAAGAAAGTAGAGGTAATTATGTGTATAGGGAAATGTAATGATTAATTATCTGGAGTACATAATCTTACCAAGAGGCTTGATAAAGTGCAAGCGCAACTGTCTCTCCTGTGTGTTAATTACTTACAGAGAGTTTGATCCAGCTGTTTCTACTCATGGAAATTCCCATTCCAGTCTATCTGAAGGGAAGTCCATAGGCTGAAACCTGTGAGTGCTTTCCCTGAGCAAACAAATCACATCCACTTACATTCACCCTAAATGCAAGAGGCTGTCTTTAGGTCATGGGGCTGATTATGCATTTAGCCCAGCTTAACCTTTCAGCCTTGCACCAACAGGAAGAAATGAGATGTGTTATCACTGCAGTTCATCAGATTCAGGGGAGACAGAAGAGAGCTGTGCACAGTTGAAAAGACCTAACCCATGATGTCTGAGTAAGCACAACATTTGTCATTGGTCTCTGTAACAACCAGGTACATGGAAGAAATTTGCTTTTTACATCAATGACAGAGGGGACTGAGCCAGATTTTCACACCCTTCATCAAGGCAGTTTTCCAAAAGTACTCCACAGACAGTGAGCTGCTTGTAGGAAAAGCCTGCTTTTTTCTTCCAGAGTTCAATGTATTAGCAAATAGTACTTTGTCAAAAAATTGCAACATGTCTTAAGTTTGGATATTTTCAAGGAAAATGCCACTATGTTAATGAACCAGGCACCACCTCCCTCAGGACCTGGTGGCCAGTCAAGCAGTACGACTAATCATGGTGTGGAGGTGCTGTTTTGCATTCGGGAGCAGAGAAGAGGCAGACAAAGAACCCCTAAACTCCCTGACTCTAATAGGTTTGTGCCAGCCAGACATGGCACAGTGATACCAAACTGATACCAAACATATATGGTTTCTTACTACACGTACAAACTACTACGGATCTTTCATTTTTGCTTAGCTAATTTTAGCAAAAGTTTTTCTTTAATAGTGTTGTGAAAAATGCATTTCATGAGTCCCCAAATTAGGCTCTCAAGCAGCAGTACCTTTCTCTTTCGCATCCTTGCTGTCTCCAGAGCCCTCGCTTTGCCACTAGTTGTGATGACAAGCAGAGCTGATACAAGCATGCTCTGTTGCAAGCAGGGGAAGTCCCAGCTTAGATCATCACCTTCATAACTCCTGCTTCTCACTTTGGGGTCCATAAATGTCCATTCATGATGGCTTCTTTCTCCTTTCACTAGGGGTCTCCTCTCCAAATCTCCTCTCCAGAGGTACTGGTTCCAGTACACCTCCCACACATCACAGTAAGCCTGACCTGTCTGCATGCACATTTCCTCACAATTCTCTCATTTTCGTCTTAGGTACCAAGCCAATCTGTCATTTCTTGCATGAGCAAGCGACATGAGAAAGTCTGTTTTAAAAGTTCCCTTTGATTATTGCAGACCTAGATCTGTGGAAATGCAAGTATGAACAGTGCCTCTTTTCCTAATGCTCTGTTTGTAGATATTCATCCAACATTCCAAGGAAGTGAAATGGCCTAGCAGGAAAAGAATTGTAATGGGGCTCATCTTGCTCGAGGACTGATGTAAGAACTTGAATGCTGTACCAAGGGCATGCTTCTGCATTGCTGCTTCACTGCAACAGTCTGGTTCACGAAATGGGATATAGATACTCAGCTTTCTAACATCAGTTTGGATATGAGTGTTTTTTATGGAGATGTCATTGCTTACTTTGCCTGACTGAATGCACTTCTGATTTTACAGGGAGCTTCTTCCCTGGATTGCAATTATCCCAATTTTTTGAGTATAACACTCCATTTCTTTCTTAGAACATTCCAACCTGTGTTCTTACAGCTCATGTACCAGGACACAGTGTAATCTTTGTCTACTTAAAATTATCTTGACATAAAACTGAGATAATTTTTTTGTTTTTATTACAAGCCCAAACATTAGTTAATTCCAGTCCAGAGATTAATGGAGTTAATATTTATGAAACAGCATCAGGTTAATTACAACTGAAGCTACATTAATCCTTATAATTTCATTCAATTTCTAAATTAAAAGGAACATTTCAATGTCTCAGTCAAGCTGTACTGCAATATTACCCTATCTTTTCCTAATTTCAGATCCTCCTTCTGGCAGAGAATAGGTAGGAAGTTCTACTCTAAGACTTCTGCAGTTCTTAGTTGCTCTTCATTACATTGAGGCCAGTTTCTTCCCTTTTTACAATCCATCCTGTAAGTCAATGATGTGAATATTGGAAACATCAATAATTATTAAAAATTTGAGAGCCATGCTAGTTCCCTTTTTTCACAGTGTTAGAGAATTTATTTATCTTAATGGTGTTAGTGGCATTCAGAACAATGTCAATCAATAGGCAGAAACTAATTTCACAGCTCTGATCCCTCCACAGCCAGATTGTCTCAGCTGCAGTGACACCTATCAAAACAGTGTGAGGTCCAATCCTCAATCAAATGCTGTTTTGATGAAATCAAGCAGAGCACAACTTCTTCATGCTCCCACTTCCGAAAAGAGCTACAGGAACAGGCACATCTCTGAAAAAAAACAGCTCTATTGATACCAGACTCAATGTGAATCACTGAACTTTCTCTCACCCTTGGCAGTATTTAAAAAAAAGTAAGTTTCATGATGTGAAAGTTGATGGCTCCATTACCTCACTCATGCTAAGTACATGTCTTGACACTGCAAGGAACTGGGCCACAGTATCTGCCTATGAAACGGACTGTCTAAAAGATAGTGTTACAGACAAATATAGAGTAACTTTTCCTTTATTTTGCTATAAAAAAATAGCTAACTGCAATCCTTGTAAAATAGGTGATAACTCACAGTATCTCTGCCATGATTTAAGTTACAGGATTTAAACACAGAAAAATTGCTAAGGCTTTAGGTATGAAAGATAGCAGAACTACTTCCAAAACATGGAAAATGCAAATAACTTCTACAAACATGAGATCTTTCAAATTAAATTTAACAAATTTAGCTTCATCAAGCACTTCCTTCCACTCCCAGAAGAGTACACCAGCTAAATATGTGGTGATGGTCTACAGACTTGTCTCCTGATTTTCCAAGTTCCCCTTCCCCATCCAGAGATCACAGGCAGATTGGCTCACAGAGTAAAGAGGGACTAGATACAAAAGTCTTTCCAGCTTTTTGGGACTGTGCAGAATTGCATTGCACAAATCAAAGTATAAGCTTTAATTGTGTAAGTCCAAGTAAAAGCTTGTGTAAAGAGACATCATAAGAGTTCCAACTTCTTAAATAATCAGCAGGAACTTACTTGCTATAACTAACCCATAGATAAAAAAAGACAAAATAACTTCAGTTAAGTTGATGTTCTGGCTCCAACATTAAAGGAGGTTCTCCATACCTTCAAGGGTGAGTCAGCGCAGTGGTTCCTTACTGCTGTAGTATTAACAATTAGCATAACTTTTTAAAGAAGCTTGGCTTATTTGATGAATTCTGTGCCTCCATCTGATTAGCAGTAACTCAATACATAATTCAAAAAATATCAGGAGCAATAATAGTACTGCGGAAATGTTGAGGATATCACGGTAGTCAGACTGGAAAAAAATGGAGGAGGCCTCTAATGGGAAAATCATGAAGCCTCTTCTCCCACAGCACCTTCAGTGGGCCAAAGGAATGCTGATCAGTCCCATTTTTACAAAAATTGCCCATTAAGGAGCAGCTGTAGCACACCAATCTCTGGGGTAAAACCAATCTCTTCAGAGTTACACCACCCAATTCTGCACCTGCTTCTACTTATAGATCACTGCTCCATGTGCAAAGGTCAAAACTAAGATTTGCCACTCCCATAATGAGGCATTTTATGCATTGTTATCCCATTTACTGATAAGGAAAGATTTGGAAAATTAACCAGAATCACATTTTGCTGTCAAAGCTTGTCTACTTCATGCCACCTTGTGATCGGGTCACTGTCTTTAAAAGAAGCAGAGAGTAAACATTCTACCCAGTCAGAATTGCAGCATCCTGTAGAAATCCTGCATGCCCCTTCCTCGAGTATAAATGCTTACAGAAGGTGAGGGTAACCAAGAACAGTGTCCAGCTTTATCACATCTCACAGTTGTGAGATATTTAGAAAGTGTTTTATAAAATGCTCTTTTCCCACTGGTTTCACTGTGTTTGCACTGATAAACACTAACCCACATCCTAGCCATCTGTTCAAAAGAGCAAAGTACAAGAGCTTCACAATGCATTTTAATCTGCTCTATCATCATATTGTATCACTGAAACACAATAACCTGGAGAAAAGAAACCATAAAATATAAAATATAAAAACATAAAATAGAATAGAAGGCAAATAACCATTGTGTTCCATTGCTGAGTAAGTGTAACTCAATTAGAACATACATGAAATAAAATTTTCAGTTCCTAAGAGCAATTTGTTTAAATTCAGAATTGCAAGAAATCCACCAATACCCAGTGTAGAATATTTGTGAGCACTCTCACTATGGAATAAATTAAAGGTACTAACAGATTAAGGAACAAATACTGTAATACAAAAAAATTATGTCAAGGAATGAGAAGCCAGAAGCCCATTAAATAGAAATTATTAGAAGTACCGTTCCAAACTTAAGCACTGTTTAACAGATTTTTTTCTCTCTTTTTGGAAAATGTATAGACATTGGAATAGGTTGCCCAGGGAGGTGATGGAAGCTCCATGCCTGAAGGTGTTCAGGAGGCATCTGGATCTGGTGCTGGGTGATGTGGTGTAGTGGTTCAGGGCTTACAGTGGCAGTGAAGGGTGAACAATTGGAGTGGATAATCTTAGAGGTCTCTTTCAACCTTGATTTTGTAGTCACAGCTTACTTTGGGATCCTTTCTGTCCTTTGAATTTCTTTCATTCAGCTTTAAAGCATTCTTTGACTTTGGTGGGCTTTGAATCAAGAACTCACAAGCTACAGGCACTGTAATTAAATGCCTCCACTTTATAACTGGCATGACTATTAGTGAATCAAATGAAGTGAAGTCTGCAGAGTGTGTCTGCAGTAAAACAAGTCTGGAACTTACCACAAAGCATCTCTGCAGCTGAAAAATTTCATGGCTTTTTCTGTGATAAAAATCACTATAGATATTCATGATGTTATACTTTTTCAGAATGTGACTAACTGTGATAATGACTGGACTAAGGCCTTGATTTAGTATTGCCCTCTGTTATTATGCTATTACAAAGGTATCAGCACCAGACTGCAGGAGATTTGCAGATTTCCAGTCTGGATTCTGGAAAGGGGAAATGAAGCAGACTGGGGCAGCCGTTGGTGCTTTTGGTACTCATTATTTGAAATCAGACATTTTAGCATCAATGAAACTCTGCAGTTATGGTCTATAGCTCACTCTGAGGAGATTCACCCGGGACCTCTTTCACAACAAATCCCAACTGCTTTAGCAGTATAAGTGGAGAAAAACATACTGCAGCATTTCATCTCCTCTGTGTTTGATGCTCCACTCTGCAGCCAGCACCCTGTGCTAGGTAACATTTAAAGCAGAAGATGCCTAAATGAGTTTTTCAGCTGTTTATGGGGTGCTAGAGAGAAAAAATAAAATCAAAGCATCCACTACAAGCTGTTGTTAAACTTCTTATTGCAGCCTGCTCAGATTTGTCTTTCAGTGAAAAATTAAATAACAATTGCTAATGTATTTTATGAAGGGACAGCCACACTCTGCATGAATGTCATGTCCCACAGGTCCTCAGCAATGTCATGCACTACACATGCACAGGTGGGAGGCTCTGTGAACAACCTGAAAACGCCACAGAAGCAGGAGCAGCCTTTGAAAACAAAATGTCTGATACAGACAAATAGGCAAAGCCATGGAAATTTCAGCTGAAATTAGGTGGGTGAGCAATCCCAGGAGCCACAACAGCAAAGCAGCAGAGCAGCCCATCAGCATCCACCCCCTCTTGGCTGAGATCTGGCTGTCATTTCCCTGCTGTCCTCCACAGCCGGTGGTTTGCTTCCCACCTGGATGAGTAATCCAGCTTCAGTGGGGCTGGAGAGGTTGCTCACCCCAGCACCTCCTCATCCTGGTAACTAGGACCTGAAGGAGCAAAATATCTAGAGCCCACTCATTCAGGAGAAGGATTTCATTGCATGGGGAAAGAAGTTATGGAAACAACATATGGAAATACACACTTGACAGGAACCTAGGACCAACCTTTAAAAACAGGCTATATCTTAGGCTTATTTTCGACCTTAGAGGAAGGATATTTGTATGAATAGAGTGCATCCACACTTGAATGCAACATTCTATGTGCAACTGCCAAAATTTAGAAAATATTTAATTATTCTTTAACTCCTCGCCTTTTTATGTGTTCCTTCACACAACAGTTGCTGCCTAAGCAAAAAGCTAGTTTGGGGCTTTTTAAATGTGCTTTAGGGGAAGAGTCTCCAAAGCAACATTCATGTGACAAAATTACTAGAACTGCCTGACAATCTTTGAATTCATGCCATTTCAATTTAAAAGGTTTAAAAAAAACATCGTTTTCACAGGAGCCTTGTTCATTGTAGCCATAAGACAAAAGACAACATCCACCATGTTAATTAAATAGGAGAGAGGGAAAAAGAGAAAGTAGAAGTTAGGAACTAATTAGCATAACATAGATAATGGGTCAAAGAACCCCTAGAAATACAAGACAGGAAAAAAGTAGGTTTTGCTAAAGACAGGATGGATAATAACATTTTATTCCCTGCTAAAAACACATTCATAACCATTATCATATTTACCCTTTTTCAAAAATATAGATTTTTCTATTCCTTCACGGACTTGGAGGATTTTGGGGGAAAAATGAATGGGAGCTGCTAAGAGATCTCTGTAGGAAGAAACAATTTAATAATTTTTTTTTTTAAAAGAAAAGCCTTTACGTGCAAAATAAACAAATCTTACTGGTCTTACATACGTACATAATTCAGCAACCATGAGATTGCTGTTTGACCAAGGACCCTGGCTGGTTGGCTACCCACTACATCAAGGTGTGGTATGATGGACTCTGTCCCAAACCTACCCACAAATACTTTGTGTCATCAGACCAGAGAACCCCAAGCTGATGCCTTCTGGGAAGCTGTGCTGCACCTTTAGTGCGATTGGCACTGGTTTAAGCAATTGGTCCAACTGTGTGACTGAACGGAGACTGAGAGCCCATTCTTCACAGCTGCTATTTGTTGTGTGTCTTTTATATGATATTTCATGTATGTTTATTCAATAGCTCATTTAGATGCTGGCCAATAATCTGCAGATATTTTGATTTATTCTAAGGCGGGGCATTTGCCAGGACAGAGAGGAGTATTGCACATCGTGTTGTAAAATCAACACATCAATTAAATTTAATATATAGTATTAGACATACTATCATTTTTCCTGCATCTGTTTCTTCAGCAGTTTGAGGAGTTAACAGGCAAAGTAGGCTACAGAGCTGATCCCTCTGCTCAAAGGAGCAGAGCGCTTTGAATTGTTTTGACAATGGTTTGGTTCATTTTATTTCATCTCAGTTGGGAATAAAGTTCTCTGCAGAAGGGAAGACATAACAGGAAATCACAGCCAGGATTATAAGCATCAGTTTATGGAGGGGAAATGATTAATTCATCTCAATTCTGTTGAACCTACTTGTTTCTGAGACGTAGAGTAGGCTCTGAGTAGAAGCTGCATGGGAGATAGGCAGAAGCTGGAGTCATAGTCGCCAAAACCTGCATCAATTACAGCACGACCCTTGATCAAAAAATACAAGCGTCCTGAGCAGTGATTGCCATTACATTTGCAGCTGACATTTTATGAGCTGCTCCTGCTTCAACTCAAGAATTAGCATGAGAGTTAGCTGCATCCCACAGAGTAACGCGTTAATCACTAGCTCTGTAACTACAACAAAGGGGACATTCACTGCCTTTAGCATACCAGTTGTCTCCACTGTGCTTCATTCATTAGGACCAATATCTTCTGATTAGCTGCAGGGACACCCCCTGGAGTCACATTAATCCTGTCAATTCAGTCAGTCTTTGTGGCTCTGCAGGATATGGCTGCTATCTGCAGGATTACAGAGATGCTCTTCTGCTCCTTTGAAGTTCAGCACGGGTCCCAAGGCAAAAGCTGCAAACACCTTGCCACTTGTGCTCTGCAAGGAGGGCTGGCAGAGATCTAGCAGGCCCTTCCTTCAGCCACACGAGTGGCAGCACAGCAGGTGGTGGCAGGACACAGGGGATGTCACTCAGGAGCTGGAGTGGGCACAGCAGGACATGGTCAGCAGCCTCCCAGCGCCAGGATGGCTCCTGCAGCCACTCACCCTGGGCCTGCTCCCCCTGGGCCTGCCCGCCCTGGGCCTGCTCGCTTAGTCCCTGAGGGGGAGAGCAGGCACACACACACCAAGGAGAACTGCAGTTGTCGGGGAAGAATGCTTGCAATAACCAACCCGCTGGAGGTCCCACCAGTACCAGTCCTGTGTGAAGGGAGGTCCTGTCTCCATCTGTTTGGGCACTCAGAGGGGAGATACTGCCCAGACACCCTCTCTGCCTGTCCTGACCTGCCTGCCCTGAGAGGGGGGTATCTGGGATTGCCTTACTTCCTTCACAAGGTGTGTGGGGATTAGCTACTCTTTTCATCTCCACAGCTCTTGGGAGGTGCTCCAAGACCACCGTGATAAATAAATAGATGGCTAATTGCCATCTGTTAAAGTAAATTAACAAGAAACAAGTAACAAGCTGGCTGGGTGGAAAAGATTTCCTTGGCAGTTTTCTTTTTTTTTTTTTGCTGCTGTTCCACTGTGGGCAGCATGAGCTGGGACTTGTATTGATTGTTCTGCTTGTAATTTAGCATAAATGCAAATGCAGGTTGAGACCCAGCATGTTCTGTTTAGTAGAAACCATGAAGAGAAAAGGAAATTGCTATAAATTAAATATTCCTGTCTCTACAGGCATTGAGATGGGGATTCTGATTTATTTTAGCAGTGGCAGAGAGAGGCAGTAACAACAAAACAACATTTATTTGAAGAAGAAAGACTGAGTAGGAGCCTGCCATCAGTAGCAAAAGTTTTTTATCTCGGTAAGTAAAATAAGAGATTTCAGAATATTGTCAACAGATAACAACATAGAAAAAGCTTGCAATCACATAACATGAGAGAAGCCGTACATTTCATACCAAAGGTTCATCTACTTCAGGACCCTGACTCCAGCCTGACTGCAAGCTGAATCCCAGAAAAGACTGAGCACAAGGCAAGTGCACCCAGCACTTTCCTCAAAAACTCGACCACACCTTCATTTGCAGCCCTGGAATCTTTCTGAGCCTACTGCAGATACCTCTTTTATATACCTTTGTTAGCCTGGTTTCCACACATCTGAGATCAAACATCACATGTGGATTCAGCCACCTGCTAGCCCAGCACTTCTGATTCAAGCAATTCTTTCAAAGAATGTTCAGATTTATTTAAGGTAGATGGGTTGTCTCCTCTCCACAAATTACTTCGACCAGTGATCTCAGCTCTCTCCATGTTTGACAGATTAGTACTTAAACAAACCCTACAGGTAGCAAAATGTCATTCAGAGAGGAACAGAAAGCTTTTTTTTTTAACTAAGATGCATGACTTCAAAATCTATCCCTACCCTTGAAGAGGTATTGTGTGGATGTTCAATCCTTTACATTTACTTGAACTTTTATTACAGAATTTTCTTAGCAGAAGAGAAAAGAATTTTGATTTGCATTGGTTTATTACAGTTAAGTTCTTTCAGAACTGCAGAGCCATTATGAATATGGAAAAGGAATCTGATTTTATTTCAGTTTGTATATCAACAATTGAATTATAAAACAAAAGGTGAAATTCAGACTCAGCAGAGTTTCACATATGAGACCAACAGTAAAATTAAAACCAAGTAAAAGACATTATTAATATAGTAAAAGACATTATTAATATACATTCAAGGTTTTGGGGGACTTTCACTTTAGTATAGTATTCAGACATCCTGGATGCAATTAAGGAAAAATACTTCTCTTTCTGGGCAATTTTGGCTTGGGTTTTGTGGTCTTGTTCCAAAATCATCACACTGGTCTCATCCTTTGCATTCTGTCTCAAAAACAAGTGATCTCTAAATTAATTCACACTGGGAAAACCAAAGCAAAGTTCACAGAGCCAAAGCCCAAAGCAAGAGCAGAAATAAGAAAAATCTTCTTGTGACTATGTGTACCGCTGCAGTAGCATTTTTAGTAGCAGCAGAGAAGGGAGGCCCAGCTCAAAAATGACCTTGCTGTCCTTACACCTAGAAGTATGCCAGGCTGGCATGCTGCCGCTCTGCTGAGAGCACCTTGGGAAGGGCAGGAGGCTCCCATATCTCTCAGAGGACAAACTGCCTATGGAAGCACCAAGCAGTTCTTACCTGGCTGCACTTCTGTCACCTTGGTGTGATGCTTTCAAAAGCTCCCTTAATTCAGAAAAGTAAGTGGACAGTAAGGCGAGTGACAGCAAAGCAAGGTGACATGGGTTGTGCTCTTGGTCAAACCTACATGGCTTTGGAGAGATATTGCTTGTTTCCAGAGAGAAGAGATGTGTGTGTGAGGGGCGCCCGAGTCACAGAGGGTATTCACAACTTCCCCAGGCATGCCCGGAGCTCTGGCAGAGGCACTGCATGAAATTGCAGAGCTTTATCCAAAAGGAAAAAAAAATCTAAAACCTACACAAACTGCAGGCACAGTACAAAACTCCAAAGCCCATAATCCTCTCCCTGAGAGAAATGAAGCACAAGCTAAGACCTCATAACATAAACGGAGAGCCAGACACCCACAGCCTGTACTCCTTCACTGTTCCATTTCACTGCAGTCTGCACTGCTGCAGCTCTCCAATCATCATAGTATAATCAATCCTGAGCCTTTTGTAAAGCCTCAGTTCTAGGAGTCAGAAGAGAAGAATGAGTTCCCACTTTTGGAAAAACAAAGGCTTCCAACCTCACATGATCTTGAGAAAAAGATTAAAACCATGAACCAGGAATTGCAAAAATAGCTAAAATGTATGTATTTCTTTTTCAGTCTCAGAACTGAAGCTCACAAGTTTTTACTACTCCACAAAGTGCCACATAATTGTGTTTGTTACATAAATTTTCATCAGGCTCATCTGGCATAATCTTACAAGTGTCTATGGCATTAATTTACTTTTTAGAAGTTTATTCTTTAGAAAGAGCTAAGAAATAGGTGTAAAGACATAGGCAAAGCTATTTTCAAACTTGTAAAGCTGTTTATAGTGGAAGAGTAATTTACTTGAAAAGAACCTATGGGAAAAAGTGGGAACTCTTTTTCTCCAGTCATTAGGTCAGCAGCTGAAATGTATGTTTGATTTCCCCTCTACTCTTTAAGATTTTCATGGTGCTAGCCAATCAAATCTGTCCTCTTGAACAACTGGGTACCACTTTTCTGCTTTCAGGGATGGGGACAGCAACCCCCAGAGTTGCCAAGGCTCCCACCATGCTATTTACCTGGAGCCCAGTTACCAAGATGGAACCACGACCTCAGGGAGGAGAGAACTGCTAACAGAGAAAAAAAAAAAAAAAAAAAAAAAAAAAAAAAAAAAACAAACCACCATAGAAGAGTAATTAATGAAGGAACTTGCAACTGTGATTTTTCCTGTGCCAGATTTTCTAATCCAAAGGCTGCAGAGTCCCCTGGAGTTGTTGTTTCTTGGAGACAGAGCAGATATCTCAATATCCACGGGGCCAGATTTCTGAGTTTAGACTTGGGAGAGTTGGTCCTCCCACATCTCTGTAATGCTCCATGGCTGGGTCACCAATGCCAAGCCAAACCTGATGACACAACTGCTTCCTCTGTGAAGGTGGAACAGCCAGTCTATAAAATATAAGGAGTGAAAATTAGCACCTTAGCACAGCAGATAAAGTCAGCTTCTATTATAACTAATAGAAGCTGACTTTAACTCCATTCCCAAGAGATCTGAGACATAGGCTGCCCTGGACCAAAGAGATAATGTAGCTGGAGCAGAGCAAGCAGAGTTCTCTGCTCTGTGCATTGTTCATGCATTAAGGACAGGTTATAATAGCAGAAATACAGGGCAGAGCAGCTCCTTCCTGAGAGTCAAAGGCAGGGATTAATGTGGGGTTTGGAGATAACCAAAACTCAGAGCTGGTTATGCAGCACTGAGAGCTTAGTAATATCATCTCATTTTTAACTGGAATCACTGTACCCATTTGTTTGTTTAGGAGCACTGTTTCTGTCTCTGTTAGGTGAAATCTGGGGATGGAGTACATATTCTAAACTATTTTTTGCTTCTCTTGATGACACCTGTCAGTTACTCAATAGCTGACAGCAAATGTTGTTCCATTGATTTATTTTTCTAACACTACAAATCATGCCAGAAGATGGATGCGAGCCTCTTATAGTAAAAACATTTTTTAAAACAGAAAGAAAAAACAGCAAAAAAACCAACTAAGCACAGCTCGCTTCCCCTTCTCCCCTAAGGTAAATGGATAGTTGCAAAAAACCTTTTTTTTTTTCCCTTGGTTAAAGCTTGCCATCTGGTGGAATGAGACCAAATCAGCTGCTCTGCTGTGGAAGGAAAATAGGGGAAAATACCCTTTTTCTTAGAGAAACAACCATCTGGTATTGCTATAAGACAGAAGCTGAATCAATCAGATACAGCTGACCTTGTCTGCCTGCAAAGCTAAATATGGAGCTGAAGAATGAATGTTGGCACACCAGTAGATTCGAACTTTGACAGGACAGGAGCTTTATTTCATTTGATCAGCTCACACAAGAGGTTTTAGATGGTGCTCAGCAAAGACACACTGCCATTCTCTCATAGAATTTTGAAAGCTAACATTATTTATGTTGTATAAATTATGTTTTATTATTTCAAATTGAATGAAAGAAAATCTCTTGTGGCCAGATAAGTGCTATCCTTTATTCTTGAATTAGCTCTTCAGGAAGATTCTTGCCAGCCAACATGTTTTCGTATGAGAAAAGGTAGGACAGAGAAAGTGCAAGAGGTGAGGGGGCAGAAGATAAAGAGTAAAAGGGAAGGAAATAGAGGTGGGTGGAGGAGGAGAAGAGCAGGGAGAGGAGGAGGGAAGGGGGAGAAAAAAAAGAAGCAGGGGAGAAAGGGGAAGGGAAAAAGGGAGGGAAATGGAAGAGATGGGGGCAGAGAGGGGGAAAGAAACCAGGTCCTTCACATGAATTTCAATTTGATAGTACCAGTGATAGTCCTAGTAACTTGAAGAAGCTAAAAAAATGTAGGCTATGGAGCTGTCAAGGAAATATGATCATCTTTTCGCTGCTGTTCTTCAGCCTTTAAAAAGAGCATTTAAAAATACATTTATCCAGGGATACTCTACTGGTATCTTTCCCTCTGTTTCCCTCAGAATAGGTGCAATTTATAATTAAAGTCGGGTTAATATGACAAGATCTACTTTTAAAGCAAGCAGAAAAATGCTTTTGAATCTATGAGGCTTTTTCCCCATCTCCTGCATTTGAGCAAAAGCGATTATGATAACTTTAAGTACCTTTTTTTCCTCTTCATACTCCTGTGAAGAAACGGCAACAGCAGGTGAAGGACCTGCTACCAAGTGCTGGGGCATGAAACCTTATTGAAGGAAGATATTCTCCTTCTAAAGTGAGATCCTGTTTCTGCTGAAGACAAAGCCAGAAGTTTCTAGCAGCATCACGAGGAACGTGGTCTGTTTTGCAGCACTGCGAGACACCAAACACCCTCCTTCCTGCCCTGTTCCTCACCTCACACTTTGGGGTTACCAGCTGAAACTATACATATCTGTGTATTATTTATGGGATCAAGAGCAGACAGTCTGCTCAGTTCTTCTCCTCCATCTTCTCCTGCAATCTCTCTTGCTATCTATTCCTCATGATGGACAGAGGTAGATGCAGAGGGAAAGAGCAGAGGCATGAGAGGCTCCTTTTCTCCTGCCATCCTCCTTTGGTGCAGCAGCTAAAAGCATACTTAAACCCTCTCAGTTGAAACAGCCATGGAAACACAGGACAGTTTGCACTCTGCCCCCCACATCTGGCTCAGAGAACAGCTATGGTCATGACTGCTGCTCATTTACATTACCCTCAGAGCCCCAGGGTGAATTACAGAGTGATACAAAAGTAAGCCACCATAGTAAATAGGTCTCGGGATCTGCTCCTCAGAGTGTGCACATGTGTGTTGGCTTAATTCACTTATTTTCATGACAAATGCCTGTGACAAAACACTATTTTCCTTCCCTTCTCTAAGTTCCTGAAAGTGCTACTCTTCAGCAGCATTCCCCAGGAACATCAGGCAAAGTCCAGAAACCCCACCTCCCACACCTCTTTTCAGAAGGTGCAGCCCTCTTCCTGATCAGGATGTTTAACCCCCAAAATACCTCACCATTTCTTAACCCAGGGTTGCTGTGGGATTCTTGCCCTCAAGGTTTCTAGGCACAGAAACACTGATGCCTGAAGGTAGTGGGTAAAAAGTAGGTCATCTGAGTTTATCCTCTCATTATTATGCTCTATGTGACTCAGACATTTCCCTTTGATAGCAGTCTAGGCAGAGCATTAGGAAGTCAGTAGCATGGTGATTCCACTATTGCAAGGAATGAACAGATATGTCATGTTTTTGTGTGGGATTCAAACAGTAAATACAGTCCTTTGTGTGTAAAAGCATCATGTGAAATCATTGCACCTGGTATCAAATAGCACAAACTACTGGTCTAATAACATTTCTTTTCTGTCTTGCTACCTACATGCCTAGTGGTCCGGGAATTTTTTAATCTGTTGTAATTTTGGTTCTGCTGGTCTGCCCCATTTTTGTCTCTTTTTCTAGGGTAGGCTGGTGGGGAGTTTAACCCCACCAGCTAGTGTCAGCTTTTTGCTTTGCTGAATCCCTCACCATCCTAAGTGCCAATGATTCCAGCTGTGAACCAATCTATATTAACTCAATGTGGGAGAATACAGAATACCCTGGAGCTAGGAACCACAGAAAATGTTGAAATGGAAGGGATTCACAAAGATCATCAAGTCCAGCTCCTGGCCATGCCAGCACCATCACCAAGAATCACACCATGTGCCTGAGAGCATTGTCCAAACACTCCTTGAACTCTGTCAGGCTTCATGCTGTGACCACTTCCCTGAGGAGTCTGTTCCAGTGCCCAACCACCCTCTGGGTGAAGAACCTTTTCTGACAATGCAACCCAAACCTCCCCTAACACAACTTCAGGCTAATCCCTCAAGTCCTGTCACTGTCACCACAGAGAAGAGGTCAGTGCCTGCTGCTTCTCTTCCCCTCACGAGGAAGTTGTAACTGCAGTGAGGTCCCCCCTCAGTCTCCTCCAGGCTGAACAGACCAAGTGACCTCAGCTGCTCCCCACAAGGCTTCCCCTCAAGGCCCTTGACCACTGTCTTAGCCCTGCTTTGGACTCTAATAGCTTAATGCCTTTTTTATGTTGTGTTACCCAGAACTGCCCCCAGGACCCGAGGTGAGGCTGCCTCAGTGCAGAGGAGAGTGAGACAATCATGTCTTCATTGAAGTCTTCCTACTAACACATTGCTACCAAAATGTAACATCCAAGAAAAGGAAAGGGCAAATTATGTTTGCTGCTGTAAAAGACTCAAATTTATATAGCGAAATGAAATTACTTTCTGTGTAACAAATCTGATAGAAGGGAGATTTACTTTTTAAACTTCAAGGTAAATTTGTCGTTCATCTGTGAGCAAAGGAGGAAGTTTTAATGGTTTACAAACTAAATCTGCCGGGAAAAATGTGAGTAGTACAGGATTTTAGTTTTCTATTATTGCATTGCTGCAGAAACTTCAGGCTATATGAAGAATAGGGAATTACTAGAGACAAAGAGCCAAAATTCTCTTTAAACTAATGTAAAACCATTGAAATATGAATGGTTTCAAACTGAAACAGGCAATAGAATGAGATACAGATTAATGAATAACTGGCAAAAATAGTATTGTAGCTCTCCAAAACAACAAGAAAACAAATAACAATGTTAATAAAGTTCCAATGTAAATGACATCTAAGTGTGATAACAGCACCAGAGAGTCACATGATGACAGAGGGATTGAATTTGAAAGGGACCACTGGATGCCATTTGGCCCAGGCTCCTGCTTAAGAAGAATCACCTACAGCATGGTGCCAAGGACAGTGTCCAGAAAGCTTCAAAAGTGAATATTGCAAAAGTCTCCAAGGATGGAGGCTGCACAATCTCTTGGGACAACCTCTGACAGTGCTTGGTCAACCCACAGTGGAAAAATGTTCAGAGGGAGCCTCCTGTGCTTTGTTTTCTGCCCACTGCCTCTCTCCTGTCTGCTGGACAGAGCCTGGTTCCATCTTTTTGGCACTCTCCCCTTTTTGGCACTCTCCCCAAGTACTTATACCCATTAAAAAGATCCCTCCTTGAGACTTCTCTTCTGTAGGCTATCTCTTGCAGCTTTCTTATCATCCCCAGTATTAAAATTTTTTCCCCAAATGGAAAACTCCAAATAAACTTTTCAAGGACACATAAATCCTGCCCTTGAAGTTTAGTTCTACAGAGCCGCAGCATTTTGAAGTCAATGAGACACACAGTTCACAGGCAGGTAACTTCTCTCAAAGTTTAGAAATTTCAAAGTCTGTCCACATCTTTAGCCACCTTACTCGTTTTCAAATTTGTATCTGGAACACTAAAAATTTTGTAATAGAAAATTAGGTAAACAAGTGTTGCCGAGCAAATGTTAAAAGGTCCTTGAATCAGTACTTAAAATTGAGATAAACAGACAGCATAATAATAATGAAAGAAAAACCTTTACAGTCTTATTTCTGTTTCAAAGAACATTTCACAGGTCTCTTGATCAATCCACAGGGTGACTGATCATTATTTTCACAGGCCCAAAAAAAACGCTGTGTGGTACACATCCTTGTATTGTTCCAAAGATTTAACAGTCTGGCCTTGGTAGAAGTATAAAGACACCGGGAACCCAAAAGAGGGCAGAACTCCCTTGTTTTTAAACCTTTTGCTTTTCCAAGGCTGTCTCCATTCAGGGAAGGGCTGCATATCCCTTTCCAAGTAAGGCTCTCCTTACTTTAGAGGTTCAGAGATTTTTCACCCTCCCTTGATCCAAGAAGAGGAATTAAAGCATGATCTAACTGTGACATGCACAGAGGCACAGACGTGCTGCCCTGTTTGTAGCTGAGAATATGCTCAAAGGGCATTAAGGTAATACCCTTCGACCTGTGCCCCCATCACTCTTACTGACCACACAGCAGGTGCTGTGGAGTAAAGGCTCCTCTGGGTTACAGCCACTACAGGATTGCTTTCTCAGCTCAGACAGCAGACAACATGAGCTAGAAGCAGTATCACCCTTCTCATTTGAGCCTGGAGTCTGGAGTAATCTCTAGGCCTGGCTTGTAGGTCTGCAGACTCCAGAGCAGAACTGCTGTGACACCAAAAGTAGGCTTAATTATGACTTTTACCCATGCCTCTGCTTCCAAGGCCAGATCAGCAAATGCAAAGCTTTTGCACTAAAACAGTGAACAACAGGTCTCCAAATATGCTTTAAAAATAAAATTATATTGGCATGACAGTTCAAAGACATTTCTCCACACAGTTTCCCATCTTAATTTATATATATATATATATGTGTGTGTGTGTGTGTGTGTGTGTGTCTATGTGTGTTTGTGTGATATTCTGCTATAAATTCAGGCTCTCTAAAATCACAGAGGCAAAAGAAATTCTTCATGGAGTCAAACATAGTCTGAATATATTGAAGTCCTGCTCTAAATAAAAATAGCAAGTATGCCTTTAAAATTATGCAAAAGCAAGCAGGAGGGAAAGGAGGACAAGGGAGAATGAAGGCAGCTCTCTTCAATGATTTGATAAAGCACATCAGAAGAAGAAAATTCTGTCAAGACATACAAGTAAATAAAATATTTAAAATGAAGCAAAATATTTAGGTCTAGAAAACCAGCACAGGCAAGAAAAATAGACATAATGATTCTATAATTAATTAGGTCACATGTATTTTCCAAGTGATTCTTTTTCTTGCTTTGGATTTCTAAAGATTTCTTGTTGCCACTGCCTCTAGCCTACAGTGTCATTTGTAATAATTTCTTGTTCCCATTTGATTGCCATGTGACAGAGGTTGCTCTGAACTCAGTTCAATAATTAGTCACTGCAGAGTGTGGGAGGGTTCCCCATCCCAGGCACACATGAAAGGTGAAGAGGTAAACCTTTATGGGAAAAAATGGCTCCATTATCTAAAACAGCAGGAGATTTCTCAGGTACAAACCCTTCTCTTGTTCCTCCCAAACTCACCAGCAGGAAAAAAAGCTAATTTTTTCTCTCCTTCCTCACCTGACGCACAGTGTTTCTACGTGTGAAACAAACTACTTAGATGCATCTGTGGATGCTGAATTTGCTTGATTTAGCTGTTGGGTGAAAACCTGAGCACAGTCTAGAGTCCAGAAATTCACCAGTAAGCACTGTGTGGATAGATTAGTTATCCTGAGAGTCCTCATCTTCACTTTCACTGATAAGGCCTGACTGATAATTATTTTCCAAAGTTGTTCACCCTCGAGGTTGCAGACTGTGACTGATAGAATAGAGGCAGCCTGAGGGGGCTGAAGGAGCTCAGAGGATGGCAGTATCCACATTCAGAGGAAGTTCCCTGTTGATCAGAGATTTGGAAGATAAACAGGGAGAGAAGGGAAGACAGTCCATCAGCTGGCTGAGATGCAGGCATGGGTCTCCAATTAACAGGCACATTATCCAGGAGCAACAAGAACTATTTTGTGTGTCTCAACCTCGTTGTTGCCTGGCACCCTCACCCTCTCCTCACCATCCTTCACAGTGCCCACACAGTGCCACCCTGCTGTGGATGTTGATATACTGTCCAGGTTGCAGAAATATGGACTGGGAGCTTCACCTCTGAACTGAAAATCAACCCAGCAGAGCAGTGAGACAGAACAAGGGCTGGCTTGGGTATTTTCATAAGGGTCTTTCTTCTCCCAGGCAAGCATGCCGTGGTAAATACCTCCCATATCGGCAGGAAATAATTTCTGGTTTTAATGATAAAATTAGTTAGGAAAATTCTCCTACACAGACATCCCTCTGAGCCCAAGGGAACAGAGAAACACAATGGACATCAGAAGAAAGCGATTCACCTGACCTTTCCTGTTCCTCTTCTCTTAAAAAAAGGACCCCATTTTTGCATCACTATGATCTCAAAAATACCTCGTGCAGTTTATCACAAGGTTCCAAAACTGTGGCCTGTCATTTTCAGTGATGATCTCAGGCAAGATTATAATAAACATGCTCTTAGCACCTTCTCTCAGTGTTGTCAGCAGAAGTTTCTTTATGCCCTTAGTCCTTGTGGAAGGAGACCTGTGATCTGTTGTCAGCACATCTGGCTCTTCTACTTACATATTAAGTGTCCTGTGCTGAGTAAGACCTTTTGGCAATAAAAACATATTAATGCTGATCCAGATCTCCTGGAAATCATGCTAATGCTCAGAAAAACTATGATAAAGCAGCAAGATTCTTCAGCAACTAAGTGGATGAAAATACTGAGAGGACAGTATAGCTGTAGTATGAAAACTAGCACTTTACTACTCTAGGCTTATAGAATTACTATTCCTAGATGGCATTCCTATTTGGCTGTTAAGGTAACAAACTTAAAGGTGAGTAGGGCATCATATCCTTGCAGCTGTATAGATATAAAAATGTGAACTTTCTTCCTGTTGTAGGTGGTTATTAAATTCTACTTCATTATATCCAAGTACTACCAAACTCAAGGATTTAAGAATGAAAATGCCATGTAATGCCATAGCTACAATATCTTATAAACCCTAACTTTATTGACTCAGCTGTCAAAATGTAAACATATTCATTAATGGTGGAGGTAATTGGACCAATGTTCAAAATGGAAATCATCAAAATAAAATCACTCCAGTTTAGTGAAAGGCATAGGTTTACACCGTGTTAAAAATGAGAGAAACATTTCTCTGTCTAATGTTACCCTCTAGATAACATCACTTCATGTATTGATCCCTGCCTGCACCTCAGAGCTTTCACTTGAACAGCAGTACACTCTGCAGACACATCTGAGATTAACCCTCCAAGCAATGGGGAAATTAGGACTCTATGATGTCCCTAGATATTTTGCTTGAAGCTTAATTAAAGGTTAATAAGAAAATAAAATATTTCTCCTGTATATTGGCTGTGCTTTTCCTTCCTATGTTATTTCTATATGGTTTGAGTTCATTAATAATTTGAGGTGAATTCACTTCGTCTCCAGCAACTGGTCCAAGCAGTTTTATGAGGAAATGACTATCTAGTTTCCATAACAGCCCTCAATACCTTTCACTGAAATATAATAAGCATAAATGGCAATCCATCTTCCAATACCAAAGATGATCCCAGACTGATCACAGGGACCAGTATTTGGAAGTAGATGATTGTATTTTCAGGCTCCACTTCACAATTTCCAAAGTGGTTAAGAAGAGTATGTGATTGAGGAAAATTGATTAAATGTCTAAATTAGTTGTCTTTTCACCAAGACAATGTTATTGAGGGATGTCTCCTCCTCAGGACATCAGCCTTGGGTAGTATTTTTTCCAACAGGGAGCACTAGTGTCTCTGGGCACTTGCCCAATATTACTGGTAGGTCCCAGACACTGGATCAATCCTATGTCTGCTCAAAAAGTAAACTCAAACTGTATTACATAGACAGCAAGGCCTGCTCTCAAACATCCTTCACACGCTTCAGTAAAGCCTCTTGCTGGCTTAAAATGTGACCTCAGTGTGAGCTGTAAATTTTGGTAGACAGGATTTAATAATTGTAAAGAGGGACGAGAAAGAGTGGGCTGCAGGATCTGGGGAGAGTGTCCATCCCAGCACAGTGGAGATGGAGCAGGTCAGTTCTCAGGGCCAGGGTGGTTTCCTCACAGAGCCACCAAAGCAGGCAGCTGACATTCCCCCTTCTGCATCACTGATGAAGAAGTATTAAATATAGGTTATTACCCAATCCCTGGACACCTCAACCAAGAATGGTCAACTGGATGACATGCCAACAGGTTTCACTTTCTCAATTTTAAAATGAGTTTCTTCTAAATTAGATTCATTCAACACACACTGACTTTGAGAAACGCTAATCTTTTTATATGCATGTAATGCAGGACTCAGAAAAATGTCTAACAGAAGTATAAGAATATTAATTTCAATGAATTTCTGACTGTAAAAATTAGTCTATTTTGTATATTGTATTCCTTTTTGATTCTACCTGCCCAAAACCTTCCCTCAATTCTTTTGAGAGGTGGCTCCTTCTTACATAGCTTACTACATTTTCCCCAGCCTCTTGTCTGTTTACTGAATGTTATTTGTTGCTTTTAAACAGACAAAGGCTGATGATCACATTTTTTTATTATTGCCCCATGTCCTTAAAAGTGAGAAATTCTGTTTTTCTGTAGAGCTCTGCACAGAGAGTTTGCAGCAAATTCTGAAACCTAGTTTATAATTGGCTTTTCCCACAAACTCTCTCTTGGGAAAGATTGCTGCCAGCTTTACAAGTCTGTGCTGATTTTGGATAAACCTTCACCAGTTCATGACTTCTCATAAAAATCATGCAATGTTCAGACAGCTTGCACAATTTTGCCAGAGCTAAGCAGGAATACTTTCCAAAAATTTACCTTACATTTAAATACATTACTTTCTGGAAGACAAGTATTTTTCAGAGACCTATTCATTGCAAGAAAGTCCACCTTTAGATCCTCTTGCTGCTGTCAAGTTTAGACAGTGAAAAATCTGCGTACTTATAAATCAGTCTCAATAAAGGAAAACAAGCTCAGACTTCTGCCTTCCTTGTGGGCATCTTCATTTGAAATTCTCTCTGGAAATTGCATTAGTTTTCATATGAGAAGGTCCCTATAATTTGCCTAATTACCAGCCTGACAGTTTTACATGGAGCTTATATGCAGAAAATGAAAGGAATGATGAGGGAAATTCATGGAAGAGTTTTTATTTCCCCTGACAGAAATATCATCTCAGCCTGATTTGCATGTTAACATTACACATCACCCTCCAAATCTTATTGGTGGAAATATATCCACTCTCATCTATTCCCATGAAAACAGAAAACAAGGATTGACATTTGTTCATCTTGTTCCAGCAAAGCAGCTCCAAAAATAGTGAATTTAGGTCAGACTAAGATATTGCCTGTCATAGAAAAATTCTGCCTTCTTAAATCACAGTTAAAAGAGAAACGTGATTGCATTTCTACATCTTAAAAAAAAAAAAAAAAAAAAGAGACACTCTAGGACTTCCAGTCAAACAGATAATTGCACATCATTTTTTTTTTTTGGACATGTCTCAGTCAGAGCCTGAGACACAGAAACAATTGGGTCTTGCTAATAAGTTGTTGCCATGTCCAGGTGGCCATTCCTTAACCAGATTCTTAAGAGTACCTTTCGATATGCAACCATTGTCAGTACTTGAATTTTCAAGAAGGCTGATGTATTGTAAAGCTGTAGGATCTTCTGAGGCTCATGTGCTCAAGACTAATGAATAGCATCCTGAATAATTACCAGTTACTTGGAAAATTTGTCAGTGACTCCTGTCTTAATTTCTCTCTCTTTAAAACCATGGTACACTCATCCACACATGAAGTGTTTGAGCACTTCCATTGAAGAGGAGAGTGCAAGTGCAGAGGTCTGTACTACTGATCCCTTGATACACATTGATAGCGCATTTACAAATCTATTAACAATTGATTCAGTCACAGTATCAATGCTAATGGGCTTTTGTTCATTACAGCACTTAATCTAGTAACAGACAAACATCTTGTATGACCAAAAATGGCATGGACTCATCTTCTTGAATAAACTTTACCCACTTTATTTTAACTGAGTACTACATGGGTGGTATATGCACAGAAATTAGGAACTTAAAAGTCTGTATTCTGGGCTAAAAAAGAAAAAGGAATTGTATGAAGGGCATGAAGGGCCATGTAACTACACATAGTTGAAATTGTTTGGCATCTCAGCCTCTGTGCTGCCTCATGTGCTCTGTTTAAAGTGCTGTGTGCATCTCTTCAGCACTATCATTTTTATAGGTAACCAAGACACAATGGAATAATTTTCCTCCACATATAATGCAAAGTGAAAATTTCAGCTAAACAGTCAACAGTTTTCAGATTTCCTGATTTTTTGAGTGCTTAACTAAAAAACTTATTCAAATACATATATTTTTATGGAGAATATGATATGCATTCTATCTAATATTTTACCCTTTTCTGTAACAGAAATTTACAGTCAGTTCTTTTAAATGTAGAGTGTGTATTTAATAGGAAAGGGATTACAGAGACCTTCTATTTCTTGACACAGACAGCACTAGCAACATTCAGAATCTCAAACCAAAATATTCAAGCCAACTCAACAATAATACTTTAAGTATAATATACTTCATTTACATTCTTCCCTGAGGGAGTTAGAAACACAAATACCATCTTAATTAATTCATAAAAGATAGATTTAGTGTTATAACTAAATGTGTCTGCAAAGTGTCACTTGAGAAAATACAGACAAGTGTCATTACACAGGGGCATCTATTGTGCTAGAGAATAATTTTTAAAAATCTGCAAGCTTGAGTCATATACAGCATCACGGAAAGTGCTGATACCAGTTTATATTCAGTACCCAAAACTGTTCCAAAGAGAGCCTAAAATAGACTTAATGTATACTTTCAGAAAACCTTTTCTGTTTTATGTCTAAATAAATGGGTAAAAGGAAGGTAATTTAACCATAATCTGTACCATGACTTCAGTCTCTGAAATAATTATACATATGTACTATTTGACTTCTTGTCTCAGTAATTAGTCCTAACATCATAATTTGGTTTGTATGTAATTTACACATATTATTTGGTCACATCCAGAGTACAAAGAACATTTGCTCTGATGAGTTGAAGTAAAGCAGATACCATGCAAATAATATGCTGAGAAACACAAAGAAGCAAGTTATCAGGCTACAAAAGCTACCTCGTGCAAAGCACCAATGTTTCTTCAGTACTAGTCAAGTTCTGACCACCGTGCAATAAGAAATGCACAAACATTAGTGGATCCAGCCACTCTATAGGCATGGTATATAAAAAGACTACTGTGATTATTTGCAATTTTTTAATTTCACTCTTCTCTTCTAAGCTTCCCTTTACTTTAAAGATCAACAAGTTTCATTGGATAATAATAAGTATTTTATGCTAAATGAAAGCTTCTTTTCCTCTTCTCCATCTCTGCTCAGAAATCTTAACAAAGTGGCACATATCAAGAACAGTAATGTTCATTTAGATTGGGATGTTCAAATCTCAAGTGAACCTTCACAAACAAGTCTCAGGTGAGCCTTCATAAATAAACCTTTTTTCTACATATGTTCAGCACACAAGTGCTGCTCATTAAAATTTACCTGTATTCAATAATTTCTGTTTGGTATTCATTATTGTGCAGCATTCCCTGAAAAAGGCCTGGAGTCCGCAGAATCTCACCAAACATCTACCCCAACACATTTCTGGCACTAGAAAACGCTTTTCTAAGTTTACACACGGAATATCTAGTTAAAATCAAAGCACTAAAATTTCAGCTTTCTGAAGAAATTAGTGTTTCACAGGACAGAGGAAGGCTTGTTCAGTGATACAAATTAGTTGGTGAGAACCAGGCATCTTCAGGCAAGTATAACATCCTCTTACGGGAATTTCGGTTTCAGGCTCCTACAAGAAATAAAGCTGGCAGTTCCTATAGCCACTGTTAGGAAAAGACTTCTGTGGTCACAGCAGACTTCTCCAGGAAGCAGAAACATATCTGATGAAGAGGGGAAGATCATAGAATTGTTGAATCACAGAAGAGTTTGAGTTGGAAGGAGCTTTTAAACGTCATTTTGTGCAACACCCTTGCAGTAAGCAGGGATATCTTCAGCTTGATCATGTTGCTCAGAGCCCTGTCCAACCTGTCTTTGAATGTGTTCAGGAATGGGTCTAGTACCTCTCCGGGAAACCAGCTTCAGTGCTTTACCATACTCATCATAAAAAAAAAATTAGTTTAAATTAATATAAACTTACTACCTCTTGTTCTATCACTACAGGCCAAAAGGTCTGTCTCCATCTTTCTTGTAAGCTGCCTTTGAAAGGCAGAAATAAGATCTCCCCAGAGCCTTCTCTTCCCTCCTCTAACATGCTCTCTGAGGCAGGGAGGAGCACACCCCAGAGGCATCAGTTTCCTCTTTCTATACTGTCTGCACAGGTCTGATAAGTCTGATCTTTTGAATGTGCCCAGGAAAAAATGGAGCTCCTGTTGCAGCACAATGACATTTTAATGAGCTGGTTTAAAGTCGTTTTTATTATAAACGCATGGGAGGATAAACCTCTCGGCTTTATCATAAATCCACACAGTTCAAGGGAAAAAAGGTGACTCTCCCACCAGTGCCTCTGTACATCACACTGAGCCTCACCCTCTGATCTGCCTGCGAAGGGAATTGCGCTGGTGCTGCCATTAGAGGTAGCCTTGCTAGCAAGTCCTGCCACAGCAGGATCAAGTGCCTGTTACAGATCTCCTACCAGGCAGGTATTAATCATTCAAGCACAACAACCTACAACAGACTTTTAAATGGGCGAGGGAAGAGCTGCTTCGCTAAACTACACATTGCACAGAAGAGAAGAACGACCTACTGGTAATTGGTTGTAACTAATTAAGTAACCTGAACAGAGAGGCTACTAATGAGAGTCGGATGCTAAATAGCTACAACTGCTAATTGTAAAAGTTTCTGGAGACTTTTGACATGATCTCTGGCAGGCTATATGCAAAGGCACCTGTATGAATAAATTAATTGCAGCTTTTCCATGTCCAGATAGGAAAAATGCAGTGCAGCTTAAAAATGAAAAGGTGATTATCAGAACTAAATTAATCCTTCTAAAAGGTACAAAGTCAGACAAAAGACTTGATCACCAGAAACGTGACAAAATGGGAGCAAGTGTTAGAGTACTTAAGAATGTTCCTTTTAGTAAAAGGTGCCTTAAGAATTATAAGTGAATCACTTCCGTATGGCCCCTTATAGCAATCTCCAATAGCAAAACAATGGTTCAAGCTCTATAAATATACCAACAATCCATAGGGGGGAAAAGACATAATATTAAAATTATTTTTTTTAACAGCCAAATTCTGGTTGAAATCAAAGAAAAACAAAATGAAAAAAGTAGATACAATAATAACTCATATCTCTGTCTGTTTTCTCCTGGGTGTCTTTCTGCACTCATTAGATATGCTACCCACATGTATCTAAATCTGATTTCTGATACAACAATAGTAAGAGATTTAGCACAGTGGACATGGACCATAGCCCAAATGTCAGTCAGACTGAATCTTTTTGCAGCAGGCACTATAGTACATAAACACCCTTAGGCCTGGTCACCTTTAAAAAAGAGTCAAATTCTTGTCTGCTTTCAATATTTCATAAGCTCATTATTTGGTACATCACCAGTCTTCTCCATACAGATTTTTTTACCTCTCAGGTATTCTGGAAATACATCCACTTCTGCTTGATCTTGCTGGTTTAACAAACTGTGTTTTCTGAAACATTTCATACAGTTGACCCCATGACTCCATTATTGAGCTCACATAGTTACACTGTTCTAACTTGGCTTATCTAGTGGCCTCAATATAAATCTAAACATCAAACCAAGTTAAAACTTAATTAAAACACAGGTTCAAAACATGTCATTGCAACTTTCAACATAGAAGAAATTCTAGCCTATATTTCACAGTATATAGTATAAACTGTCATATGATAATAGAGAAAAATCCAAGCAAGACACAGCATTGCAGACCTTGTTAGCCAGGGAAAAAAGGTATGAAATGTAATTAGCCAGATGTAGTCTCTTGACATCCCCTTGAAGGATTGAATTATCTAACAGGAAGGAGCCTAAAGCCAAAAACCAAAGATGGGAGTATGTTATTTTTGTTTCATCCTTTTCTTGCTTCTTGTCACAGCTGAACATGGTTCACCTTGTACCTGCTATATTTGTTAGGTATTTACACTAGCATTTGGGTCCTAAAGCAGTTGATGTTTCTGAATTACCAAGAAACCTCACAGTTCACATTTCAACACCCTAAATTCAAATAACCATTATTTTGAACTTCTGCCAAAACCTTTAAAGTTTTACTATCAGACAGCCATGGAATCTCCTATTACTTCCTTGTCTCCTAAAGCACAGATATTTTATTTTAGTGTTCCCATTACTTGTAAATATATGTCAAGTGTTATCTTCTCTGAGGTAGCACCATTCTGGCAAAGTTACAGACGCTATTGCTCTTCCTGTAACTAGGAATAATAGCCTCCAACTCTTTAAAGGTTTGCATGGTTTTCATAGGTCTTTTTTGTGCAATTTGTGCATGGCTAATTTACAAGGTAAAGAGCTTGTATTCTCCATCATTCAGGAAGAATTTCTTCACTGAAAGTGTGATCAGGCATTGGAATGGGCCGCCCACTGAGGTGGTGGAATCACTTCTGGAGGAGTTTGAGAAATGACTGGACATGACACTCTGTGCTATGGTCTAGATTATATGGTGGGTTTTGGCCAAAGGTTGGGCTCAATGACCTTGACAGCCTTTTCCAACCATAATGACTCCATAAATCTATGATTTGAAGAAGTAAGGGGTTGTGACATAAGTGTTTGGTATAACGCAAATTTACCTTTGTGACATGCAGACTGTCTACTGCAATTCAGTGAGTTGTCCTGAGGATCAGAATTAACAGATTGTTCTACCAAGCAAATAACATAAACTCTTTTCCATGCAATGTAAAGGCAATACAGCTCTGGTCTTAACTCTGACAGACAAAGCAACTTTTCCTTCATGAAAGCATGTTTTATACGCTTACAGTTGTTAAGAGGTGTTTTATATAAGACATCTGAGAATGTCTTCATGATATCTCCTCAGCTTTTATTAGAATATTAGCTATGTATGGAGGTCATCCTGAGCAGAAGCTAGAAATTATGTTAGAATGAGATATGGTGATTTTTTTAAGTTGCAATTGTTACAGGCTGCTGTGGTATTTTCTGGGGTCCCCCATCACTGGGAGGAATGATGAATCTGACTCTATACTCTTAGAAGGCTAATTCATTACTATGTTATGTTATGTTATGTTATGTTATGTTATGTTATGTTATGTTATGTTATGTTATGTTATGTTGTGTTATGTTATGTTATATTGCATTGCATTATATTATATTATATTATATTATATTAATTATATTGTATTGTATTATATTATATCATATTATATTATTATATTATATAAAAGAATGCTATACTAAAATTTTACTAAAGAATAGAGAAAGGGTACAGACAGAAGGCTAAAAGATAATAATGGAAACCTTGTGACTCTTCCAGAATCCCGACACAGCTGGACAGTGATTGGTCATTAAGCCAAAAACAATTCACATGAAACCAATCAAACAACCACGTGTTGGATAAACAATTTCTGACCCCATTCCAAAGCAGCAAAACACAGGAGAAGCAAATGAAATATTGTTTTCCTTTTTCTCTGCGGCTTCTCAACTTCCCAGGAAAAGAATTCTGGGCAAGGGAATTTTTCAAAAATATGACGGTGACAGACTGCAATATCTGACTCTGGAGGTGATTTGTCACATTGAAGCTGATCCCATACCCTATATTGTTGTTTTCAGTCAATGTAATTGACTGTGCTGGCCTCCTGGTTCTTGACCGAGTAAATAACATCATGACAGTGTGCAATCCAAGATCTGTGAGAGGATACTGAGAAAATGCCACGTTGCTGTAGAAAACTGGGTTTTCTCCAAATCTATTTGCTCTGGAATAATCTTGTTTGTATCATAAAGAGTCAGAAGTAATTTGCAACACTGATTGTGGAATTAAATACTCTGCCTCTGAGCCTTGATGATGCCATTTGAACTAGCAGGAGCAAGGTTTGGGATGGAGCCTTTAGAACTCCTATCCAGCACAGCGATCAGGAATTACTAGTGAGACAGAAGAGCTGGATAATTTGGCATGGACAAGGCCTTGTGCTGATGCCTGGAAACTCACAGGGCTTCTTGCAGCTAAGCAGAGCTGGCTGGTTACTGCACCACCTAGCACATCCAGCCAGGTTGCCTCAAAAGGCACAGCATAAACAGCAGAAAGGTGAGGAATGAGACACCCACACCAGCCTAACCTTTGGCTTCCAGCACCTCCACCATCCTCAGCAAGCCCCCAAGGACAGACAGTACCACCCACTGCGCACCAGCAAGTCTATTCTGCAAATCATCTAAACATAGGCAATAGCACAATAAATTGCCCTTTGTGCAACCCAGGAACAGATTTCCAGCAGATTTGATTGTTGTAGTTGATTGAGTTTTAGCTGAAATATATGGAGAATGTGCTTTGAATGAATCCACTCTGCCATGCTTCATTAGGCACCTCCAGCATGGAGAAGCCAGAACTGAGGAATTAGGCCCAAGCAGCTTGGGCAATTGCCCCACGCCTATATCCAATGTATTTGTCTTGGCCTATAGTAGTGCCTTCCTTCAAAATACCATTTTTTTCTTTTCACAAGGTTATCAATGATGTGTTCTCATTTACTAAACTAGCTAACTACTATTATAATTATAGGAATCTGGTGGTTTTGGCTACATCTATACCTGTAACCTAATGAGGAACAGAGTTGGCTTAAGGGATGGCACATGTACATTGCCATCCCTTACTGTACTGTTCAACTATTACAACATTATCTGGCTCATTTTTTTCTGGTGACAACCACCCCCTACCCGGCAAAGTTTGTGCATCATTTGGGAAGAAGCAATTTCAAAACACAGTAAAGGGACAAAGAAAAGAGAGTTTAACCATGTGAACATGAGTTTTAGCCTGGTTAAATTATAATTAAAAATTCACATTTTAAAAATAATTATCGCTTCAAATTCAACAAAAAATCTCAAGAGGTTGAACTCACACAGATTCTCACAAGTTCATCTAGCAACATAAGCATTAAATACCTGACATTTAAAAACAGATCAAAAGACTAGAAACAGGGGTTTCTTGGCAACCCCCTATTAAGGTGTGTGTTTAGTCCAATAAAAACAATCCAAGTTCTCAGTGTTTCAGGCAGCCATTACACACTATCCCCAGATTTACAGATCAAAATTACTAGCTTCAATACCCAAATGAATAATTGAAGAAAACATTTTTTTTTCTTCTACAATTTCTTTAATATGTAGTACATTACCAAGTGCTTACTATCATCATTTCATTAATGGAAAATGTAAAGAAAAAATGTCATCCCAGAATTATCCAGTAAATGAGATAACTGAATTTAGGGTATTCTTCCATTCTATAGATATTTACATTCTCTTCCTTTGCCTTCTCTAGGAGCTGATAATTTTTCACTTCCACAACTACCAATTCCCTTTTTTGTAACTTCCTGCCACTCCAGCAACCAGTGTTGAACAGGAAATTACTTTTCCTGTTTTTCATATGTCCGTAAGCACTGAGAAAGGCTTCGTTTGTCTCCAGAATGTGCAGATAGCAGCACTGAAGATAGGGCTGGACAAAATACCAACACCTAGATGATCCTTGGCACAGCACCCAGACACTGGGACTGAAACCAGATTTGCTGAAGGCCACAGAAGCTTTCAGTCGTACTGTCAAGAATCCAGCCCACAGTGTGCAGTCTTAACCTCAGGGATATCTGTTGTTCAGTGGTGAAAGATGAGAATAACCCCTTATCACTCAAGAACCTTTGCAGAGTTTTTCTCAGTACACTTCTGTGAAAAGAAGTGTTGTGAGTGTTAGACATCTGAGGGAACTTGATCTATTCCTTCTGTAGCCAAGTAGAAACACTCCGGCTCACATTAGAAAGTTCATTTTTAAAACAACTGACCAGAGGCACAGTAGCTGCATCAGGTAAAGCTGTAATAGTTGGAAGGCCAGATAAATGTGAGCAAATTTTTGCAAGACTTATGCTTCATTCTCATCCTTTCTCTTTTTGAGTCATACTTCCCAGCTGTCTTGCTGACACCCAGCAGAGTGGAAGAATGGGTTTTAGCAGCATGGAACAAAGAGTAAGAAAGTCGATACTGACCTTGTAAAGATTCACAGTTGCAGCCTCTGAGCGTATAATTGTACTTGCCAGCAATAGCTGTCTGGTTCATAATCTTGAAAAGTCCATTTTTAGAGATTTTCTAGGTCTGTCTTAAAAGGTACTTAATAATTGTATGAGGTATTACCTTCCAGAACATGATCCAAAACAACCTCATCATTGATTTTTCCACCCTGTTCCTTTCTGTTCAAACAACTGTACAGATAAAAGTCATTTAACTGCTACTCAGGTCAGCTGGGGAGAAAATTTTAACTTTACTTTCCATACCTAGTAGCACAGGGCACCTTTTGCTTCTTTATTCCTTTACTTTATATTTGAATATACTCAGTTACCCATCCTGTCCTGTGATTTGCCACACTCCTCAGCCTTTGTTTACTTCATCAGAGAGTACAGCTTTCAGATTCTGAAAATGAACTAGTATACAGAAAAGTCAATAAAAGTTTTGGCAGCCATCTTCCTAAGGGACTCAAATGATGATTTGCCTAGGTTCTTGACCTCAGTGATCACTAGCGTTGGAGCATTGCAGGGTAGCATGGTCGGGAGAGAGGAGACGAGAGATCTCTTCAGCCAGGTCGTGGAACTTGGGGTTTATTGCAGAGGGTGTGGGTGCAGGGCCCTGCTGGCCGCTGCCAGCCACAGCTCAGAGCAGGCCCGAGAGAAGAGGGGGTAGAGAGGATGAGAGGGTAAGAGCGTAAAAGCAGAAGAGAGTAAAAGGGGTAAGAGACCAAAAGGGTAAGAGAGTAAAATGGTAAGAAAGTTAAGTTCTCATTACAATACAATAAATCTTCTTCTGTATTGAATATTCAGATTCTCACTAACCAATCTAGTACAATATACAAATCCTACAGCATTTCCATACCACCTATAAGAATCACTACATTACCATACTGTGCTACATTTTAAACCCTAAAAATTACTCTTTGGACCCCTTCTGCCAAGCTGGCCGGGTCTGCTCGGACCCTTGGACCTGTCTGCAAGCAGAGGGTCTTGTTCCATCAAACGGGGATTACTTCTAGCCAGCCACACCATTGTTTTCCAGTTGTTCAGTAACTAAGGGATCTCAAACCTTGCTTTCATTTCAATCTCACTTATAGTTTCTAAATTCTCAAAATCTTTTGCCAGACAATCATATTTCTAAAGCTTTCCTGTTTCATCTTCCCCAACAACTAGCAATTACATTTGAAAGATGTACCCAGTACTAAATCTTACATAAGCATCAGCTCTATATATGCTTGTCAAGACTGATGGCAAAACAATTAAAGGCATGAAGAGTACATGACATTCCAAATGTGACTATTAGAAGAAGCACAGATCTCTCCCAGGACACCACTTCCAGCAGCAAAAGTGCCATTTTTGTCTCTACCACCAACCCAGTGCTCCTGATGAGCCTACAGACCCTGCAATCAGCACACCTGCTAGAAACCTGTGGAGCATCACAGATATGTAACTTTTTTGTTAGTCTAGCAGGAACAGACATATCAAACACATTCCACTTAAGGAAAAATAGACAGTGAGCAGCAATTTGATTTAAGATTTATGAAGGATAATGTAAGAATGAACCCAAACCAAATGACTGTTTCTTAATACTGAAGAAACTGATGATTTGTAAAGGATATAAAAGCAATATGCAAAAGTAAGCTTGATGTGTCCTATCAAAAGCAACCGCAAAAATCTGATGAGGACTGGACAGCAAGTGGTCCTTTGCCTCAGTGTCCAGACCACATGGACTAACATATTTGGAACTTCATGAGTTTGTGTATGTTGGAGAGTGAAATTATAAAATAGACTTGCTTAAAGACTGTGTAAAAAAATATCATATTTCCCTTGGAAAAGATATTGCATTGAACTTAGCTCATTTCCTTGCATGTGAGAGTAAGCCTGTGATCCTTCTACAACAGGGTTTGAAAATGCAAAGCAGGAGGGCTGGAGCAAATGGCTCTGCAGCCACACAGAGCCTTATCAACAGAGGGGAGCTCCTTATACACAGAGAAGAGTAGTGTTGACATTTCTCCACCCCTGTGGGGTTCAGTGCCAAAGGAGCTGAGCTAAAGAACAGGTCCTGAGGATGGTCACTCACAAGTTTTCTCTGCATCCAACTCTTAAATTTCAGGAAGACATCCCGGCTCCTTTAATCTGCTCTGTTGCTTAAGGAAAAATATTGGAACACAAAATTTGTGATCTAAATTCTCTTTGGTAATCTTTTCTTGCTTACAGAAGGGATCACGCAGTGTTGAGACCTGTACTTGCTTGAGTTATCACCTGGCAACAATCACAACAGAAAATCCCCTGCATTATCCAGCTTTGGCACTGCTAGCCTGGAGGGACTTTTGTCAATGGGAGTAATGAATCTGAGATTAATTGACACATAGGTCCAGCTAAACTGATTCTGGGGATGCATACTGCCAGGGACAGTTCCATTAAGTTGTGCACCGAAATGAATTTAGAATGTGCACATTTAGTGTGTAGGCTACAATTATTCTGTATGTATCATTGTGCATACTTAAACAATGATGTTCAGCAATCAAAAAGATTCTTTTTCCTTCAAGGTATCTCCCAGGAGTATTTTTATTCTGACCATGGTGGACTACTCTAGATAGGGTAGAACCAATCTGGATAAAATACTCCTCATTTTTGTTTTTTTCACTCAAGTTGTAACTAAAATGCCTCAGAAATATCCATGCAACCTGAGGTAATAATCTTACTCAATGCCAGTAACTTCATAAAAGTTGCTGTTGCCCTCTGCTGTTGCCCTTATCATTTATGTTGTGGAAGAAAAGCTAGAAGAGGCTATATTTAGCTTGTTTTTGCATAAAACCATCAGTTCCAGAAATACAGAGTGATAGATGAGTCTTTGGTTTCTGCAACTGACATCTGTGTACCCACTGGAGCTTCCAAAGACAGTATTCTTTGTTTAGTTTAGTTCTAGCTTGTTTCTGTCTGCACTGGATTACCATGGTCATGTTTGGAGACTGACACTGTGAGACCATGCCTTATCAATTTTGGCCTCTCTGCGCTGCAGCTATAACTTGAAATAGACAAACAACCCCCAAAAGTCGCCTCAGGATATGTAGCAGTAATGCAAGGAGCAAAAAATGCCAGATGCCAGGCTTGGAGATGCTACTTCTTTAGCAGAGCTTCAGAGGAAGTCTAGATCAAAAGGGGAAAAAAAGAAGAAAAAAAAAAGAGCTAATAAAAATGAGTTTGTGTGACAATCAATCCTTGATGCTTTCCAGATATTTTACAGAATAGAAGCCCCCACCTCCATCTGTATCTATTCTCACTCCTATAGAAAGACCTTAACCTTAAGAGGGTCTCAAATCTCCTTGAGGACTCACTGGTTTTACAAAAAAGGCAGGCATGAAAACATAGAGCTGTGAATTCTTAAGTTCTTGTGTGGCCTGAGGCCCCTTCTTACCAGCCCCTCAGAGGGTGCTGGGCTTCCCCTCTGTCTTGGTCTCAGTGGTACTTTGCAGAATATTTACTTGCTGACAGAGCAGCAGTGGCTGGCCCTAGCTCTGGCCAGGCTTTTTCCTCTGGGCACAGGCTGTGACTCAGGCTACACATCCTCCAACCACTCCTCCATCTATCCCTGCATGTACTTCCTGGGGCTGCCACCCACATGTCACTAGGAAATAACTGGCCCTATGATTCCAATCCCTGGCAGACAGAGGCACCAGGGAGGGATGGAGGGAGCCCTGGCTGCACACAGTAACTCAACAGCCCCTACTTGCTCAGAAAGAAATATAAGTTCTTGAGATTAAGGAGGTGGGATTTTTCTTCCTAAAATGCAATTCCATTGTTAAGAGAATTTATGGTGGTGTGTAACCTGTTATTAGGTGTCTTAGCCCTACGCAGCAGAAGGTAAAATGCTTTCACAGGCTTGTACATCTCTGTGCTGTGTGTGCCTCTATGAGAAGACAATCTGTTGAAGGCAGCTTTCCTTGGACAGTTTTGTGTTACAGTTCAGCACCACAAGAACACCCCAACAATCTCTCATTTGCTTGTCACAAAGTTCCTTTCTTCCAGCCCATAAAATACTCAAATCCAATCCAGGCAGGGTTGGCTTCCTTAGCTCAGACAGAAGGGACTCTGGTTTCAGGTTCATTCGACTCCCCAGTGATGTCTTCACCAGCAATCACTGTGAGGAAGTTGTTGCATGACTTACAGGTCCCTCAAGTGTTTTCTTCCATCTTGCCAGCCTCCCCCCTCTGGACATGCATCTCTACAAAATGAATCAAGCAACAGAGAAGGAAAGGACTCACTCCTATTGAGTCATGTACATGTCTGGGTGTATCTTTTTTATTTCACATTCATTTTCTGGCCCTGAGAATGCTTCTTTCTTTGTGCTCATATCACCTGCTCCCAGGACAGCACATGAAAAAGGAGACTGAAATGAAGCTGACTCCCTTCTCCTCAGTGCACCTGGCTGAAGGATATCATGCACGGCCTCAGGCTTACCTGCCAGCATAGCCAGGGGGAGGATGTGAATTAAGTGAATATTTGGAGATTAACAAGATAATGACCAAAACACTGCACCTACTCCTTATAAACAAAAGTATTTCGGTGTCATTGTTCCACTGAAGGCATATTGCCTTTATGTTAAAGATCAAAAATAATTTGTGAGAGTCCAAAACAAATAAGCCTCTAGTCAAAAGACTGCTCTCTGCTGTCTGAGTCTGGAGGTGAGCGGATGTGTCTCCTCCCACAACACCACACAATTGTCTGCCCAACTCCATATTTACCACCAGCAGTTTCATCTCATTCATCCTGGTGGAAACCAGCTGCTTCAGGAACCAGCTAGCAATTCTTTCAGCTTTCCCTTACAGGAGAAGTGCTCCATCTCTCTGATCATCTTGGTCCTGGACTTTCCTGGACTCCTGGACTCCTCCAGCAGTTCCATGTCCTCCCTGTGCTGGGAGCCCAGAGCTGGATGCAGGTTCCAGGTGGGCTCTCCCCAGAGCAGAGCAGAGGGGCAGAATCCCCTCCCTGCCCTGCTGCCCACGCTGCTCTGGATGCAGCCCAGGACACGTTTGGCTCTCTGGGCTGGGAGTGCCCATGGCTGGCTCATGTCCAGCCTCTCACCCACCAGCACCCCCAAGTCCTTCTCACAGGGCTGCTCTCCATCTGCTCATGCCCAGCCTGTCCCCTGATACTGGGGGTTGTCCTGGCCCAGGTGCAGCACCGTGAACTTGGCCTTGTTGATCCTGATGGGATTCCTGTGGGCTCCTTCTTGAGCTTGTGCAGCACTTGATGCTCACCTGCCTCCAGTTCAGCAGCCATTAAACATCAGCAGCTTTTACGATTCTCTCACTGGCATATACGCAGCTGCTTTGCAGGGAACACAGCAGAGCAACATGTACATTTTGCGAGCTCAGTAGCAGTAAAATCAAATTAACAACAGAGAAGGAACATTAATTTAGGTTTTTCAAAATAACACTTTTGCTGGAAGCCACAACAATCACCAGTTCAAATCCCCCTTTTAGCAGGTAAAATTCACGCCTGCAGAGATGGAGCTGTGTAAACCAGATTGGATTTTTTTCCTTTTAAAATGGTATTAAAGTAATTTCTCACTTTTCCCATAAAAATTATTAAATGTTATTGCTTGTCAATCTTATTTAAGATTTTTTTTCACTCTGTATTTACCTACCACGTATCTCTCCATCATTCTTTCCCTTGAGGTCTCAATTATTCTCAAGTAGTATGTCATTAACATTATTACTTATGTTCCAATAATAGTACAGATAAGTTAAGTCTTGCTTTCTCCTATCAGAGATCTGAATAATCACATTAAATAAATAAATGCTTACCAAGGGCTCCTCTTTTCCTCTCCTTTCTTGCTGTTTTTACTTATGAAACATTTATGAGACCTGATATAATATTAGATGTATTTTTCACATTGGAAAAGAAAACAATGCAGGATGGGAAGAAGCTTGCTTATAGACTATATTGAAGAATGCAATAGCCCTGTCCCTAGAGAAGCAGGAACTCTGCATCTTGCCCATGGCACACAGAAGACTTTAGGAACTGCTGCCTTATACTGGAAATAGATAGGCAATTAATGATGGCCCATTTCTGCAGTACATGTGCGAGCTCTTAGCAAACCAGTGGCTGTGCTCCCGAATGCACTGAATGTGTGAAGTGCTCTGTCATGTCACTTCCCTTTGGGTACTTCCTAGAAAGGCTTCCTGACATTTTCTTTGGACACAAAGGACATACAACTTATCTCTTCTTCCTGACTGCATAGTAAGAACAGCACAGGTCCCCAAAACAGAAATATACCTCAAAATCTTTTCAGAGATCTTCCCCAATGCTGTTTCAAGTGCGGAGAGCTGTGCTGTGTATTATTACAGCTCTCTTCCTCTACTTCCATTTCCCCACTTTTTATTGGCTTCTAGTCTTTGCATCATAGGAGCCTGAAAAAGCCCAGCCTAGATCAGGGCTGTGTTTTGCAGGATGATGTACAAATAACTAAGAGGAGAAGTCTCAACCTTCAGCCTCTCAAATTTATACTGAAAAATTACAGAAAAGGGGGGGAATATCACCATCCCTTTATCAAAGAAGCTATCAGTCACAGGTAAAGCAATTTGTGAGAGCACTGAAGACTGAACCTCAGGCAGAATTTCACCCTCATGTTAAATGGGCATTGCCATTTCTCAACAGCATAAACAGCTTTGCATCTGCCTTTAACCTGACTGCTAGGCTTGATAGCCATTCAGCCCTCCACCTCCTCAAGACAGAACAAACAACAGAAACACAGGATGTTCTACCTGAACATGAGGAACAACTTCACAGTGAGGATGACTGAGCACTGAAATAGGCTGCCTAGAGATCTCATGGAATCTCCTTCTCTGGAGACAGTCAAAAGCTGCCTGGACACAATCCTGAGTAACATGCTCTATGGAACCCTCCTTGAGCAGAGATGTTGGACTCAATAGCCTCTACTGGCCCTGTCCAACATTACCCGTGGTGTAGTTCTGTGAATCCCTGAGTTTTGCACCTCAGGGTGAAGCAAGTCCCATATGAAGCTAAGCAGCCAAAGCAAAGTATTTAGTCTGCTTTACCTCTCTGGGGAATCCGCCAAGCAACCATACTTGAATTGCATTCACTGGTACGAGAGAAGGAAAAGGAGCCAAGGGCAAAACTGTGTTTTTTGAGACAGCGCCAGTTAATGCAGGTTTGTGACCACAGCCAACATGTCCTGTTCCTTAGCCAAGAGACAATTTTTGTAATGCAAAGGAACATGAATTCTGACTTGCCTTCCTGGTGTGCCTGCAACATGGCAAGGCAAATCTTTCCTCCTTCCTGTGCAAACAAAGTACCTGTAGGAGCAAAATACTGCAGCTCAGGGGAGAGCTGCTCATGACTGGGGAAAACTGATTAGTTCTGATTAGTTTGCATAAGCTGGTAAATGGAGTGCTCACCAACACAATGAACATACTGGCTGTACACAGGAGCATTCTGTTACACATAACTCCAAGGTATTAACACAGCACTACCAGCAGAAACTATCAGTAGGCCTACTTGTGAAGGTTTGGTCCTTAATAATCATCAGAAAAAAATTTACAATCCAAATAGGAAAAAAAGAAAAAAAAGAGGGGGGAAGGCAAGGCAAGGGAAAAAACAGAGAGGAGTTATTTGAAACAATTGTGTTGCCTGCTATCAGCCATCACTCCATCCAAGGTCCTCTCTGTGAGTCTTGGGCACAACAAAAGGGTGCTACAACGCAGCCCTGATCTTCATCTTAAGTAATTGAGACTCACAGGTATCAAAGCAGCCCTGTTCTTTCTTCCAAAATGTAGTCCTCAGGATTGCATAAAATTACTACCAAAAAAATTATTTCATATGCCTGCTGCAAAATTATTCTTCTGTCCTGAGTCTCATCACACTATATGTCAATGCAGCGCAAGACATCTGCTGCTGGGCTTGATGCCAAGTCCACAAGACTCAGTATGATACCAAAGTTGTGAAAGATGCAATCATGGAGCTATAACAATTTAATTTTCTGGATCCTGAATCCCTCTGTCTCTTCAGAACCAGTGGGGACAATGGCTTTTTCAGGTAACATACTGCTCTGGAATGCTGCCCATCCTGTATTGGCTGGCAGGAATTCTGAGTTTGCTCCTTTTCATTTCCTTTCTCTTTATCCCTACCACTTCCCCACTTAAAGCACAAAAACAATTCAGAAGAAACAAGCAGTGTGTATGCTCTTCATGGAAAATATGGAGTGTCTTTGCCAAGCTCTAGGATGAAATCAGTAATTTATGCAGTGAAAAGTGGGTCAACAGTCGCTCACATCAGTGGACAGATATTTTTCCATCATCTTGAGTGGGCTTTGCAAATGATTAGTGAACATGTATATTGGGAGAAACAAGAACACTTCATGCCCCAGGCACTAACCAAAACATCCTGCAGACTCCTGCTGAGGAGGTGGTTCAGGGACAAGTTTCATAGGTCAAAAGAATCAGATGAAATCCATGAGGATCCAGCACTTTGCTAAAAATGCATGCAAAATTTGCCAGTAGATTATTATTATTATTATCTATTTTTTCTTTTTTTTTTTTCCATTTTTATGCCTCCATTTTAGTAGCCTTCCCTCAGGATTTACAGTCATATAAACAAAATCACCTCTTTCACTGACCTTATCCTTCCAATCCCTCTCCAACTGCTCACTTTAGTGCCAGTGTAATTATCTCCCAAAAATAAATAGACAAATAGTACAGAGAGGCATGCAGAGAAACCATTTTGAAGTCTTGTCTGAACCTGTTAGTATTCTGCCAAATACCTCTGTAATGAAAGACATGCAGTAATAGTGGAATTCAGAGAAGAAGCAATCAATCAAGCTGCATAAATCTCTCCTTTCCTTCCTGCTGCGCTCATGTGCTTTTTCAGACAGGACACTCTTGACTGGTGTATTATAAGCCTTTGGGGCTTGGGTTTATGTGTTGGCTTTTCTATAAATTAGTCCATTAGCAAAGCTGAAAAAGGAGTTTCTGGAATGTGTGTTTAGGTTCATACAAACTGCCTAGAGACAGACAGGACTCAAATACTAAGTTTAGGGAAAACAAGGCCACCTCAAAGACCAACAAAGTGGCCATAAAAGGAACCTAACCACAATCAAGTCCTCTAATTTGTAAAATTATCTCACTCCTGTCAATTCAGAGCTTAAGAACACACATTTATGAAAGATAGGTCCCAAAACTAAAAGGTTGGTGGAAAGTGGAGCAAATACATGAGCTTACATCTCTAAAATGCATTTTATTTAAGAACCATGGGATGCTCTTCAGATGCTGCTTGAATCACTATTAGATTTGGCTACCAAAGCTCAAACCAACATTTCCCGTCTGGGATATTTAACTCTGCTGGGAGCCCAAGAAACAACAAAAGCCATGTTAGCCTCAACATGCCTCTATCACATTTTTCTTTTGAATCTTAGTGCTATAACATCTGTAATCTCTGGCTCTTCTTTTTCCTGACAAAGACAGATAATAATACTATCGAAGCAGTATCATCATTAGCCTTACAAAAATATCAAACATGCAAGCATTCTTGACACCATGCTATTGTGATGTATTGATGTGATGTATCAGAGAACAAAATGTTCAGTGTTACTGCTCCCCACCAAGATCACATGGTCCTCTTCCTTCATAACAGCAGTGGAAGGAACAGCCACAAGAAAAATTCATTTAATTTTGCTGTGCAAGTCAATTTCTAAACTGATTCTTTCATCCAGAAATGAAAAACAAACAGTTAAAAAAAAAATGCTCATCTTGCAGTCTCAGGACAACTTAGCAAAAGTACAATTTTATAGAAGTTGTTATCCTGTCTTTGGCCTCAGGCATATTTAGACCAATATCTTGCTCAATACAGATGAACGCTAAGAAACAAACTTCTAACATACACTGTGATAAAATAATTTTCCACTAAGGAAAGGCCTTTGAACCCCATCAAGTTAAATTTAACTCACTTCCTACTCTTCAGAAATTTCTTGAGAGAAGCTGCCAAACATTATCAATATAACAACTAAAAAAAGTCTAATTTTTCTAAGAACTTACATGATTATGAATTCACAAGCTTTCAGTTCTTAGTTAGATTTCAAATCGAAATTATTTTTCTGTTCAATTTTGAATATATAGTTTTCAATACCACAGAACATCCCATATGTCCAGATTCCCTTTGAGGTAAGAAGGGGAACATGAGCAGCAAGAACATCTCCCACAGCCCACTCCTGGAAAAGCTGGCAGCCCATGGCTTGGACAGGAGCACTCCTTGCTGGGTTCAGAACTGGCTGCATGGCCGGGCCCCAAGGGTGCTGGTGAATGGTGCTGCATCCAGCTGGTGGCTGCTCACCAGGGGTGTCCCTCAGGGGTCTGTGCTGGGGCCAGTCCTGTTCAATACTTTTATTGACAACAGGGATGAGGGTATTGAGTGTTTCATTAGTAAATTTGCAGATGACACTAAGCTGGGAGTGTGTGTGGATCCACTGGAAGGTGGGAGGGCTCTGCAAAGGGACCTGGAATGGTTGGATAGATGGGCAGAGTCCAATAAGATGGAGTTTAACAAGTCCAAGTGCCGAGTTCTGCATTTTGGCCACAATAACCCCCTGCAGCACACAGGCTGGGGATGGTGTGGCTGGACAGTGCTCAGGTGGAAAGGGACCTGGGGGTGCTGGTCCACAGCCAGCTGGACATGAGCCAGCAGTGTGCCCTGGGGGCCAAGAAGGCCAAGGGCATCCTGGCCTGTGTCAGGAACAGTGTGGCCAGCAGGAGCAGAGAGGTCATTCTTCCCCTGTACTGGCACTGGTGAGGGCACACCCTGAGTGCTGTGTCCAGCTCTGGGCCCTCAGTTTGGGAAGGACCTTGAGACACTTGAGCGTGTCCAGAGGAGGCAACGAGGCTGGTGAGGGGCTGGGAACACAAACCCTGTGAGGAATGGCTGAGGGAGCTGGGGGTGTTTAGTCTGGAGAAAAGGAGACTCAGAGGTGACCTTGTCACTCTCTGCAACTCCCTGAAGGGTGGCTGTAGCCAGGTGGGGGTTGGTCTCTTTCTCCAGGCAGCAACTGACAGAATGACAGGACACAGTCTCAAGCTGCGCCAAGGGAAGTTTAGGTTGGATATTAGGAAGTAGTTTTTCACAGAAAGAGTGATAAAATATTGGAATGGCCTTCCTGGGGAAGTGCTGGAGTCACCATCGCTGGATGTGCTTAAAAGAAGATTGGATGTGGCACTCGGTGCCATGTTTCATTGAGGTGTTTGGGCATAGGTTGGACTCAGTGATCTTTAAGGTCTCTTCCAAACTAGCCATTTGTGAATTCAGTGAATTCTGTGAAGTCTTATTTGTCTTCTCTTTCAGCTACACAGCTGCCCTCTCTCGATGGAAGCTTGGAGAGCAAGAGGAACGCCATCACCATCCTTTTTAACAGCTTGCAGCATCCCTAGATTAGGTGGTCTGCAAAAAACCTATGATAAAGAGGCTTTCCACAATAATTTAAGCTATGCTGCTCCAAAAGGTACAGGTAAGGAGTAAACCCAGGTGGTCTTTTACGTCTTCTTGAAAAATCCTGAAGTTACTAGAGAAACAAAATGCAGCTTCACCCCCCAGTGAATTTCAGAATAACTCATATAAAATTATAAAAATAAAATGTATTTACACTGATATACCTATTTAAACTTGAGTATTTTATAAGTCAATTAAAAAACAGCCCCATTTTAACCCTAGATCTGCAGCTGGTCAGAGATAGATTAGCATAGATAAATTTCCAAGAAATGTGAAATATAAAAATGATAATCATTCAAGAGGCTAATTGGGCAACACGTGACTCAGCAATTTTTTTTGTTTTTGCAATGTGGGTTCTAACAAAAGTAATAAAGCAGTGATATTACATGCACTCTAATGCCCATTTAACACTACCAGTTATTGATAATGTGTAAAGGTCTACCTAAAACATACACTTGCACATTTTAGTGGGATGTATTGACCTAACCCCTTTGAGGGTCTGGAGTACTGGTTGCAGAAACTGGTTTCCACTGTTCTGCAATAAGTTAAAAATACTTCCTGGTCATAGGTTTGATCTTAAAGAATTGATATCTGCATCTGCTCTTTTCTTATTATCTCTACCTAATCCATATGTGGATCTATTAGGGATGTGGCAACAAATTTCAGCTCTTTCCCCAGCAAAAGTTATAGACCCTGGTGCTTTGCTGCATTTCTCAGAAGCTTCAGACTCTGCTTTCTACTGATATGCTGCTAGTGAATTAATGCTTCTTCAGTGGAAAAGAAATAAAGAAGTAAATTAGCTAAAATTTTTCATTAATATTCCGTTTGTGTCTCCAAAGAGAACAAATAAGGTGCTGGACAGAAGACAGAAATAAATATAGCTGCGTTCTACCGCATTAGTAAAGCACTCTGTTTATCACAGCTGAAGGGACAAACACTGGCAATGTTTCTAAGCTGGGAAAATTGGAGAATGTAAAAAGTGCATCAGGATTGTATTTTGTTACTATATCGTTGGTGGAAGACCATGCTCTGTGAAAACAGGAATCAAAAATGGTTTCTTCTGTTCTTGTGGACTCACTGTGAGGAATTACTCATTAATCATAAAGAATACAGAACAGAGGCATTTTGTGAAACAGAGTCATCTGTTTTGTAAAAGCTTGCTTTTGATGAAACTGTGTTGCATTCCAATGGTGTAACAACATTTTGTACCAGTGGAGGATTTATCCCACCTTTTTTACACTCTTTTCTTTTTTTTCTTTTCTTTTTTAATATGTTATTCGGCATCTTCCACCTGCACAAGTGTTCTATCGACTCCATGCATTCACAGGTATTCTATCCTCCCTATGATTATTTTAGTACATCTGCATATTTCACTGTGTTTTGTTGAGGTTTATTCTTCGTTATATATTTGGTCCTGACTTGCAAATTACCACAGAAAGATAAAGAGCTGTTTAGAAGTTCAGTGTTATCAGCCTTGAGTTGGAGTCAAATGCACCACAGTGTGAAGAAGGAACAAGTATTTCCTGTCAATATGTAGAGCAAATCTGGCAGGAAAAGCCTTCATCTCTCAGCCACAGGCAAGTTGCAAAAATTGTATTCAGGATCTTTGCCTTAAAGCCCAACTAGCCCATCTAAAATACCAGTTGCCACATATTGGGCTCTGACTGATATTTGAAGGAACAGAACTGACAGGGCGTTAGGAGTGCAAAGCTTTTCTGAGTGGCCGTAACAATCCTATGAACTCATCTTCTTCTTGTGTTGGCCTAATAATTTTGTGTTCTCTTTATCTGGACACAACTGTGTGCATGGTTTGGCTTCTTCACTGACCCACAGCATTGAAGGCCTGCGTGTACCCCAGTACAGCAATGCTTACAGAGGGGTCCCCAGATACTTTGCAACACGAGCAGATGCATACTCCACATATTTAGCAGAGACAGTGGGAGGCTGAGGTCTAGGCACCAGGGGTGTTGCTAATCCAGTAGACATGTGTGGAGAATCCAGCTGGTGAATTAGGGAAAAGCAATGGGATGTTGATAGCAGGCTTGCAAAGAGTTTTGGCTCATTCCAGCTTAGCGCATAAAAAACTCCTGCACTTAAGCAGGACTGGAACTTCTGCTGTTGAGGAACGAATTTTTGACCCTTGCAATGCCAAAAGTAATATACCTATTTCAAAACCAGCAACTATTTGAAAGCACTACACTGACCTGCAGCTCTGTCTCAACTCTTTTGCCTAAAAAAAGCTCAAATTATTCCTTTTCCTTCCTCTAACAAAAATCTCACCTCTTTTTGTCCCACTTTATATGAGAATTTCTCTCCATGACCTGACCAGTTTATAACCACAGAATATATGAATTTCCACAGTTCATGACATACAGAGAAAATTAATATTTTGCAAAGCATAGAACTGAGCTCACAAGACATTTTCTCTTAGTCATGTACTTTAATATTCTGCCTCTAAACCACCTTAGGTATATGAATCCTGGGAAATGGCATATCTGGGAATTGCTAGGGGCCAAACTCTGCTGTCAGCCACTACACTGTAAAAGGTATGTGCACATGACCTCTCCTAGACTAACACAGCCACAATCCCATCAAGATTTTTATTGTTGCAATATTTCGTTCTCTCTATAACTCCTCTGCCACACAATGCACAGCTGCCTTGAATAAGCTGCATGCACAATGCTTGCTGCTTATTACTTTCCATAATCTTTTTCTTTTTGTCATGGGTAATGAAGCAATGAACCTGCAGCGTCTTTCCTAAGTGTTTTATAAAGATACAACACAGTGTCACAATTACAGTAAGCAAAGGGGGAAAATGGTGTGAATGCACATATTATATTGCCTACAACAGCTTGCAGAATTATCAGTTCTCTCAATTTTCTTTCACTACCTCCTCCTTCATCTCTTCATTAAGTCAGTGAGCTTCTTATGACCCTCTCTACCCTTCTGCTATGAATAAATGGCAAACCTCTTCAAAAGCTTGGTACTGAAAAATTCTGTTTTCTCAAACACTAATGTTCATGTAACCTGCTGGGCAATGTTTTGTAAAAATAATGATGAAATATTCATGGGAGTATGATGACAACAAATAAATGGAGCAAAGAGAGCCACAAAGTAAGACAAGAGGTCATTTATCACATTCTTCTAAGCCAAAAAATGAAATAACAAGCAGCCTTCTGAAGCCTGCTGGGTGAAGCATGAGCCCTCAGTTAGGCCTATCAATATCAGACTCATGTCTATTGCCACAGCAAATCAATCTCCTGGCCTCTGCTTGCTTCTTACTATGATAGCTACCACTTTAAAATCTCCTGGGTATACCAAAACGGATAGACTTTGCACTATGAAAAAGTCTTTCTCTAGATAAGGCTGAATAATAAGATATGTAGAAGACTGATAGTTCAAATCCAAAATATGAATGAAAAAATATTGCCATGGAAATTACTCAGAAATCAGGATAACAGCTCTTGCGTCTTTGGCTAAGTCTCAAAGAAGGGGAGTGGCTAGTTTCAAAAAGATATTCAAAAGTTTATTGACCCATACTTCTTTCAGTTTTGGGAGAGCAAAAAATGCCAGCAGGGTATTTTTTTCTAGAAATTGATAAAATTTCGCTGTTGCCAGATAAAAAATGTTGGACTCCAGTTTTACGTATTGATTTCCCCTCCCTCAAAGTAGATTGAAAGGACTGAGCAATGAGGATGGTAACAGTTTTACAATGGCTTTACAAAGGCATAAATGACTTTAAGCAAAGACCATGTCACCTGACATGCAGACCATAGGGAGCTGGCTGTCCTTGTCCTTCCCACTGCAAAGTCACAGCATTTTGATCGTGGATTTGATTCATTCCGTTCATTCCTTAAAATGATAAAATGTTTTAGTAAAGAAAAGACTGAAAATTCCATCTGCTATAATATAATCAGAGCTGTGCTGATATGATACCTTCAGTTGCACTTTTAAAAAAATGCTCTATTGTTCTCTGCTTCATAAAGTCATAGAGCACTTCCCAGAGCACTGGTGGGACATGGGGGCCCCAGAGGGCCCCTTATTCATCCCCTGCACAGAGCAGTAGCTCAGCACTTGGTTTGCTACACCTCCAACAGTGGAGACCACAGGGCATGCAGGGCAGCTTCTCCAGGGCTTGGCTGCTATCTTTGGAAAGCAAAAGTAGTTTCTTGCATTTAGCCAAGAACTGCAATGAGGAGCTTGTCCCTGTCTCATTGATGCCGTCTCCATTGGCACTGGGGTGATGCTGGGTGCCCTGAGGCTCCAGATGAGCTGAGCCCAGGCCCACAGCCTTGGTGTCACCTACAAACCTGACAGAGTGCTCTTGTGACTTCCCCTGCTCACTGCTGGAAGCAGTAACCAGAAAAGGCCACAAAGAAGATCCTGAAAGACCCCATGTGCCCTGAGCCCTTAGGCAGATTTGGCCTGGTGACCAACACCTCTCCTCTTGGCCAGTCAAGTAGGGTTTATCCACCCAGACTCTAATCTCTAGCATGGATTCAAGGACATTGTGGGATACTGTTGGAAACCTTGCTGATGTTATACTCCTGGTATATATTATACTCCTTGTATATAGCATGCTGATGTTCTTCCCTTATCCACAAACACTTTATTACACAAGGTAACCTGCTCTCAGACCTGATTCACCCCCAATCCCAATCACCTTTTATTTCATGCTGCAAGGGATGTGCTCCAAATGAATGCATGCCATGATTTTCTCAGGAGACAAAGTGAGACTTGACTGCCCTGGGGTTCCCCAGATCATCTTTCCTCTCCTTTTTTAAAGACAAGTCTGATGTTTGCCTTAGTTCAGTTGCTGGGATTATCCCCAAACTCTCCATAGCCTTACAAAAATGCTTGAAGGTGACCTTACCCAGCCATAGCCCAGCTCTCTCAGCAGCCTTAGGTGCAGCCTTTGGAGTTCCACAGCCTTGTAGGTGTTGAGTCTGTGCAAGTAATCTCTGACTCAACCTTCATACACTAGCTGGCTGTTCTTACCCTCCGTAAGTTCTGTCTCAGGGGAGTCCACCAGCAAAGAGTGAGGAAAAGACAGCATTGGGCACATCTGTCTTTATCTATACCTCTTTTCATAAAAACTGACTTCCTGATTTAGCCCACATTTTTCTTGTTTAGCCTTTCACTATTGATGCAGAAGCATGACTGACAAGATTGGATTTTGATATTTATTTTGCCCAAGATGAAACAGAAATGACTGCTGTAAAAACAAAGAATGACAAATTCATTGGTATTATCTCTCAATGACAAGTTCTAGATAATGCTGAGAGTCCATCATGCACTTGCATTACACAACAATTACTATGGAAGTGTCCCTTCAAGCTGCTCTTTAATGAACAAAGAATCCCTTCTCCTATAGAGAAATTATTCCTGCAGACTTACAGTTTATCTAAAAGGAAACTTCTTTCCCATTTTCATTCTTTTTCCTTATTTTCATTCCATACAGCAGTTTTATCATATCATGCCTTTCTTTCAATTGAGATCCCTTGAGATGTTCTACCAGGAGATTACCATACTTAGACTTGATGTTCCTAGGAAAACACATCAATGTAACATTTCTGAAAGGCCAAGTTTTTTCCTGTTGTCCCTTAGGAGACAATATCACTTCGTCCTATCGTTGTTTAAATGTACCAAGAGCTTTTTGGCACTGTGCCGGAACAGAGCTGTCAAGATTGTAAATTCAAGTTATAACCCAAGGAGTGTTCACAATTTTATCTTATCCTGAGCTGCCTAACATCAAAAGAAATATTGAGAACACAACCAGCCTTCTGCATCCCTGAAATATGCAGCTGCAGAAGCCTCTGATTTAAAGGAGTTGAAAGTACAGCAGCTGTTTTAGGAAAAGTTATAAATGAAACTCTGCTCCTTGCACTCACAAGCCTAGTTAAGTCCACATGGTAAGACTTTGTGTCAAAAGGACCCACTCTAAAAGGCAGAATGGAGACATATGAATAAAAAACATACTGTGACACTGCAGCACTCATTTCCTTATTGCTGCCATTCCCCCTCTTCAAGCATCAGTGGGCTGAAGCCATATGATGCTATCAATGATGTTTGTAATCCAAACACATGGAGATGGAACTGCCATAGACATCTAGTAAACTGAGCCCCAAACCTCTTGAAAACTTAGCAAGCCCTCTAAATTCTCAGTTTATGGCTTGACCTATTTAATGGAAACAAAATTTGAATCATACTTAGAGTAGCCATGCTTAGATGCCATTGCCTTGTACAGACATTTTGTGAGGTACAACTTACTGTCCATAATTCCTCATAAAAATTCACTCTTTTAATTACAATTTTCACATCCCAAGGGCTTGAGCCTACACTAACTGATAATCATCCCAAAAGTAATTAAAAGCGTAGAGGACAACTGACCTCTGGATGACAATTCCATTCTGTGGCATACACAGTTTTGAAAAGGGATTTTGGTCCCCTGCTGAATAACAACTACTCAGAATCTTCTTATAAACACAGAAATGCGCTGAAATGCATTATTTTAAATTGGATTTTCAGGTTTTCCAATTCAAGTATGCATGTCTTTGACTGGGACATGGGCCAAGCTTGGAAAAGTCCCAAATGAAGGACTGTCTGAATTTTTCATGTCAGATAGCTCTGAATGAGATAGATGAGGGATATAAATGTATTGTCTATATTTCATATTTTCAGTCTTACTGCACTGCTCTTGAGAGGCAGTATCTCCTGGTCTGTTCTCCTTCCCTACATTAACATGAAATAATATGCATCAGAGAAACATCATTTGGTCATAAACTTACTACCTGATTCTACTACTCCCTGCGTATTGTAAAATGTAACATGTAAAATATATGTGTGTAGGAACCAAGTAACTTTATGTGGGTTTTGCAAATGATGTAATGGCAAAGGCACAGGCATATAATCTAAAACATTCCTCATGGGTTTCCAAAAGCCATATGGGGGTGTGTGCCAGTTACTGCAGTGCTGGGCTTATCTAAGGTGTCCTCAAAGGTGTGAACAAGAGTGTTGACACCACCTCTCATCCCTCCAGTAAAGGAATCTCCACCCGACATCATGGGAGAAGCGTCCTGGCACTGGCACTCCCTAAAGGTGGTATGGTTTCACCAAAAGGTCTTCCAGGGCTTCAGTCCCTGCAGTTAAAACCAGTGCTCACTGTTTCCCAAGGAACTGGGAGTTTGTGACTACCCAGTACTGAACTCTGAGTCTTGCTGACCCCACAGCCGAATGCAATAGTAAAACAGTGCATGGGAAAGAATCTGCAAGCTGTGCAGGGCTGGCCCACATCTGCTTTCACCTTCTGCTATCCTGCAGTGTGGTTGTGCATCCCACACAGTGCATCTCCACCATCCTGCTCCCAGAAAGCTGGGCCCACCCATGCCCCACACAGCAGGTTTCTGACATCTCTACATGTGCACCTCTACAAGGGATTTCCTTTTCAAGGATTCTGTCAAAATGCCTGCATCTCTGTATTGTAGTGTTAAAACCAGTGCCTTAAGGTTTTGTTATGAGGAAGAGTTCATGGTCAACGACAGGCACTGTTCCCAGAGATGCTCACTATTCCCATACTTCAATGCATCCAAGAAGTTAGGAGTGTTTAGGGGGTCTCTGTTTAAGGATAAAAGCACACTTAGAATAATGGACTTAAGTTTCGCAAGTCCCAATGCTTCTGACTACTTTCATCTCTCTGAATTCTTTATTCCTGAAACTCTGACATTTTCAGCACAATACTTTTGGCATTATCATATACTGCTGTCACATTTACAATTTATACAGCTTCGTACACAATGAATAGAAGGTAAGATGTAAGTAGCTATATCAATGATAAGCACATTTTTGATGTATGTTTAGCTGTTTACTGTGTCATAAGGATATAGTAGGAAAAAAAACCTGAATGGTTATAATTGTGCAATAGATAATATTGCCCAAGTCTCTATTAATTGCACTGCACACCTTATACACTCTAAGATTATAATTTAAAGGAGAAAAAAGCAAAAAGCTATTTTTTAAATTATGTCCGAATGTTTTAAATGATCTTTTGATTTTATTGGAACCAAACATAAAAATACACTAGTTCTTAGGTAGTGCCAGAGCAGTACTTTTTAAAGATAGTATGCTTTGTCTCTCCTTGGTTCACAAGTTTCATATAGAGATGAAAAAGACATGTTTCAGCTCCAGAGTGATTAGTGGAAGGTGTGCAGGTCCACAGCCCTGTGTCAGGTCCCTCTCCTCCATCAGTTTCTTATCGTATTTCTGTTGAGTTGACAATAGGACTGTGATCCCAGCGAGTAGATCTGCATAATGCCAACACAGAATAATGGTAGCAGTGTATCTGGAATGTAAAGCATGGTATTAAGATTTCCCAGTGGGACAATCTGTCCCCCTCCCAGCAATTCTATGCATCGGAGCAACCCTGAACATACTTAAAACACACAACACATTTCAGAGAATGTCATAGGGCTTCACCAGGTTGGTGGATGATGAGATTGGACAAATGATAAGCTGGATTAGTTTTGCAATTGTTCTTTCGAATTCCTGTTAGAATGACGAATCAGCAAGCAAAGCCCGTACTTAAATGATGTCTGGGTAAATGCATGTCCTCTGGAAATTAAAATGCAAGATCAAAATAGCATTAATTATTCTTTTATAAAAATAAAGAGGTAGCAGAAATATACAAATCCAGTGCCACAAAATGCATCAGTTGTTTTAGAATACACAAATTATCAGAAGCTCTGAAAATACCAGGACTCAAAGTTGAAAATGCGATCGTAGATCAAATAACTAGTTTCCCAGAACTTTTCAAGTTGGAAACCTGACTATCCCAAATTATGTCTCATGGTTAACTTTTTCTTTTCTTTATATCTCGTAAATCAATTTTTTTTTTAAATCACAAAAAAATACAGATTAATTAAAGTATGCCCCTGCTGCCAAACTCACTGTCGTAGAAAGAAATTATAAAAACACAAGTAGAACTAGTCTTCAGACATGTTAAAGCATGAAAAAGCTTCACATGTCCCACATTACAAACATGCTCAGCCCTTGGGCACTACTGATCTCTTCTGACAGGCAAATCACAATTTAAGCTCCATGACAGGTCAATTTATGGTGTTTCAATGAGTAAAGCCAAACACTGTAGGTTTTTTTCAAGGCCTTATAAGTTTGACTTACTTCAGATGAAGTTCTCACCTAAAATAAGACCACGAAGAGAAGAGCCCTTCTTCAGCAGCAAAATTCTGGCTGAGGTTTCTAGCTGGAACATGGAACAGCTCTTCTGTACAAGTTCCATGATAGCATACACACCACACTGCTCAGGACCACTCACATCTAAATTCCTGCTCTCAAAAAATAGCAAAACTAGATTCCAGCCCAAAGATGAAGCAGACCTTCACAGCCAGGTAAGTTTTTGCATGCTTCAGTTATTTGGAAGAGAGCTGATCACAGAATCACAGAATAGCTGTGAGCTGGAAGGGACCTTTAAAGGTCATCTAATACAAAATCCCTGCAATAAGGAGGGGCATTTTCAACTAGATCAGGGTATTCAGAGCCCCATCCCACTTGCCTTGAAGACTGTATCCTTGAAGGATACAGCATTGACCATCAACCACCTTTCCAGGCAACCTGTGCCAATGTTTCACCACCCTCATCATAAAAAATTTCTTCCTTAAATCTAGTCTGGATCCATCCTCTTTTAGTTCAGAACCATTACCCCTTATTCTACCACTACAGGCCCTGCTAAAAAGTTAGTTTCTATCTTTGCTATAAGCCTCCTTTAAGTTTACTGAAAAACCATAATAAACTCTCTCCAGAGAGAGAACCTCTTTTCCAGGATGAACAAGCTCAACTCCCTCAGCCTGTCTGCACAGAAGAGGTATTCCATTCCTCTCGTAATTTTTGTCTCCCTCCTTGGGACACACTAGAAAGGATCTACATCCTTCTTGTGCTGAGGGCCCCAGATCTGGACACAATACTTCAGGACTGAGGGTCTCACGAGGGCAGAGTAGATGGGGAGAATCCCACCTTGACCTCTTGGCCATCCTTTTTTTGTTGCAGCCCAGGATGTGGCTGGATGTGGCTAACAATGGTCTGATCTGTGCCATCTCTGCAAGCTGTGCTGACTGGCCCCTGCTCACGACATAGGTATGTGTTTTAAGGGAAGAGGAAATTATTAACTGACCAAAATTTGTCAGTTAATAATTTGTCATGTTTTGACAATGTGCTCACTTAGTGTTCCTCTTATAAAACTAGTGTGCTCAGACAATAGTCCCTGTAAGGAAACATGTGCTTTCACTGTTCATGCTCTGCTGACACTGAATATTCAGCATTGCAAATTCATCTCACAGCCACTCAGCTTACATGGAGCCTGATCAGAAAGCGAACAAAAGCCTTGCCCTTCACTTCAGCAGACTTCCAGTTGGACTGTTTCACTGCTCTGTTTGTGCTCCTGGACCAGACTGTCATACAGCACCTTTCAGGCCAGAGTGAATGTTTTTATTGCAGTGCTATATTATCTGGAGGAACAAGTTTTATAATGAAAGCACTGACTGTGACCCTTAACTAAAATACAGCTTTAGATGCTGCTACTGCTCTGCCTTAACAAGTCTCCTATCAACTTCACAGCAGTAAAGAAGAAAAAGCCAAGTATCATGGTGCTGTCAGGGAGCATTTCCCTCATGGTCTTGCATATACTACTTTTATTCAACCTATCTTTGCCAGATTTTAAACTCTGTTTCACATCCTCTCTGAATACTGCTGCTGTTGTCATGGCACTGTAACTTCACTTACTCCTTGAGATACACCAGCCATTAGATTTATGTCATCTTTAATTTGCCTCTCTGTATACAGCTCATAGACTGATTTATAGTTTTAAATAATCTCTAATCATCAGCACCTACATCCAGGCCATTATATTCCACTTGTAAATCACAGCTAAGTCTGGCCTCTCCAGCTGTACTGAGTAACTGCTCTGCATCTCTGCACTGACTCCAAACAGGTCTGAGTGGCCAGGCCCTGAAGAGGTCTCACCTTCCCCTCTTCTGCCACAGGCTTTGCTATTGTGTGCGTCTGAAAGGGAGAGAATTGTGCAGATTTAGGAAAATTATCCCTGGACTGGATCTCAAGGCTCAAGCCTATAATTCAGCGCTCTGCCTGTGCTTGTCCATTATGCAGCATGAATAAAGCATTACAGGGAAAGTAGACTTTGAAAGCCCTGGATGTTTCAAGTGCCTCCTGCCAGCCAGCCCTCATTGCTGATCCATCATTTCACAGATGAAGCACTGCAGAGAGCTGTCCGTATTGCTGCCACTATGATGAATGAGGCAACCAGCTACAACTTTCTCAAACAATATATTGAGCTCATCTATTGTCAGCATTTATAACATCCCATTCCCCAGGCACTCACATGCAGCTACCACTTTACCAGTTGCTTTGTTTATTTGAACTTGCTGGAGGGGTTCTTGGAGTAAACAGCTTATGATTAGAAGTACAGGGAGTGGCTCGTAGATAAGAAAGTAGACATAAGCCTTTTTGACAGTCATTGAGCTACAGAGAAAGATGCTCAGAGACCACATTCTTGGCCATTTTAGCCATTGCAAACTATATTCTATTTTACCCAGTAATCATACCTTCCATTGCAAAACATATTAACTACAGAATTATATACAAGACTAGGTTTTATAAACTCCTCATCATTGTGGTATCTATTTCAATGATTTCTTAAAGTATTGTTTTCACAGTAGGACAGGCTTAAAGCTTTTCCACTAGCTTATCATCCACTACTCTCCTGTATCCAGTTGTGGAATATTAGCAAGCTGGAATAATACACTGATCCCAGTTCTAAACAAGGGAGTTTCCAAGCTGAAAATAATTGGACCCTGGGGAAAATTACACTTATGCTTTCCCTGGTCCTAATTTCCTCTACACACCTGGTTTTGATTGTGACTGAAAAGGGAATCCTGCCTTAGATCTTTAATCTTATTCACCATGACCATTTTTATAGTCTTTGCAATAAGGAAAATTATCTGTGTCTCTGTCTACTGACATACTGCAGCATATGTGTATCCTTTTACAGTTTTATGGAATTATCAAGTGACACAATGATGCACTGATAAACTCATTGGCATGGCTGAAATATTGAAGTCTTTCAAGTTTATGTGAAGAGAATTTTTTTTTACAGTAAAAGTCTTACAAAATTACTTTTTGCATATGCTTCTCCCTGAAAGTTTGTTGCAAGACAAATACAGGAAACCAGAGGATCAAGCCCAGACAGCATGGGTTTAGGAAAGGCAGGTCCTGCCTGACCAACCTGATCTCTTTCATGACCAGGTGACCCACCTGGTGGATGAGGGAAAGCCTATGGATGTGTCTAGCTGACCTTCAACAAAGCCTTTGACACCATCTCCCACAACATTTTCCTGGAAAAGCTGGCAGCCCACAGCTTGGACAGGAGCACTCTTTGCTGGGTTAGAAACTGGCTGCACAGCCAGGCCCAGAGAGTGGAGGTGAACGGTGTCACGTCCAGCTGGGAGCTGGTCACCAGTGTTGTTCCTCAGGGGTCAGGAGGCTCCGGGGGCCAGTCCTGCTTAATACCTTTATTTATGGTTTCGGTGAGGGGGTTGAGTGCATCTCACTGGGTTCACAGGTGACACTACACTGGGTAGAAGTGCTGACCTGCCAGAGGGCAGGAAGGCTCTGCAGAGGGATCTGGACAGGCTGGATTGATGGGCCAAGGGCAAAGGTGTGAGGTTCAATAAGGCCAAGTGTCAGGTCCTGCCCTTGGGTCACAACAACCCTGTGCAGTGCTACAGGCTGGGCAGAGTGCCTGGAAAGCTGCCCAGCAGAAAAGAGGACTTGGAAGTGCTGGTCAACAATGCCTGTACAGCAGCCAGGATTGTGTCCTGGTGGCCAAGAAGGCCAGTGGCATCCTGGCCTGTATCAGCAATAGTGTGGCCAGCAGGAGCAGGGCACTTCTTGTCCACCTGCACTCAGCACTGGCAAGGATGCACCTCAAGTTCTATGTCCATTCTGGGTCCCTCAATATAGGAAGGACCTGGAGATGCTGGAGCATGTTCAGAGATGAGCAGTGGAGCTGGAGAAGGGTCCAGAGAGCAAAAGCTAACAGAAAAAAAACTGAGACAGTGGGATTTGCTCAGCCTGTAATAAAGGAGGCTCATGGAAGACCTTTTTCTCTCTGCAGCTACCCGAGAGGAAGCTGTAGCCTGGTAAAAGTTAGTCTCTTCTCCCTGATAGCCAGTGACAGGACAAAAGGACACCACATGAAGCCATACTAGAAAAGGTTCAGGTTATGCCTGAATTTTTTCACAGAAAGAGTCGTCAAGCATTGGAAAAGGCTGCCCAGAGAGGCAGTGGAGTTCAAGAAAGGATTGAATATGGCACTTAGTGCTAAGGGTTTTTTGAAATGGTGATTCTTTTTTGTGAAAAGTTAGACTTGACTTGGAAGTCTTGCATCCTTAATGATTCTATGATCGTACATTTTGCTCAGGTGAGCAGAGTAAGCACATATTTATTAGTTCCATTTATAAATAATAGCTTCAGAAAAAAACCTGAAATAATTAGTGATGTAATTCCAGCTACAGAGTAATATTTTGCTGTATAATACTAGAAGCTCTACAGCAGATCTCAGGTCCCTTAACTCCACTGTTATGACCTCCCACAGCTGCTTTCAGATGCAGCCATTACCCACAAGTACAGAATGTGATGTATTTTGTCTTTGCTGTGGGTATATGTAAGACAGAAAAAGAGGAAACTGATCAACAGAGGTTTGATTTCCTGATACTGAAAATAATCTGATTATAACAATAGTAGCAGCTAGCCTTCATTTCTCATCAGTTTGGGGGTTTTTAAGAGAGAGATGTTGAACTTCTGCTCCCCTGTATCACAGTACTGAATACCTTGTTGGAAAATGTCTCTGTTTGTCAAGATGAGACATGAGGGTGACAGTTACCCCTGCTCAAGCATATCTCTGAGTCACTCCTTCCTGCCCTGCTTCAGACTACATTTATGTCCTCATCCAAGCAGAATCAAACTTTGTAGCTGGAAGCAGGAAGATGTATGGGCCCATCCTTCCTGGAGAAAGGAGAAGAAAAAAAAAGTAGCTACTTTTTCTTTGATCTTCAGAAGGATATGAAAAGGACTCAATAGCAAATACAACCCAGAAACCCAAAAACCTGATCTACCTGTGTATGAGATCTGCTGTGTTCAGGCTGGGATCATTGTCACTTTGTTTCAGTTTGCTCTATTCTCCCTGTCCCTGACCCTGGGCAAGCAGTTGGAAAACACACCCGCTATTCTCCTACCTCTGCAACTGCTGCTGGTAGCCAAGGGTCACTCTACCTTACACAGCTCTTGCAAGAATTGCCAGGGCTTCTCCAAAGGCATCCCCACGACAATAAATTAGGCCTTTTCATAATGCTGAGAAAAAATACTTCTGTAGCAGGCAAAGAAGCACTAATGATGAATACCTGCCATGCAGCCGAAATGAGGCCACAGGAATGAATGCCCCAGAAGGTGCCTTAAGAAAATAACAAAAGCCAATTAGTGCTGCACATGTCTTTCACAGGGTTTTGCAAACCTGAAGTACATACAGTGCCTTATTCTGCCAGTTGAGCATCAACAATGTCTTTCTCCTCAATAACTTCCTTTGAGATACAGAAAGAAAACTTCCCCAGTTTTAAGACTCCAGACAGATTAAGGCTGAGAATTATCTCTCTAAGTGATGCCTTTGATGAACCCCTTAGGATCACTGTGACACCATGTTCAGGGTCCTCACACCATGCACAGATTTCACCATTTTGAAAAACCAACATTTCCTACCCAAGACAAAATCCTCCGTCCTCAGAAGCAGGCTGCTCCTCCACTGACTGCCTGCTTGGTGTGTCTGGTCTGAAGCCAAATGTATGCACACCATGCGCCTCCAGCTAAACAAGATGAAACCCCATACCAGATGCTGGCCCAAAAGCACACATCCGATGGGACAGCAGAGTAAAGAGCACTGATATGACATGATCCAACCTGTTTATTCATTGTCATTTCTCTTCAGCGAACACTCCACCAATTCTCTGGAATAAAAGCTGCAGGAGAGGCTTGTAAGGTCTCTCCCCACAGGTGGAAGATTAACATTTTTCTAAGAAATGTTTAGCTAATTTTCCAGGCACTGATATATTAAATGCCCCAGTGCCTTTTTAAATGTTCTGAGCCTGACAGTTACCATGCATACCTCATCCACCTGCTGGTAGTCACAAGCACTATTTTCTGCTCTGGCACAGAGCTTGGGTTTTCCTCTTCAAGTCTATGGTTTCACCATCTCCATGGCAGTTTGAAAAGTACCAGCACCACTCCTAAATAAGCCCAAGATTGTTTAGGTGCTGTCTATTCTGCAGATGCCAAGGAAAGAATGATTACAGCCCCTCCCTGAGGCAACTCACTTCTGCCCTGGTTGCAGTGTGAATGTTGGCATTCAGTCCCTGGCCCAGTGCTCCTTCACAGCAGAAACAGAAGCCAACTGTACCCTCTTCTGCCTCACCGCTTGACACTTTGTCTGTAGACTTGTTAGGAATTCTGGGCTTTCCAAAGGAACATTCTTAGCATATTTTTTGCTTTTCGCACTTAAGATTACTCCTTCCCTTTTTTTCATTATTTATCTGCCTTACACTTGCAGTTTCCAAGTTGATTGCATATCAATGCTATCACTTGTATTGATAGCTGTGACATATGAGGCACCTCTTCAAGAGTTAATATGCAATCCACCATTATCTTGTGCGGCAAGGCTTAAGTTAATAATACCCCAACAGGTAACCTCTTCTGCATTTTTCTTATGGAACTTCAGAAAAGATTTTGCTGTGCTGGTCCATTAGGAGCTCTCCATAAATGTGTCCAATTGTTTTCTCTGAGAACAGTGGCTATTGTGTATACAGGACAGAAAAGTAATTACAACCTATATATAACACACAATGATGTGTTTACTTCTCTCATTTCTCACCAAAAGGTTAGCAACAAAAAGTTTCTGGGCTTAAATCAAGGAGAGCCGACATTCCTTTCAGTGTTCTGTACATGCACTTTCACTGAAATTTAAATCTAGTTGCTGTGCTTCTTTAAATCACACTTTTCCTCACTATACATAACCAAACCTGTGGTAGAGGGAACACCAGAAGTTTGTAAAACAATGTGGCTGCAGGCACAAACCCTTTTAGCATGAAGAAAAAGCCACAGAAGAGTTGCCTTTCCCAGCACTCACTAACTCCATCTGTCTGTGGCTACTTGCCACTGGCTTACACAAACAGTATGTTTCCACAGGGCAGGGTGCAGCAAGGCAGATTATAGCCAGACCTACCTCTTTTCACTGCATGTCTTCTCCTCTGTTCTGTGTACTTGCTCTGTAACTCAGCCCTTCATGTCACCAGCACAATATTCTTCTCCCAGCCCCCGAATAATATTATTTATAAGATATATAACTTATATATCCCACTTTACCACCCATCCCAACCTTATAACTTCACTTATGTGTGAAGCAGTAAGGAGTAACAAATAAATGTATTGGTTGGTATTTACACTGCATTTCCTATTTTTCTTCTGATGGTCAGTCTCTCAATGGGCTTATGAAAGAGTACTGTAAGGTTAGTGAATAGGAATGGATAGTGAAGTGGAATGGATAAATGTTGTTGCAAGAGTAGATTATGCTTCGCATTTCAAAGAATATGTCTACATAACATCTATCATCTTATCACAAGGAGCCTGCAGTTTGAGACTGTTTATTGTGTCTTGCAGGGGAAAGAATGTCATATGGAATATTACAGAATCATCTGGACAGAAGGTCCTCATGTCAGCCCTGTCCCCATCAAAATGACCCTTCTCTTGTTGCTACTGCTATCATTCCTGCACAGTACTAAACATCCATCACTACAGAGGAAATCAGTGAGGGCTGAAGTAACATGCAGTTACTGATGCTAATATCAACAGGAGAGAGTATAGATGCTATGACTTAATTCAGCCAAGAATTTGTTTTGCTCTAGTGTGAGGTCATGCACACTAACTGCTGCTCAGGTTCAGGATTCAAATTCCAGTTAAAGGAGTTATAGAGTTATCTGATCCCAGAAAGTAGAAATCACATTTTCTCTGCTTGTTGGGACAAAGACAAAACCTATCAGAAGATGTAGGAATTTCTGAGATTAAGAAAGTATTCACCTTTCCCTCACAAATGTCCTGCATTTCTGCACAAAGTCCTCACTCACCTGGCCAAAAGAAGGACAGAAGTGCAGGAACCTCCTGCTTGATGTTTTAGACAATTTTGTTCCTCCTTAAACAGAATTAAGCCTTCCTGAAAGATCTTTAATCAAAGGGTCAGCTGCAGTTATTTTCTTGAGATGGGAATCAGCCAACAGCCAGCAACAGTTTAAGTAGTTAGCCCAACAAATATGGTATTTTATTTTCCCTTTAAGCTCTAGGGAAACAGGCCTGGACAGCGGTCAGAGCAGTGGTCAGAAGTAAAGGGTATTTGGGATTCACACAACCAGATACTATTCTGCTTTAAAGAAAAGTAAATTAAAATACATATCTTCCAGGGTTTTTGAAAGAACAAAACAAAACAAAGCAAAAATTAAAAACAAGCAAATAAACAAATGAAAATACGAAACTTCCTGTTGGTGCCTGCTTCAGGAACAATGTAAATATTGTAATACATGGTAGAGATAATTCATGCTATTTATGTGTAAAATATTGTAAAATCCAAGCTATGTCTTTGACCACCCTGGCTGGGAGCAGAGTCTTATGTGGCTGTGGTGGTTTTTTCTCAAAATTCTATTTTGTTAACCATCCAATAAATCATTGCTAAATTTTCTTATAAATTTGGTTTCCGATTTAATCATTTATAACAATATGATCAGCTGCACACTGAAAGAAGCCTACTACCAAAGTACCTACAAACACATCAGCAGTGATGTGTGTTAGTGCATGTGCATGTGAGTATCATGACAGTAAAATATGTCTGTATGCCTGTATTTGTATAGATTAGTTACACACTGCACAACCTGCTGTACTGAAGTAGAACAAGGATAAAGGGAAACTGAGATGAGATGATTGAGATGAGATGAGATGAGATGAGATGAGATGAGATGAGATGAGATGAGATGAGATGAGATGAGATGAGACGAAGTGAGCTACCTCATCAGCTGCACCTAAGAGGGACAGAGAGGTTGCTCAGAAAGGTTCTCATGACAAGGGTGAAGACAATGGAGGCCTCATACTCCCTACAAAGGTCCAAGCCAGTGTCACATAGAGGAGTAGCACAGACTCAGTGCCTTCCCTGAGGCAGGAACTGCAAGGAGCTGGGCTACCAAGGACTATCAGAGCGGCCTAGGGCTGATGGGGGTGGCAAAGGTCAGCCAGCGCATGGCTCGCCGGAGATGGAGGGATAGGAGTGAGAGAGCAGATCAATCCTTGAAGAAGCATCCTGGCAAACAAGCCCCAGAATAGTGCTAATGGCTCAGCTCCAATGTCCACGAAAATAAATAATGAATAAGGAATTCCCTGAAGTAGGTAACCATGAAGGCAGCCAAGTGCTGAACAGAAGTGCATGCTTTGTTCACAGGCACGGTGGCTATTTAAGCCTTTCTTCCCTTCTGCCCTACAGCATTATTACAAATTAGATTCTATACCCTGAAACTGCAACAATAAAAGCCTTTTCTTTGCAATGTTATCCCAAAGAAGATGCAGAGAAATGGGTCATGACACCTTCAGCTGCAGAGCTAATCCATCATAATGTGCCATAGCTCCTACAAATTGCTGCCCCTGGCAGATCATGGCAGACGTTTCCAAATGTTCCCAGATGGCTAATACATAGCAATGGTTTGTAACCTGCCTACACTGGACCACCACAGCTGCTCCACTGAGTATTTTGGATATTGATGGATGCCCCTTTTGACCCAGAACACTGAACGTGTTTAATAAAGGAGTATTGCCACCAAAATCATTCCCTTCCCTTCTTTTTCCCCACATCCTGAATTTAAAGGTCAGAAGTAAAATCAAGCTCTATGAAAACTGTTTTCCTCATTTTAGGAAGATATATTTGTGCTTTCATCTGACAGCTCGGTTGAAACATTTTGTTCTATGCCAATAGAAAGGATGGTTCTGCCTATTAACAGGAAGTACACAAGTGAATGAATCACACCCTCTTCCCAGAAAGTATATAAGGTCTCTTTGTGATGGAGTACACATCTCCTGATTTCTCTGTCCCAAATCTAAGATCTATCTATTCTCTGACAAATGATTATATAGTGGAGTTTTTTTAGGAGCTGCTTCTTAATTTAATCTTTAAGAAAGACACAACTGCACAGAAAATAGCCAACCATTATTGATGCTTCACACTGTTTTAGTCATAGTAGTGTCTTTCCCTCATGGGTGGACACAATTTCATTTTCAAGTTCTCCCAAATAAACCTTCAAAATTATTCATAACAAAATAAATACTCCAAATACTAAGGTATGCCTGGGTGTGCATACATGCATTGGGTATATATTTATGTTTACATATGAGTTACAGACACTTTAAGAGTCCAATCTTCCAGCAGACTCCAGCAGATGGAGTTGAACCTCTGTTTTGTTATTCATTCTCCCCTCTTTAGAAGCCATATTACCTATTAGTACTAAATTTCCCTCATCTTCTATGCTCCTTTTTAGCTTCCCTTCCACATTATTTGCCCTTGGTATTGTTAACAGTATTCTCACTGACCTTTTCCTCACTCAATGATATTAAGGCTGAAGGGACTTCTAAATTTTTTTCTAATCTTCCACACTACCCAACCCAGAAAAACCTCACCCAGGTATTTTTACAAGAGACACTGTGACTAACACTTGGCTAAAATTTTATCCAATAAGCACTCTTTCCAAGAATAATCCAAGAATGTCACAGGTCAAAGAATTCACCATAGCCTTTCTGTGATAATGTTCTTCAGCTGTCAGTATTTTAGGATTGAAAGGAAAGACTTAATTCCATCCTGCTCCTTCCTATCTTCACTTTCTGTAAGCACTTATTAATTTTTCTCCTACATTTTTTAATATTCGTAGCATGTGTTTAATATTTTTCTGTTATATGCAACTATGTGTATTTCAGGAAACCTATGTATAGCAGGGAAAAAGAAGACTTTCTGTCAATACTGAAAATTCAAGAAAGAGGCCTCATTGTGAGAAAGAGAACCCATCCTTTGGCACTCTGTGCTTAGATCATTCTCATACTCTTTCCCAGGGAACAGGATATCAAGGCATCTAGTAATTTTATAAACAGCATAAGAGAAGTAAATTAAAGTAAGGTTTGAGCCAGGTAGGCACTCACCCAGCTTCATGAATGTTTGAGCAAAAATAGCTGGACAACTGTTCATTGATTTCCAGTAATTAAGACAGCTGAATTTCCAGTTGTTGTAATTTAACATAGCACTGTAACCTCCAGGGGAAAAAAAATCACCTGCTAGCTCTTAATGGCACAATTTTGAAGTTTGACCTCACATTCCTCCTCAGGCACATTTTTATTTCAAGGTGTTCATAAAATACTTCTACAAAGATGCATTAAATGTTACACATAAACAGAAAACATCATCTGAAAAATATGAGGCAAAAAGAACGTAGCAGCTCTACAGAATTGGAGGCCAGGCTTACAGTGAATATATTGAGCATGATTCTGTTCATTTCATTTCTATAGGTAAAAAAGAAACATACAGGCATTCAGAAACATGGCTACAGATAAGATAATCTTTGAATGCACCCTTGTCGTCTGGGAGCCTGTGTACAGTGTTGCATCATAAGATTTAAATAGAACTACTTAAAATAACCCAGGGGATCAATGAGATGAATCAGAAGAGAATGAGCTGAGAGTAATTTCACTGAGGGACTTTGTCTCCAGCAAGGCAAAGTGCTATTGCAGAATAAAAAGGAATAGTGTGCTCTACAGTTCCACAAAATAGGACAAAAAGTAACAACCTTAATGTCCGGAAAGGAAAATCCTTCTGTAGAAAGGATTAGACAGACAAGACATTAGTGTAAATCCTGCTGAGGGTAAAGATGGAAAAGAATTGGCACAGATTACTTGAAGATGACACACATCTCCATCACTGGGAGGTTTTAATAGGCCAGACAAACACCTGCCAGAACGGTGTGGGTGCACTTAATCCTGCATCAGGCACAGACATGGACTGATGACCCCCTTAGTCCTTTCAGCTCTGCTCTTTTGACTCTCATCTGAGCCAAAAATCAGCTAAGAAGGAAGAAACACTGGAGTCAACCACACTTACTCTCCCCAGTGAGTTCCAGATCATATCTGCTTGAATACATTTGTATGCTTCTATGGCAAAACCTTTTTGTACAGAAAACTTATAAAGCATTTCACATGGTGGCAAAATGCAGCTGTAAATGCAAATACAAGTAATATGTGGAGAAATATTATAATATAGCCCCAAGGTATCATCTGGAGTCCTATCTACTTAGTTTATTGACAAAAGTTGAGCTACTCTAAATTGTCATTGAAATGTCTTGTGACCTTAACTGCAAATTAAGCTGTGTTCTTACAACTTGGAATATAATTTTCAATCATTAAGGTTCAAGAGCTGAAATTTAATGTGTTTTTCTTTGATGGCTCATAGGGCAAACCACCACAGTTGTCTTGCCACTGTCTCACTATTCCTTAGGAAAATTTAAAAATCAGTGGGAAGATACAAGGAATGGTGAAGAAGGAGATAAACTCAACACAGAACCATGCAAAATAGTAGGAAATTCCAACTTAGGAAATGCAGAAAGTGAGAACAAACTCATTATAACTGGCAAAACATTTCCTCTCAGATTCAGACTAAAAAGTGCTTTAGCAATACTGCAAAGCACGGTATTGACACACAATACGTGAAACTCTGCTGATTTCATGTGGATTCACTTAAGAAATGCATTTAGCCTATTGGTGGCAACCACAAGTCATTCTACAGTGTCATGTCCCTGATTGCTATACTTAGTTTCATCAATTTTGCCCTTTGTCCGCAAGATGAACCAGTGATGGCTATGTAAGAGAAAGTCATTAGGCAACACATCAGCAGGACTAAGACAAAGCCACAGGGCTGATTTTATCTGTCTGCATACATTCCTGTGTTGTTTAGTAGTAGCAGTGAGAACACTGCTGTGGTTTGGCTGACAAACCATTAATTGGCAGCTCCTGGTAGCCCTGCACTTTCTACTCAAACCTGAGCACAGATGCTGGCTAGCATCAGGGCTGACAGTTCTGCAGACCTGCTCCCATGGGCTAAGTGCCAGCACCAGGAGACCACAAACACGTGCTGTCCACGCATTGTGCTGAGAGCAGTCAAGGTACGATTCTCTCCCATCCTCAGTCCTAAATTATACACCCAGTCTCGGATCCAAATAAATTGATACTGGTTCAATAACTTCTTGTTGTGCCTTCACTTGTTACTTGACACTTACTTGCATGATTTTATGCATGATAACAGGAACATGTACAGGAACATTTGAATATTCCAACAGGAATATGTTGGGATACAAATGCTTTATTTAATGTTGAGCATATAGGCTAAAAACAATATAGTTAACAACTGAAACATACCATCATCCCTGAGCAGATGTAAGCAAGTAGCCCCTTCTCCAAAGACAAACATTAGCTACAAGGGCACTGGCTGTTAAATTACCTCGGCATGTACTTACAAGAACTGAATTATACAACCATAACTATAGAATTACCCTCAATAAGTGATTCTTGAAGAAACTGAGGCCTTTACAACATCTAAGTTTGAAGTGCCAGTGTTCCCTTAAGTAAATTCTTGCGGGACGGAAAACACTCCTCCTCTCTAATTTCTGGCAATGGCTTATAGCAGAAAGCTGCACATGAAGAAATGTATTTTTTAATAGGGCATTTATTGTTCCCCAGAAAGGCTAATGCACTTAACATAAAATCAAATTAAATCCGAGTACATTACCAAAATAACTCAATTAATATAATTTATTTCACATGTCAGAAAATGAGTGTGATCTCAGGTGTTCCTATTCTATGGTAAACAGTTCAATTATACTTACACATTTTTATATAAATCACCACCGTAAGAATATTCTAAAAACAAAGATAGATGGCATTTGTATGCTCTGATGTTTTGTTGTTTTGTTAAAGTCACTAAATATCTCAATTTTCACACCTCATTGCTTATTGTCACTAGAGAAGACCGTTTTCATCTTTTCATCTTCCCATTGGAACATGTTCTAAACTATTTGCTTGGACTTACAATACGTGAAACAATAGTTCCCTCTTCTGGACTGAGGTAATGCTACATTTAGAATAACATAATTCTGGTTAATGTTCACTAAAGGTGAGGATTTTCTTCCCTAATTGAACAATCTTACAATAAAAAGAAAAGCCCTGAAGTGTATACACAAAGAAGTCAAGCACGTAAAGAAAGAGAGCTGTAGAAATCAATGAAGTATTGGATTGTGGGGCTTTGCATTCGTTTTCACCTAAAGGCACTGATAGCTGCAACAGATGTAAGTAAGGATCTGTCACCATTTTGATAGTGAAACATAAACTCTCTGGAATGCATTGATTCCCAGACTCCCAGGGTTTTTAAAAAAGTGGTACAAATCACTTATCTGGAAGGAGGAATTTATTTTAAACGAGTGTTTAATTCAAGGTCTTGTGCTTTTGGACCGGAGCATCGATTACATAACCAAAGATCAGCTACTGCATACTAAATTTTAAAAAGTAACCAGCCATTGAAAGAATTGAGACCATGGATAGAGGAAGTAAGGAAAAAAAAAAAAACCCTCAAGGTTCCAGATTCACAGAACAAAACATGCCCTCAAAGACACCAGTTGTTATCCCCGCCTTGAATAAGGCATCTGAAGGCAAATTTCTGAAGGTGCACAAGTGCCTTAAACTAACTAATGCCCTCTCACAAGTGTTTTTCTGTGAAAAGCAGGCCAGTAGAGCAAAGTACCAGTATGGAAGAGTTGAAACTCTGGGTTGCCTGCAGCTGGAGACAAATGGCAGGTACAGAGTCAATCTTGTGAACAAAGGGTGCCAAACTCGCCTCTGGAACAACACTTTCAAGGAAGTTCACACTAGGAAGTTCAAGCCTTGCTCCACAGACCTCCATGACTCTTGCCTTGTCTGGCAAGGAGAGTCTGGGAAAAAAACTGATGGTCTCTACAGGACAGGGCCTGTATTTGAACCACAGCAACTGTTACTCTTGATGAAAATACCCCTGAACAGAAGTTGCTCAAAATACCCTCTTTTTGAAACAAGAGCCCCCCCTGAAAGGGGTGAGAATCTACAGTGGTTCACATGGAGGTGGGAGAGTGAAAACTATCAGTCCCAAGTCCAGCTGTATAGGTGTAATACAGATCAGCTCATCTTAACCATCAGGAAATTTTATTGAGTGCTCTGTGAACTCTGAGTGGTCCCACTGGATCACCCAGAGCCTGGGCATACTCCAGTAAAACAGGCAGAAGAGACCAATAGGTTTAACTCCCATTTCTTCAGTCCTCAATTGGGTTAATAATTGACTGCAGAAAAACACAGTGAACTTTACCAGGGTGGTGGTCTTTCTTCTCTGATGTCTAAAAGATACTATTCCAAGAGCCACATACTCCCAAAATTAGTGTTACAATGCTTGCTGTTGCAATAATCAATAAAAACTCCTCTCCACACATACAGAGGAGCCTGCAGCTAAAACAGTCCTGTGAGAGGAACATATTCTATAGCAACATGGTCACCTTTAGGTAGCTGAAAGGGTTTCATATTTGGTATACTGACCTGCTCCTTTCTGATATTGAATTCAAATGAATAGCCGAACAATTCTGCTACATTTACCTTCCAATGGGGAGAGAAGCATGTTTTGAGCCAGGTGTTTATTTGTATATTCTTTTCATGAAAGGATCTGATGCCTGTTCCATCACTGTAAGATGAATCAGTTTCCATGAACCATGAACACAGTGATTTGCTCCCTTCCAATGATCATTTGAAAAAACTAAGGTTTCTTCTTTCTGTATGATTGACAATTCCACTGACTGCACCTGATTTTCATTGTCTCTTTATGATGATGAAAAAAAAAACTTCTCAAGCCTTTTTTTCACTTCCAGAGGCTTCCAAAGCTTCTTAAAGATTCTTTTAACCCTCTACGCATAAGGGTGAGAGACAGAAGCACTCTAAGAACCTGAGTGTGAACTGCTATGATCCACTTCGTGGTCCTAAAAACAAGGTCCCCAGATGGGCCATACACTCAAGAGCTGGGCTCAGAGATCATTGTGTGTCCCTTTGAACTCAAAATATTCTTTGGTATGGCAATTATATCCCTTTTCACCACTCCTCTCAGACAAAAGGCAAGCATTCTCACCTGTGCCTCACTTTTTCAGTGCGCTTCCCTTCCCTAAAAATGTATTTGGCTTGAGAAGGAGTGCACTTTTAACTTTACCACCAGCAAAAGCAATTGTGGGTTTATGAGCAGACAAAATTTATGTGTGTAGAAAAATGTGTGACACGCTTCAAATCAGAGTAACTGAGCCTTAGGAAAACACAGTCTCTCCCTTTAATTTATTTTCAACTATTTTCAGCAGCAATAGAAAGTAAAATCAGTTCCTTATTCTGCAGCTTGTTGTAAATGCTGCTACTTCTACCACTTTTCCAGCTGGGACAAAGCATCTTGCACCTTTCTTCATGAAAATAATGCTTGAGCAGAATTTAATTTAAATCTTCCCAAAGATTTCATTTGCCTCACAAATCACAGTGGACATAATTTCTGCCAAAGGCTCAGGTAAACTCACATGAAAAAATTCTGTGGAACATCTATGTGAAAATTGAAGAATCCATAGTCCTGTGCCCTGTCAAAAAAATGTACCAAAACATTTTGCATCACAATCAGATACACTGTACTTGACCTAGAAATTAAGCTTTCCAGATTACATTAAGTCAAAGAAGCTGAGGTGTTCTGTAAGGGCTATCAGTAGGAAGTAAGGTTTGATTCAAAATACATTACCTTCATTTTTAGGTGATTCTACCCTACAGACTACCCCTCAGGTTTACTCACCAGAATTTTTTGTTCCTTGCTCACATTTGTTTACATCAAGTCCTGCAGAGATATGGAATCAGTGCAAAGATTCAACTTTGGCATTTAAAGACTTGAAGCTGAGTTAAGGTAGTGATGGTATTTTCCCATAAACCTTGCAAGACCTGATCAAATATACCCACGTGAGTCAAGACAGTGAAAATATAAAGCATCAAATCCAACACAAAGAAAAAGCTCAGTCTCTAATAAAAAGAGAGAAGAATATGAGGCAACATCCAAAGCAGATGAAGGCCCAAGCTCTCTACTGTTAAAGGAAATAAAATTATACTGCCTCTATCCACTTCTAATGCCCCTCACATATGCTATCCATATCTCATGACTAAGCACTGAGAAAGATGAAAAACACAGATAACTTCTGCTATTATGCCCCTTCCTCTGAGAATCCTCAAGGGGTGTTTGTGGTGGGATCATAATTACTGGATGTGCAAATTTCTACTGAAGATAAAACACACTAAAACAAGAGGAGAGAAAATCAGAAGAGAAAACAATCTTCATTTATGTATGCATTCATTTTAAGAACTTTCCTAAACAGATTATTGTGCATCATTTTTCCACAAACAAGGATTTGGAGAGAACTGGTCATAATGTTTGCCGTGTTGTGACACAGAAAATTAAACTCATATTATTTTCCTCTAATTCTCCACAAAGATCTTACTCAGGAGAGTGTACTTTGCTGACAGAAGCAGCAGCTGCCAGCAGCTCAGAGGCGCAGAATTTTAAGTGTGATAGCTCTAACCATGTAGTCTCAGTCCCGGCCTTGTCAGGACCAACAGAAAGGGGCTTCCTAGGGGCATGTGAGCCACTTAAAACAACTGGAAGGAAGTGACAAGTCATAGATAGAGGACAATGCTGTCCACTACAGGGGTCAGAAGCCCCATATCTGCTGATCAGATTTATCATTTGGGGAGGTTTGCTGCTTGTGTGGGCCTTTCACTGATAATGCTGGGCAGAGGCTACCAAGGCTTATCAGCCTGTCTACTGTGCAGTGGTGCCTTTCCATGTGTGTACCAAAGACACCACCACGGGCAACCTGAGAATTATCAAATGTAACTAGCAGGCTAGAGGGGAGCTGCTGAAGAGTGTGGACACCCAAGTGGTTTTCTCCACTGTGCCCAAAGAGGACTCAGCAGAAACTGTGCATGAACCACTGGTTGCAGAGCTGCTGCTCATAGCAAACTTCTGAGTCCCACAGCCACAGCAGCCACGGTGAGAATCTGAAGGACATAACCAGGCTCCAAGGAAAGCGAAAGCTGGCAGAGAAAAAGAAATGTTGTTGAGGTAGATAAGTAGATACCTGCTGTATACCATATTAAGGAGGATCAGGTTAAGGTATGCTTCAACATCCTGTATGTACACAGGTTTGTGGAGCCAGATGGGTTTGACCCAAGTGTGCTGAGGCAGGTGAAGGCCAGTGGCATTGTAAGGCCACTCTCAGTGTCCTTTGAAAGGTGGAGGTGAGCGGGAAAAGTTGCAAATTACTCTCAGCCCTGCCTTCTAACCATGTAAGAAGAAGATGAACTACAGCCTCATGCAATCCTTTGGAAAATGTTGGAGAAAATCCTCTTGGAGAGCATTTCCAATAGCATGAAGAATCAGAAGGTGCCCAGGAGTAGTCAGCCTGGGTTTCTGGGCAGAAAACCAAAAACTGTTTACAAAACAAATCCAAAACTATTGAACCTCTCCCTTAGTGACCTGCAGGGTGGGACAGCACAGACTCAAGCAAGTTCAGAGAGCATATAAAAGTGGAAGCAGTGGAAGGTGCAGTAGACAGCTGTGCTGCCCTTCAGGGGAACCTCAACAGGTGAAATGCAGAGCTGGACAGGGAGGAATGTGACAAAAAACAGCAAGAGCAATTGCACCATCCTGCAGGTAAGGAGGAGTAGCTCCACGCACTGGCACGTGCTGGGGACTTGTGAAGCTGACAGGCAGCTTTGCAGAGAAGCTCTGTGAGGTCCTGCTGGACAGTAAGCTGAGTTTGAGCCAGCAGCACTGGCCTTCTGCAAAAATGACCAACACTATCCTCAACTGTATTTAGGAGTGCATTAAGAGCAGCTCAGGGGAATCTGTCCTTCCTGTACCCTCAGTGCTGGTGAGGCCATGTGAGGAGTGCCAAGTCCAGTCCTGGGCTCCCAGCAGAGACAAGTTGTAGACAGACTGCAGTGGCCCCAGCACAAGCCCAGAGATCCTGCTCTGAAATAGTGCTACAGCATGTCCAAGAGGCAATTCCTGATACTGCAACTTCACTTCATTGCCCCCCTGCAGCTTGCAGCCACCCTGTCCTAGGGAAGGATGCTACCCAGCCCAAGACAACAAGGGGGATCTGCTGCTTGCCACTGCAGGGCAAACAAGGGGGCATCATCTCCATGCTCTCCTCTGCCTGCAGCTCCTTGAGCACACCAAGGGTACAGCCTTCCAAAAAGAGAAATAAAATGAGAATGACAACTACTGTCTGTGACAGTGGTCACAGGGGTTTTCAGGTGAAGGAAGAGACGAGAATGTTGATTCTATGTTCAGAAGGCTTGATTTATTATTTTATTACATATATATTGCATTGTACTATGCTAAAAAGCAACAGAAGGAAAAGGTTTCTTCAGAAGCTAGCTAAGCTAAGAATAGAATAGAAAAGAATGAATAGCAAAGATCTGTGTCTCGGACAGAGAGAGAGCCAGCTCTGCCGTGAGTGGCCACTAAATCAAAACATCTACACAAGACCAATCACGGACCCACCTGTTGCATTCCATAGCAGCAGATAACCATTGTTTACATTTTGTCTCTGAGACCTCTTAGCTTCTCAGAAGGAAAAATCTTAAAGAAAAAGATTTTTCATAAAAGATGTCTGCAGCAACTGTCTAGGTTTTATTCTGTAGTTGACAGCTGGCCTGGAGTAGTGGGTGAAGATGTGAAGTGTTGTGTTTCTAAATCCAGCAGGCAAGCTAACACTGCAGGGCTGTGTTTAACTCTGTCTTTCAGGTTAAGCAGCTGTAACACCAGAGTTGCAAAGGCGCTGCAGGCTCTTCCTCCGCCTCCCACACTAATCTGCCTGCTGCTGCCTTTTTCTAGGCTTTGGTGTGAGCAGTGAGACTGCATCAGCCCCTGAGGAGGCACACAGTGCCTGCCCAGGCACTCTCACCAGCACAAGGTTCCTTACAAGACCAGGAGGTCACAGTGCCCTGATGACATGGCAGATGCACAAAGTTCCCAGCACAGTCTTCCTCCAGCAATTTCCACCATTATTTCTCCTTACACTGGCCTAAAATATGCTACAAAAAACATTCAAAATTACATCTCAAATGCAGCCATGAGCATTTCTATGCCCAAAGCTGTAACTGATAAACAAACCACTACAGTGAAAGACAGCTCCAAGGACATGAGCACAGGGAATGGTTCTTCAGATTTTCACCACAGCTATCATGCCCATGGGAATCAGAGCAGTGAACAAAAACAACAAAAGGAGCTTTAAAGAGAGCTTCAGACTTGAGATGGCTTCGGACCACACTTTTTTTTCCCCTGGTGGCTGTAGATGCTCAGCATCATGACAGTAAGCACAATGGGAATTTTGCTTGTATTGTGACGTAGCTGGAGGTTGCAGCTGCTATCCTGTGCTTTTTCTGTGCTGCTTCAGTCTGCTAAATCAAAATCTTGTCTTCAAATAAATAAATTTGGTAATAACACATTAAACCCTCCTCATGTGGAATATCTAAAAGAGCCTGGTCACAGTTGTACTGCACAAGAGAAGAGCTAGGACTGCAAGACAGCAGCAGACACCTCACCACACAGAATGCATCTCCAGCAGCTCTGAGTTTACTCAAGGCAACACACACAGTAATTCAGTGTGCAATGGCCACCCCTTTGTGGCATCAAGGGCAACTGGGAACGATGTAAAAAGAAAGGTCCATCTGCATAACTCTGTGTACAGCCCACCCCCTAATGTAAGGCCACAGCTTGACACAAGCAAAAGAGACAGTAGGTGACACTCCTTTCTGCCCTTGATTGAGCTTAAGTTTCAGTCACTTCAAAAATACAATAATAAAACAACAATCTTGCATGTATAAAAATGCAAAACTCTAAATATATTTATTATTCAGTTATATTTGCTTTTCATTGCACAGATTTGTTTTTTATCCCCATGTTCAACAGTTTTTTACAAAGCTTTTAGGAGTTCTGAAACTTAGAATGATCACTCAATACTCTTTAGGCACAGATCATGAACGCAAAACTCCATTTCCTCAAGGTTTTTTCCAGTGAAAGATTAGTGGTTGCAGTTAAGCTCCAAATTTAAATACATTTCACAGTCCACGCTTTTACAGGCATATCGTCCAAAAAAGAAGTTTTGATTAAATAGGCTCACCACAGCCTAAATAAAAGCACCTTCTTTTCCATAAATCAACAAAACCCAAGGATAAAAACCATAGCGGCCAACCATTTTCTATGCTAGCCAGTCATAGATTAACAAAGAAACAGTTCTCAAGAGGATGTAAAAATCCCCTGGAAAAATTACTTTACTTTGGAAATAATTTAAATTATTTCGTATTTAAAAAAATAAGCAAAAAAAAAATGCAGCCAATAAAACACATCTGGTGACAAGGATTTGTCCTAGACATATCCCCTAGTTGATTCCATGATTTCTATGTGCCACAATAGAGGTGCACAGTTACAGGTTAAACAGTGTTTGCTTGCTCTGCCTGGGTTTAAGACATGTCCATAAGGTCCAGCATGGAGCCAGAGAGCTGGTGCTGGAGGGTGAGTGTGGCCACAGGGCTGAGGAAGGCTGAGCAGCCTGGGAGGATGCAGGGGGCTGGACAATGCAGCTGGCAAGAGGGAACCTGCAGCTGTAGGCGGCTGCAGGAATGGGACGAGGTGCTGGCGCCTGGGTGTGAAGGAAGCAGCAGCTGCAGGCATTAAGGACAAGTGATATCCCAGCAACCCTGCAGGGCTGTTCATGACTGGCCCTGTGATCTTACTGTTGTTGACACAAATCTGCTAGCACCATTGCTGAAACGCCTGCAGTGGGCTGGGGGTCCAACTCCCTACTCATTCTTTTAAACCTTCCCAGCAAATTCCCCCACTGTCAGCACTGTGGAGCTTTAAATGCTGTTCTCATCTCCGATGACCCCCGGTTGGCTGCAGCTGGTCTTTGGCAGAAGAAGGGAAAGAAGGCCACTAACTCACATGACACAGAGACTCTTCAGCTCCTCTGGCAAGAACTAGCTCACATCATGACCTTTTTAAAGCAAGACATCCAACACCAGCTCTCCTTTTCCTATCACAAGAGTGCTGGCCCTTGGCACCCCCAGAGTGGGACTATCCCCAGCACCAGGTCAGGGCAGCCACGGCTTTCCCAAAGCACTGGGGGCTGGGCCAGGCTGTGAGGTGAGAGGGGTGCATAAGGATCACTTTGGAGCTAGAGGTGCCTCTGAAGCTCAGCAGAGTGGACTCCCTGAGCAAGGGGACAGCAGCCACAGGAGCCACATCGCTGGGCCCAGGGCAAGAAAAGAAGCTGGTAGCTGCCTTCAGTCTCCCAGTCTCCTGTCATGTGGAGGAGCAGCAAAACAGGTCATTCCTAGAGCTTAACATGTAACTTCTCCAGGAGCAGAAGAGCAAGATTTTCCAAAGTCTCTCACTAGCATTAATACACAAGCTTCTGACATTGGTGAGCAGGCAAGCAAGGGGAGCCTGAAGAAGCGGAGCAAGTCCATCAAAAACTGTCTGGTGATGATTAGGGAAATGTGACCACCACAAGCCAGGCAAGTCCATGCTGCCTGAAATATCAATTCTACCCCCAGTAAAAAACCTAGGAGGAGTTATCTGCAGGAACTAGAGTCTCCCCCTGTGTCCAGGGGTACAAAGAGCTGTAGGCCAGCAATCCCATTAATCATCTGTGTCCAGGCAGAGGTTTCTGAGCTCCAGCGACAGCTGTTTAATTTGGATATCTCTCTGGATTACCAACTCACGTAGTCGACGGATTTCTTCCTGTTGCCGGTAATACATCTGTAAAAGCTGTAAGAAGGCACACATTTTATTTCCTTTACACTAAAAAAACATAGGTTTAACCTGACAATGCCATCAGAGTTGTTACATCACTTCTGAGAGAAACACCTAAGGAGGAGGCCTTCAACCAGCAGACAACACCAGCAGAGCTCCTGTTGTCCACTAGATTGGGTAGTGACTGCATGTGTTTCACGGGAAGTATTTAGAGTCTAAATTCCTGGGTCTGCCACATCTCCTTCTCTGACCTTGGACAAGTCCTTTTTCCTTCTTCCAGCTGGGACTAGCATTGTCTTTCACTATGCATGCAGCAGAGCACTCAGCTCTGCAAGGGCTGCTTCTGTAACCTTAGGGTGCCAGCTCAGAAACACCCAGAAAAATATCCTTTTTCACACCACAAGGAAATTCAGATGTGAAAATTCCTGCCCTGTCAAGGTGCGGATGCTAAATTCTTGCAGAGATGAAAGGTAGGGGAAGAAAATTATTCCAGGGTTCCTAAAAGCAAACAAACTGCATGTACTTGAAAATGTCCCTGAGCTGCCAGCAGTGGGAGGCTGACAAATCACCACAGAGATGTACCACTGTGCCAGCTTTGATTACTATACTGAGAGGAGGTTTTCCATTATTAAAGACAGATCATGGACCTGCCAGGATCTTTTCTAGAGGATTTCCCAGGTGCATGCTGCAGCCAGCAGCCAATCTCAACAGCACTGCACTAACAAGTTGACCCTCAGCAGTGAGCTGCAGATGCAGACTCTTTCCCGTGTCAGGGTCCACAGTACATCAGGCAGTTAAGACTACATGGATGCACCAGGAGTACACCCACTCCTTTCACAGAAATCTCTGCTGCCTCACCAGGCTTGCTGACTGCAGTTCTCATCAAAGGCTTATCCTGCATAAACCCCAGAACCCTGAGGTCCCAAGAACCTCCTTGTGCCCAGCCAGTCACCAGGCAGGTCTGTGCCACAAGAATGCCATGGAAGTGAGAATGCTGACGGCCCCCTCCTTTCCAGACACCCTCAGCTGGGCTGTACTTCTGCTTCCTTGTGGCAGTCAGGGCAGGCAGAGTTTTTGCCACCAAAAAGAACAAAGAGCTTGCACTGACTCAGGCCAGAAAAATAAACCCTCCCTGAATTGCCATCGTGTGAATTGCATTCTTTCCTCATCTGGCTTTGAGCCTAGCCTGTAGCCCCAACACTTTACCCTAGACATTCATACCTCACTTTCAGTTTTTGGTGGTGGACACTGAAATATGTCAAAGCCATTGGAGAGGCATGTTTGTTGATTTTCTGGCAGACTCTCTTCCACTTTCAACCTTTTTCTGCCATGTTCAATCTCTCTTGGCTTCTGCTTGTCCTCCACTGATATCCTCCCTTGTGGTTCCTGTTGCTGGCTCAGGTCAGTAGCTTCTGTGACGGGTTCTTGATCAGGAAACTGCGGCTGGGACTTCACCGTTTCAGAGCCCGGTCTCAAGGATACCAAGAGAGGCCCTAGGGAGAGAGGAGACAAGTGAGCACTCCCAAACCACACTTAAAAATCAGCACTAAGCAATTCATTCTGACAACCAGCTCTAACCATTTCATTCAGAGGTAAACATGGAGGCACCTGACCAGAGCAGCTTCCAGAATTTACAGCCAACAAATTATCTTAACTTCCAGGCATATTTACTATGCCTCTCCTTTCCCTTCTTTCCTCTTTCTCGGGCAGGTAATAGGCCAGAGAGCTGGCAGCAGCTTACCCAAGCCCAGGGGAGCGTCACAAATGACAAATAGACAGTCAGAAGGCTAACTGGCATAAGGACCTCCCATCTTTACTGAACTGCTTCTTTTTATACCCTGGTCAATACAGGCGGTCATTTAATACATTTCCCCTGATTGGCTAATTAACAAGACACCCATTTGTAAACAATCTTAAGAGAATAACAGGAAAACAGATACTAGAAAAACACCACCTACAGGCTGTTTTTAATAATTGGCTATAATTGTTTATCTCCAGCTACCTAAAGTCTCTCAGGTTAATTCTGGGAAAACTTATCTAGCCTTCTCACTCTCTGACCAGGCTATCACATCCACAGGGGAGCTGAAGGGCTGGGGAGCTCTCCACGTGCTGACCTTTGTTAATCCCAGCGAGCCATTCTTCTGCTGTCAGGGCCGGTTGGGCTGCTGCAGTCGGGGGGTAGATATCTGCCTGGTATGATTCCGACTGGAAACAAACAGAAGTCCAGAGTAACTATGACAGTGAGATTTTGGCTTAAAGAGGTCATACTGGATCGTGGTGGAGAAATGAATTTATTCCCCTTCAGCACAAGGGAGTACCATGAGCACTCACTGGCAGGGACATAAAGTCTTTTCACCTGCTCTGGACCCCTCTGCTCCTCACCTGAACTCAGAAGAATTGTATCTGGAGGCCTAATTTAATTTGTGATGGTAAGGTCTTCAGACTGGGGGAGGTTAACATAGGCTAACTCAACTCCCATGAAATCATGTTCCTGAAGATGAATACATGGATACAAAGGATGGACAAGTCCCAAATCATCAGCTGATTATCAATTGACAGAAACTGGCCAAGGAGATAAAGCTGGAGGAACACACTTGGTTGGGAGTTGCAGTGAGCATTAGTTCTGTGTCTCTGAATGCAAGGAACTCATGCCTTCTTTTTATATTCTACTTTCTGGAAGTAGAGAGCACAGTACTGACATTTCCCATGTACCTATGCCCACGCAGTCACACAGGAGCTACCTTGGCTAGCTACAGATTCAAGGCCTGTTCCTTTCTGTAATGACACCAGCTCTGAGACTTACTCCTACATCACCCTCAGTGCAACAGGTCATGCCTTACATGCTGCAGAACAACTATCTGTAACACAACTCCACCCAATGGGTAGGGACCCATAGTTCCTATTTTACCAGGGTGATTCTTCCTCCTTCCACAAGGAGATTGTTATGCCACCCAACACCAGCTCCAACCCCTCTCCCTCTTTTGTCATTATGTCAAAAAGATTCTCTTGGAGAGGTTTACAGACAGCTAGCAGACCTGGCAGCATGTCTTGGAAAGTCAGATATTAAATTGAGTAAACTCCTGAGTAACTCTCGAGTCACCAGATGGGGTTTGTTGGCAGGGCTGCCCCAGAAACAGGCCAGCTACGTCCCCCATGCCAGGAGAGAGAAAATCTCTTGTTCTACCTACTCTCGTGCCCCCAAGAGTCACAGAGATGAGGCAGTGCACCCATTTTTTCACTGATATTTGCCTCAGATAAGAATGTGATCTGAGGTCAACTTACCCGTCGAGGCACAATCATGGAGATGGGCTCAATCAGGCTTTTAGTTGGAATCAGTTTGTAGAAACGGAAAATTTCACAAGCTGCCACATCAAGACCTCTCTTTGGCATCATTCCTGGGGGAAGAGCATGAAATAAATGGAGTATAAATCTCCTTAGGAAAGTTAATGTCATCAGCCACATGAAAAGGGTCACCAAGAAATGAAAGACGTCATAGCATCACCACCACATCAGCATGGTTTGAGGTCTGCATCCAAAACTGGCTCAGTGGCACAAATGACAAGACTAAATATTTTTTTTTTCTGTTAGATCATGTTGTTACATACATACGTGGGTTTTATGCTAAGCCTCCTGCTCCTTATTCATTCTAATGGGCTCCAAATAGAGTGAGCAGAAGAGAGCAGAGCTGGTAGGTAATGCCACAACATTTGAGTATCAGGATCACTAGGAAGGGATTTCAGGACACCTAAACAACACCAGAATAGCTCTATATGGCTGAAATACCTTCCAGAGAATTATCCTCCCCAGTTCTGTCCCAAAACAGAAATGAGAATGAGAAGGGTGTGAACATCAATTCTGTCCATTTGTGTTTTAGGGGCTGGCACCCAAGGTCTCTAAGTTACCTGATAACCTCAGTGGGTGTCTCTCTCATTAGCTTGTACAGTTCAAAGCTATATCCACATCAATTCCCTTTAAAAAAGAGATTCCCTATGCTTGTAGACCTTGCTTCATGTCACCCAAGCTTAGTTTTCTACTAATACCCAGTGACTTCTTTAAGCAGCAGATTCTACGTGAAGGCCTGTTGCACTTTACATTATAAATTCATCTAAAAGTGGATCTAAACTCCACTCTTCCATACAGTATTTTGTTTTGATAACATGTTAAAGGAACTTTTGTACAATAACCTTAGCAGTATGCTTGATCAGCTCAACAAAGCAGGTTAGGGAAGTAGACTTGATTCACCTTTTAAAAACACCTGTACATTTACTTTGCATGAAATTATTTTTAAAGAAACTATGACAATGAGAAATAAGGATGTTGTACTGGATTATAAAACTGAGGATTATAAAGTATTATAAAAAAAGGATTATAAACACTGAATAATGAGGAGATCCTTACAGTTATGTTTTAAATAATATATTCCTTTTATTTTTTTTTAAGGCAACCTGCAGGCACAAAATTCAGTGCTGCCAAATATCCAACATCCCAGAATTCCCACTTCTTCCTGGTCAAACCACCACACATACCAATGTTCTCTACAAGCAGGAGTGTCCACAGGTAGTGTGGAGGAGTGTTAATGATCCTAAAAACATGTAGAGGAATATGACTCAGAGTAGACCAGACAAGGTTCAAGAAAGGGTTAACAATAAGGTCTGAGGGCTGAAAGCTAAATTCTGTGACATTAGTTAAACAGTGGGTAGTACACAGACAGGTTAATAAGCAAGGGTCTCCAAGGGAGGAGAGGTGACCTAATCATAAAAGATCTATTTCTAAATAGGAAATGTCAGTAAAAAAGAAGGTAGACAGCAATAAAGACTGAAGGCATTAAGCTGTGAAGCATCTGTTACTACAGAAATCACAGAGTGGGAATGATGGAAATAGAGCTCAAAGACAAAAATCTTGAAACAGATTGACAAACGGCAAGGAGCATTCTCTACTTTTAAATCCAGAATATCCTCCTTTCCACCTTGACTAGGAATGTGAGAGGAGACATAGCACTGACTGGTAAAACTGCCCAGCCCATGCTGGTCAGAAGGGCCCTTTCCAAGCTCTGACCCTGTAATACCACCTGTCATATTTGGATGAGCTATGCCAAGCTGACTGTAAGTACCTGTAAACCTGTGTGGAGGTTCTCCATTCTCTTTTCTAAACAGAATTTTGGATATTCCTAGACTCTGGCAGCCTCTAAAATTAAGAAACCACAATCCTCTTGTAACATTAGACATTCTGCCACTCACCAATTCCCTTCTGTGGTAAGTGAGAATGATATTCCATCAGGTAGTTCAGGTATGGTTTCTCAGGGCTTATCTCATAGTACCGTATGTTTCCATCACCCTAAAGGCAAAGAAAATCAACATCAGCCAGACTCTGCTGTTCAGCATAACAATCTGAGAAGAATTCTTGGCCCCAAGAAACCATGCAGGATCAACCACAAAACAAATTCCTACACGGGAAGGTTAGGACCCAGCTGCGTACCTCTCCACAATAAACATGGTACATCTGTAAAGGTGGTAAATGTGGCCTGATGATGAACCCTCTGGCCCCACCCCATCTGCTCATATCCTTAGGTTAACCTGCTTCAGAAGCATCTTTGACCTCAGTCTGTCACAACACAGGCTGACAGCAGAATCAAACAGGCCTGCACTTGCTGATGTGGAAAGCACTTACCTTTCCCACCACATAAAGCATGTGTGTGTCAGAGTCATAGACAGGAAACAGTAGTCCCGAGGAGCCATCCAGATCCTCCTCCAGTAAAGGCACAGAAAGGTCATTCTGGGCAGGACACAGGAAAAAGAGTCAGCTGCAATCACCTGTGAGTCACCTCAAGTCCAAGACACCTCACCTGAGCCCCACCTGGCAGTGGCATGTGAGCACAGCTCTGTAATGGCCCACAGCCATGCACGGACTCCTGCAAAGCTCTGTGGGTGAGAAACGGGTGCTCTGTCCCAGTCCTTGTCTGAAGCTCCTACCACTATAACACCTCAGGTATCTGATGGCATTTCAGGGTAGATATGGTAAGAAACACTGCCTGCCTCTACATGGGCCAGACGGCAGGTGAAGGGGCCTTCAGGGTACACCTGCACCAATGGTGTAAAATTCACACTGAATTTTACTCATGTTCTCGCAAAGCCTCTAGTCTAGGCAATACTTTCACAACAGTGCACCACCCACAAGAGCAGTCTGCATCAGCCAAGCAATCTCAGCATTGCACAGTGGGAAGGTGCCTGATACAAGGACAGAACCTCCCACTGGCCTTTTGCAGGTAAGCCATGTAGGAGGACACAGCACACCACTCCTTATGCAAAGCTCTCGTGTCTTGTACAAAGCTATCTCTGCACTGCTGAAAGGAGTGATTTTGGGAGGCCTGACAAAGCAGACTCTGGTGTCTTATGGCTGTCCATGTGGTGATTCTCACATAAACATGTACTTAGCATAGGGTTAACACACATTTTCTCTCGCAGAACTGACCAGCTGCAGGCTGCAGTAAGCCAAGGCCTCTGTTTAGATGGTGTGGAAATAGGAAAGAGGCTTGCTGGGGAGGCTCTGTGCCAATCCCTGTTCCTAAGGAGGTTTTACACACCTTGCTTCACAGATTTTTCCACTATGTTTTTAAACCAAGCACGTAAAACCCTGACATGACATCCACGAAGAGTCACAGCACTGCTTAGCATTATGGAAATCCTTCAGACAGCAGCATAGTGCTTTGTCTCTCACATGTGCAAAGAAGCCATGTCCAAACATAGCCAAAACATAGCAAATTGTAGGCCTGGCCTACCAGCTTTGTCTGGTAACAAAGCATGACAGCACTACAAAGAGACAAAAGATTGTGCTGCATGGTGCTTGATGCACAGAGACATGTTTAGATGCTGACAAAGTAAAAATATCTCACTGCATATAAAACGGCAGATGAGAGCAGCCATCCTGAGAGGAGATCAGATGTCTTGGAAATGACCAATTAAGCACTACCTCAGTAGTCTACTGTCAGGAATCATCAGAAATCAAAAACACCCAACATAATTTTCTTCTTTGAGGGCTTCATCTGCGTATGCTGTGTCTAGAGCTCATTTCTCTTTCCAGGACCAGTTTGCCAGTAAGACCAGTAAGAGCCAGGTTTAGTCAGAGCTACAGTAACCATGAGGTTCTTTGAACAATTTCTTCTTGTAGCGGGCTGCTGTGGTTTAACTCAGTCAGCAACTACGTACTGCGCAGCCATTTGCCCGCTTCCCCTTGGTAGGATGGAGAAGAGAATCAGAGAAAAGTAAACCCATGGTTGAGATTCAAACAGTTAAGTAATTGAAAAAAAAAGAAAAAAAAAAAAAAAGAACAATAACAATTGTAATTAAAAGAAAAGGGAGAGAGAGGGATAAAACTCAAGAAAAATAAGTGATGGACAACACAACCACTCACCACTCGCTGACCAATGCCCAACCAGTCCCTGAGTAGCAATCCATGGCTCCTGACCAAGTCCCCCCAGTTGAGCATGACGTTCTATGGTATAGAATATCCCTTTGGCCAGTTCAGATCAGCTGTCCTGGATATCCTCCCTCCCGGTTTCTCGTGCACCTGCACACTGGCAGAGCATGAGACACTGAAAAGTCTTTGACTTAGGGTAAGCACTACTTAGCAACACCCCAAAATGTCAGTGTGCTTTCAACGCTAAATCCAAACCACAACCGTGTGCCAGCTACTAAGAAAATTAATTCTATCCCAGCCAAAACCAGGACATGGGCACAGCATTCACTTTGCTCTCTTAGGCTTCTATGTTGAAAACCTCTCCAGAAACTCAGTTATGTCTCACACCAGTAAGACCTATCACCACTCAAGAATCTGACAGATCACTTCTGAATTCCTGTTATAAATTAATTCTTGTGTATGTGGCAGGTGGAAAGTTAAAGTGACAGCAAAAGAGAGAAAACAGAAGCTGGTAGGGTTAAGATTTTTGATCCAACTCACTTGATCCCATAATGCAATTTGCCTATTATTCCACCGAGATGTTCCAGTAGAAAACAGCATTTTCATGTTTCCGAGGAATGAGACTTTATTGACTCTGTGAGACTTGTAGCTTCCTTCCTGTAGAAGAGAAAGGACACTGCTTGAGTAAGACAATATCTATTGCATAGTGACATTTCATGTTACCTGACAACTCTCATTCACTCACATCTGAAAGATCTGCTCAGCCCAGCTGAACAATGGCAAGCAGGATTTCACAGGCATCTGAAAATAGTGGCCTAAACTCCTCAGGATCATTCCCAAAATCTCAACAACACATCATAGAATATTCTGAGTTGAAAGGGACACATAAAGATCATCAAGTCCAACTCTAAAGCAAATGGCCCATACAGGGATTAAACCCACAATCCTGGTGCTATCAACACCCTGCTCTGACTGGCTGAGCCAGTCTCACCTCTCTAGCTGTTGATTCACATATTTGCAAGACAGCAGACTTTAGTAGTTCCAGGCAGGACTTTCTGTGTACATAAACTTCTGCAAATAGCTACAAAATGCAGCCAGCTGCACCTAGCCAATAAAATCCAGGCAACAAGAACAACCATTGAGATATTTGTCATTGGGACAAATGTACACTTGCATCCACCTCTCCACCTGATCTCTACATTCCCTCCCATGTCCCTCAGAGGGCTGCAGGAGGTACCTATGAAAACAATACAATCCAAGTAAGGTTTCAAGGAGCAAGGAATATTGTATCAAGACACAAAATCCCTGTTTTCAACAATGACAGCAAGCATTCTGCGGAAAGCAGAAGGGAACAGCACCATATAGTGCCTTGGGCAATGCAGATGCATCGTCTTTTATGGCAATGAAGGTACCGAGGAGAGGAAACACTCCAAGAGGCAAGATCAGATGGACCATAGACCTCTGAACCCAACCTACCTGTAGGACTGTTCCAGCACGAGGGTCTATCACACGTATCTTTCTGTCCCTGCAAGCAGTGGCAAGGAGACTGCCATCTGTGTTGAATGACATGGAGAGGACCACATCTTTGTGAGCATCAAGAATCTTCACTGGGTTTGAAATAACAGCGTCCATGACATCAAGGTTCCAGATCATTATCTGGAGCAAAAATAATTTTTAAAAATCAGTCCTTTGCTGCCTCACACCCGAGACTTTGTGTACTCTATTCACTTCTTCATCTTTTCTCTACATGTATAGGTCTTACCATCATAAGTGATTGTTCTTCAGCACTTAAAATAATTCCTGATACTAACAGCAACGTATCAGTGTCAGCTAAGAATGTCCAATATTTTAATTTCCTTTGAAACCACATTTTGTACATAAAAATAGACAACATCAGTGCATATACATGCAGTAGCACAAAGAAAAGTGGATGGCATTGCATGCTGTATGCAATTCAGTAAATGAGAAGTGCAGAGTAGACTGAAGTTCATCAGAAGGCTGGAAAATTAGACAGTCCTTTTGAATTTATGGCAACCCCCCTTTCGCCTTTGGGTCACCATGGAAATTCCCCCTGAAGAAAGCTTCCAAACTCTTTAGTACCATCTTACAGCTTGAAATCAAAACAAATTTCAAAGCACCAAGCCAAACAGCATGTCCTAGGAGCACAGACCCACCTTGTAGTCATAGCCAGAGCTGAAGAGGATGTTATCAGCCGTGGGATGCCATTCAATCAGACCAACTCTTCGAGCATGCCCAAGAAGTTCTTTCTTCGGAGTGGTAATGTTTCTTTTTAGCAACTGATTGGGGATGTCCCAGATTTTAACCTGAATGGCACAGCATGGGTCTTTGTGAGATTCCTGAGAAGGAGCTAATTCAGAATTTACCAATAGCTATTAAGTGACTTGGAATTACTCTTCCATTTGAAGTGAATAGGAATGTAACTGGCTTTTTTGAACATCTATCCTTGTTATTTGTATCTTTACTATTCTGTGGACCTGAAGACTCCTCTTTATGTTCTATCTTCAGACAACAGTCCTACAAGGGTTTCTTTAAATTTGGCAATCCAACCCTTAGACCTGTCAGCACAATTATGAAAAGTTATTCCCAAGGGGAAGAAATAAACCACTAATCTTGCAGACCTTGCCTCTTAAGTGTACTGAAGCCACTCAGCACTGGGAGCGTGCTGTCTTGTAACAGGCCCACCTACAGCTCTGGGTCCTTCTGGAGGGATGCTGCATCCCTTCTAGAGGGATGAAGACAAAAATGCTCTGTCCTCCTGTGGCGGAAGAAAACAATAGCAGAAACCAGCAAGAGGGGCTGAACCTCTTGCTGGTTTCTGCTATTGTTTTCTTCTTTCCCACGCTAACCCTCGAAACACAAGTATTTAGGATGCTAAAGATGATTAATCCTTTGGCTCAATGAAAATTACTATGCTTGTGTCATAACTTTTTTATTTCTTAGCCTGAAGCAAAAGCAAAATGCTCTTTGGAACATAGTTTGTGGAAATCAGCCACAGATGCCCAAGTCTCCTACTGTCTGGTTGATGAGGATCACACCTTTCTAGTCTCCTACTGTCTGGTTGATGAGGATCACACCTTTCTAAGACAAATAAGAAGCAGACCCAAATTCTGGGACCTCCTGGCATCAGCACCCTTCTCCACAGTGTATTCTTTACCCCAATAAGGAATCAAGCCCACCAGAAACACAATGGCTGTAGAGTCCAGCAGTATCTGCATGAAATTCTACAGCAGTTAGAGAAAATATCACACTTTACAATCAGACTGACTGATTCCTTACAGTTTCAACAGCTGTCACTAAAGAAATGGGGTAAGAGACTAGAAAAGGGAAAATAGGTTGTGTTCATGCTGACAAGAACTGCCTAGAATGAGCCACCCACTCCTCATACTGTGAAATAGTTGGTTTTAAAAGCAGAGAAAAGCACCTGGCTGGAATCTCAGACTGCATTAAAAGGCAGAAATTTCCAGTTCTTTAGTGTGCAGAATAAGCAGGTCTTGGACTCAGGCCTGCAGGGCAAGCAGGGACAGTCCAAGCATGAACAAGCTGTCTACCCTGCTACCTCTTGAAGAAAGTCTGATAAAATGAAGTAAAAGCCACAGAGTTGCCCCTCTAACCACAGGGCAGCAGAACTTCAACTCTTCATGTCTGATGATTTGCCAAGAAGAACAGAAGGGCTAAGAAGATAAGCTCAAACTCTTAGCCCCCAGGCCTTTGCATAGGCCTCAGCCCTAAGCCCACCTGAAACAGCAGGGAGAACTGGAACTCACTATTCACAGAGGATATGCAATCCTTCCCATGCCCAAAAGTACCATTTTACATAGCTCCAGCTGTGCACCACAAAAGATAGCTGTAGCGCTGTCAGATGAAAAATGGTCTGCACCTGGCAGGCTAACACAATGCCTATTCTTCAAAAACCACTGGCCTGTGGAACTGCACAATGCCCATTCTGTAAGAAGAAGAACTGGAAAGCAACCAGCCCAGCTGTGCCAACTTTTACCACTTGACGGGGTGGTCAAAAATGACTTTGAGAGTCACTGACCACCAGAGATGACCAAAGAGATACCCAGGACAGAAGAACATATGAGTAAAAGAGAGAGAAAATATGTTACTGATTTTAGGGAAATTATTATTATGCTTATTCAGGGAAAAATCAGTGACTATGTACATAAAATATAGTATCTAAACAGGAATTCCTTTTGTAGTCAGCATGCATGATATTTCAGAGGAGATATCCCCTCATGCACCCAGCTAAATAAAGAATGTCTGCTATTTAATGCTATGTTAGTGTTAAGAAGCTTTTATTTTTACCGATTTTTGGTAACAGTGGTACCACTAAAGCAAGCTCCGGAAAGGCTGGTTAACAGTCAAGAAACCTCTGAGCAATGTGGGAGAAGTGAAATTTCCCTTATCTACTCGGAAGGTTTGTAGCCTTGCTCAAAGGGAGGTCCAGCCCAGTAAGCATTTAGATGCATCCTTGTAGATGCATCCTTTAGATGCACAGTGGCTTACTAATGCTCAGAAATAGAAGACAGCACCAGGCTTTTAACAACAGGCTGGAAGGAAGGCTTTTCCTCTTATATCCAGCCCAGTGGAAGTGGTGGACACCTCTGTGACCCCCAAAAAACCTTCCTCAAACTTCTCTTAAAACAGAGGAAATATTGCCATGAAGATGTCTCAACAGTATGTCCAATATGAGCTCTCCAGAACAGGCAGGTCAAGTAAGATGCTGACCTCACAGAACGAGTCAAACAGCAGACAAGAGATGAGAAGGAAGCAGCAACACAGCAAATCTGAGGAAAGCTCGAAAGAAAATAATTTGTTCAGTCTCTGGCTGACCTTCAACTACATAGCATGAAGGCACAGAGAGGATGGAGCCAAACTCATTGAAGGTACAAAAGGAGAGCATCAAAGGCAATGGATGTATATGGCAATATGGCTGGCAATGGAGATCAGATGCATCCCATTTTCCCTAGAAGGATACTCAACCCCTGGGAGAAGGACCTACTGAGGCCACAGGATCTGTAGCCTTAGAGATCTTCTCAGCTCACCTGAACAAGGCTTGGAGAAACGCAATTATTTGAGTAGGGCATAGAGGAAGTGACATTCAAGGTCCAGCTATGAGGTACCAGGAAAGACAGTCACACCAAGAAACACAGTCTGCTGTCCTTGCAACTTAGCAGGCAGGGAGGAGATATCTCTGCACCACGTCACAGCGCAGAAGACCCCTAAGATACCATTTTCTGGTGCTAGGATGAGGATGGGAGAATAGTAAAAAGCGAGTACAGTCACAGACAGGCAGACTTCTTGGAACAACTTTTGGTACTGAGACCTGTGACATGCTCCGTTTCCATTCTTTAGTCTGAGGAATGATCCAGTGTCAACATTCTGGAGAAAACTGGAAAGGAAATCTGGGGATAGTGCATCCAGTTTCGTACCCCTCAGTGCAAGAAAGATGCTAGAGGCCCACCAGGATGCCCAAGAGACTACAGCACTTTATCCTGCAAGTAAAAGCTGGGGGAGATGGGCATGCTCAGCCTGGAGAAGAGAGAGCTTCCAGGCAAATTGATAAAAGCTTCAATACTTACAAGACTAACTGAGAAAAAAGAGGCACACTTTGTCTTGAAATGCACAGTAGGAGGACAGCAGTCATTAACTGTGCTGGAAGGAAAAAAATTCCCCTTGGGAGGAATGAAGAATAGGAACAAGTGCTCTGCCTAGAGAGGTGGTGAAAGAAACCTCCCCTTCAACACAAACGCTTCTGTGATTCTTTAACTACAGTGGGATGTTTTGAGGATTGTGCTCACTTCTCATATGAGGCTCAAAAGAATGGCCAAAGTGGTGCCCTCTGCCACAAGTAAGTCATACCATGCCATACCTCCTGAGATAGCATGAAAGCCTGGATACAGGTTGGAAGATACAATAAAATCTTCACCATCAGTTCAGAAACTGAAAGGAAAAAAAAAACCACAAACCACAAACCCACAGAGAAGTATCCAAACAAGCAAAACAAGCAGGAAGGACAATCAAAAAAGCTTATAATCAAGACTGACTTTTTGGCAGAACTAAAATGGCAGAGCATGTGAACCAAGCCAGGTCTGGAGAAAATAACAGGAGAAAACTCCCTGATGCTCTATGGCAGAGTGAGAATAAACCCAGTGGGATCTCACATGGGATCTCTGGAAAAAAGCATGGCAGTTAGTCAGATATTCTCACTATCAAAGACATCAGCATCACACTTTTTACAAGACCTTTTGAAAGTGACCTTCCAGTAGGGAGATATGAGCTAAATTGTCCCTTACAAACATGACTAGAATCTTCCAATTACCACAGTGTCTACATCTTACCCATACTAACTTCAGCCAAAGCATCCACTGCAGAAGTGTAAGATGCATATTCCTCACCACAGCTGATCCAGCATGACTCTACAGAGTGCAGGAACAAGCTCTGTGGGGAATTAATCTGAAAGAGCTGATCCAGATAATGTTGTGTTGAAGCTTTTTTTAAAGTAAAGACAGAGTTTCAAAGAGATTAAACTTTAATAGCCCTTCCATTTTAAACTCATATTTTGTTTTCCTCATACAAACACACCATAAAAAGGCACAAGCCCCCATAAAATAAATTTTCCTCATTACACTGATTTGGTATTTCATCTGGAAGGCATCACAAAGGTCTGAATTCAGGAGAAAGAGAGGAATCTTACTTTTTCCTAACTTCTTAAATAAGTATATGCATGCTTTCACACCTCACATCATTTCATATTCATGAACTTTTGGTTTCTTTCAACTTCATTCTCCAAAAAGCACATTAGCCAGGTACTAACACACAGTACAAAGCAGTAAACTTACTGTGGCATCTTCTGAACATGAAGCTATTACAAAGTCATTGAATGGGTTCCACTTGATGTCCAGAACGTTCCCTTTGTGCCCACATACTTTGGGATAATGTGGGTCAAGCTTGCCTGTCTGGAAAAAAATAAATATAATGAGGGTGAGCCATGGAATTCCAGGGCATTTTCAAGGCAGCTCCAGAAAGAAACTTTCTGCTTGTTGTTCTCCAAATGCCCTGGATGCTCTCTGTCTGTTAAAGATGGGGTTTTTGCTGTCCCTGCTAGTCAAGTCTTGATGATACCACCTTAAAGGAAAGAAAGTCTGCCAGACCTTCCCAAGAACATGTTGCTGTGAAAAAATTTCCATACATGCCTACACATTTGGAAGACAGTATTGGGTACAGACACCAAAGAGTAATTTAGAGGAGAAACATCTTTGAATGAGATGAATATTTGACATTTTTTAGAGATCTTTTGATGGGGGGATAAACAACAGCAAACTCTCCTTCAGAAGGTATTTCCTACAAGCAGCAAAAAAAAATTATTTTGGTTTTGGGTTTACCAAAGAGGTATTTGTGACACAAATTACAAATTACCGTTTTTCTTTTAGCAAGCTATTTCTCTCTGATGGTGTTTAAATCCAGCCATTAATCAAATTCAATCAGCATTCTGAACTCTCAAAAAAAGCCCAAAACCAGCAGCACTGGTACGAATCCCAGACTCAGTGCCCTAAGGTGTATTGGGAGCCTTGTGCCAGATGGGGGCTGTATTGCATCGAACAAACCCACACTGCCGGCACGGTCTCTGCTGGAGAGTCAAGTCTGAATATTTAAATAGCAGAAAGGGTGGTGGTGGTTTTATTAACATTGAAGTAATGCCTGCTTCCCTCTATAAGAAGCAGGAAGTGTGGGGAGCCCCCTGACACGCCCCAGGCATTAGCTAAAGAGCAGAAGTCGGTCACTGAAGAAAGGAGACAGAATGGCAAGAGTGGTGGTGCTTACCAGCTTACTGCTTCCTGCCTGGAAGAACTGCAGACCAAAATGATTGCAAATGTGTGCTCTCCTAGAAAGCAGACACTTCTGTAGATGTACTACTCCCTGCAACTCTCCAGAGGTGGGCCTTAGGAGAGCAGAGCTGAGGGGAATCTAAAACCCCTAAACAGACTGTGGATAGGATATAATTTTCCCAGCTTATAAATTTTGGGGGGTTTTTGCAATTCTGCATACAGAACAGGACATCACTGTGTAACTATTCTGGCTTCACTGGAAAGTTTGTTGCATAAACTGGGACTAACCTGCTTTAAACCGAACATCCAAAGGGCTTTGAAATGTAAAAGACTGTGGTTTTTCAAACTACAGCCTAAACCAATTTCCTTTTATAACAGCGACAATGCAAAGAGATTTGGGAAGGCAGAAGAGAGATAAAAGGCCTTTAATAAGAAGCACTCCTCCACCCACAGTGTCCTTTTGTAGGCTTCAGAGCTTGGTTTCAAGATGACAGCTAAAAGGGGTGGACAGCTGGATCGACAGGGATCCCTTGATCCTTAAGGGAACTCTGTCCCCTCCCAGAGCTAGTTGCCTGTCTGCTCCCCACTCCGTTTTGGGAGACTCCCAGGCTGTCCTAAGCCCAGTTTGCCTGACCCGTCCTTCAAAGCTCTCTTACCCCACTCCCACTTACCCCACTCCCAGGCTTTGGAAAAGGAGCCCTTGTTCTCCCAGCCACCACTCTCACCTGCCCCATTGCAAGCCCTGGGACAAGAGCAGGACTCACCACACATGAACCCCCCAAGAGCCAAGAAAACGCACATGACATAAAGCTAGAGCTGCTGGTCTCAGATGCACATCTGCATGTGGACGTGAAGATCTTCACTGCTGGAGGAAATTTCATTCTACAGATCAAAAACTATTTCAGTAACTAGATGTGTTGTCATTCCATGAAGTGGTACCTGACTTCCACAGTTGCCTGCAGAGCTTGAAAATGAGCAGTTTTTCAACCACTCCCTTGCTAAAGTTCTAGCACTTCTGAAAAGCTTGGAGCTTGCTGACAAAAATCACTTCTAGTGGAACATCCATCAAAACTCTCCCAGCAGATTTCTGCGGGGTAGATTACTGTGAGGTCAGTCAGGCTCACCTCTGCCCCTGAAGGGCACCAGCACAGCACTCACACACGTGTCAGTTCTGCAAGGCCAGAAGGGTCACCAGCACTCTCATTTTACAGTCCATGTTCCCAGAGAGAAGGGACGGGAGTTTGTGTCTATGAAGTCTGCACAGCCACAGATATCCTCCCTTTCACACCTGGTGCTGACACATTGAAAGACTGGAGATTGCAGATCTGGGCATAAATAATCTCCTGGGACCTTGTTCTCACTTTTTTTTTTTTGCTGCAGAGGAAGAGACAGACGCGGTCTCAACAGTCTGGTCATCAGGAAAGGAAAAAGGCAGGACTTCACCTCTCAAAGGAAGGGCACAAAATTTCCCTCGCAGTCAAGATCTTTCCTTGGCATGCTGTGCATGCACTTCCCCCACACATCTACACCCAGGCCACACTGTGGGAAAGCAGTTGATCTCTCATTTACAGTCACCGAGCTCATGTCTCCTTGAACCTGTGAGATTTACAGTCAGTCAGCCTGTTCTGGGCACCAGGCAACCACTGTGGCTGCAGCCCCTTGCCTCTCTGTTAAGATGTGCTGCCCTTCCACCCAGCTGGTTTCAGTGGCACACATTCACCGGGATGTCACTGACACATCCTGCTACAGACCATTTCCAGAGGGATGGCAAATATTCAGCTAATTTCTTATAAGGCTGACTGCAAAGGCCTGCTATAAGGATGGTATCTAGGGCAAAGAACTCATTCTTTACATAACCTCCACTGTCCCTAGCCCTACCCCACCCCCAGGCTCTCAGAGAAGAAGACTGGTGCAGAAGGAAAGAAGTGGTATTTATTCAAGAGATGAGAGACCTTGGTGCCTGTGACTCAGCAGGAGAGGAGTACAACAAACAAGCAAGGAGGTGCAGTTAAACAGGACAAAGCTGAGGCTTCATTCAAGGACATCCTTAGACAGGCAGCCACCCTAGCAGCAACACATGTAGAATGAACTAAAAAACATTGGAGGGAGGGACAAGAACAGCTCCCTGAACAGGTTGTTTATCCTCTTCAGCAACTGTAGCCCTCCCTGTCCCAGCTATTACCTCTTGCTTTGACCAAATGTCATCCTGGCTCTTGGTCTCTTGGGCTCTTCCTTCACACTTTGTTGCACTTGGGACATGTCTGCTTCCCATGAATCCAGTGAAAAATAACCAGTCAGTTGTCCATTGTAAGAGGGCAATACTGTCCCTGACAGGTCTGCAGAACAAGCTGCCTTTGTGCCCTGGCAGCCAAGGCCACAAGCCAAGTGTCCAGCACACTGTCTGCCATGGCTCACCTTCACACCAAGAGATGGCAGTAACAAAAAGCCACCATCAGAAGCACAAGTCAAAAGTTTCTGCTTTGCACCAGATGGTACCACTTTGGAAGTGGAGTAGCCAAAACAAAGTAGCTGGTATGGCGGGTCCTGACTCAGGAATCCCTTTCTTTGGGAGGCTGAGGCTGCTCTACCCCCCAGCATAGGTCAGGAACAGCTATTCAGAGAACAGCCATGTGAAGCACCTCATTTCTCTGATCCACAACCAAAGATTAACCCTTAAGGGACAACTCCTGTCCATAGCTCCATTTTGAAGCCATTAATTCTTCCAGACTCATCAGCATCCAGAACAGAGAGCCCCACATCTGAACTGCAGCAGCATTTACATCTGCTGCTAATGGTCTGCTCCCTGGTCTCTAGAATCCCCTTCACCAAACAAATCAAAAGGAGTTGCTCCTTAAACTTCTACTCCTCACACCTTTATACATCTTGCCTTTTTTCCCAGACTGACTGAGGCCTGACCTGCAAAGTCTTTCCTCATATGAAAGTACTTTTACATTTTCATTGACATACTTTAATTATCCTTTTCTGTATCTTTTTTTGTTCCACCATGCCTTTGATTTCTGCAGGCAATATTTCAAAACTGGGTGGAGTATGTGAGCAGGTGTAAGAAGGAAAAATTACTACAAAGACTAGCCAAGCTGAGAAGAGGTGAGAAGACAGAAAAATTAATAGTAAGCAGTACAAGCACCTCAGCTACTTTTGCTGCCAGCACTTTCACTGCTTGGTCCCACACCACATCCCCCACAGTCAACAGCTGTCGGCCTACAGATGCAGTTCTGTGATAAGGACAAGTTGTTGAGCCTCAACAGACCATCATTGAGGGGGCAGAAGTGAATCAGTCAAGAAAAACAGGGTAGTGGTTAATTTTAGAAGGACAGTCTCTAAACTGCACCAGCATTGAAGGAATGAATTAACAAGGTCCAGAAGGGCCGGAAACTGTGCTAGGTTCTTCAAGTACAACCAGTTCACTTTCATCCTTAGCAAATATATATTGAAAAAGTGGCATTACAATAACACCATCAATTAACTTTTAATTAAAGGCTGAACTTTTGCCTTTCATCTGTTCTGTCCTGACTCCAGAGAGATCATAATCCCATATTGAAGTTAATCCAGTGCATGCCTAATTTTACTGAAGCAATAAACATCAGACAGCCAGGTTCTCCCTCTCACCAGATCCTAAGTCATGAAAACTCATATACATGGGATTTGTTTCTGAAAGGGAAGTCTTCACAGCATCACTGCTTGAAGTTTAAGAGCTTCATTGCCTGATAACTGTGTCTCCATTCTTTCACAACGGAGGCAGTAGAACAAAACATACCATATTCTCCTTTGGTCACGGCTGAATCCATGTTGCTAAAGCAGCTTTCTGGTTTTGCCCCCTTTACCCACTAAATACTTTTTAATTTGCAGTTTCTCCCAGGAGACAAACATCTGAACAGCACATTCTGCTGACTATACAAGAAAGGCAAATGAGTTGTAAAATGAAGCAAGGTGTTAAAAATCTGCAAGCAGCAATGCAAGACATACAAATACACACATGCCAGGAGTCACCTGCTAGGGCAACTGGGGCCTCTTCCATCACTTTGCAATTTGGGTAACAGCATTAACTGACTATCCTCTGTGACCCAGCTCCCTAGACGATGTCCCTCCTCCAGCCTCCTGAGGGGCTCCCGAAAGCCAGCTCTGCCTGGGGAGCTCACCTGCTTGATGGGAATGACGAGGAAGGCGCCGCCGCCCACGCACTCGGTCACCACGGCAATGAAGCTGGGGTTCACGGCGCAGAAGTGGTTGTCGTTGATGTTGTGGGTGATGGGCACGCAGTCGTAGCACTTGTCCTTGCTGGCAGCTTTGCCATACACATGGCGGAACTTGGAGCTGCGGTACTGCGGGTGCCACGACATCTGCAAGGAAAGAAACACAACATCCAAGGCATAAGGACAGGCCGTCCTGGCAAGGCTTGCAGAGCCCCACGCCCCTCTCCCCACCACAGGCTCACCCTCCCCACCTGGGCTGCTCTCACCAACCCTCAGCCAGCAAGCTGTAGACGCAGTTTTTTTGTGGTGCTCACCCCTTTGCCATAACCCTGTTGCACATCTCTGATGGAGAGAGGAGAGTGCAGGGAAGAAGTGACAGCTCTCAGCATCACCAGCCAGCTGGACTGTGCATGTGTCAGCAGTCTCTATCGCTGGGGTAGGGCCACATGGCAGCAAGTTCAAGAGGAGATGAATTCTGGTACGATAGAGCTCAGAAAGCATGAAAAATACAACATCTTGAGCATGGAAAGCATGAAAGATGGTGACTGAACAAGCCAATCTGGATGTATGCATTGTTTAGCCCTCAGGTGGTTAAGAACCAAAACTGGTTCTAAATTTTGCTCACATGAACAGAAAAAATAAGTTTGGCAGATCACAGGAATAGCTACAGTCACCTGTTGGTCTTTTTTCTACAGACAATTATGTTCTGCGTGTCTGGTTTATAACTGCACTATAGCCCTCTGACAGAATGCATTCTAAATGGTGTTTAAATGACACATAAAGAATGCTAAACACAAGAACCTCTTCTCACAGAAAGCAGTGAGGCTTAATGGAACTGATTTAACAGATTTCATAAAATCATACAGTCACAGAGTCGTAGAATGGTTTGGGTTGGAAGGGACCTTGAAGACCATCTAGTTCCCACCCCCCTGACATGGGCAGGGACACTTCCCACTAGACCAGGTTGCTCAAGGCCTTATCCAAACCAGCCTCAAACACTGTCAGGAATGGGGGAACCATAGCTTTTCTGGGCAACCTGTTCCAGTATCTCACCACTCTCAAATTCCTAATATTTAATCTAAGTTTCCCCTCTTTCAGTTTGTATGCATTAATCCTTGTCCTACCACTACACTTCCTGGTGAAGACGCATTCTCCACCTTCCCTGTAGAACCCTTCAGACACTGGAAGATTGCTATTGATGTTTCCACGCAGTCCTCTTTTCTCCAGGCCGAAGAGCCGCAGTTTTCTCAGCCTGTCCTCACTGGGGAGGTGCTCCAGTCCTTTTAGCAATTTCACAGCCCTCCTCTGAACTTGCTCCAGCAGTTCCATGTCATTATTATGTTGGAGGCACCAAAACTGTAGGCACCGTTGCAGGTAAGGTCTCATGAGAGCAGAGGGGTAGAATCATGTCCTTCAACTAGCTATTTTCAAATAGGAAGCTATTAGTGCTGGTCAGAGAAGGTAGTAATTAAGACTATTAAACCCAGATCCCACAAGATTTAGAGAGTAAAAGGCATACAATGAGTGTAGGGAGAAGATTCTACTTTCCAAAGGAAAAGAAATGCAGAAATGAAAAGAAAGACAGGAAGATTATGGGTGAAAGACCACCTCATACAACAGCTGGGAATGTAGGCGAATACTGTCAGAAGGCATGGTTTTGCCCCATATTGACCTCTTTAATGTGCATTTGGTGAACAGTATTATTAGTGATGCTGGGTCAACAACACTCCAATTTGACAAGAGAACCCAACCAATTCACTTTTGAGCTACTGCAAGGCTTAGAGAGCTCGCTCGCATGGTTGAAGGGTCAAGGGAAGCGTGCATGCACTCAATGGCAGGAAGCCAAGTGCATCTGACAAGCAGAGGTCTAAGCAATTTTAAACCAAAATGTCCATGTTGCTGGCATGGTACTGCATCCTCCTGGGATGTCTATCAAAGGCTAAGGAACCAAATGGCTCGATACCGGGCAGTCAAACTGGAGCTTTACAAGCTCTCATCAATACAAAGTTCCACAAAGCTGTGTCACACTGGAAGATTTGGGCTGTGAACAGTACTAGGACACAAGTTCTATCCTATTTCCTGCCTCCTCCCAGTTCTACTGACACAGCTCAGAGCCAACTCCGCCTTGGACAAATACATATGCCTGTAGTATTTGAGTCCTGGCAGATCACCAGTTGCTTTCATAGTCATCTTTGTTGCTCTCTGTTACCTTAGCATGTTTTACCTATGCTAACCCTAATTTGTCCATACTTTTAGCTGAATAAATCTCTTCCACAGAAAACACTAGGTGCAAAGGGTCTTTTATACAGTGAGAGATACCTGTGCCAAACAAAAACAAAGAAATGCAAGTTATTTGAAGAAGAAAGCAGCAATTCTGAAAGCTGATCTTGGAAGAAGGGATATTCACAGGCAGAAAGCAAGTTGAGGTTATATGCAAGTGGCTACCTTCCCAAACAGCCCCAGAGGTACAGTGTTCTCAAACAATTTCATGTTCATTACAGTTTTAGTGGTTAGGTTTACTCACACCAGGAGGAGGGGGAGGAATCACTGTATTGCCCAGATGCAGCAGTATGCAGCAGTTTCTTCTTACAGCAGGACTATTATCTTTTCAAAATGAACTAAATTGCCTGGCTGCAAAGTAATTCTAGCTACACTGCTTTTGAGCTGGGAGAGAGTGTGTGGTCTGAAGTTTCAAGCCCCTTCTGGAGAAAGGAGCACCAAGCAGAGGAGCAACTATTGAGAACACCAGGACTCTTCAGAAGCTCAGCAGGATCTCATCAATGCACACCAATACCTCAGTATTAGAGTAGTAGTGGAGAAGAGAGAAGCAGACTCTCCTCAGCAGTGCCCAGCAGCTGGGCAAGAAGCAATGGGTACAAATTGAAACTCAGAAAACTCTTTTTATATGCAATGAAACACTTTTTCTCCATGAGGGTTGTTCAACACTGGCACCAGTTGCCCAAAACATTATGGAGTTTCCATCCTTGGAGGCATAGTCCTGGGCAACTTTTCTAGTTGATCCTGCTTTGAGAAGAAGGATTGGACTACATGATCTCAAGGGTTCACTTCCAATCTCAACTGTTCTGTGATCCTGTGATTTTAGGGCCTCTGGATCTCAGCCATGTGTATCTTGTACTGCCCTAAAAATGCCACTGCCAACATACCAAGATGCACACCCTTACAAGGCAGACTTTCAACCCAATAAACCAGAAGTATGCTTTGCAGGCTCAGCTTTCTCACCTGTTCCTCTGGCAGGAAGTGATGACAACACATTTCTTCCTCGTTCATAAAAACTGCTGTTTGGACAGGTAACTACTTTTTTTTAAAGTGCAAAGAGCAACTTTTGGTATAAGGAAGGGGGGGGAGGGGGGAGAAAGTGACAAAAACTATATCAATATTTTGTCAGTAAGACAGGATTGCTTTTATATTGCAAGAACAGGCACTATCATCTTCGAATAATTAAATTACTTGTGCATTTAAAAATGTCTGAAAATTTAATGTTTTGCCCAGTCCCTTAACAATATGCTTTCCCTGAATGTTTTTTTTCGACTAAAAAGCTAAAGCATTAGCTTTCTCCCTGCACTGGAGGGTCAGCCCCAGTGCAGAGGGTCTCTCCTTGCACAGCCATGTTTGAGCTGTGTAAGCCCATATGGGCAGAGCCCAAGGACCTGAAAATCCCGTGTGGGCAGCACTGGGAAAGGCCTGAAGCCAGAGCTGAGGGATTCCCAGCTCACCTCACCTCACTGCTCGTGGCACAGCAAGATGCCAGGGTGCCCACAGCAGGGGCATGCAGACCACCCGTGAACACTGGGCAGCACACATGGACAGCAGATTTTGAGAGGCTGCTGGAACTGAGGTCTGGGTCCTCTTTCTGGTCAAAGAGGTGGAAGACCTCCTTCACTTGCTGCTCAGGCCTCTGACGCCAGCACACACACTGATCCTGAGCTGACAAAAGGATAAAAGTCACTGAGGAAGGGATCACTGACCCTCTGCCAGGGTAGCACAGAGCCCTTTGCATCCTGGAGAAAGAAGGAAGGCAGCACAGCCTTTGCAATCCAGGAATCAACCTCATGCATGAGAAATCATTCTCATCATGCTGACCTAATTCCCAATATTGCTAGCCTCCCTGTAGGGGAGGGGAGAACCAGGATGGAGTGAGACACTGCAGATTATACTGCTGTTCATGTATTTCTAACCATACAGCTGATGTAAAGACTGTGCTTAGCAATGTCCTCTCACTCAGCTCTCAGGGAGCATATCCTGGGACTTTTTGGACTTTTTATTACCACCTCTCCCAGCAAAAAACATTAAGTAGATCTTTTCCTGAAGCTGCCAAGAATTCCTGGAGAAGGATACAAAGATCCCTACAAGCACTTCTCAGATCCCTGTTTACCAGGTCAGATACCAGCTTTTTCAGGCTGGACAGTGTTTCCAGACAGCTTCTGCCTATTGAGATGTGCAACCCTAGTGATGCCTCAGAGCAGAGAGAGAACATGTGAGAAGAACAACTCTGCAGACACCAGTGTCAGTGGAGAAGGAGGGGCAGGAGCTGCTCCAGGCACTGGAGCTGAGATTCCCCTGCAGGCCGTGGTGCAGCCCATGGTGAAGCAGCTGTGCCCCTGCAGCCCATGGGGATTCACAGGGATGCAGAGATCCACACACAGCCCATGGAGGTGCCCATGCTGGAGCAGGTGATGCCTGGAGGGGGCTGTGATCCTTTGGGAGACCCGTGGAGAGAGGGGCCCTTGGAGGACTACACCCCACAGAAGAGTGACCCACACTGCAGCAGTTTGAGAGGGGCTGGTGCCCATGGGATGGAGCCACGTCAAAGAAGCTCATGGAGAGCTGTCTCCCATGGGAGGGACCCCAGGTGCAGCAGGAGAATGACTCCTGAGCAGTGGGAGCAGCCTCAGGCGATGAACTGGCCATAACTCCCATTCCCTGTTTTCTTGCACTGCTGGAGTGGGAGGTAGAGCTGGAAGGAGGGAGGGGTGTGGAGAGGGTGTTTTTAAGAGTTTATTTTACTTCTCATTATCCTGCTCTGAGTTTCTTAGTAATATATTCAATTAATATCTCTAAGTTAAGCCTGTTTGCCCGTGATGCTATTTGATGAATGGCCACTTCCTGTTTCTTAATCTCAACCCAGGAACACTTCATTAAATTTTCTTTCCTCTGTCCAGCTGCAGAGAGGAATGAGTAAGCAGCTTTGGTGAGTGCCTGGCATCTACCCTGGGTCAACCTATTACAACCATGAATGATATTTGTGAATTCTGGATGAATTTATCTTGGTCCTGGAGAAAATAACCACATGGAAAAAAGTGAAATATGTTTGAGGAAACCCAGACATATGGTAGCTTAATCCAGATCAAACTGAGATCTCCCTCTACTCTGGCACCACAGTGCTCTGTGAAAGACTCACAGCGCCAGAGTCAGCCCCAATAGTGTAAAAGCAATAGTGTAAAAACTTTGTCAATGCTTTATTCTACCATTTCTCATCTTTGATATCCTTAGTGTTTTTGATATCCCTGGCAGTGCCGGGACCAGACCAGGAAATTATTTTCTTTACATCCTGGGAAAGGCCTGAAAGAAGATTGATGGGCACCTTATCTCCTACAAATACCAGTTCTTGGGTGCGGCCCCACTCACTGCTAGGAGGTGACCTGTCCAGCACACAGTCCTGGACTGCTTGTGGTCTGGCACCTTCAGCCCCATCCACAAGCTGATTTATCTTACTCTGAGCAGAAAATTAATGTGTGGGAGGATGGGATTTATGAAAACACAAGCAAACAAACAAGCAAAAGACCACAACACCAACCAATCGCAAAACCAACCCAAAAACCAGAACAAGGCACTTGAGCAGAAGGAAGTATCTGATGTGGGTTAAAAAGAGAACAAATTATAGGGGTCACATCACATCTGCAAGGAGGGGAACTGGAGTGTTTTGGCAGCAATGAGATCTCTCACTCTGCTTCCCCAGGGAACCACAGCTGGGCAGAGTGACCGTGCCAGCCCAGGAAAGAAGCAGCCAAAAAGAAGAGCTCTCCTCATTCCCCTGTGAACAGACATGCACATCTCCAGCTGTGATGGCACCAGAAGTGTTGGGAGCCAGGACCTCCAAGCATCCCGCTGCTGACTGCCAGCAAGGTGACTCATTTTCTACTTCCAGAAGCCCAGAGCAGGACTATCAGGTACCAGGCCCCCACCTGCCAAACAAACCCCAAGGGCTCAGCAGCATGGCTCTCTTGGAGCCACGAGTGTCTGCTGCCACCCACCCCAATTCAACAATGAGCCTAGTGCTGGTGAAATTTTTGTTGGTGACTTTATACAAGGGGAAAGGCTGAGCAACCCCACCATTCACCAACCTGGATGTTCTCCATGTATTTTCTTTCCTTACAGGTATGTTCCCTATTCTGAAAATACAAGCAAGAAAGGAAGTAGACTGGCTTTGTGCTGAAGTACCAAGTCATGGCATGAGTTGTCTGTGTTTCCAGGAGAGAAACAACATGAAACAAGTGTGCACACAAGAGGATGCTGTTTACTGTGTGCTCACACTCCACTCCACTGGCCTGCACTGGGATTTCTGTTTGGCTTGTGCTTCATCAGTGACATGAACACTAGACAAAAGACCTTGGCTCTGGGCACTGCTCTTAAGGACATGCCAGAGAGTTGGAGGAGCATTCAGGGCAGACCTGTATGGACCAGTGATTGATCAGAGCAGTGAGATCTGCTAAGAAAGCCTAAAAACTTTGGGGTAGAAATGAAGGAGGGAAGCCATGACAGTAGGCTTCAAACACAGAACAAGTTGGTACAAGGAGGATATAAATCATCTCCTTTCAAAGTCTAGTGGAGACAAGAGAGTCAAAAGACATGTGTTTTAACTGCATCAAAGAAGTTTCCAATTAGGGAGCAGCAAAACTTTTATCAGTCATAGGAGTGGGAGAGAGAATAGCATTAATCTCTCCTGGCATTTCCCAGGCAGATTCAATAAAAGCCTAGCAATGATTACAGAGCTACAGCTGGTCCTGATTTGGACACAAAACAGACTCACAGAGATTGGCAAGAAATGAGATAATAATTTTAATTTCATGTGTAATAAGTCTGCTATGTCCGGAGTGTGGCAGGGCTATACATCCACTCATGCTGGCTGCATTAACCCACTCAGAAGTGCACCGACTATCTCCATTTTAAGCAATATTCAGTTGCAGCACTTAAGGCCAAAATTTCAAATTTTAACATTGAGGCACAAAACAGCTGAATCAGATATAGCTACTTCAGAACTACCTGCTTCATTATGGTACCAAGAGCAGAGTTGCAATCAAAGCTGTTTAGCAATGGCCATGATTCCTACCATTAACTGGCCAGAGTAGCTCCTTCCAAATATATCACTCTCCAGGGTTACTGTTAAGAGCCGTATAATGGTAGATGAATGGCAAAAGTTTGATTTCAGTTTGTTTGTTTTATGCAGAATTTGAGCTGAAACCTTTTCCACTGCATTGTAAAAACAAGTGGGCCCTATTTCCTTGAGGTTAATCTCAGCAACTCTGTGAGACCGCAAAAAAGACTTGTAGAGGACAAGACCACCCTGTCCAGATACAGACCTGAAGATACGGGTGAGCAAAAGGAGTGGCACTTTCAAAAGCAGAGATCACATGACATGACCATAAAAGAAGGAAATGGATACGTAAAAGCATTCAAAGTGGTACAAAATGCCACCTGGAGAACTCACAGGAGCTGAACAAGTCCAGTAGGCACAAGAAATTTCTGCTCTTGGCAAGGCCACGTGAAGCTCCTTCAGGAAGGTATCTGAGGTCTCTGGCACCAGAAAATTTTTCAAGGTAACCAGGCTGGAAATCACCTCCCTGTTTGCAGAGAGTTGTTCTCGGTTCCCAGAGCTGCCCACGGCCCATCCCAACACCCATCTCCCGAGGGACCCGGCTGCGGACATCAGCTACAGCCCCTGCACCTCCTGCACAGCAGGGTCCTGGCCGCAGCCAGCACTCCTCCACCCAGGCACAAGTCCTTGACCGCTTCTGTTCCCCATGCCAACGCCTGTCACTGTTTCACTGATTCAAGGCAGCGAAGGGAGGAGGCTCACAGCTGACTCCAGTGACACAAACAGGCATTCTACTCCATCACCTGTAAGATATTCAAAGCCTTTTTTACGAGTTTCGAACAAACTAAGCCTGTGCAAACACAAGATCACTGCCTGTAGAGCATCACATTAGATGAATCTTGCGAGTCTCTCACAACACTGTATTACAGTCTTAGCATGGAAGCAGGGCACAAAAAGGCTGGGTGGATTGCAGAAGCAGCACTTAACTAAGCTAATTTAGACAGGCAGTATTTTTATTCCAAATAACAGTTTGTAAGTTCTAACAGAAAGCTCTCAAGCTCTGTCTGCCTTCAGGTAAGCAACAGAGGGACAGACTAGCTGCCTCTGCTCTTGATCTCTGGATCATATGGGCCATTCACTGAAGAGCTGGATTTGGTGACCCCTGTGGGTGCCTTGCAACTCAAAATATTCTGTGAAAGCTGTGAAACACTATTCCAGCAATCAAAGAACAGACAGAGCTCTTCAAGAGACCACAATGTGGCAAAGCATCTCCTGAAGAGACAAACTTGTACCCTTCCCATCCAAACCCACAATGACACGCTGACACTCCTCAGAACACCTGGGCTCAGAGCCTTCCAGTTCATAGTGCACAATGGTTCCATTGCACAAATCCATTATGTGCATGGTACATGCCCCATGCCGAACAATTGTTTTCTGTTCTCTTGTGCTGCACACCTCTGAGCAGAGTAGAAACACATGCCAATGAATTAATAATGGTTATGTTTGCTTCACGCTCCCCCAGCTTCGTGCAAGAATTCTCCCTTCTCCTCAAGACCTGTTCTCCACACGGCCTGTGCGGTATTCCTGCATGAAAGCTGCCCTGACATCAGGTGAAATCCAGCCAAACCTCTGGAGATCTAGTCCCAGTGAACTCCCAAGGAAAGCATATAACATGACTACCAGAAAACCACTTAAGTACTGTTTTCTACTGTTCACAGGCAGCCTTCCAAACTCTGCCTATACCTCTTACTTGCCACTCTGAAAAGCACTTCAGATGTTCAAGTGATCTAGCCTGACAAGTTGGACTCCCTTTCTCCTCTTTCCTTACTCCCAGGGAATCAAGAGAATTTGATCAAATAAAAGACCTTTTCAGAAGTCTCAATCCCTTGAAAGTTAGAGGTAATTTGAAAAGCAGAGAGACCAAGAGAGAAAAAATACACTGTCCTCATTCCTTCTCTTGTATGCAGGGTCAAAAGAGATAGAAAGGGGAGAAAAGAAGGAATGCAAGTGCTATAAGGGGGATTTTTAAAGTTACAATGAACACTTCAATCTCAAATGCCATCTAAACTTAATTTCCTTTTTACCTTCTTGTTTGGAATGCTAACCTTGCATTGCATTGGTAATGCCTCTTTCCTTTCAGCCTAATAATTTTTAAGTGATGTTTCTATGGCCAAAAATCCCAGAAGGGCAGCCTTGCAAGTCTTGAGAGAACTGTTTGCAATCACTCCAGGAGAAGCCACAAGAGATTCAAACTTCCAACCTCATGCAAAAAAAGCAGATGGAAAGTGGCACAAGGATATACAGCTAGAAAACTGCTGAGAAGACACACATCCTCTTCTCAGTTCTGTACCACCAGTCCATGAAATAAAATCTTCATCTGCACGCAGCTCCAAGTAATAAAATCAAACAGAAGTAAGAATCATTGTCATTCCCAGAATCTGCCTAGATCCATTATTTTCTCTGGTGCCTTCTCTCCTTCTTTCTTGAAATCATCCATCAATTTTGTACATATTATCCTTCTCCCATTCTGCTAAAATCTCTCTCCTCCCCTCCACTTTTCCTCCACACTGCTTATTCTCTCAAAATTCATTCCTCCTCATCCAAAAACGAATAAGGCAACTTGATGCCTAAAGGTAAGAAGAGTCACTCTGAGAGACTCAAAAAGCCCTTTCAGCTACCTTGTCTCTGTCAACGACAATGAGATAATGCTTGCATCCAGATGACAAGAAAAAGATGTACATGAAGTCAGCTTCAGTAGTTCCTCACACTGAACACCACGCTATGTACTGGAAATAGGGGATACATTCCCATTCCCAGTGCCCCAGGACTTGTAGAAAGGAAACAGTTAAACACATAGTTTTAAATAAGGCCATTAATATATCATTAAATACTGCTGGTTTTCAGCTTGACAGCCAGCTACATGCACTGTAAATTTCATGACATGGCTCCATACAGAGCAAACTGTACAAGAGAGCTCCATAAAAATTACTTCCCCTCTCCTCACTCTGCAGTCCCCAGGTTTAAGTTGAGGCAGGAAGACATGTGCTCCCTGCTCCCAAACCAGGCTTCTGCATTCTGCACACAGGCACAGGGTCCTGGTTTCAGTGTCTCTCTGCTTCAAGCAGACTATTGCCCCCTCTCCTGATCAGAGAGGTGTGACTCTTGCTGCATCTTGTTTCCTGATGAATCTCAGCAGAGGAACATCCGCTAAGCAGGCTGCTCTAAGTCTTTCTGCTTTTACTAGCCAGCATCGGGGCACAACTCTGATCAGGGAAGCAGTGCAGTGCAGCACATCCCTCCTGCCAGCAAGGTTAATGAGTCTTACATGACCTGCAGAAGCCATCTGTCACCTGCATGGAACACACAAGACTCACATACACAAGCACCTTCACTGGGATACAGCTGCTTTTAGCAGCTAACTAATCAACAAGGACAACTAAGTCCCAGGTCCACACAGCTGGACTGGGACAGTTTTGGCAAACACAAATACATCACATAATTGTATTTACTCTGAATTAGCCTATTAATGTTTCCTTCACAGGGAAAATATCTCTCTCCCAGGACCTGGTACTGCAACCCTGTCCCTGTGGTTAAGCAAAGGAATTCAAAGAGAGAGGCATTGAAAAAACAGTGCACAGAGGTACTTCTCGCTTCCAGACAGCTTTAATATCTTCAACCTCAGACAGCTCCAAATGCATTCCTCACCCTTTCTTTTTGCCTTATGCAGAGAAAGGGCTGCTGGCTGCAACCCTGATAGGAGTACAGTGATCACAAAGCAAGCAAGCAATGAGAATGAGAATGTCTGTTTGTTATGCTAGTCTGCAGGTGTCACTTTTTAGTAAAAGCAATCAGTGCAATTTCCCATCCCATGTGTCCCCATTTGCCACCAGCTATTATGGATATGAAAAGGGCTTCATTAGAAACAGGAGAGTGGGAAACACATAGCTCTTGCTAAATCAAGTATTGTAGTAAGGTGTAGTTTTCTTCCAGTAGCATGCACTCATCCCAAAAAAATTTTGGAAGACAGGACAGACCTGTGCTAACATGGACCAGGCTCAGGCATGAGCAGACATCCCACTGGAGAACAGTGCAGTCATCATTTGTTCATCCCCACACCAGTATTAGTCCCAGGCGTTTTGAGCAGACCTCATCCTGATTCCATTCTCCTCTTTTCCCTTCCATCTGAAGCTGCAGTAAGGGACAGTTTTATCCCACATGCAAGTTAACTCTCTGGCTAAAAGAAAGGCCATCCTCAGTGACATACCAGCATGGCTGCAGCTGTCTCCAGCTGCACCTTGCAAACTCCCAGAAGTGAGACTCCCTCACTCTCCTGGTGCCCGGCACCACCTTCCTTAGGCTGACCTGCCCTCACAGACTTCTGCCCACGCTCTCCATGCATGACCTGGAGAACCAGCAGAGCAGAGAATACTTTCAGGAGCACCTGCCTCCTCCTTCCAGAGAGGACTCACCAGCAGCCAGAGGGAAGCCAGTGGGGTTGGGCTTGTGACTCTCTTAACCACGGAGTTACTAATTACATGGGTGTACTCCAAAATACCAAGTCCTATGCACCACCAGGCAGGTGGGGAGGCAGTCCCTGGTTCAGCCTGCAAAGAAACTAGAGGAGAGTCCTGAAAATACCACGGGAATTACTGCACTGCCAGGCTGGTAGAAGAGTGGGTGGAGGCTTTGACAAGAGTGGGTGGAGGCTTTGACAAGACGTCCTTTTGCTTAATTGGTCTGAGATAACCCCCATCTCAACCTACTAGCAGCTCTTGCTTCCCCATGAGGAAGGTCTTTATCATAAAGGCAAGTACTCCTCTCTCCTGTCCTCTCCGGCTCGGTGACAACTTGTTTATAACATCTTCCCATGAGAATGTACATCAACACATCAAGGCCAAGCCCTCAATCCAGCCATCCAAACTTTGTTTTGAATGGGTCATGATGTCCCTTCTCATTTTAAGCATTCCTTTTCTTGGGTTGTGAAAGCTTTTGGGTAAGGCTGTGTGAAATACACTGTTGTCCCTATGGAGAAAATATTGCTAAGAACTGATCTTGGAGACAAGGCCTTAACAAATTATCTGTTCCAACAACTGGCAATGGTACTCCATGGACCACCTTCAAGTCTTCTGGTACTGAGAAGGCTGCTCACTGGTGCACTAGGAAGATGCAGGTGTCACAACAGATCTCCAGCTTTTCATCTCCTTTCTTAAAGGAAAAAACGTGAAAGTTTTATTTTGATCTGAGAAGGCAGAAAGTATAAATACTAACTCTCCCGAAGTAGTTCCAAGCACAAATGCGGAAGTTTGCTGCAAAGGAGCAGTAGAAAAAGCAGCGGGGACGCTGAAAAGACTGAGGCACTGAATGCCTTCTTCACCTCAGTCTTAGTCTAAGATCAGCCTTCAGGCACCCTGGAACCCTGAGAGATCCAGAAAATCCAAAACAAGAAAGACTGACTCTTGTTGGAGGGAGATCAGGTCAGGGAACATTTAAACAGACTGGATATGGCCAAGGGCCTGATGGAATGGACCCACAGGAGCTGAGTAAGCTGGCCCTTGCTCCTGCAAGGTTATTCCTGGTTTTCTTTGAAACCTGATAGCAATGGAGTATCGTCCCTGAGGACTGGAAGAACATAAGTGTCACCCTTCAAAAGGGGAAAACAGAAGATCCAGGGAACCACAGGCTGTTCCGCCTGAGCTTCATCAGAGAGTTAAATGTGAAAAGGAACTCTCAGACTCTGAGGGTGGTCACTCTCTGCCTGTCTGAGACATGGGCTGCTGAGAGAGGCTGTGGAGTCTTAGAGACACTCAAAACCCAACTAGACAATGCCCTGAACCTGCTCTGAGATGGCAGCTGGAGTAGGTGAAGTCCAGAGGTACCTCCACCCTCAGCCATGCTGTGACCCTCTGAAATCTGCACTGATCTCTTGGGTGAAGATCCTGAACAGGTACAGTGAAAGTAGACCAGAACTTTCTGTGTGCATTCAGTGTGAAAAAGATGGAAGATATCCCTGTTACACAACACTGCCTGCGAGGGACTTGTCATATGGGCCATGCTAAGGGGAAAGAAAGCAAGCAGCAACTCAGATGACGTAAAGCAACAAAAATATCTGGACCACAGTGCAAACTCTCTCAATCAAGACAAACTAGATGAGGAACAGGCAGGTGAGAAGGTTTTCTGGAGAGGCTGGGAAAAGGAGAATGACATCAAAGTAGTAAAAGCGGAACTTAGTAGATTCACAGATAAAAGTGAGAAAGATGGAGAGTCAGCCCAGCTTTTGTAAACCCTTACCAGGTTTCACAAGCCAAACTACATTAAGAAAACCCAAACTCATCATGACATGGTATATTCAGATTCCAGTACTATAATAGTTCCTCACCACAGTATGAGGTTAGCAAGAAGGTCCTCAAATGGGAAGCATAAATTCATGGAACAAAAGCAGATCATCACAGGTCTTGTGAGTACATCTTTTTTCCTGTCCTTCTCATTCATTTTTCTATATACTCCCCTAAGGACTTTTCCCCCAAAATTCTCAAATAATGGAGAGACAGCATCCCACTAAACTTAACCCAGCAGACAGCTGCCTTTACAATTATGCAGCTTTTCTCCACTGTCAAAATAAGATCTCCTTTTGTGCAATCACTGTCCCTTGCTTCTTATTCTATTTAGCCAGATCCCAGGCAAAAGATTCTAACCCTTCTTACTGCAGCAAGCTTTCCTCCACAGCTGACACACAATTTCCCAGTTTTACCCAGTTTTTACCTCATTCTCCTTCTGTCAGACATGTTTTCTCAACAGCTGACAAATTTGTCCTTTGGCTCATCTGCATTTTACCAGAGCAGCTGCACCTCAAACTGGCAGAATGCATCTATTCCACTTACATGCATGGACAGAACCATCCAAGGCTCCCTTTTAAATTTACCAGATATTCTCCAGTTCATATTTATTGTTTTCTTTCTACAGCATGTCACTGGGTCATGTTGGAATTAAATGCAGCTTTTGGATGCTTTTCTGCACAACTGCACTGGGTCTGATGGTACTGCATTATCTGGAGACCCGAACCTCTCTCTGCTGAACCATTTCCTAATTTTCCCATGCCATTACTTCAGCTCATCAAGGCAGTTTCAAACCAGAGCCCTGTTATCCTGCAAGCTTCCTGCTACTCCTGGTTTCCTGTTTATTGTTGATTCCTTTGTTCTAATTGCTAATAAAAATACAAAAAGCACCAGATGTCAGGAAGAACCCTGCAAAATTCTTCTCAATAAATCCTCCCATTCTGATACCAAATTGTCATGTAAGCTCTCCTCCATAATTCTCTCACCAAATTTACATATACCTGACCACAGATAGATGTATATTGCGCACATTCCCTTATCTTAATAGCGTGGGCTAACATTTTTCTGAAGTCAAGATAAAAGATCCCCCATCCACTGGGCTTACCACCCTCTGGAAGATGAAATCAGAGTGTTGACATGATAGGTTTCGCCATGCTCATGCTGCCTTTTTCATCTCATTATTTCTCTCATGTGCTCCACTTTTTCTTGTTTTTCTGACGTCCTCCTTATAGAGAGGCTCAAGCTTTCAAGCTCCCCTGCATCTAGAGTTCAGGAACCTCCTCCATCCTCTGCAAAGTACTCAAAGAGAACGTGTTAATTGCTCTGAGTTAATTTCAGACAGCTCCTCATGTGTGCTGCAGCCCCACTGACTGGGGTCCCCACACACCTTCTGTGAGCACTGTCCAACATCACCTGCCCTGCTGTACTCCAAAGCCCCGCTCATCCCTTCTTGCTGCTAGGGGGGAATTTAGCCAGGCTTGGGGAGGGCTCTGCATTTGTCCCTAGAAGAATCCACTGTGGTTGGAAGCTGTGATCCCTACCAGACAGGGCTGTGCTGCTGAGCTGATCAAAGGGCATCCCTTGAGAAACAACTCCCTGGCTAAAGCAGCCAGTATCCCAAGAACCCACTGGGATCCCCAGACTGGGCTGCATGCAGGACAATAATGTGCTTGTTGTTCACAGCCTACCAGGGGGGCAATTCCTCAGGATCTCCAAGCATCTCTTCTCCTGGGGCTCTGGGAGCAGGTTTTTCCAACAACCAATCCTAAGCTCCATGTCCAGCGCAGCAAACATCTGTGTCATTAGCAGATCACTCACAGAAAGCCTTATCTGCAGCAGGAGAAAACCTCCTGTCTCACCTGTGACTGGACATCTGGAGCAGCACCCAGGAGCCCAGATTCAGAGTCAGCGAGCCAGAGAACACCTCCTGTCACAGCCTGCCTTCTTGGGCTGCACAGAGTCTTGCTGCTGCTGCTGCTAGGGAAAGGCAGGCCTGCAGCTCTGTGCAACCCGGCAGCTCTCTGCAGGACAGGCAGCCTCACACTCCTGCCTACACTGGGTTTTACTTTGCACACCAACAAATGTGCCTGTGCAGACATGGCTCTCTAAAGTCAAGATAGGGATGAAAGCATCTTCTCCTTTACCCCCGTAGGAAGTACCTCTTCTGGATTACTTTCTGCATGCCAAGGAGGACCAGCAATACTGGTGTGATTGCATTAATATAATTACAGGCTTTAGCTTCTGCTGAAAATGTATTCCCACATAAACAGGCCTGGAAAGCCCAGTGGTACTAACAGGATAAGCAAAGGTCTGTCATTTTCAGTACATGAAAAGCAACAACTCTAGAAATCCAGAGAACAGCTACAGCTCACACTTTACAGCTCAGCAGATAACACTACCATTGCCATTTTTGTTTCTTCTTCCTCTAGCTCTTTAATTTCAAAATAGGAATTGTCCTTTCCTGCCCAGGAAAGAGGTGGGGAATTGCTCCCTGAGAACACTCCCTCAGAACATTTATGCATTATCTTTGCAAGTAATCAGTCATACACCTCCTAAGTCCAGCATGTCTGACTGTTGTCCTTTGACAGTCACTTCCCTGCACCCAGCAGCACAATCAGAGCACGGCCATAAGCACACAGAGGCCAGGCCAAACACTGGCAATCCACTTGCCCAGGTGTGTCCATTTGCCACACCCATGATTCAGACTAGTTTGCTGGTTCCCACCCTCATCCAGGCAACATTTTAAGTTTAATTTAATGCTCTCAGGTTTACATTTTTGAGTTTGCTTTTTTTTTTCTTTCCCAAAATCCACCCACACGTTTCCATCTTCAAAGATGGAACACAAATACACCCTTAAAAAGGCAACCCTGAAGCCAATCAGAAGAATTTCAAACAGAAAAATTGTTATCTACAATTTGTAAGAAACCCACATGAGAAATAGCTTCCTGGTTTATCACAGTATGTGTTGAGTTGCTGCTTCAAGACAAAATCAGAGCCCCCAGAATTTCATCACCAGACACCAGCCTTCTGGCTCACATGACAAATAAGAACAGACCATTCCATTTCTGGACTTGCTTTCCACAAACCTATCACACCAAATGGTTTGTGAACCTCTCACCTTAAACGCCATGGACCCCCTCCTAGGCATATCTGCAATGCAGCAGGTGTCACACCCTAGACAGACCTTGCCATCCAAATTCCACTTCCATGCTACAACACTATCAAGGGGAAATTGTCAGTAATAAATTCCTTTGGAACCAAAGTCAACCAGACCATGTGATTAAAAAACAACCCAGAGCTTTAAATACCATCTGCACGTGTGGTCTCAAACAACACCAGAAGCTCGGGGGCTACAAGTTTATTATTACAAGAGAAATAAACAAGCACTGATATGGTGGCTTTCACCTCTTGGGTCAGGACTTGGTTGTACCTGCAGGGCAGGTGGAGTCTGCACTGAGGCTATGTCTCTTCCACAACTCTGGTCTGAGAAGCAAAATCCTTGAGAAGAAAATGTTGCCTTGGAGGTGAGGTTTATCAGTTCAGAGTCCCCAGAGGGAGAACTTAACCATCAGAGCATGGTCTTGACCATGTCAATTGACAGCCAGCTGCTACCAGTAAGCAGAGAGAGCTACAGAAAAATACGTGTTCCCAGGCGGGTCTCCAGAACAGGACCGCAGGCCGTCCAGTCACAAGCACACACACTGCAGTTCTGCCCCCACGTGCTGCAGTTTCTCCTCTTCACATGAAAACAGGGCCTGTGTGTCACAGCACTGCACAAGTGCTGTGCGAGGCCTTCCACTGCAGCCGGAGTGCAGAAACACAGGACCTGTGTGTGTCCCACAGCCCTGCTGCTGCTACTGCTGGGTGCCCAGCATCTGTGTACAGCAGTGCAATCTAATGGGTAAGGCTGCTGAATATGCATTAACTGAGAATCCGAAGTGGGACACTTACTGCAGACACTTGAGCCGGATAGGGAAGCAGTTTAAGCTGGTGCCACAAGAAAACTGAGTTACTGATGAAGTCTTGCAAACAGGGCCAGCCTAGCAAGCAGTTTTGTATGAATAATGCATTCAAAAGAAAAAAAAAAAGAATAAGAAAAAAAAAGAAAGAAAGCTTCGAATAGTTTTTGTAAACAAGAAAGGAGGTAGAGAACCATCAACTAAGTGATCTCACATTCCTCGATTTGCTTTATCAATCTCAGTACTCAAAGAAAAAAGCTTAAGAGCAGTCCAGGCTCTCTAGTGAATCAACAAAACCACACAAAGGACCGTACCACTCCTCACAGCCTCCAGGCTGTACATTAGCTTTTAGCAACGGTATCTACCACATGAATAATGCAGCACGTCTTCCAGAGCATCTGTACTCCAATCAATCCACAGTAGCAAATAAAAACCTTTCAGCACGCCTTTCTATCAGGCAGCGGGACCTTTTTACAGCTGCTCAGAGGCATATCCTTGGAAAAACAACCCTATCTGCGACCAAAGCTGGAAGCTTTTTTAAAATTAGCCAGCTGGGAACCAGCCTTTTAAATCAGCCATCCAGCGATGGGCCTCGATTTTATCAATTGCCTCTCTTTGTCTTTTGTTCCATAAGGATCCACACCCACCGTTCCCGGGCTCAGATTAAGGGAGCTCAGACTAAGGTTTCAGTCGGCTTTCAGAAATAGACACGTGTCTCTTCCCAAAAGCAGCTCAGAGGCTGCAGCCGGCCCTTCCCAAGAGACACATGCGGGCCTCCCCAGACACACAGCATACACACCACATCCCTCTCCTGCACTATAAAACAGCCTCATAATGAAGCATGGGCAAAGAGCATTCACCAAACCAAGCATCAGTCAGATGTTCCAATCTGTATTTTCAGAAGCAGAACAGGTGATGAAAAGAGCCACTTTGTCCATGTCCACCACCAGTGCTGGTTTGAGTATTGCTGCTCTGCAGAGCCACGAAGGTCCCTTCTCCTGGGAAGCCCACCAGCAGTTGTGGGAACTGCTTCTGTCACTGCAGGCAGTGACAGAAAACACTCCAATGTATATGCAGCTCTTTGCCCATGCTTCATTATGCCCATGCATCATGCAGGCCACTGGCTACCTGAGGAAGGGCATGCCACCAGTGCACATGGACCAGGATCCACAGAAGTGGTGGGGAACAAAATCACAGCAGCAAGCAAGATCTCAAAGAACAACATATTCTAGAGATGTTGTCTGTTATCAGAAAACCCAGCTCTAAAAAACACTCCAATGTATTTGCAGCTCTCCAGCATGGCACAGGTACTTAAATATGGTGCCCTGGTAAACTGGCCATGGAAAACAAACATCTCTAGAATAAGCATTGCACAAGTAGAGAGGACATGAAGTAGGAAGGTGAAGGAATCACTCAAAACTGAAATAATGGGTTGAAAACTGAAATAATGGGTTGATTTTCTCATCCACAAAACGGGAATTTCTCTGAGAATGCACAGCAGCTCCTCTTACCCCTTTATTTTTGGTGCACAGTGGCCAGGGCAGGACTTGAGGTCTCATGGGAATCCTTGCAGGAGTCATGTCAGCCCTTCCCCCATGCTGGCAGTAGTGCCACATGGACATAGCCTTAAGGAGACGTGAGACAGTGGCTCTGCCACTGACACAGGCATCTTCTGCTCAGACCATAAGCAAAAGGGTATTTCAATACTTTTGCATCCCCCAGTTATTGGCTTAGGCCAGGGAAGGCAAACATTGCATAGAGACTCATCCTGTACTGAATAGAAAGACTCCAGAAACCCACTGCAGCCATGCACCCCACAAACATCATCACCAGCTGGTACCACATTTTTTGTCTCAGAGCATCCTTCTAATGATGGAACACAAGGCTGCCCAGCTAGGGCCAAATTCATGCCAAGGTCCCAAGCTTGGCAAAATGCACATCGTGCAAATTTTTTTACTTTAGAAGATACACCAGGTGCTGTGACCCTCAAAATAACTTTAAGCACATATGTCCACAGGCAGGCAAGGGCTACCAGGAGTGAGTGAAACAAGACCACTCTTCACAAGACAAGGCTGAGACAGCAAAACTCCCATGGCCTTCTTTGATGAGTTTTCCAGCTACACTTGTGTTCAGACACAGGTTTAAACCACAGTGCACTCCCCAAGGCAGGCAGCAACACCACAGGGCATCCAGCATAATGACGCCCTCCTGGTGACACCTGTCCATGCTACTGCCACGTTCCCACTGCCTGGTACTTCTCTTCTGTGCTCTTCTGCAATGCTGGCAAACCAGGGAGATGGACAAGGGAGTACATGCTCCTTATAAAAATAGCTCAGCCAGGTTATTTTTAACTCAGCACAGTCAGCAATGATGGTGAGGAGCAGCGAAGAGAGCAAAGAGAAAAACCAGCAGAGACCACAGTCTCAGGCTCAGCTCTGAAGAGGCTCAAGCTCTCCTGTCACCTATCTGGTGAGGAATCCAAGACTATATTTTGGGTAGAACCCCCTAGAACACTTTGAAGTGCACATCATGAAGTACTGGCTGACTTGTCACCTGTTCTTTATTTTATTGCTGTGATCACTTCCAGTCTTGATGCCAAATGTGTACTTGAGCTTCCCTGGGACACATGAGAGAAGCAAAGAGAAATTACAACGCTAAATCACAGAACCACATGAAAACATCAGGCCAGAAGGCACTCCTGGAGATCCTGAGTCAGTCCTGTCCTCAGCCCACAGCAAAGTTTACTACAAAGGGAGGTCAGGTTCCTTAGACTGTCCAGCCGAGTTTGAAAGACTGATGAGAATGGAGATCCCATTGGCCTCCTTGGAAAATGTGCCTATTTGGAGTCTTGTGGAGAAGCTCAGGCTGCAGGTGCCCTGCAGAGTTACCCAGATGACTCTGGTCAAACTTGCTGCCCACCAGGACCCCCACAGCCTTCACAAGAGCTGCTCCTTTCACTGCAGGGAGAGGCTGCACATCAGGGGCAGAAACTGACTTTTATCTTTATTAAATTTCATAGGGGGCTGGTTTTACCTTCATTATAGGCATAAGGCAGTCTGGAGCCTCCAGCCTGCTTAGAAAGCCCAGGAGCTGGGAAGTGCCCATGGAGGGTCTGCTGCCACACACTGGACTTCCCTGCAGTGGCCTGACCAGCATCATTCTGCCCACAAGCAACCAAAGTGGTTCACCCTGGAGCAAGGGAGCCTGAGGCACCATCATTCTTACTCCACTGCCAAGAGCACCTGGAGCTCTGCTTCTTGAAGGTTCACACCGCTCGCTCATGAATCACCCCCAGTCACAGGAGAAGTTTCTTTATTAATATTTCTCAGCCAATGTCAGCTATAAATCAAACTGAAGTGTACAGACCACGCTTCGCTGCATGTGAACACACCTGTGCTCAGTCAGTGCAAAGTCAATTTGTACGTCCCAGGAGGCACAGGAGAATACTCCAGGAATGATTCCACACTCAGTGGTAACACCTTTCTTGGCAGTTCAGCCTGTCCTTTCACCACTCCCTTTTCTGCCTCATGTGGTGCCATACTCTGCAAGCTCTGACAGAAAGAAACATGGTGAGTTGAGGACATAAGTGCCTTCAGTCAACATGGCCTTTACAAGATACCATAGTGGATCAGGGGAATGTGGAGACCAGCAAAACCCAAAACAACCCCAACCTCAGCTCAGTTTCATTAGGCTTATCAGAGCTCTCAGGAAGCGCAGGAGGCAGTATTACTGAAGCAAAGGATGGGGCAATGCCAGCCTCTTTGGAGGTTAAGACCCGCCTTCCTCTGATTCACCTCTAGCCTTTCAAGATAGCCTGTGTACAGAAAGATAAAGCTAACTTGCCTGCATTCTCCAGAGACAATACCCTCTTTCACTTTGCTGGTTACCTGGGCAGCAAAGAAAATATTATTGCTTATCAACTTCCTTGTGAGTACTAATGTGCTTCTGAATTCAACAAGAGGGCAAATTCCACCTTAGAGACCTTTTATATGCTGGCAAGATCCTGCTTCATTAGAAAAGGAAAGCAAATAAAACAATCTTGGTTCAAAGAACAATAAAAACTGGAAGCCTCTTTGCCCCCCCCCCCCCCCCCCACCACCACCTGCAGAAACTCAGCTTAACAAGTAAGTTACGAACTTTCAGGGACGTTGCCACATTTCTTGTCAGAAAGGGAACCTTGAAAAACTCGTCATCAGACATTCTCCAAAGCTCAGCAGTTTCTCCTGAAACCAGAACACTAGGCTTTCACTCTCCTGTTTCTCAAAAAGAAGTTCCCTGCTATCCAAGGCCAAGCTGGCTTATGAGTTTCAGAAACCAAAGTTCAGCTCTCCATCAAAATGATGCAGCTGGGTCTCAGTAACCTGCTATGTTCTTTGGGAAGACAAGGACACCTGGTCCACCTGTCTTTATTGTGAAGCCTGCAGACATCTGGCAGAGAGGGTGTCTTTTCTAAAGGCTACTGTACAGAAGGCTTTCCTTTCAGCAAAGGTTCACAGGTTCAAGATTGTTCACCTCCTGAGAGTCCCAATATCTTGGTTACTTGCCCACAGGAGTCCAAGTGGAATCCATTGGGATAGCCAGATTTCCTCTCAAACCTCTTCTGCCTACCTGAGCAGTTGTGACAGCCACCAGAACACAGATACATGAGAAAACCTGAATGCCCAGCAGGATGGTGAGACAATGGAAATGTGCCCAGTGCGGATGTTTCTCCTGAGTTCTGTCGAGGTTTGGAGGTTACACACTTCACTTGAATGCCTCAATATACAGCCCTTACATCTAATGTGATATGTCACTGCACTCGCCCATGGCTGGAGCTGTGTACACAGGCTTGAATGCGATGAGGTCCTGGCCAGTGACACCAAGTCTGTAACTCATCTCTGAAGCTGCCTGGGGAAATGAAAACTGCTGAAGAGCTGGGGGGGCACTGACTAGGCTCCTATTTGTCTGGGAAGGAAAGCACAGCCTTGCAAGGGCACAGTGTGGGAGACCCCACCTCTCTGGTCTCCAGTTAAGCCTCACAGTCAACCTATCCATCGCTCTAAGTCAGGACAGATTTGGAGCCTTCGAAATCCCTAAGGATGATGGCCTCCACCTGCCTGGTCCCACTGCCCTGCTGGGGATGAAGTTTTCTCTAAGGTCTGACCTACTTCCCTTCAGCTGCAGCTTGCTTTCTTGGTCTGCTTATTACACTGTCAGTGCCAAGGAGGGTCTGGCTCTCTAACTGCCCTCCCAGAAGTTGTATCTTTCTGTTAGCAAATGGGTTTGGCAGCAAAGGACACACATACCTACTACCATAGACCAGAGAAAAACCAGCTGAGAGTTTCTCAGACGTGAGCCAGAATTAGAGGGAAATGGTCCCTGTCCTTCTGAGGGCAATGACAGCAGGACTTTGTTCCTTGAAAGGCAGCAGGCAGTATCAGAGGTACTCTCTGAAACCCATAGCTGCAGAATTCATTCACCTGCCTTACAGCATCATCTCATACAAAAAAATAGTGAGGGGCCCACACAGAAGAGAAGTGTGGGAAACTCTCCCACACCCATGCACTGCCTGTGGAATTATAATTCAAGTTGAGGCCTTTCTCTTTGAGTGGCTAATTAAATCAGAATTGACATCTGTCTGTTCTCCAGAAAACTTCTAACACACTCTCTTTAACAGCAGGTGCCACTTTTACATGAAGCCAGGAAGAGAATGGCAAAGGCAGGTGTGGCAGGCACAACAGCCAATGCTTTCTTCCACCACATCATAGAATCATAGAATATGCTGAGTTGGAAGGGACCCATCCAGATTATTGAAATACAACTCCTGTCCCTGCACAGGATATTCCCGGGAGTTACTCCATGTGAGAGCATTGTCCAAACACTTCTTGACAGAGTTCTTGAACTCTGTCAGGCTTGGTGCTGTGTTGGAATCCAGGGCCTGGGGATTATTTTCCTGCCTGTCCTGACAAGTCCTGATTCCCAGGAAAATACTGCTTTTAACCTTCTTCAATGGAGAGGGCTTCCAAGACTTTGGGATTAATTGGAATCTGCAAGTGTGTGAAATAGATAATAGTATAGTTTATCACAGGGTGAAAAATTTAGGTTTTTGAGTTTTTAGTAGACAGAAGGAGGTAAACAGAAGAACAAATGGAGGATTTTGGATTTTGACTGATTCCTTCTTCTTCATCTACTCCATTTTCTGCTGTGTTGGGGAGAGCCACAATACAGATGTTGCGTGGCAGACATATAATTAGTTATTGGTAGATAAGTAGAAATAAAGTATATTTTAAGGGTTAATTGGATAAAACAGCTTTAAAAGACCTTGAAACTGTACATCCTGTGACCTTTTTTGCTGTCTTCTCCATGTGTGCTGAGCCTGGTGTAGATGGTGTGCAGAACTTCTGATAAGATAAAAATAAACAGCAACCTGAAGACCGAAAAAGTCTCATTCAGCGCTTACTCCTGGCATAGAACTTTTTATTAGGAGTCTCCCACACAGGGGGCCCCAAGGGGTCTTACACAGTGCTGTAATCACTTCCCTGGGGAGCCTGTTCCAGTTCCCACCACCCTCAGGGTGAAGAACCTTTTCCTGATATCCAGCCTAAACATTCTCTAAATCCGTTTCAGGTCTTTTCCTCAAGTCCTGTCACTGGCCACAAGAGTGTAGATATCAGTGTCTGTCTCTCCTCTTCCCCTCACAAAGAAGTTGTAACTGCAGTGAGGTCTCCCCTCAGTCTCCTCCAGGCTGAACAGACCAAGTGATCTCAGCTGCTCCTCATATGGCCTCACCCTCAGGCCCTTCACCATCTTTGCTGGCCTCCTCTGGACACTCTCTAACAGCTCAATGTCTTTTATCACCCAGAACTGCCCCCAGCACTGGAGGTGAGGCTGCCCCAGAGCAGAGCAGAGCAGAGCAGGACAATCCCCTCCCTTGCCTGGCTGTGATGCTGAGCCTGATGCACCCCAGCACACGGGTGGCTCTCCTGGCTGCCAGGGCACTGCTGGTTCACGTTCAGCTTGACATGAACCAGGACCCCCAGCTCCCATTCCATGGAGCTGCGCTCCAGTCTCTTGCTCCCCAGTCTATACACACATCCAGTGCTGCCCCAAGTGCACAATCCAGCACTTCCCCTTGTTGAACTTCACATTGTTGGTGGTTGCCCAGCCCTCTATTTTATCAGAGTTTCTCCACAGGGCCTGTCAGTCCTCAAGGGAGTCAACAGTTACTGCAATTTAGTGTCACTGGCAAACTTGCTTAGCATCCCTTTCAGTCCTGCACCCAAGTTGTTAATGAAGATGTTAAAGGGCCAAGGATGGAGCCCTGTGGAAGCTCACTAGGGACAGTTCTCCAGTTTGATGTCACCCACTGTGAGTATGGTACCCTAAACATCATAAATTTAAAATTCATCATTTAGAGCATCAGTAGCAGGTTGAGTTTTGCTTTTTGGTTTTTAGTCTGGCTTTGATTGATGTTTACTAAGTGGGAAGACTACCCATGCTTTCCCTGCCAGGGAAAAGAGATTCTGTGCCAATTCATTCACCTGCTGGGCTTGGCAAATATACAGTTTCTGGAAATCACTGCCATCACTCTGAAACTATTCCATCAATGCAAGTACAAAAGTATTGTTTGGTTCAGACTTAGAGCATGGGTTTGGAGCCAATCTCTTTATTGCTGCCATTCATTGCACTCCAGTTTGCATTGCAAAGCCATCTTGGAACATGCAGACAGCATTCCCTCCAGCTGAAATTAAAACCATTCCAGGATCAGGACACAGTATTCTCCATCTGATGTGGAGCCAGCTGAGTCAAACTAAAACATCCAGAATACCTGTGGATATAAAAAGTCCTAGTATCACCTCTTTCACTTTCCAGATCTGCTTTTCTTGAACTATAGATGTTACAGTTAGCATATAGGTGAGTCACTGCACACAGACATCCCTCTCTGTTTGACCTTCAGCCTTACCTGTCTTCATATAAACTATTTTCTTTACCTGCTCTCCTCCAAGTACTGCACTCTTGTATTTCTTTTAGGTGCTCCTCAATCTCTGATGATTTGATTCAGCACCACTGCTCTCCTCCAGTCTCATTCTTCACACCTCTCCATCTTCACACCTCCCAGCAATGAAGATCAGCCTCTCCTCCCACACTGTAGTAGTTTAATCACTGTATATTTCATTCCTGCCAGCCCCTTCATGTATCTCCACCAGCATGAGTTTTGATCATCTTCCAGCTTTGTCCCAATGCACCAGCCTTCACTGCAACCCTTCCAGCCAGGAGCACCTCTGGAAGTGCCTCCACATCCCAGCAGACCTCCCTGCTACAGGCTCTCTCTCCTTCTACCACTGCTGCTTTCTATGCCAGCCTATTTCCCCAACATAGCTGATATCCACGCTGACAAACTGATCTTTTCTATGCCTTTGAGTCAGCTCTGGGCATCTGTGCCTCACTGACTTTTTGAGCCAAAGGCTTATCTGTCTGTTTAGCCAGCCCTAATGGATTTTCCGCCTGCAGATTCATCTAATGGCTTTTCTTGAGCCACATCCCCAACATCCTGTGTCAATGCGTTCCACTGTTTATCTGTATCCTGTAGTTCCTGGGCAATGATAAAGAGAGGAACAATCACTCCCTATCTGAACTCTCCATCCCATCATACATCATACATATGTGAAAAGCTGTATGTCATATCCCTTTTCAGACATACCTTTTCCAAGCTAAACAGTTATCCTCCTCTGCATTCCCTTTTGCATTACCAGGTCCTCAGTGAGCTGCAGGAAGCTAGTTTGGCACAAGGCATCGAAGACCAAATTGCATTATAGATGTATCCAGACCGTTTTGGGGTTTTCTTTAAATCAGTGCAGTACGGAAGAGAAAAAAAAAATTAAAGAAAACCCAGAAAGGTAGCACAGTCCTTAAAATCTGGCTGTGAATTAAAGGAGAATTCTGAATTCCTGACATAATGCAGGCCAGGCAGCTTGGGATGCTCTTTCCATGCCTTAGGCAGCAAAAACAAAGGCTGTCTGTGTAAGAAGAGTGAGAAATAAAGCACTGGGTAGGACACACAGAGCTTCACCACAGCTATCTGCATATGCAGTTTTCTGTGGATATTTTATATGTGTTCATGAAATTACATCAGTATCTAGGGCTTTCCAGTACCAGATAGCCTTCAGGCTCCAGGAAACTTCTGAAGACTGGTCAGAGCCAGTGGAGAGTCAGCACTGTGCTCCTAGTTTAGCCTGGGATGACAGCAAGTGGGATGAGTCCCACAGAGGGCTCCCTGAGCAGGCTCAGGGACTGCAGGTGAGTGCTACCTGCCCTGCATGGGACTGTCATGCCAGGGAACTCCAGGGGCAGGAAGGACAGCAGGTAATGACACAGGTAGATATGAAAGTTTTAAAAGTGTTAGTTTGGAAACAGCTCAAAACAAAAAACTGGATTTCCTGAGGAAGTCTTGCTTTTCTGCAGGAGTTGAAGACACTTGCAGATTTCCAGACTGATGGACTAAAACCACTGTGTGGTCATCTGCCTGTACTGGTAGTGGCCAGTGGCACCAGTGGAAGCAGAGCCCCACAACAACGGAAGGTGTGTGAAACACTTCTACTGCCATTAATCTTCCAAACTCACACAACTGAGCTTGACTGCAAGACAGGCAGAAATAAGAACACAAATGCTGCTAATTTTTTTATATATGTAAGGTAAGCTGCCATGAAGTCATAGGGAAGTTCACGTTGTAAGTCATGTCAGGGAAGGAAGTACAGGTAATACATTGTAAAACTCTTCAGAAATATACAAAACCATACATAAAATAATGACTAGTTTCTCAAAATTGAGAGAAAGAGGAGGTAGAGAAATTGTCACTTCAGTTCCCTCTTTACACATTAAATGCATTTTCTCTATCAGGCTTAAGAAGCCCTACTCTAGTAACAGCCCACAGACAAATGAACACCAAATCAAAGGTCTCAAAACAAAGAGATTCCCCGGGTTAAGAGCAGGATATCTTTAGTGAAATAGGATCTTTTAAACCTCAAGGATGACCAAAATATACTTAAGGATATCCTTTGATATTTTTTCTTAATTCAGCGCATCAACCTATAAAGCAGATATGTGTGCTGCAGAGAAAGTTAGGAATTTTTAACCACTTATCTGAGTTCAACATGCATCATGAACATTGGGAAAGAAACATGGAACACAAGGACCAAGACAGACTTTCTAGGTGGATTTTAGCTGTGGGTTTCCTTGCTTTTACTTAGGGAAACTTCTAATATCATCATCAGGTTTTTGCTTCTAGTGTCATGACCGAATCACAGGCAAATTTGGGCTGGGAGGGACCTTGGATGGTCCACAGCACAGACTTCCAGTTAAAATAGGGTTAGCCTTTAAGTCAAGCCAGGCTTTTCACAGACCCATTCATGTGAATTCTGAAAATCTCCAGAGGTGGGGGTACTAAAGTCAAGAAAACCATCCTGCTAAGCCCCTGTCTGGACAATTGTGAACTCAGTCAGTCATTACACGCCAGTCACAAAAGCAGATACTGGTCCTACACAGTGCTCTGCCTCCATGAGGACGTCACCTACCCCACCCTGTCCAGACCACAAGTCAACACAGCCAGTGATGTGTCCTTCTCCACCTACAGTCAAACTGGCTCAGAGGACTCCTGCCTTCAAACTGTCCTCCCTCCAACAAGCACAAAACATTACTCAGGAGAGAAAGTCAGCTGTTGTGTTAGGGAACAAGAATACCAACTTGGGACCCTAAGGGCAAAGCCAGCAGAACATGCTGAGAACTTGGAGAGGAGACATGTATGGTCTCCTCTGTGAGATGAGATGCTCTAGTGGTGACTAGCTGGAGAGCAGAAATTCCTGCAGGAGGGCAGGTAGCTGCTGTTTGGTTAATGGCAGACTGAGAGATGTCACCTACTTCCAGAGAACACTGCTATCTGCACTGAGTGACATTATTTAGGTGATCATCCTGTTCAAGTTTCTAGCTATGCATCATCCTGGGAAGCTCTTCCCACGATTCCTCCTCTTTGCTGCTAAAAACACAACTGCCTTATTATTTTGCCAAGTAATAACTTCTGCTTCCAGCTACTGGCTTTCATTGTGGTTTGTCAGCCCAATTGAAGAATCCATTATCTATAAAGACAGAAGCGATTTTTGATCTTTTCAATTCCACAGAAACCAAGAGTTCACCAAAATACAACCTGGAGACCAAAAGTGACAAAAGCATCAACTTCCCACTTGAGCTTTTACCTATAAAATCTCATAGAAGGGTTGGGATTTTCTGCTCCAAGACTTGTGTTGCCTAGGAGGATGCATCACACCCAGAACTACTGCACAAGAAGATTAATGTATGACAGGAGCATGAGCTTCAAATAGATGGAAGAAGCTGTAAAGTCAAACCCTTCAATCCCTATTAACCCGTTAAATAGCATGATTTTTAAAACTGTGAGACACTGAATTCCAATTGATTTCCATGGAACATGTCAGATGCCAGGCTATCATTAGCAAAATCAATCTTTTCAATTAAGACTCGAGCATCAGTTGCTGACATAAAGACCTTTTGCAAATTCAAAGGGAAACAGCCATGACCACAGGCAGGAGAGGTCAGAAGACAGACTCTGATCCTCCCTGACTGCAAGGAAAAGAGCCTCTCATGTAAAGAAACTGAACATTACAAGAGCAGGAACTTGGAGCAATCCTATTCTGATTTTGTTTTTGTTCCTCTACGTGTGCATTTTGGTATTCAAATTAAATTAGAGAAAATGGCAGAGAAAAATAATGTGAACTAATTACATTTAAGTAGATGTTAGCAAGACAATCTTTGACTACTTCTCCTTGTCTCTTGCAATTAAAGAGCTGTCTGGATTCTCTGTGCCTATTACCCTGTAATTTTGTTGCCAGCACAGGCTCCTTTTACAGAGCAGATAGACTAGAAGAAACCAAGGGTGACAAGGAAGATTGGTCCTTCCTGGCATCATTCACGTTACAGGTGGTGTTCCTAAAAACATCAGTGTTAGGCTTCCTAGAAACGAGCCAGCAATTCAGGCAAAATGGTAGCTATGCTTTTCTAAGGCAATATGGTTTACATTTTTCAAGATTTGTGTATTCTCGCTTAGGGAAAACACTGTGAAACACTGGTTTAAATAACTGGTTTGAAATAACCTAAATGTAACCATGTGAAAGGTGGCTGAGAGCTGAACAGCACTGGCAGAGTCAAATTTGCTGCAGCCCAGAAAGCAAAACTGCACAGATAGATACCCGACAGGGTAGCTGTGGTGCTACAGGACTCAGCACAGATCAATGGTGTGACACTGGGGGCCATTCAGGGGCAGCCCTTCAGGGGTCCTTTGGCAGGACCTACATGCTAACACTCCATGGCCAAACAAGATCCAGGTGAGGCTGGAGTAGGACAGACAGTACAGGGAGAGATCTGCTGCTCCCCGACCTGTGCTTGCACGTGTTCTTGTTCACCTGCTGTATCAGTCCATGTCCCAGCCCGCAGAGTGAGCCGCGTCTGAGAAAAAAACACTTGCCCACCAAGAACTTCTCATGCACCCTACCACTGATTCTCAGAAAACCTGGGAGGGGATCCAGAGATTTCAAAGTCTCCCAAGGAGGAATTCAGCCCTTTTAACATATGCTCTGGAAAGCAAGTTTAAATCATGGTATTTGTAGAGCAATGACTGATTAATTTTGGCTCTTGGGAGTAAACCCAGTACTTGCCTTGGCCCCTCCCTGCACTTTTTTTTCTGACTGTCCCTACTCAACTGTATGTGAAAGATCCTCAAGTCATGAGGATCATATTTCCTGTATTAATGCAACCCTGACATGGACAGCCTTGCCCAGTCACCTTTTTCTGGGAGGAGCTCTCCCCCAAGCATTGCCTCCTCTCCTGTTTAAGCACAACTCCCAGAACCACAGGAGGAAGAACAAGATGGAGTTTGGCCTCTGTTGCTTTCCTGGTTGCTATCTTATCAGCTTTCATGAACTTTGTCTTAATCTCAGCTATAAAAATACCACAGCTGCTGGGATTTTCTTCTGCTCTGTCTTCCTTATCATTTTCCTAGGTGACTTTGTCCCACAGAGGGAGAGAGGCAGTGCAGAGTCATCAGTTGCAACCTCCTCTCTGTAGGTAGGTCCATGTTTCTTGGCACAGAGATAAAGAGCAGGCTATTCACCAGACTGGAAGGAAACTCTTCAACAAACCAGAGCCCTGAAGGATACTCAGAAGAAAGAGGGAGAGAGGCACCAAACTTTGGGCACTGGAAAATCTGAAACTATGTGAAGCAGAGCAGGGAACAGGTCAACAAGGGAAGAGAGATCAGGGCTTGGAGCTGCACACTATCATTGGTCCTACTCTTGGCAGCAGCATGTCTCCAAGCTTTAGAAAGGATTTTGCTTGGCTGAGGGTCAGAAAGTCCTATTTGTGAATTTCAAAGTGCTTTAGAAATAGTAAGCATCAGCATTACACTAATAGAGCCCTGCAGGGTGTATTTTCAAAATGGGGAATTGCTGGCAAGCCTGTAATACCACAGAGGGGAAATCCCTGGAAATACTAGGCCAGTCTAGCTTCTACTTACAAGCCAGTATAACCCTGTGAGTATCAAAATCTCTCAGCCAATACAGTCTCCTGGATGATGTAAAGGTCTTTCCTGTTTCTCCTGAGGAGAGGCAGGAGGCACGTCAGCATAATTGCAGTGCGCTGCAGGCTGCTTGCCTCAGTCAGCTCCGCAGCCAGAGCAGCTTTACAGCATGCACTTACGGGAAGCCACGGAATGACTACATGGGAAACACCTCACCACACCACCACTCCAGGGCCTTCTTGCCACGGGAGCAAGAGACCAGACCGTCTGTGCTTCTGCTGTGCATCAAGAGGTGGCCAGACAGCTCTTTGAAAGCACAGCTGCTGTCCAGCCTCACCAGGGATGCCCTTGGCTCCGAGCAGCAGTTTACCACCAGCAACCACCCAGACAGCCCACTGGCCAGCTGTAAGATCACTGGTGTTTATAACTGGGAGTCAGGAACATTCAGATAAGGTGCTGGCATTTTGTGAGGCTCTTTTGTTGAAGCAAACACTTCAAACAAACTTTTCCTATGAGAGTGGAGAACAGGGTGTGGCTGTTAAGGACCAGCTGAGTCCCCTTGAACCAGTCAAGAGTGGATGGTGGGGAAATGATCAGGCACAGTTTCCCTCCACACTGTTTCCTCACTGAGTCTCTGTCATACCCTGTCACAGCCCATTCCCCAGTAGTTTTCCCATCAAAATCCCTGCCTGGGGAAATCAGGACCTAACAAGGTAGCATGAAGACTTCATGCTATGCAGCCACTGTGGATCAACGAATACAAAAAAGTCAGAGGCAGCAAACTGACCACAAATTATGAGGAGTCTGCAAGGTCATGCATAAAATACAGCTTAGCCTGCCCCAAGGCAATTGTCTGTCACTCAAAGAATCACCTTTTTTTTTCTGGGATATGCCAAAGCTTTCAGTTCTCTCCCTAAGCCTCTGTAACAGTGAGTGCTTGGGCACCTGACACTTACAGCACAGGCATCTGCTCTGTACTCAGCTATTCATCCCCAAAACCCAGCTCACACCACATTTAGGCACCTGCCAGTCCAGGCAGCCCACAGGCAAGAGAGAACTTCCCCTTGCAGAAGCACCATAAACCTGTTCCAGAGACAGCAACCTGCCCAGTACCAACACACCTAGAAAGAGACTCACAGACTTAGGCAACTGAAAATCCACTCATTATCCAGCTACTAACAAATGCAGCAGATACAGAAACGTGAAACTATTATCCATTACTGGCATTTACAGAGCGGGAAATTTCCTCAGAGGGGACAAACCAGCATACTTGAAAGACAGGCAGTAATTACCCACGCAGAAAAGGAGAATGAGAAATATACATCTGGAGATACCCTGACCTGCCACCAGGAAATCCACCTGCTGCACAGACACAGCCAGCAGCAGATGGATGAACAGGATGGAGGTGATCAGTGCTGCTGGTCAGGCAGGGGACAGTGGTCTCCCTCACCCATGGACTTGCAAAAACAGGCACACTCAAGCTCAGGTGCTTTGCCTCAGAGGAAGAGGGGCCAGGAGGAACTTAGGGCAAAGTTGGGGTGCAGGCAGCAGAATTGTGTGGCTCTTTGTCCAGTACCTGGGGTCTCACATTTCCTGGCTAAGGCATCTCTACTGAGATAACGGGCAGTGATTTTTTGCTACAGACAGATTGTATGAATTTGAAACACAGCTCATTGAAGCTATAACAATAGATGTCATAATGCTAATTCACCAAATAACAGCAGCACAGATGAAAACATATCTTTTTTTCCAGTCTCTAAGAGGCAACCATCTCTCCCCTATTCTGCCTCCCAATGCCCTAGAGTTTCCTGAAATGCTCACAACCAAAACATGAACTCCCTCGTGTCTCCATCAGTCACTCCCTATCTCTGATCAAATCAGGAGAGATCAGAGCTCTCCAAAGAGGGCACAGCCAGAGGAAGAACAAAGGGAACAGCAGGGCTACACAGGCTGCTCCTTTGTTAACCCACTGGGGAGCCTGCACTGGAGAAGCTTAAAGGCAACCATCAGTCAACCTTCTCTCAAATGTTCCCTGAATCCTCAGCAGAAATCACTTCCCTTGAGCACCCAAGGGGCCAAAAGAGGTTAAGCCTGTCCAGGTAAATACCCTTCACAAGGGATGGAGCACAGCGTCTTCTTAGAAAGTATAAATAAAAAGGTCTGGGGCTGGGGCAGGGTGCAATGGAACAGACAGGATGCTCCAGAGCATAACAAGGAGGGCACCACTCCCTGCAAAGTGAACAATGTGTTCCGACACTGCACATAGCTGGCCTCATCGGGCCATAGGTCTGCAAAGTGCTGTCTGTTACATATCCCTTTGCAACAGCCTGTCTTGGCCTTTGACAAAGCTGCGGCATCAAAGCCAGACCCACGGAAGAAGCAGTCTTCAAAGCTGCGCTGCCTGAAAATAAGACTCCTTCAAGGTGCCGGTTCCCCCTTCAGGGGGAAGTGGGACCAGGGGATCCCGGTGGCAGAGAGTCATTGATGTGGCTGTCGTCACGCTCGGTGCAAGATGCGACCTACCCTGACATCAAGCACCCGAATTCCCCACAACTCGCAGGAAAGAGGCCAAATTTAACTCATCGCACACACAGCCATAGGTGAGGCTTCTGTATAAATAATAAGCGAAGTTATACAGATGCCAAACCGTGGCACCGGCGGCAGGGCTGGCAGCAGGCGCAGCCTTCCGACCAGGCACCAGGATGGCCCGGGTCGGCAAGAAGCCCTGTTGCTCCGCGCACCGCTGCCCGCAGACCCCCGGTCGGAGGGCTCCCGCCGCGGGCCGGCTGCCAGCCCGCCACACCCCGCGCAGAAAGCCCCGCCGGCAGATCCCTGCAGAACAGCCCTGGCGCTACCGCCGAGCGAGAAAACCTTACCCGCCGAGGGCGCGACCAGCACCGGCTGCCCCGGCCGGCGGGAACGCCCCGCTCCGCCGCAGCACGGGGGATGCCCGAGGCCCGCGGCGCCGGGCGGACAGGGCATCCCCCGGCCGTGGGTGCCCCCGCGGCTGCAGGCGGCTGCCCCAGCTCCTCACAAAGCGGGGTGGGGCCGGAGGGAGCTGCGGCACCCCCGGCGCAAGGCGGGCAGAGCGGGCGTCCCCTCCCGCTCCCCGGCACGGCCGGGCTCCGCAGGCCCCGGGCTGCGGCAGGTGCCCGAGCCGGCCTTGCCCGCGTCTGCCCCGGCCCCACGCCCCGCACCACCACCGGCGCTCTCGTACCTTGCCGCTGGCCGCGGGGGTCTGGACGTGCGCACGGGAGCCGCGCCGCGCCAGCCCGGCCCGGCCCGCCCGGTCCCCGCCCCGGCCCGCCCCCGCGCCGCGCCCCGCAGCCGGGAAGTGCCGGCGGGCACCGCGGGCTGCCGCTGGCCCCGTGGAGCTCCCAAGAGCCTGCCCGGGGCGATCAGGTCCGCGGCCGTCCCCGGCCCCTGGGCGCAGCCTCCAGCGGCCAGCGAGGGTTTGTCCTGGTGCCGGAGCGGGGAGAGCCCCTCCGCAAGCACAGGAAGGTGCTCCGGTGCATCTCCGCTACCCTGGGCTTGGCAGCCATCCCACCCGATCCGATGTGTGCCATTCGCCGTCACCATGGCCGCTACAGGTGGGTCCCCGACTCTGTGCCCAGAGGCACATGGTGAAAGGTGGCTGCGTGATTTTCCTTATGAGATCGACCTGACAGCATCAAGACGTTGCCGTCACTTTCAGTGAGTGCCACAGGCCTTGCATTAGCTCAGAGAGCTTGAGTTCTCTGTGCCCACCAGGTATCGCACAACCTGAACACTGCACGCACCCCTGCAACAGTTTTGATGTGCCAGCCTTAGCTGGCAGCCTCTGGCTGTCTCAGCAGTCCCTGGCAGATGGAGAGAGACTGGCCCAAAGCTGCAGGCCCTTTACTGATAGCATATGGCTTTAGAAAGCTTCTCATAGAGCTCACACTCATACTTTGGGGTCAGCTGGTACCTTGGTAGCACTGCAAAACTCCTCAGTGCCCTGAATGAGGAACTTGGTAAGTAGACAGCAGCACCCAAGATCAAATAGCAGAGGTTTCTTTGGCCAGGTCACCACCTCAGCTAACACTGCTCTGGTCCTGTCTGATTAATCAGAGTCTGAGACAGATAGCTCATCTACATTCCTTAGTCCCATCACTCGCTGGGTTAGCAGAGGCAGCTCTGGGCTGAGCTAGCAGCTGTGACAAGACTGTGAGACTCAGTGTCCTTCACAAGTGAGATGCTGCAGATCAGTGTAAGTGAGCTAACAGAAAAGCATACGTGCCCAAATGATAGTGTGGATGCTGTTACCAATTATTAACTTCTCAAGGCAAAGTACTATTTATCAAGAAGCTGTATATCAACCTTAGCAAATGTAGACAAAGACAGAAGTGGTAGAGGCCTCGTGAACCCTTCCAAAAAATGTCTCAAACACTCTCAACTGAAGCAACAACAGGCAACATAGCAGGATTGAAATCACTGGAACAGTAAGAACTGCTGTCCTTAGCTGAAAGATAATTCCATCAAGGGGACATCACAACCACCAACCCAGTAACCAGTTCCTCACTCCAGACCCCAACTCTAGTAAAAGAGGAGACTGCATGTATGATATCATCATTAGCACATCTGTCAGCACACCTCAAGTCCTTCTGGAGAAGAAAAATAATGCCTGTGAAAGGACCAGATCCACTGAATGTTTCAAGGGTGTTGAGCAGAATTTCGGAACCAACCAGCAATCACCAAGAGTGATCTTCATCCTTTGCTACCAGGTGCCAGCCCAGGACATCCCAGAAGATTGAGGTGCTTCAGCAGATCCACCACCAGACAACTGTGGAGAAGCAATATCCATGGATAGAGCACAGGAAGGAATTCCTGTGGACACAAATTGTGGCTGCTAGTGCAGCAGCTGTCCTGGGCCTGCCGTGCCTACAGGAATTTAGATGACTTCTGGTAGCCCTCAGGATCCTCGCAGTGTGTGCACACATGTTCCCCATGGAGAAGTACAAGACAGGTCATGTACTGATGCACAGATGATTTCCAGTGCTTCCTTTAACACATGTTGTGCTCCAACCCTGAGTAAGCTGTAGAAGATTACATGCAGGACTGACAGAGAGACAAAGACATCTTTTTTTAGGGTCCTTGGGGAGAAAGATTTCTTTCACCTACAGCTCTGTCCACTGCAGGCATCTGGCTGTGCTACTCATGTACAAGTGCCATTCCTGAGAGCTGTTTTAGGTGCTGACAAAGTGAATGGTTTTGCTCCCCAGTCCCCTTTGCAGTCTTAAACTTGGTGGCTGGGCCTGGGGTGTCCTTGGTGATTGGGGTGAATCTCTGATGTGTTCCCTGAGATGTCTCAACAGGTCATCCAGCAGCAAGAGCCTGGCTGAGCAACTGCTGCTGACAGCCTGTGTCCACAGAAGTGGCTTTTGGGAAAGAGCTCTCCCACACAACACTTCTGCTGTGCAAAGGGCCTCCAGCAGCCAACATGTTTGTGCTTTCGGTTGAGATCCAGCAGCAGAAGTTGGAGCAGCATGTTCTGTAACTCTCTGCCATCCCATACCATTAGGTACCAGAAATCAGGCCAAGAGGCAGGCTGGTATCCCACCCATCTCTTTCTGACCCATGCAAAATAGTGAGAAGTGGAAAGCTACCACTCCAGCAGAGTTGGTTATGAAGGGGAGCCTGACAGCAGTGCAACAGAACAACACTCCTGTTAGCCATGTGCACTATCTCAACCTGTGGCAAGCCACTGGAAGAGCAGAGCTGGCACCTGTTGTGGCTGGTTTGCATTGCAGGAGCTACAGAGCATGGCCACATTCATGGTGTCTGTGCAGCAATGATGAAGCAGTTCATCCAGCTGGGCACAGCTCCCTGGGAGCAAAGTCCTGACTGGCATGGAGCATTTACACAGGTGGATGAGAAGAGACAGAAGGGAACTAGCTTTCTGCACAGTGATATGCCTTGCAACTCAAGGAAAGGCATGACCAGTTTGCAGATATGATATCCTCAGGTATATTTAATTCAAGGCTAAGTCATACCAGCACACAGCCCAGTACATCTACACTGAAGAGGAGACACTGCAGCAAACACTGAACTCTGCTTTACCCCTGCCTGCAGAGGACAAGGGGCCTGACGTGGCTCTGGATGGAGACACATGGAAGAAGCTGCTAATTAGTTATGACCAATTAGGTTCATCTTTAACAAAAACTTCACTGGTTCCTATTTTTCCTACTGTAATTATTTCCAGCCCCATGCAGCTCACTAAAACTAACTGTGCCACAGGTATGTGGGCAGGTGGCATGGAGGGCACAACACCTACCAGCCTTGGGACTGATTTGAAGCACCATTGCAATGGTAGTGCCAAAACTGGAAGCCTTTTCAGAGTTTGTGGCATTGGCATTTCCCATCAAGTGCAATAGCTTTTATGATGTTGAAAAATGTTATTGGAAGATGCAGTAAAAACTGTCAATTGGTTTTAATTTTGTTTTGGAACTTTTCATCCCTGCAAAATGCTGCCCATAGACAATACTTTTCTACCAACAAAATGACTCTGCAAAAGAAAAATATGTAGGTATTATTTTCAGCATGGAATTGTGATGTTGGGCTGAGTACTATTTTTTTTTCCCAAATGATAAGGACAGTAGAACAGGAAAACATTTTACTCTTATCAAATAAAGGAACAATATAGTCTTGGAGGAGTAGACAAAAAAACTCATGCAAAACACAAACAGTATGCCAGCTTAGCTTTGCAAGGCTGACAAAGCAGAAGTTATGCAAAGCAATGATATTGCACTTACTTAAAATGAGAGTTGAGGGACAGGCATCTAAAAAGGACACTGAACATTAAAGACAAACCCCAAAGAGCCATATAGGGACTTCCAATAAAGTGTGCAACTATGTAAAAAAAAGTAATACACAGACATCATGTAATCAGGGATAGCCAATGAGTATGCCATCAGTGTGTATGATTAAAAACTCTCAGTTTTGAGCATTTACCAATGTTCAGGGCACTCAGTTTGAGGAAGGATTCTGTGAGTGACCAGCACACTGCAATAAAGAATGCTGCTTTCTAATACTCAAAGCTGTGTTAGAAAGTTTTTATCTGGACAATTTTGGTATTACAAGGGGGCTTGAAATTTAATTCTGCTTACCCTGGATATTGCTCCAAGTCTTCAAGCTTCGAACAGCTTGACACCAGAATGTGCCAGAGGTTCTTTGTCATAAAAAATAAGCTCAAAAACCAGAGCAGATACTGATCCAATAGCTGGAGGCTCAAAGGCAGACTTTGCACTTTGCAGGAAGCTGTCATTTAATAACAAGGAGAAATAAGGACTTCATCTCAAAGGTAGCGGACCATGTGACCAAAGCAAACATCTAGCTGCAGTAGAGTACGGTACCTTTCACCCCAAACGTGTCATGGTTACAATACCTTCTCTTCCACTGACTAACCCAGTGCACTGTTTTCCCCTCTGGAGAGCTCCTGAACAGAAAGCGCACAGATAATCTCATGATTTAGCATCTCTGGGCAGGCCCCAGCTTCTCACTGAACTTAGGAAAGGGGTTAAATTATCTCGCCTGGCATTATATTATATCAGCTCCAGCACTGTGGCTCTGTCATTGGAAAGTGTTTGTCTTCTTGCACTTGACATGTCCCTAGACAAACTAGAGCTAATGTTTTGTAAAGGAGCTCTTAGCACGGGGAGATGGCTGGGGAAACCTCAGCATTTTCTCAGACCGCAAGTGAGCTCTTAAATGGGAAGAGAGCAAGGCCAAGGCCTTGCATCTGGCAGCAGGTTGCCCAGCCTGCAAACTGGAAAAGAAACTCAGCACTGTGGTATAGCTCCTGCTACAGGGTGGTGTAGACATCCACCCACGGAAAATGCCTCGCCCCTTAGCTCTCACCTTCACCCTGGACGAGAAGCTCAAGCTTAGACTAAACATTAACAAAACACAACCTCCCCAGTAGTGCCTCTTACCACTCTGGCAGCATGCCAGAATAGAGCTTAGCCACAGCATATGAAGGTGCAGATCCTGCCAGCCCAACGCCAGCCAGGCCAAAAAGAAGAGGTAAAAAAGGGAAGCTTCACAGCATCTTCTTGTTGGCAGCTCAGAGACTTATTGAGCCAGCACTGGCTTTATGTGTTTGGCACCACTCCACCATTTTATCCTCTCAAACCCTATGAACTTTTGGTGGCCACAAGATCCTGCAACAAAGTGAATTTACAAGTTAATGGAACATCATAGGGAGGAGGGTGGGTGTGGAAATCAAAACTGTCCTTTTTAGGGTTGGAGCTGGTATCTTAAGGTTGAGGTTAATGCAGAGATAGAAAGCTTAATTTCACAAGTAATGTTATGCATACAGTAAAGCTCAGCAAAGACTGGTTCTGAGTAGAAAGACTCCTCTTTTACCACAGGCACCAGCAGAGGCAGAAGGAGCTGCTGGGCTGCATAACCAGGTCAAACTGTTTCCCAGCCACAACAGCTGTCAGTGGCAGCACAAATAATTCTTGAGCACTTCATGCAGAGGTAACCAAGAGGTTCAAAACACCCATGGCACTGACTGATAGTCACCACAGGTCTTGCAGGGGCCTGAGGGATTTGTGTCTGGCCCAATTGCAATTTTGTGACCTAAGTTCAGCGCTTTTCAGTACCACTGAAGTTTATGAAGCAGAAGGAAAGTAGATGAGAGCCCATGAGGACACGTGACCTTGGCTCCAAGGTGCAGGTCTTTATAGGCCTTGCAGGTATTCCAGCATTCATCACAGTTTAATAAAGAATGACCACAAGTGATTGGTTATCAATATGACCAGAGAAGATGGTCCTCAGCCAATACATGTGGACCAAAACAAGTGCTGAGGAAGACACAAAATAAAAGAAACTTATAACAACCCTCACATGTCCTTCCCTTCTGATTTAATTTAAAAATTATTTTCAGAATTCCCCATCAGGATCAATACTTTGATCCTTATGTCTACATCAGAAGAGTTTATGTATCACATGGACCAATGTTTATTATATACTGTAGACATATGTCAGGCTGTGGTTTAGTCTAATAATACATGTTTCAAATGTCTTTATTATTAAACATAAGGCCAAGTCAGGAGGAAAGATTTTTAAGCTGTTGTAGAAAGCCCTAGGAAACAAAATTGTGAGTAAGCTTTTAATTTTCATGGTCTCGATTGAGAAGATAATATCTGTAACAACAGCAAAATTCTGTGTGCACTCGTGAACATAAGAGTATAAATAAATTAGATTAGCAATATCTTCTGTGGAGAAAAACCTGCCTTTTAGACTTCTCTATATACAAGGCATACTTTTAGAATGAACTCATTTTTTTTGAGATACTGTAGTAGGCTTCCAGTAACATTTTCTTCTCATCCCACGCTTTTAATGTGTGCAGCTCTCGGTGACCTTCAGGGGGATCTATCCACTCGTCTCAAAACTTCACTTCCACTTTGATTACTTCTCTGCTGTGTGGCTGGTGCCTCCACAGCTCTCTCCCATCTCAGTCTTCTATAATGCATTGAAACTGGCTGACTTGTCCAGTGAGGCGGACCATGTGTCTCAGGTGAATAGGTAACGCTTCCCCTAGAGTCTGTCATCTTGGCTACAGCCCGTGGGGCTGAGAATACTGTAGGCTATGAATTTCTCCCATTCCTTCCTCTACAAGCACTGACAACTTGAAGGGTTGGGTTATCAACCACCAGATATTTAAAGAAGGCATAAGCCACTTGGATTCAAGGTCAGTCTAAAACATAGAGCAGAGCCTCCTTGTAGCAGGGTCTGCTGCATGCTGTCAGTGCCAGCACTGCAGGCACACCTGGAGTGATACACCACTCAGCAGGAAAGTGGGGCAGCAGGATCTGGCATTGTGTTTAGGTAACAACGGAGTGTTCTTGGTTCATTATCTCTGGAGATTTTACTTGTAGGTAAAGATCTCGTTCAAGCCTCCATCAGAAAATGTATAAAAACCCTGCTAGATCTTTTGCATCATGTCAGTTCCTGTCATGACACCACAACTGATATTTCTTCTGCACCCTCAGCTGTAATCCTGAACTGCACAGGACAGGATGGGCTAAATGGGGAGGAATGAAGAAGAGGATTAAACTCCTCAGACACCATCCAATCCATTATAAATCTGACTTCATATGGTCCCATAACTACAGCCTTGCTTATTGGGGCAGATGATCTCCTGTGACCACACTTCCCCCTCTGGTCCATTTCTTACTGACAGTTGCTACTGGTGACCTTCTGCAGTATGGGAGGGAAGTGATGATAAACTCTTTTCGTTAGCTCTCTTCCTCCTCTTCACTAACAACCTCCTCCAGGTCCTGAGGTACCTGCTCTGCTCTCTCTTTCACATAGGCTGCCTTGATCTGTTGAAGTTCACACAACTCTGCCTCCAGCTCTTCTCTGTGCATTGACCGACGGTTCCTCAGCAGTTTCATGGGGAAGGGGTTTAAGTCATTGAAGGCAATGTTCATCAGTTTCCTACGACAGAAAGGACAGCTGTGGTCAACTTATTTACTGGCTGGTAACACATGGTAGCAGATACACCAGGAGCATTCCAGGATATTAAAGAGTAGGGCCACAGACTTCAGCTCTCTGAGCTAAGTCACCAAACAGCTGAGTCTTAAAGGAATTCTTTCCCACACAAACACCAACTCAAGCAGTACTTCACATCCACGTATACCATCCCACCTTTTAAGATATCAGTGTGCAGCCATCATTTAGGAGACAATGGATCAGATGCCAATTCTGATGGCCTGTCAGGGAGGGATATTCCTGATGTAGAGCTTTTCTGATCACAGAAATCTTCATCTCAGAGACATGTTGCCATTCAAGGTCATGGGTTGTGCTGTGTTCCCAAATACCCCAACTACAGCTGAGAGAAATCCAACAATCACTAGCACAAGTACCAGCTGCTACAAGAAGACTGACACAGACTTTGTGGCTTGCTCTGCTGTAGCATGCCTTTGCTTGAGCCAAAAATATTTTAAATAATACAATGAAGGGAAAGTCAAAAAGATCCATATGCCATAGACCTATCAACGCATTTATGTCTCTCTTAATAAACTAGTTACAACTCCTGTTAAACTGACCCAACAGGCAAGGAAGTACAAATACAGAATGGAAGCTTGTCTACAACTCAGTCCTACCTGCCGTCTGTGATCATCCTCGTGAAGAAGTGTAGGTACTGGTAGATCTCCACACTGTCATGAATTCTTAGGATTTCCTCCTCATTGTATTTAAAAATCGCAAGAGCATAGCGGAAAATGACCTGGAGGGTTAAAAGGTATTTGAGTAGATAAAGTTTTAAGTAACTTAAGGTCCAGGCCATCCTGTAGAAAGATGGTGTTTGGCACATAGCACTGCAGTACAGACTAGATCCAGGGTTACTCCTGCTCTCAATAGTATGTTCTAGGGCAGGCTAAAGGAGTACAGAGCTAATCTCAAGAGAACGACCATCTGTTAGCTAAATTGCAACCCCAGAGAATACCAGGCTCTACAAAAGTACCCCACAGGGGTTTCACAAGGGTTCTGTAGTTCTCCCTATGCACAGGGACAGTGCAGGACTCACATTTTCAGACACCATCTATCTTATGCTCCCTTTATCTGTAATACTTTAGTTGTGTCACAGAGTAGGAGACACCATGGCCTATCAGAGAGATGTTTTGCAGTACAACTATCCACTAAAAAGTACCAAGTGCACAGAATCAGAGACTAGGTCTCCCTACTAGCAGCAAGTACATAGAAAACAGGGGCTTGGAGACATCAAGGCATGCCACCAAACAGGCAGGATAGGCCAAAGCAGTTCAACCTCACATATCTGTGACATATGTGTATGCCCATCACCCTGTCACTATGCCACAGAGGTGGTACAGAGGAATGAAGGCCTAACTGAGAGCTGCACCTTAGTTCCTTCATACAAGAAGGCATCCCACACTCGCAGGAGGATGTCGCTGACCAGGCTGTCCACAAAGACCACCAGAAACCAGTTGAAGGTGATGAGTGAGACATCAATGCGATACTGTTCAAAATGAGCCATGAGGCGAGGCAGCTTCTCGGACAGGAAGTCTTTGAAGACTCTCTGATCTACCTAAAATTGACAAAAAAGAAAACAATGAAGTCTTATTCAAGAGCAGCCTTGCTGTTAGAGGAGAGGAGTGGTGCAACAGGACAATGGCCCTTGCATGTCAGGGTCATCACTGGTGCTGCCTTATAGTGAACCACACCCTAGGAGGAGCAAAGCATCCTTTGTTTCAAACTCACTGAGCGGTGTACTTGTATGTGGCATCCAGAGCAAGGCACGGAGCTGAAACAAGGCCAAGATATAGGCAGAGAAATACACGTTCTTCTCAAGCAAAGTCATATTCCTTGCCAATCTCAAAGTCAACAAGGAAAATCTGACACAATCTTCCTGCATTGGTCTTACTGGGATTTTCTGTGATACCATGAGCATCCAATTGAATGACAGGCATTAAAACCTGCTCAGGTCTGAATGACTCTACATGGCCCAACAGACTGAATACCTTGAATACCTCTGACTTTGCAAGAGAAACCTGATTTTCTCACTTAAGCTTCTCTTTGTGGTCTGAGTACTGTCTGTGCTTTGCTTCTGGTTGCATGAGCCAGAACACAGAAATGCAGTCAGTGAGATCCTTGATGGGGTTTGTAAAGGTTTCATGTCAGCAGAGCCATGCTTTCTGGAGGGTAAGTGCTAAAGAGCCCTCATGTTCTGGGCTTCCCTCTGCCATATCATATCAAATGCCCCAGCTGTATCAGCCCACTTAGCTGTGGCACAGGGGTACAAACTATACAGGTAATAAGCTTTGCCTTCAAAAGTTGCAATTTTAAGTTTTTCAGCCAACTCACTTTATCAAGCCAACCCACAAAGCATCACCTTAGATGTTCCTCTTTACATGGGTCTTGGCTAGACTTTCAGATACCAACCATGAGGTCAAAAATTCTTTCTAAAGAAGACTTTCAGCTGACAGTGTTTTCTCACCAAATGTAGGCAAGCCTCTTCAGTCTGTCATATTTTCCCTGTCAGTCTCTACTTGTTCAGTATTGAGTGCTGTCTATTAAATCCCACAGCTAACACAGCCTCCTCTGGAGAGACATTTTGCTGTCTTCAAAGTGATATAACTTTTTCCCCAGTCTGTGAGTTGGCCTCTCCATCACCACACCACTGTCCCAGTAAATGTTAGTCAACAAATTCACTGGTATCAGTCACTCTCAACTACTGACTCTTGAAGCCTCCTCTATTGTGGGCCCACAGATAAAAACAAACCTTTTTTTCTCTGAAAGGACCACACGTAATAGAGACACCAAGTAAGGTTTACCAGACCAGGCACTGATGGGTGTGGGTGGTATGGGCACACAATTACAATTCCATTGAATTATATGAGAGTTAGCTTATCTCAGTCTGCCTGGGAAGACCAAGTATATCTGACACAAGACACACTGAAAACTTTGAAATCCAGTGACTTTGAATCAGGTGGATAAGCTATTTGCAGCACAACAGCTGATATCAAAAGGCCAGAATCTTTTCTGATGTGCAGAGAGCCCCACAGTGAGAACTAACCCTATGCTTGATCATGAACTGAGGCAAATAATGTGAATATAAAAATCTCAGCATTTTCATCCACATGTACATGGAACACCAAAGAGTGCAGCTTCAAACACTGGAGGGCTGCAAAGTGGTCCCTTCCTCATATTCAGTCTATACATACCAGAATTTGCTGCTTCTACTCTATTAAAACTTCTTTAAAATAAGTAACTGTGCAATTAATGGGGCACTTTCCTTCTGACTTATGTGATTTCATTTTATTACCTCATTTCCTAGAGCTGGTGACTAATTTTGCTGCTCTGTGTGAATGTAACAATTTTGTACTCTCAAGTCTCCAATGCCTCTGCAATGGAAGGGATTGTAAGGTGCTATCACTATCCTGTGAGAAATCAAACACACAGCAGGTTGACTACTCACTTTTAAATCTTTACTTCACATCACTGTATGAGAGTCCAAGCAGATGTGAGGGTGCTCAGCTCACCTGTGATGTTATTAGTGTTTCACTGTAGTAATCTGCCGGCATTAGGTTCTCCACAATATAAACTAGACACCAGAAAGCACTTTCCTCATCTTCTAGGACCAAAAGAGCAACAGCTGCCAATCTGTGATAGACAAGACATGGTGAGAGTATTCAGTACTGCGGGAGGAGTTATCAACACAGGAATTGAAGAATACAAGAGGTCTTTTTCCATGTCTCCAGTTCCATCAGTATCCAAAATATCAAATGTGGCAAGAAAGCCACACAGAGGCAAGTGATTTGTTTCTGAAGGAACCACAAGCATGTGATCTTCTTTCCCATGTGGCTCTGTCAGAACATATGGAACTGATTTGACAAAGAGAGATTTCCCAGCTAATGGAATATTCTGTAGATCTGCTGAAATTAGTAGTGTGCTGATTTAGGCTATTTCAATACAAGAAAGAGGTCACACAGAGGTACTTGATATTATGTGATATGCTTAATCTCTCCACACATTCTTTACAGCCCTGACTTCCTTCAGCTGTGACTTACTGCCTTTTAGACAGACTAGAAAGATGATGTCTTTTATTAAGGGCTCTCTGGAGGAAAGCTGTTATCGTCTTTCTGAGGATCATCCAAACATCATTAGGAATAAATAGCTTATGCACATCTCCCTCATGTAAAAAGGTCCAACTAGAATTTCCCTTCTTACAGCTAACACCTACTGCCTTTTCTACTGGCAGCACAATTCTAGGAAATTTAGGTTCATCTTTCCTGTAGCCTTCTTTGGGAAGTGAAAGAAACTTTTATATTCTCTGAATCTTCTCTTTTCCAGACAGAACAACCATGGTTTCCTCAGTCTCTCTTTGCGTCATTTGCTGCAACTCCCTTGCATGTTAACACTTCCCAACATTTCCTCCAAATGTTCTCAGCAAAAAAGGGAATCACCAGGGTGGTGTTCTGCTTTACTACCTTACATTATTACTTAAAAATTCAGCCCCAGCCTTGCGGTGTTATTCTGGGACTACTTCACTCCTCCTCCTATAGCTGTTCTTTCCCATTCTGTAACTATAGAGATGCCATGCAAGTGCATCCTGCTGCTTTTTGGAACCCAGTTACAACACTGGATGAAAAATAAGTCACCAAATGCAGAATTCTGCAATTAAATACCTACAGCTAGGACAGAACTGTAGAGAGGCAAGAGCCTGAGGCTGCTGGAATCACAGCCTAGAGTATGTGTCCACACCTTTTCAGTGCCATCTCATGAAGAAGCAGCATACCTGTTCAGTCCCTGGCAGTATCCAATGGCAGGATTGTGCCAGGAGAATGCCAATAACACCCTCCGGAGCCTGGGGATGAGCTGGGAGGTGGGAGAGGAGAAATGCTTGTTGTTGGTCAGTGTGCGGGGCAGGTCAAGCTCAATCTGGCGGCAGGCCGGGTGCTCGGTGCTCCTGCTCTGCTCCAGCAGCCGCTGGTAGTGGCCAGGCGCTGGGCTGCAGTGCCGGCTGACCATCCACCGCCACACCCGCTGCCGGTGCTCCACCGGGATGCCGCTTCGGATCAGACTCTTCAGCTCTGCACAGGGGTTCAGCTCGCCAATGCTGTTCCATCTGTCACGGAGGGGCTTCTCCACTATTTCCTGGCTCCGCAGTTTGTTGGACTTTATCTCAAGGGCTTGAATTTTGGCCAGGAGTTTCCAGTCCTCAATTTCATAGTCAGGTACAGTCATAAACCCATACTCATCATACTCACTGGAGGGACACAAGGCAGTGTTTAGTTCAAATGACAGTGCTGGTACCTGTGTCAAGGACACTTACACTTACATTCCAGATACAGCCTGCTGCCAGGCTCACGTCACCCATACCGGAGCACAAGTACTTGTGGGTGGGCACACCCTACCCCCCTGCCTTTCCAGGCTGCACTGAGATCTGAGAAATGCTCCTTAGGCCTCAACTTCACTTGGTTGTGCTGTCACTTAATATTGGGTTTTTCTGATACTCTTGCTAGGGATTTTTTTAAAGTGATCTCCAACACTCATTTGTAACAGTACTTCTTCACTTCTCTGCATGTGACTGCCTACCTCAGAGCCTTAAAGACAAATGAGAACCTGCAGCACTGGCATACACACACCAACTCAAGTGTAACTTTGCTCTGAGCTGCAGACCAACCTCATCAGACCCCTCATCAGCCCCTAAAGAAATACTGAGCTCACCCTGTATACCTTCTCCCTACCCTGTCCCAGTGCAGAGACAGTTCTGTAGGAGATGACTGGAAAGGCTTTGGGGCATGAGATCAAAGTACAGAGATCCACAGTTCCGTCTGGTGTCTCCTTGTAAAAATGAAAATCTCTTACTGATCAGAGCACGCCAAGACTACAGATAGTACAGCTTGTCAAGGTTTGTGCACCATCTGTCCACAAGGTGGGAAACTTATAAGGTATCATCATATTCTTGATAAAGAGACCTAGGGGGTTCTCCTCTTGTGGATGCCAGCCCAGTCAGGGAGAGAGAAACAGCAATTGTTTCTCACAGTGGTTTGTGAGAATTTTAAGGAATTGTAGGGATGTGATAACTTGTTAGTATAAACAATCTGCAGGTGGTGTTTTTTCCACTTTGCTTTCCTATTCTTCTCAAGAATGATGTGTAACTAGCCAATCAAGTAGAATATATTGTATCGGTCTATATAAACTGAAAAATCCTTTGTAATAAAGCTTCTTTTTCTCCTTTTGCAATTGGGTTTCTCATCTGTTCTTGTGTCATTCTCAGCTCAAGGGTGACATAATCTCCAAAGCTACATGGAGAACCTGTGAGACTGACCAAACAGATAAAACGGGAACTGCTACAGAACAGGGGCCCCCACTGTGCAGGAAGGCATAGACACAAATGTAGGCCCTGCTACAGGATGTTGTTAGATGTATCTTGCCTGCACACTTCCCTTTGCAGACAGGCTTCTACAAAGCTGTGAATATCCCCATGCTCTCAACTCCTACCTTACAGGGTTCAAGTTAAAACCTTCTTCTGCTTCTTCCTTCACATCCCACTGGAGAGCTTCCTGGATGAGGTTCTTCACCAATTCAGCGTGCGAGCTGGGCAGGCCAGGCACAGCCTCCTGCAGCTTTCTCAAGACTGTCAAGTATTTGCTCTCCATCTGGCAGTTTCTTGCTTGCAGGCAGGCACACTGTTGGAGAAACAAGAAGGAAAGAGCTCGCTCAGTGGTAGCCCTTCCTGTGTTGCCACTGCTCTCTGCTGGGCTGGTCTGCACATAAAGTAAAGACTTCTGCAGAGCAAAGCCCCAGGAAACACATATAGTAGTTTTCCACAATCAGTGGAATTGCAGCCGTGAATGAATCACCACGGTCTATGAACAAGCACAAGCTGCAGGAGCTAGCATGCAACAGAAATTGCTTGAGTGGGAGACCTACTACATCATCACCTACTTTAACTACTGCATTGCGTCAGTAGATGGCCACACCCCACCAGCTCAACTGAGGACACAGTCAAAGAGCCAGCTCTGCATCTGAGTTCTCTGCTGTCTTTTCCCCTCATCCTCAGACAAGTTCTCTACACCACATTGAGCTGTGTCCTGATAAAACATACCACTCCAGAGACTGAGCTATAAGTACAGCATTTTCAAGATACATGGTAGCACCACAGACTAGGTGACCACATGCCCCTCAGCATCCCCAGTCCCATGGCACTGGTACACATCATTTCTCATGCATAGGAAACCCAACTGAGATCAAACAGCAGGACAGTACCTGTCACCACCTTAGTCCTGCTCACAGAAAGCAAAAAAATGACTAAGGATTATTAATGCACTCTGCAAGTGGGGAACTGAGGCCACATAGGTGACAAGACTCACCCAGTGTCTCACAGGAAGCTCAGTGAAGACTCCTGTTCAGTGGGATGCAAAAGTTGGAAACAAGAATAAAACAGAGAGAATTACGTTGCATATAGAGGGGACAGAAAGCAGCATGGTTTCTTTCATACTACCACTTTAGTCAGTATTTTACCTCACAGAGCCTCCTAGGCTCATGTGATAACTTCCTTTTTGAAGGTTATGGCAGTGTCAGGATGAAAGGGCAGTAAGTTAGGAGGAAGGCAGGGTTTCAAAGAACTAGAAAGCAAACAGACCTAAGAATGGCAATAACACTCCAGAAGCAGGTTTTTGCCCTGTCCCAGAAGTCATGACTGTGAGAACATACCTGTCATGGCACACTCTCCCATCACGTGGCCCTAAGGCCATATTATGATCTCAGAAATGCTTGTTAGGCCTCAGTTTTGATGAACAGCACCTGGGCTAAGCTCTTGTGCTTCTCAGAAATATTGCCTGCTCCCAGGAATTGGTGCTAATGAGCTTTGGTTTTTAACAAACACCACTGGAAACTTATCTTTCTTGCAAACTCAAGTGGAGGAACATTTTTGTCATCAAATTTTCAAAAGTTACCAATTGCAGCCAGGATAGTAAATTACTATGACCAAAGGCAATTCTCTTATGAACGTATAAACAGTGGTCTCAAGTGAGACCCTCTGAGCTCTTCTGGACCACAGTGTGCTGTGATCACCAACCTCCCTCTGAGTCTCTGAGTGGGGCCTCTCAGAGCCAGAGAATTCTCAGGTTTGCTGTGGAGCACCAGTGCCAAACAATGATGACAAAGCCTGGGCCCATGCCCCCACTTGTCCCTTTGGCCTGCTGAGAAGATGCAGACATTTGACACGAGCACTTCACTGAGCTCGAGGGAGAATTTTCACAAGTGCCTTGTACGTACTCTAGGTCTGTGTGAATACGTTTCAGAAAATGTACCTAGAATCTTAGATTCTCAAGTATTTTAGGTTAGTAAGTTAGGCCTATAAATGAGCTACTGTTGTGATTGCAGTAAATTCCATACAATCTTTTGTAAATTGTTTAAATTCAGCCATTGTTTAAGTGTGGCTAACTTTAAGTGCATTAAAATCTTTAGGCCCAAACTATTGTTCAAGTCCAGAGCTAAGTTTTGCACAGGAGCCCACACTGAACCTTGTGGCTCAGTGGGAGGGCCACCCTCATTCCTTTTATGCTAAAGCTTTCCCATCCTTACCCGTTTCCATCCCCAGCTTCCACATAGATTTTTAACTGATTTTTAGGTTAGTACTATTTTATCTTTCTGTGCTTTAACCATCTAGTAAGTAGTAGAGTGAATCTTGGCAATGAGCTTTGCCATGCTTTCACTTCAATATTGAACCTGCTATGCCTAACCTTTACCAGTGATTCTTTAAGCAATCTAAGACACTCATTCACAACAATACCTTAAAACCCAGGGAAGTAAATCCTAGGCAAACCCACAAAACAAATGCTGGCACACAGCCCCAGCCTTGAGAGTCATTCAGAATCAGAAAATAGGATTAGACAAGTCTGAGAGTAACCAGATTTTTCACACTTATAAAGCTAGAAATAAAAATACAACTTAGGAAAACATAAGAACTCTGGTCTAACTGCAGGACTTCACCATGCTGCCACCTAGTAATGTCAAGTCCAGCAAAGAAACCAAGACTAGATGGAGTCAGGACTCGATCTGTCAGCTCTCAGGAAATTTTTCTGATTGTCTACACAGGGTTGCTTTTTTATTTGTATAGCTGAAATGCAGAAATTTGGGTTAAGCTTCAGCACCTTTAAGACTAATCTTCACAGGTATTTTACTTCTGTTGAAGAATTAAAATTATCATGTCTAATTTGGGAACAATACAAAGCAGTAAACAGGTCACACTAAAAAAATAACACAAGAAAGCTTATTCCTTGTGGATCAAAATCTATTCTGGTGCGATGGAAGAGAAACTTTGAAAATAAATTAGTAACAGCTCACACCAAGAAAAAAGGTCACTTGGCCTTACCTTCATCAGGAGAGCTTTTTCATTTTCAGCAACACTTGTCCAGAGTCGAGTAACCTGGTGGATCTCAGAATTGAGAAACTGGTTCTGGGTTTTGTATGCATCAATATCATCCTGTCATGAAGCAAAACAGTGACACAAGAGAGATCTTGAGGGACTTAAAATCCTTCACATTTCAGGGACATCAGATTAAGTTAATGACAATAAAATATCTCAAAAATTCTGTGTTCTGAGGAGTGTCGGTTTCTCGGCTGTTTTAATGACCTGGAAAGGCCCAGGGTGGCCTTGGACAGCCCACGCTTCAAAGGACGAGAAGAGGCTTCAGGTTTTTTCTCGGTCTCGGTGTTTATTAGTTGTTTATCTAAAAGATTTTCTCTCAGCCCAACAGAGGTCTGCACAGCAAGCCAGCCATGAGCACACTGAGAGCCCCCGGGGCGGTCACTTATCTTTATACTCAAAATTACGTATACAATATTTATCAATTTTCCCCAATACCTTTTGCCCTTATTAACCAGTGCACTTTTAGTAATAACCAATCCCAAAGTGCCAACATCACCACAGAAGATGGAGGCCAAGAAGAAGAAGAAGAAGGACAGGACACGCCCCAATTCCTCCATCTTACTTCTTTAGACCCCCCTGTACAGAAATCCTAAACCCTGTGTTTCACATTCTAATTAACTTATCCCTTCACCATTTACCCCAGTGAAATCCTTCTATCCTCATACAGGTGTTGTCTCCTGTGCAGGATCAAAGTCCTGTCACCAGACACTTCTGGCAACATTCCAGGACTCCCGAGCCCCCCAGGGGTTGTCTCGGTCACTCTGCACATCAGTCCTGAGGTGCTGAGATCCCACAGAGGAGTAGACAGGAGTCCCTAGTACAAATATTACCTACAAAGGAAATCAAGGCACAATACTGTCTTGCATCAACAAGACACCTGAAAATGCTAAATGTATATATATACTTAAAAACACTGGAGAGCTGCAGACCATATAAAGCCAGAGATTCCCTTCAGATTAAGAATATATGTGGTTTTTTTTGATTGATTGGTTTAATTTTGGTTGGTATCTTTTTTTTTTTTTTTATATGAAACAAATCTCAGCCCCATGCCTGGCAGGAAAAATGAACACTCTCCACAGAAAGTGGCTCTTTTGGCAATTCTCCACCTCACACTAACCTATAATTACAGCTGTGCACATACAACAGCCTGCATCTGAAAGAACCAAGATGTACTGGGAAACTGCAAGACAGAAACATAGAACAACAAATTAAGTGAAGGCAGCAAGTCAGGCTGCAGCTGTGAAACAAAAGAAAGAAAATAAAGTGACAGACACTGAATGATAACAGAAAGTCAAACAAAACAGGCTCTAGGCTGAATCTGAAACTGACCCAGATGCTTTTTAGGACCCTATTGGCACCAGGTGAGCCTCTTCCAGCCTTCCTCTCATTTGGAGAGGGATGGAGCAACCAGCAGAAGTATATTCTGTGCTTACGGCAATGAACATCCCCCACTGAACCTGACGGCATAAAAATGGACCCAAAAGACCTGTGCCATCTCACTCACCTTCAGATGCTCAATCTCCTCCTGCTGCTTATACAATGTCTCTACAGTGATAGTGTTGGCTTCTTGCAGGGGGTCAGAGAGCTCTCGGGCCATCTGTTCTGTCAAGGTCATGATGACTTCTTGTTTGGCATGGTTTTTCTCCATCAGAAGCTGCACATGTTCCTTGAGCTCCTGGATATGGCTGTCTCTCAAAGTCAGTATCTGCTCCAGTTCCTTCTTTTCTTGTTCAAGAGCTTCCAGTCGACTGGTCAGATCTGCAATTTGTCTCACTTTGTGGCGCACCAGCTCCAGCCTGTCCTTGTCTTCTGTTGCAGTGAGATACATGTTAGATACTCGCTTCTCCTGCTGGGCTGCCTCCAGAGCTTTGTGGAGAAGTTTGACTAGTTCCTGGAAAGGGAATGCAAAACCATTACATCACTGTGCTGTCCAGGGCAATGGCATTATGGACAGCACAGACCCAACAGTGAAATATCTTGAAATTGCCTCCTTTCAGAAGGAAAAAAAAAAAAAGCAGAAATCTTGAATCCACAGTGACACCATTGTGAGATGTTCTGCTCCCAGAGCTGGGCCTGTGTCCTAGGTTGACTATATGATGCTTTTATCCCCAGTCATCTGCTCTGTTTATGCTGAATAATAATTTTTTATTACCTTTAAGACTTGTTCCAGAGAGTGAAATGGGGAGAGAAGAAGTGTAGAGTTTGTTTTCAGACACTGCACTCGCCCCTCCACTGGACTGTTGTTGTCTGCGGATGGACAGACAGCGGGACAGAGCTCTCCTTTGTTTTAGTTAGTTTTAGCTAGCTGAGGCAAAGAAGTTCCCTGGACTGTGGGGTTTCTTCCCTTTTCTTTGGAGCTGTTTAAACCTGCTCTGGACTGGACACCCAGCAGAGCATCAGCAGCTGCACCTGGCACCCACCGGGCCGGGCCTGGCCTGCGACATTTCCAGCGCCCGAGGGACTGACCAGAGACTGAGTGAGCTGAGCTGCAACCCAGGGAAGGACTTTCTCATTTTGTCATCTCTTTTGGAGCAGTAAGGGGTTTTATTTTTTAATATTGTTTTGGTTTTATTGTTCAATAAACAGGTTTTTTCCACTTTTCTCCAAGGAGGTATTTTCTCCTGGACCAGTTGGGGTGGGAGGGGCTGATTGAATCTGCTTTCCTAGAGGAGCCCTTTGGGAGTTCTCTCCCAAATTTGCCTTGAACCAGGACAGCCTGAAAGGTCTCTGCGGCAGTTCACAGATGACTTGATGTGGATTGGCTGTCTGAATTCTGGCTTTCCTACAGTCATTCCTGGGAGCCCCAGCACAGAACATGGAGATCTGGTCAGCAGAGTGGTAAAATGGGAGGGAAATAATGCAGTCTGCAACTACCTGTGCTACCAGAATGAAACTGCAGTATCCATTTTAACCTTCCTTCTGAAAGAGTCCTCCCTCACTCTATCCTGCATGAAGGCATGAAACCTTGCCCCACAACACATTGCTGATTCAGGCTCTGCCATCTCAGACACTTAAGAAAGCAAATCAGCGATGCAACTGACTGCCCAACATGGGACTTGGCTCTCCTGCCTCTTTGGCTGGAAGAGCTACCAGCATCATTAGCAGAGAGCCTGGCATTGCTCCATGCTTTGAAGAACAGTTTCATTCATGAGAGACAGCCCTTACAGTGACCCATGCCCTGATTTCTTATAGTTAAATCATACTTTAAAGGTGGGTCACTGTTCAAAAGAATGATCTGGGGTTAACATCATGACTCCACCTGGCAGTTCTCACCAGTGTCACAGTACCCATTCAGGACTGAACTTATCAAGCAACAGAGATGCAGAAGAAAGATAACAGCGGAGTACACTTGAATTTGTTTTACCTCGCTCTTACACCTACTGCACTTCCTAGAAAGAACTGAAGGTCTTCTTTTGCACTGGGCACACTTAGGCACACACAAGGTGGTAACACCAGGAGCTTCAACTGGTCTCCAGTTACTAACTGATGAGCACTTCTCAGTGCTTCTATCACACCAATGTGTAAGGGAGTCCCTGAGCCCAGCCTCAGGGCCCTGACCCTTAGAAATAGTCTCTTTACCACACTCACCTTCTGTGACTTGACTTCCTCTGTCAGCGTCAGAATCTGTTGCTGAAGGACATTCACTTTATCCACTGAGTTCTTCTCCCTCAACAATTCTTCAGAGCCTGGGAATCCACTGTTCATCCACCTGGCCTTCCTAATCCAGTTCAGCCTGGGCCCCATCCTCCCATCTTCCAGGGTCCCTTCTTTAACTGAGGGGAGATACATTTAATTTAGACAGAATTGCTCCTCTACTATGGACTCCCATAGTAGAAGTCTTGCTGTGGGGACTCAACAGTTCCACAGAGAAGGCTGACATACAGGACACGGAAAATTGACCCACAGGATTGGATCCAAACCTGTAGGGATCAGACACTGATATGCGCACAATAAACAAAGCTGTGATGGTTTATGGTACCTGTTAACCCCCCTTGCACCCTGCAAATGAATCTGGCCCACAGGAAATGGAAGTTACCACCATGGAAAGGTATGCATCCAGTAGAGCTGCCACGCTTAGCTTGTGGCTGTGCAGCAATTATACTTCTATCTCAAAGAAATAAATCTGGTGGATTTTATTTGTTTGGGGTTGATTTGGTGGGGGTTTTTTGGGGTTTTTTTTGGCTTCTGCAGAAAATTCCAGAGGTAGGAGATAGATGGAACCTGAAGCAGAGCCAAGAGAGTCAGTCTTGTGGCAACAACACAGGAAGAGACTTGAGACAATGTAACCGAGGTTTCATATCCCTTGAAAACTTGTTACCATCTCACTTGCATTCCTGCTAGAAGGCATCTCAGTCAGCTGACACAGCTCAGTAACAATCACCTGCGCCTTCTGCCTCTTGCTCCTCATCCACATTCTCAGGATGCTCTTGGAATTCATCAAAGCTAAAGACATTCCCATTGCTCCCCCAGAGCTGCTTGGAGCCACAAATATTGTAGACAGTGTTTCTGAAACAAGAAGAGATCAAGACAGCCTAGTGAACAGAAGTCATGATCACTGAAGCCAGCCAGTGCATATTCAAATTATACAATCCCTTATCTCCTCTTACTTCTCGCCTCTCCTCCCAAAACTTATCTCCTTCATGTGCTGAGAAAATTAACTCTTTATAGAATTGGTGGATTTGAGGAGAGCAAGGTTGTAACCAGTGTAAACCAGGAAAATGCCACAGAATCGGTACAGCACAGCAACGTCAAATCAGATAATCTTTCCCCATGCACTTGAGCCCTATACATCAGATCAAAGAGAGAATCAAAGGCAACAGTAAACCAACCACATCCTTCCCTCTCCCCTTCACTTCCTTCATCCATCCCTATCCTTAGTTCACTGCAGAAATCCCCAGGTACCAAGAAAGGCTGCCAAGAGAAGATCAGTTACCTACAACACAGCCAGAACTGGGACAAATTATCACATTTGAAGTAGCCACAGGTCCTGTGCTCTGAACATTTAATAAATAACCTTGCCAAAGGTTATTTACAAAGTCATAAACTAAAATGTAGGAAAGAGTTTCAGGAATAAAAAACTGCAGTCACACGCAGGAACAGTTTGTTACAACTGCTGCTATCAGATATTGCCAGAAGCACTAAGACATGACTTGATAGAATCATGGGGAACTACAAAGGTACGAGTAGTTTGTGTAAAACCTGTACCAGAAAACATGCATACAAGTCTATTTCTTCTCCTCATGCGCTGTCCTTCAGCTAAAACAGAAAACAAGTCCCTTGTTTTGAGATCTATAAAAGACTCAGTCTTTGCTGCTTTCCTAACTCTAAATGAAGCTGCCATTTAGATAACATTATCCTTTTGCCTTGCTACTGTAAGGCTCCAGAGCAGAAGAACAGACATTGCTGACCTTGGAGAACATACTGGTGTGTAACACTAGCAGACCTTCAGTCCCTGTAGTCTGTAGTTACTACTCATCCAATGCAATTTTCCTACTTTTCCCTATCTAATGCTGCACTATTTTCTCCATGAGTCTATAGCAGCTCAGGGATCCAGGTGTGCTATGCTCATGAAGACCCAGCCTGATAGTGATAGAGCCTGGAGAAATGTTTACTGAACAAGGGGAGCAATACAACTTGAAGCTGAGACAATTGTTACCTAAGCTCATGTTTGAGTAAAAGCACCACACGGGAGCAGGGACCAAGGATATGTTTGTGTTATTTTTAATCAATGCAAGTAGGAAAGAATGCATAGCCTGAAAAATAGAACAGCTGACCTTGAGGAACTACAAATGTACAAGTAGTTTGTGTAAAACCTATACCATAAAGTATGCATACAGGTTTTTTCCTTCTCGTCCTGTGCTGTCCTTCAGCTAAAACAAAACAAGTCTCTTGAGATCTATAAAAGACTCAGTGTCTGCTGTTTTCCTGACTGTAGATGAAGCTGCTAACATGAAACACCGGTCTCATGGAGGATCTTTCTTCATATAAGCATCAGATTGTAGCTGCAGCAGTGGTGGTAAAAAAACTACAGGCAACTTCCACACCAACAATATTTGGCAGGTGCCTGGCTGCCTACTACACCTACGGCCACTTACTCATTTTTTATTATGTGAAAATTAGTGACTAGGAAACACTTAAAGAGATACTGATGAAGTTGCCTTTGTGAAACTGTAACTGCCCCAGACTAGTAACTTTTAACCTGATGGGGCTATCCATTGCAACAGAAGCAGGCAGTAGGAATACTAAGACCCTTGAAACTCAGCAAGCAAGAGCAAGTTGTGCAGTCAGGCCACATTACAGGCTCAAGCGCCTTTTCCCTGGAGTTCCTGCTTTGGAGAACACACTACATTCAAGGTCCTTTGAAACTACTGGAAAGAGCTAATGAGCTTCTATGTACCTACTGAGTACAGCTGAAGCTGATCATGTGCTCTTCCAAGATCGCTGTGCAGGTGTGTCATACTAGGCATGAAAAGCACTGACTACATTGAAGAAAACTTAGTCAAGTCCTAGGTCTGCTACCAGGATCTTTGCTAAGAGAACTAGATTATGTGAAATGCATCAGAACAGGGGGATGTGAAAGACCCACCTGCAGGAAGTTTACTTTGGCCTGGACTAGCCTCTGAAAAGGTGCTTCACAGTTCTCCCACCTAGGCAAGAGTCCCATTTCACACAATACATGACAGGCAAAGAAGGCACACAGTGGCCGGCCAGCATGTCAACTGCACTGCAGTTCTCTTCATGCACTTACTGTATCTCTGTCCAAGGGTGCTTAAGGGAGATGTTCTGCAAAGCAGTAGATGTTTGGGGTGCAGGCAAAGATGCTGCCTTTAAACCCACTGCTTCTGTTGGTGTTTTCACAAGAGGCAGAAAGTCTTCATTGTCAACTACATCTACAAATGTAAAAACAAAACAGGACACAAAAGCAAATAAGCAAGACAGAATTCCATTGGACTTTGGGTCCTTCATGTAACCTGACAGCCACAACAGCTTATACAACAGATACACATTACATGTTCAAGTGGTCAAGGACAGTGGGGTAGGCTTCCTTAATTTTAGGTTAAATTACATAAGTTTCCATGTACAAACAGAATGATCTACTCAAGGACAATCAAGTGATTTCAACCATATATATGAGCATGACTAACATTAAACAATCAAACTTTAATGGCCCAAAGGTATAAGGAAGGAGAATTTTGCTGTTCTCTTCCCACATGCCAAACCACATTTGATAGTTTTAATGTGCAGATAACACTCTGCAAGAACAGTTTGTTACCAAATTTTTGCCTGCTGTAGCAAGATGCCAGAACCTTTCAGAGCAGACACTAACTAGGGAGGGGATTATTTGTTTCAAACAAAATGTGCATCTAGTCATTACTGAACAGGTGGATACCCTGATTGTGCCCTCCCCTGATCCACTGACCTGTCTACTACCATTTCTAGGAATGGGCATCTTAAGCCCACTGCTGGAAAAAACTTTCCTTGCTTGAAATTTCAGAGGCCTTATAGGAGTGATACATTAAATATGTACATTTCACACGTGTGAGGAAAATCAAGATGATCACAAGACACCTGAAAATCCCCAAACATATGCTGTGGATTAGGAGGCAGCTTTCTCACTTTTATACATAATAAGGCAGAAGTGTCAAACATTGGCCAAGTACTGATAGCTGGCACCTGCATTTAAAAGCCTGACCAAAACTTCTGCCATTTCCAGATGAGGAACACCATTCATCACCAGGGGGCTGAAAGCAAAAGAAAGGCTAACATGTGCAACACCTACTTGTTCTTCCAGCCAGAGGTTCATTCACAAGCTGGGAGCTGCCCACAGGAAATCTGCTCTGAGTGTTGCAAAATTCCCAACGTCTCATTTGCAGCTGCTGCAGCCAGTACATCATTGCTTGTTTGCTGATTGCCTAACAAAACAGGAAAGGGAGGGTAATCATCTCATCAACACAAGACACAGCCTGAGGAGATGACCACCACTTTCCTGAACAAGTCAGCAGGAAAAAAGGTCAGCTTTATCAAGCCTATCCGTAGCTGTATCAAGCCTATCCGTAGCTGTATCTGCTGTACCTGTATCCTCTGGTCCTAACACTGATTTGGGAGAACAGAGGAAATTTTTAGTATGGCCTTAAGGGGTAGAATCTCAGTGGACCACTGACCTAATTTTAAATGTGGTTTGGTTTATTATGGTCAAAGACTAAGCAGAAATTTCTCAACTGTTTTAGACAGGAAGCCTCCCCAGAGCTTTTTAACAATTACTTACACAGAAATAAAAGTCTACCAAAGAATCCTCCTGGAACAACTATTTTAGACAGAAGAGTTAATTTCTGTTCTGTAAATGACATATGGACTGCAGGACTCCTCAATTACTTTAATTTGGCACACAGTTCCACTTTTATTCCTACTATTAAACAACAGCCATGTCACAGGTAAGGAGTCCCAGACTTGCCAAAACAACACAAGTAATTGAGGTCCAAGTGGTAGCAATCTAAGCTACAAGGACTCAAACTCAAACTAAAAGATACCTGAGCTACAAATATGTCTATCCTGACTGAGAATTTTTCATTACCTTCAAAGTAAAAGCTCTGCTTGGTGTTCTGATCTCAAAAACTCCTTCCCCATTCTCCATTTTGCAGTCAAAGCTGGCGCTGGAGAGATCAATAGACCCCAAAGGATTAATGTCCTGGGCAGTTCTGTAGTACAGTAAGCGACATTTGTTTTCATCGTAAAAGAACCAGCGAGACTTCCAGGTCTTGATTGGCCCCTTGATGCCCAACTTGTTTAAATAACCACAGAGTTTTTTTCTGGATGTTTCTGTGCTGGTTTTCACCGGTACATTTTCCAGTTCTCTGGGAGAAGGAAGCATGTCTTTCTCTCTTGCTGAGGTTCCATTGCTGCTGTTAGTGTCTGGATCTGACTCCACTAAACTGCCTGGAGCAGCAAGCATACATGTTCCGCTTTCTAGCCCTTTCTTCATCTCTTTAAGGAAATAGATTGAAACAGGATACTCTCTAGGTAAATAAGCCAATCCCAATTATATCATCACTGTTACAGAACCTGCAGACAACAAAAAAAGGAAGGAATAAGTTCAGGTCTGTCACACGACAAAAAAACACTTCCTAGCTTTCAAACTACCCAGCCAAGGTCTCCAACTCTACTTTTGGTCATTGCTCCCTGCCCTCCTCTGCTCCAATGACCTCTAATAACTGTTTTCTCCCTTTTTCATTCCTAAATTAAGCTGGACTAGCAGTCAAGAAACAGTACTTTAATCTCTTGTGAGAAAAATAAGTACATACATAAGGGCATACCAAATCCATAGCAATAACCAGGGCATTCAGTACTTAATATTAAGGAACAGCTGAAGAAAACATGGCAAGATAACAAGATCTGCAGGTAGGCACATAGTCAGGTCAAGGAATTGCAGGTAAGTGTGTCCTGGTATTTTCACTGAATGTTCAACTAATATTTAAACCATGGCATCTGGAGAAAAATGCAGCATTATGCAGCATCTTTATGAATAATTTGTGTCAGCTGACTATAGTTGTTAAAATGCCTGCATGTTACGTGTTAGTTCTTCATCCAGTAGAAGGGATTCATGTGATGAATTATGCACCAGAGAAAGTAATTCTGTGGCATTGCAAAAGAGACTTGGTTGCCTTAGTGACCAAAGTAACCACCTGGGTCCCAGAAGTGTAAAAGAAAAAGATAAAATTCAGGCTGGAGGAGATCTTTGTAAATCTCAAGTTCAACTTATCTCTCAGACATAAAAGCTGTAGCTAGCTACACAGGCCCCCATTCAGGTAAATTTTTCCTTATGCAAGGATGGCAATTTTGCCATGTCTCCAAGCACTTTTTCAGGTGCTTAACCACATGACAGATGTGATTTTTTGCTCAGAGTGGCAGATACCCACAGCTCCTGTATAAACAAAGCTAACAACACTCCGGCAAAGTATCTATAAATAACTTCTTGCATTTTTTGAAACTTCAGTTCCAGACACTAACATAGCTGAAGCAAATATGCCAGCAAATAAATTGCTGCAGTGTTAAGTTAGTGTGAATCCAACTGCAGACACAAAACTATTCAACCCAACATCCAGCTGTATGGCAACATGTCAGTGAGATAATACAATGAAGCACACTGAGATGTTTCCCAAGCTGATCTTTTTCCTCGGCTCTTAGGAACAACTTGTCCTCATGACTGAAAGAAGGTTTATGCATCCTAGCACTGGCTAAGCCCCAACATGTTTATTGCTGCCCCCTCCTGTTCCCACATTAGCTTTACAGACACCTATCAATAATGTTCACTCTTTGTGAAAAGCTACTTAAATTCTTTTAGTTCACTCCCATACGCTGTGGATCAGGGTTGTGAACACATTCACAAACACCAACAACCACTCCTTCAGAAGGTGTTGCCTCAACTACACCTCTGAAACACACAAAAAAACTTCATTTCCAAGCTAGTTTTGCTTGTCATAAAGGAAATATCATCAGGAGGAATGAACACTTCCAACTTTCCCAAATAGACGCTGAGGCTTTTATGTCAGCACCAGTGTAAGTATCTTCTCTATGCCCTGCAGATTCCATCACGCTTCTACTTCTTGCCAGCGTGATGGTCCATGGGTCCACACCGTGAACAGGACCAAGCAAGCACTTTATGTAATTTAATTTAGGTTATTTAGTAAGCATTAGGTTCAAGAAACAAGTTAGAAGGAATCATGTCAGAGCTGCATTCAAAGATCTCTAGATAAGACCTCACCTCCTTAAGGGAAGTAATGAGGAGCTCCTGGAAGTCACCGTCTCCTGGCACAGAGCTATTGCTGCAAGCACAACCAAGCAGGTACCCACAGCCTCCAACAAATCCAACAGCAACAGAAAAGCAGCGTTTGTCTCAGGTTTTCTTCGGTCCAGTTAAGATATATTTAGCCGAAAGCTGCCCCGACACTGACTCACCAATGAAAACGGATCAGGGTGGACCCTACAAAAACCTTTCCGGAGCTGCGACCAGCGCAAGGCAGCCCCCACGGCCACTCCCCGCGCCTCCCGCAGCGCCGCAGAGGCGCCTCCCAGCCCAGCTGCGCCGCGCGGGGCACCAGCGCCGGCGGCCGGAGCCTGGCACGGGGCTGGCCTGAGCCTGGCGCCGCTCGTACCAGCGCCCGGCTGCGGCGGGGGGGCATCCGAGCCGCTCGCCGAGAGGGGATTTTGCGGGGGGGGCGGAATGGCGGCGCGGCAGCCCCGCGGGAACAGCCCCGCCGGCAATACCTGCGGTGGCCGCCGCCCCGCGCTTCCTGCCGGGCCGGTCTGCGGCGGTGCCGGCGGGGCGGGGCCCCGGGACAGCGGCGGGGACGCGGCGGCGGAGCGGGAGAGCAGCGGGGCGGGGGACGTCAGCTGCAGCCGCGGGAAAAATATCAACAACAACAACAATATAGGGCGTTTCAGACGGGTTTCGGGAAGAAAGTGATTCACCGGGGTGATGACGCACACGGAAGGCAAGCAAGCAGAGAGGGACAGCTCGTGGGCTAGACGGAACCAGCAAGTGCCATCTGCCATGGGGCACTTCTCTCCAGAGCTGCAACTCCACCGGGTGGTGGATGCAGAGCCTGCGAGAGGCACGGCTGTGCAGTCAGCTAGGGCAACTCTGCTCAGTGAAGCACATTTCACTGGGTAAAAACAGTGGTAAATTGGTGAGTTGGGACACTGGAGGCTGATAGGATCAAGCTGCACCAAAGGAAAAAGCCTCTGGAAAAGATACTGCAAGGAACAGGGGTGTCAGACCACCCTAATGAAGCAGTGTATGTCCTGGGGGCACAGGGGACAAGACATGCAGCACAGGCAGGTTCACATGCTCTCTGACAACTGCCTTTCCTCCTACCAGTGCAGCCTGGCACTGCTGGCATTGGCAGGTGCTGTACTGGCCTGGGAAAGAACTTCTTATGCCTTTATCCCAAAAAGAAGGAGTCTGGAAGGCTTTAATTTTCCTGGTGTGCAGTGATAGCTGTGCCTTTTCCACTGGTCTCAGAAAAGCCTTCTCTGAGTTTAGAAAGTGTTGCTGAGTTTTATCACTGACTTTAGCTAAGTTTAGTACCCAGAACAGCAAAAAGCAGACCTGTCCAGGTGTGGCCCATCTTTCCACTGGCCTAAACTGCCAAATGGTGGAGCACATAAAGTTGATTACAGCATGCAAAATTTACAGATTGCCATAGACAAAAACAATTTGTCTCAAATTTGTCTTTTCTTGGTATTTGGCCAGTAGACTGGATTATAGGATCACACAGAATCACAGAATTGTTAGGGTTGGAAAGGATCTCTGGAGACCATCTAGTCCAACCCTCCCTGCCAAGGCAGGATCACCTAGAGTAGAATGCATTGAGGTAGGATTTTAATATCTCTGGAGACGGAAACTCCACAACCTCCCTGGGCAGCCTATTCCTGTGCTCTGCAAACTTCAACATAAAGAAATTCTTCCTCATGCTGAGGTGAAAGTCCTTGTGTTTTAGTTTACAGCCATTGCTTCTCATCCTGTCATTGGGCACCACTGAAAAGAATCTGGCATCATCTTCTTGTCACCTGCCTTTGAAATATTTGGATGTATTGATGAGATCCCCTCTCAGTCTTTTCTGGACTGAATAGGCCCAGGTCCCACAGTCTGTCATAAGAGAGAAGCTCCAGGCCCCAAATTATGTTTGTCTCCACTGGACCTTCTCCAATGGCTCCCTGTCTTTTTAAAACATCATCAGTACTGACTGTCTGAGTCTAGTTCCACTAGGAAAAGAGGGAAGTGTGAAGGGTATAACTGATTGCACAAAGTCCTTCTTTCCCCTGAAGGCTGAACTACCTTCTCCCCCTCAGCCACACCTGGAGGGAGGTGGCAGAATGTGACAGAAGCAGTGGCATTAGAACAGCACTAACCTATGTGAAGGCTGGCCTGTAAGTGCCTGGGAAGCCTCAGCTGGGGTGCTTCAGCTGGCTAGTGCCCAAAGGGCTCCAAAAGAACCATCCTGCTCATACTTACACACTGTCATCTTATACACTGTCACTGGCAAGGCAGCACATCAAGTGCTGCATCCAGTTCTTGGCTGCTCACTTTAAAAAGGACATTGATGTGCTGGACATGTTTGGAAAAGGGAACAAGGCTCATGAAAGGACCAGAAAACATGTCTTATGAGAACTAGCTGAGGGAGCTGGGATTGTTTAGTGTCCTGAAGAGGAGGCTCAGGGCTGACGCCATTGCTCTCTAAAACTCCCTGAAGGCAGGGTGCAGCGAGCTGGGGGTCTGTCTCTCCTGCAAGGCCTGCAGTGAGAGGACAGGAGGAAATGGCCTCAATCTGAGACACGGGAGATTCAGATTAGATATTAGTAAAAAAGATTATCACTGTCAGAGTGGTCAGACATTGGAATAGGTTTCCCTGGGAGGCAGTGGAGTCCCCCATCCCTTTTGTTTAACGATCTGGATCTGGAGATGTGGTTTAAGAGTTACAGTGGCAGTGTCGGGTGGATGGTTGGACTGGGTGACCTTAAAGCTCTCCCCCAGACTCGGTGATTCTGTTATTTCGGCAGGCTCACAGGGAGCTGGGCTCCGGAGGACTCGCAGCGCTGCATTTGCCGCCTCAAGCGGGGCGGCTCGCAGCTCCGGGCCCGGCGCTCCGGCACGGCCCGCGAGGGAAGGAGAGGCCGCGCTCCGCCCTGCGAGCGCGACACCGCGCACGGCGCCTGCGCCCGCCCGCCCGCGCTGCGCGACATGGCGGCCCCGTGAGGCGGTCCCGGTGCCTGCCGTCCCTCGCTGCCCGGCGTCCCTCGCTGCCCGGCCTCATCGCTCGCTCCCTCCCTCCGCCATGAGGAACCTGCGGCTGCTGCGGGCCGGCGGGTGCCGCTCCGCCTCCGCCACGGGCACCCCGCGATGCTTCTGCCTCGGCGCCGAGCCCGGCTCGGTTCTCGTGGGCTCCCAGTACGGGCTGGTGGAACTGCGCGCCGGCGGGGACTCGGTGAGGGCCGCGGCTGCGGGGCAGGGTTCTGGTGCTTGCCGGCGTGTTGGGGTCGGCTGTGGTTGCAAAGCCTCCGCCAGCGGCAGCTCGCCGGGAGCTCGCCTGTCTCCTGATGCGGCTCCCCCTTCCTGGCGGTGTCTGCGCGGTCCTGGACCCTCCCGCTGCTCCCCGCCGCCGCTTGCTGCTGTCTCACGGTGCCGTGGAAGCCGCTGCACTGTGATCTCCGTGGCTGAAGAGGCTTTCTGTGCCTCTAAAATACTCTATCTGCTTTTTTAAGAGCGTGGCTGTGTTAGACGCGTGTCATTCCCGTGGTTTAGTCTTAAGCACGACGTTACGAATAGTTGCATCCAGACAGAACCAAGCGCCGGCAAAGAGGTGGTGAAGAGTACAAGAGGAAACTTTGTAAACTTTGCACTAGGGAGGAAAACACGCCGAGATACCGCTAAAATAATAGAATGCTATTGAGTCATGAATTCCTGTTAGAGCTGTGTTGCTTTCTTCTCAGTGTGCAGCTCTGAGGCATCTAATTCCTTCAGTACATTCAATTCTGAAATTAAGTGACAAAAAAACTTTGGAGCTTTCCAGGGATTTATTTTTCAAAGATTGCTGTACCTTAACCATCCAAATGATTTTTCTTAGAAATTATTTTTTATGCTGTGTCTAGTAGTCTGCATGGCCCCTTATGAGCAGTGGGACACTTTAAGCAGCTGCCCATGCACTTCTTAATGTTGATACTGTGGTGAAACGTGAAAAGGGTATTGAAAGATGTTTAGCAGGGCAAATTGGAAGTTGTGTATTGTTTGTTCCCATATCTGGGTTTTCTCATTTTCTTCTATCACTTTTGCCTTAAGTGGAGATAAGTTCTTGCGAGTTGGCTTTTTTCTGGTGCCATTCACACTTCTACTGTGTAGTGCTTTGTGTCACTGCAGTAGGATGGAATATACCTATGTCTTTTACACTGTCATTTCTGCAAAAATCCCAGGGAGGTGATGTATAATTAGTAAGCCATTGACCTTTCTGTATCAAGGTGTCAAGAGAAATTTCCCTGACTGTGGATGGGTTCTTGCCTGAGGATGGAAGTGGCTGCATAGTGGGTGTTGAAGATCTTCCAGAGCAGGAGAGTGTGTGTGTTGCTACAGCAGCTGGAGACATCCTACTGTGCAATCTGAGCACAGAGCAGGTAACATGGGAGGAAAGACTCAACTGTAGTGAGGAAATTTGGAGGAAAGAGTAACATTTTAAATTTCTTCAGTGGCCAGTTGTACACTCATTGCATACTGAGCTGTGGCTAGTTTCCATTCTCTGGGCAGACAAACTGATTTTTGTGGTAGCCTTGGGAATGACTAAAGACAGAATATATACTCTGTAAAAGAACTTGAATTGAAATTATGGTTTGCCTGTCCACAGCCTGCATCCTCTGAGTTTGCTCAGTGGGCTCCTAGCAGCAAAGGATCTGCTGGAGAGTCTTACAGAAGCAGGATATCGCTGAGAGTAGGTGAAGAGTAAAGTAATCCATTCATAATCCACTGTGTAGCTACCATTTTGTTATCAGTAGGTACATGTTGGCATGATTTAGGAAATGGCAGAAACTGAGATACTTGCTTTCTCCTCCTTCCTCAGTGTCTTGTATCATCTTCAGCAAGACACCACAGCAGCATCCTCTGAAATCTGAATCAGCTCCCACAATACCAGTCCAACAGTGCAGGTTTAAGTGGACATGAGATGATAGTGGTCTGTCTGAGTTAGCTGTAAAATTGTGGTTATTTGTAGCTTGTCTGTTTTGGTTCATGTTTGCACTTGATTTGCAGATACCACTTAAGTGTTCAGTCAGCTGTATCTGAAAAATGTGTCCTGTATTGCAATTTACAGTATATCATTAGAGAATAGAAATTACCAGAGCTTTTGGGGGGTTTTTTTTGTTTGTTTTTTTGTTTGTTTTTGTTTTTGTTTGTTTTCGTTTTGTTTGTTTGTTTTTGTTTTTTGGTTGATTGGTTGGTTTGTTTGTTTTGGGGCTTTTGGGTTTTTTGTTTGTTTATTTGGGTTTTGTTTTGGGTTTTTTTTTTTTTTTGCATTGATAGTTGCACCAGGTTTAACATCAGATTCTTTATTTTGTGGGGTTTTGGCTTACTTTTCTGGTTTTTTGCTTTACTTTTCAGTCTTCTTTTGGTGCAGTCTCGGCACCAAGAAGGAGGTCTGGAAGACTCTTTTGCTTATTCTGAAACCCTCTCTATGTAAGCGATAGTTACTCTGCTGACAGGTGCCCAGTCTCACTTTTCTTACGTGGAAAGATTGTGACCCCCAAAACCTAATTTCTTCAATGGCATCATGTTGCTTTTTATCACAAGTAATATATTTGTTGTTCTTTTCCATGCCTTTTACAAATCAGAGTAACCATGCATAACAAACGTTCTCTGCCTACTGCTATTACTTGCTCATGATGGCCCAGTAAAACTATTCCAGCTTTCCATAAACTTTGACATTGGTGCAGGTATATACAGTTGTCAAGTTCAGCATTCACAGGCTGGTCAGAGTTTACCCCTGTGTTGGAATTTTCTAGGCAAGAATCATTATGTCTGTGTTTTGTTACTGAAGAATATTTGCCAATGTAATCACAGGCCCTATCAGGTCATATTAGCATTGACGCTATATGTGCTGACACAAGACTGAGAATTGCAGAATAAAGTTTTTTCCAAAATGATGCATGGTAGAATGTGTAGACTCTACATTACCTGGGTTCTCATTCATAAACATTCTGGAACTCTTTTTAGTCAGAAATGTGTCTTTTGTTTTGCTCAACACAAAGTGTGAAGTTAGACTTTAGATTTTTTTTTTAAGTAGAAGGCAATTTTCTTTTCCCTTGGTGACTGTTTGCTTTTGTGCTGGGATAGTGGTGCCCTCATGTTCCTGTGATCTTATTTTGGTCTTGTAGGTGGAATGTGTTGGAAGTGTGGACAGCGGTCTGAGTGTGATGAGCTGGAGTCCTGACCAAGAGCTCGTTTTGCTTGCAACAGGTATCAACAACAGCCTGTAAGCTTTCTGCCTGTAGGAGTGAAACTCTCTGTGGCCAAAGCACAAAACATAACTGAGATTGAGAGAGAGACGAAAAAGTTACAAGACTGGGACTAGGACTTAAAGTGGAAAAAACTCTACCAGATCCTATGTATTAGATTTCATTTCATGATTCATAAGGTGTTTCGGAGATCCAAGGAGAAATTGGTTAGGCCCAAAAAGCTGCTTTGTGGAAGAGATTTTAGTCCTTAAAATCTTCCCAGGAAGTACATTTGATCTTGCCTCAAAAGCATAATGACTTCTTTATATCACCATTTGGTTTCTTCATTACAAAAACTGTTTCTTGGCCTTTGGTATGAAGTATATGTGTCACAGGCCCTAATTAACTACAGGTGTGACTCATCTAGAAAATCAAATTAGCTTCAGACAAAAGAGAATCATAGAGTGCTTGAGGCTGAAAGGAAACTTTGGTGATTGCCTATTCCAACCACCTTGGTCAATGTGTGTTACCTAGAGCAAGTTGTTTGGGGATTTTGCCCAGTTAGGTTTAAGACCCCATAACCCTCTGGGCATCCTGTTTCTATCTGTTATCACCCTCAGAGTAAGAAAAACCCCCTTTTCTTAGGTTTTAAGGGAATTTTCTGTATTTTAGTTTGTGCCCATTGCTTCTTGTGCTGTTGCTCAGCACCACAAACAACATGGCTGTGTCTTCTTTACTGTACCCCACCTCCCACATAATATATTTACACATCCTGTTGAGATTCTTACCTGGAAAGATTGTACCTGAAGCCTTCTCTCCAGGGCAGTCTGGCTTGTCTCAGCCTCCACTCATGTGACATCTTTCAAGCCCTTAATCATAATTTTGATCTTTTGCAAGACTCACTCCAGTATGTCCTTCCATTTAGGAAGCCCAAAAATGGAGTCAGCATTCCATATTTCTCACCAGCACTGAATGGAGGAGCAAAATCACCTCCCACAGCCTGCTGGGAGCACTCCTAATGCAGCCAGATGCTGTTGTCCGCCTGTGCAGCAGGATGTAATGCTAGCTAGTTCAGCTTGGTGCCTCAGGAAACACAGTGTACTGGTTTTTGCCAAGCTGCTCTCCAGCCACTTGATTCCCACTCTCTCTTTAGTTCCTAAGATTATTCTTTTCCAAATGCAGGACATTTTTTTCTTGTTGAGCTTTATGAAGTTCTGGGCAGCCCATCTTGCCTACCTGACAGGGTCCCTGTGGACAGCAGCATAACCTTCTGCTTTACCTGCTGCTTTTCCCAGTTCTGTGTCATCTACAAATTTGGAAAGGGTCCCATTCTTTGGATTATTAAGGACAATGTTAATCATTGTGCCTAGTGTCCAGGGGCACGCTGGTGGCTGACCTTGAGCTGCACTTAATGACAATGCTAGCAAGCTTTTGAGCTTGGCAGGTCCTCTCTGTCCTTTTATCTATCCCATACTTCATGGGTTTCTCTGTGATGAGTTGGCACACAGCATCAAAAGCCTTACTAGAGTCAGGATAAATGAAATCCACTGTTCTCCCCATATCCACAAGCTGGTCATCTCATTGTAGGAGCTTATCAGGATGGTATGATTTTCTCTTCATAAATCTTTCATGACTATTCCCAGTAGCCTTCTTGTCCTTCATATCTCCAGAGAAAAGGAACCAAGTATTTGTTTGGAAGGTGGAAAAACTTATTAAGGTTAGGCCAGGAAGCATATTTTTGAGGAGAAAAACTTGGAAGTGTTCTGTTCCAGTTTACGGTTTCATGCTTTGGAGGATATATTCTCTCTAGTACCATGTTTTCTGTATTCAGGTCCATGGCAGAACAATAGGAGCACACAGGAGAGCACTTGAGTTTTTATTTGCTGCAGATATCATTACTAATACTGTATTTTATATCTGCCTTGCAGGTCAGCAGACTCTCATCATGATGACAAGGGATTTTGAACCAATTTCTGAGAAGCAAATCCACCAAGATGAGTTTGGAGAAGGTGAGAAGCGCACTGAAATTAAGTTGCCCTAGCTGATGTAGTTGATATGTTGTAAGCACATGGAAAGTAAGGAAATGGAGCTGAGCACTTTGAGGCCCCAGGAGACATTTTATTTATTTTGTAATGCTGCTTGACAGCTGAAGGGTAAAGTCAATATTGTTACTTGTCAGCATAAATTCAAGTAAGGTCCATGTACCAATGTACTTTGTAGGCTACATAACTTCCCAGCAGGTTTTTAGAATAAAATTTGGGAAGAAGGTGTGTCATCATTGAATCTGTAACGGGAGTGAGGCAACACAAAAACTCTAACTCTCTTCAGCAGGCTAATATGAGTTTTATTAGAAACCAGTTCTTTTTATGTGCCATTCCTGTCCAGGTGAACCTCATTGGTCATGTAATCAACACCCTGTCACCACTAGCTAATTAAGAAGATGCCCTTTGATAAACATATAATGGGAAAACAACTGTTCAAAACACCAGCTGCAAGATTGTTTTAATTGTTTCTCTCAGCCTTCTCAGAACTCTCCAGAACAATTCCTGGGAAAGTTTATCTGGCTTTCTCTCTCTGACCTGACTGTGGCATCCACAATGGTGTGGGTTGCTTGAGGCTCTAGTTGTTTTCATAATGCACAGTAGTTAAGGTGTTATCTGTAAATCTTTCACTACAATGATTATTTCTTCTCCAGGAAAGTTTGTTGCTCTTGGATGGGGTAAAAAGGAGACACAGTTCCATGGATCAGAAGGGAAACAGGCAGCACATCGCAAGCAGACGGTATTATACTGCTTTTTTGTGTCAAGCCAATGCTCTCTCAGGGAAAACATGCATAAAGAGAGTTTCTGTTATTCCTGTGATGCTGATTTGCCACCACCTTTCTGGTAGTTCTCTTCATATGCTGCTTCTGTTTGTTCCTGTGTTGTCTGAAATCATACATTTTTATCTTTCTTTGAATTCAAGCAAGCATCAGAGAGTATTTACTTTTCAAACAGAGCTCAAAGTAAGATTTGCAGCCATTCCAGCATCAATCTTAAGCAAATCTCAATTCACCGTGTGTCCAACTTATGCACTGTTGTCTATAATTAGAGACCCCAGTGAATGGGAAGGATAATGTGTGGTTATGTGAAGAGACAGTCATATGCACTTGGAGGAGGAACAGATTGAATTAAATAGTTTTAATTCTAGTGTTTCCTAAAACAACATTTTGAATACTGAGTTTTTAACTTACTAGTCTTGACACTTTTTAATGGATGGATTTCATCATAAGGCTCTTGAAAGAGCAGTCTGTTTAGACAAAGACAGCAGGTGCCTTCCCAAGCTTTGATGCCACGTTCTTTTGTGTGACTTCAGGAAGTGCTACCAGCATCAGCCTGGGATGATGGCAGGCCTCGGGTGACGTGGAGAGGAGATGGGCAGTTTGTTGCAGTGAGTGCTGTCTGTCCAGAGACAGGTATGACACTCCACTTCTTTGAAATACCAGCTTGTGTAAAGGGCTTCTTAAGCAGAATCTAGGTAAGGCAAGGTCTGTTTGTGTCTGTTGACAATTTAAAGTGAGGGTGAGTTGAGCTATTTAATCACCCTTTTCTCTGCTCTGATGTTCTCAGAGCCATTTTATAGATATGATATTTTGAATATCTTCTGTGTGGTTTGGTTTTCAGTTCTGTGAGATGCCAGGAAGGAGTACTACTTTGCAGATACTATCTGAACTATCTCTTTTACCTGCTCAAGCTTTAAGCAATACCTGATGGGCTCTCAATGCCAAATGGATGAATATGTTTGGGTTCATATACCCACTGTCCCTCATATTAGAGTTTAGCCTTGCACACTTCCTTAAAGATACTGGTGATACTTTTCCCTTGGTTCTGCGCTGAACTCAAAGAGGTGATGAGCATATGCATTACCTCTAAGACTGTGTGTTCATGAAAAACTGTACATTACTTCTAAGACTGTATCATGGAAAACAATGTATTTTCCATTATAAATACTACTTTCTGAGCAGTTTAAATGTATTGGTTAACATATTGAACTGCATCAAACTGCACTGCTCTTCCACTTGTTTGGATTTTTACCTCAGTTTACTTCAGATTAGGGAGGATTGTAAATTTATAGCTCGATTTTAACATTTCTATGGTGAGAGCTGGAGCGAAAAATTATTATGACTGAACTACATCAGACTGAAATTCCTAACACAGTTCCTTTAGTCACTTGCTTACTATGGGAGAACTGCCTGACACAGAATAAATTCTTAGCCCTTAAGGTGTACAAGAGAAATCTCCTTTTATGCATGTGCATCAAAATTTGCTCTTGTACCCTCAGGAAAGTCTCTTCCCAGTTTTCTTAGACTTTTGTCTCATTGCTCTCTCAACCTGTAGGTGCTCGGAAGGTCCGGGTATGGAGCAGAGAGCTTGTGCTGCAGTCAACAAGTGAGCCTATCTCAGGATTAGAACAAGCACTGTCCTGGAAGTGAGTAGTACTGCAGTCTGCATGCCGACAGCAGTGGTGCTTGTTATTCCCTGGTCACAGTCTTTGATCAGCATTATTTTAATTTCTTCAGCATTTGGTTGATTTTTCCCAAAACTTGAAGAAAGTTGCCTTCTGATTCAGCATAAAGAAGAGTAGCCCTTTAAACCCTGAAAATCCTAATACTTTCATCACAAGTGGGAAGAAGGGATAGAGTCTCTGCATAAAGTCAGAGTCAAGTGGGTTTGGGCTCAGCTGTATAAAAAGAAATATTACAGGTTCCTTTCCTAGTGCTGACATTTATTCGGTCACATATCATTTGGTGGCTATCATAAGCTCTGGTCTGTACTGGATCTATGACTGTTGGAACAGTGCTGAGGAAAACACGTCCTCTGCTGCCTTTTCTTCATGTCACTGGAAAAAATGTGAGATCATGGGGGTTTAGAATGACAGTTAGGGATTGTGTAAGCAATGAGTTTTCATTTGGCTCTTTTTTAAGGCCCTCAGGAAACCTGATAGCATCTACACAAGAAAAACCCAACAGACATGATGTGGTTTTTTTGGAAAAGAATGGACTTCTTCATGGAGAGTTCACCCTCCCGTTCCAGAAAGGGCAGGTCAAGGTAAGTTCCTTGTCTGGGCTTCTTTGATGAGAGTGTAATGGAGAAGAGGACTAGATCTCTTACAGATTATAGGAAAAGTTTTTTAACTTAATACTTTGTGCTTATCCTAATGGGAGAAGTGACCTGAAAAGAGAACAATGAAGAAGCCTGTGGAGAAGATGCAAGCCCATAGTACAAAGACATGTAGTAAAGGATGATTGTAGCCCTGGGGTACTCCTGTGCTCTATATACTTTGCACTAGGCAAGTGAATCAAAAGTACTTTTCAGCATGTCAGTCATTGCAAGAGTACTCACATTATCCCAAATAAGTGAGAAGCTATTGCTAGAGTGTTACTTCAGCTTCTGTGCTTGGATGCTGAGAGGTCTTTTGGCAGGTGCTTAACTCAATGTCAAGGAAAGCAAAGAGAAGGCTGCTGTCATTTTTCTGGCCTCCTCATCTGTGGTCTTCTCAGGATGCCTTGTCAGGAGCTTTGTGATGCGCATGGGCTCTGTTTGTGTATTAGCCCATGTGCCTTTTGTTGTTGGAGCCCCTCCTGGTCTTGTAAACTTTCTGTGAGCAAGAATATCAGCAGCAGCCATGTTTATTTTCTGCAGGTTAACGAAATGCTTTGGAATGCAGATTCTACAATCCTGGCTCTATGGCTGGAAGACCTGAAGGTGGAAAACTCCAATCCAAACACTTATGGTGAGAGCACTCCATGGGGCTCTGGCTCTTAACACTTGCCTGCAAATGTTCTTAGTAGTGGGTACTTACCTGCAGGGTAGGAGACACTGTGGAGGCTTGCAAGTGGCTTTGAGACCACTGTGCTGGTGTCATGGTTTAACCACAGACAGCAGCCAAGTGACCCCACAGAGTCACTTGCCCACTTGCCCACCAGCAATATCATGGAGAAAATCAGGTGGGTAAAAGCTGGAAAACCCATGGGTTGAGATAGTAACAGTTACTATGAAAAAGAAAAAGCCATGTGTGCCATAAAAAGCAAAGCAAGGAATTAGTTCACCACTTCCCCTGAGCAGACAGGTGTTCAGCCATGTCCTGGACAGCAGGGCCTCATCAAGTGTAATGGTTACTTCTATTACAGAAGAAAAATGCCATCAGTTCAAATATCCCACTCTTCCTCATTCTTCCTCTCACTTTATGTATGAACATGATGTCATGTGGTCGGAAATATCCCTTTAATCAGCTGGGGTCACTTGTCCTGGCTGTGTGCCCTCCTGACCTCCTATGCATCCTCAGGTTCCTTGCCAGCTTGGCAGTTTGGCAGTACAAAAAGCAGAAAAAACCTTGGCTCTCTGTAAGCCCTACTCAGCAATAACTAGAACATCACTTATTATTTATGCTGTGTTCAGCACAAATCCAAAACAGAGTCCCATACTTGACACTGTGAAGAAAATTAACCACCCCAGCCAAAACCAGCTCAGCTGGTGAGGAAGAACTGGTAGTTCAGCCTGAGTTTGAAGCATCTTCCAGGCTGCTGTAACTGGAAATGGTACAAATGGAATAGTAAAGGTCTGAGTCCTCCATTAAACCAGGGGTACTGTCTCAAAGGGTAGCTCAGTAAATTTTAGGATTGACTTTTGCACAGTGTGTTGTTTTCTTGTGCTGTGTGTTGTATGACATAGGTCATGGACTGAAGACTAGAACTGCTATTTTAATTGCACTTAACCCACCCATAGAGGGGCAGTGGTGGTTGGGAGGGATGGTTTGAGCTGGGTCTCAAATACTAGTCTGTGGTAACTATTTGTTTTTCTGCAGTTCAGCTGTGGACCACAGGGAACTATCACTGGTACCTAAAGCAAAGTCTACACTTTGGTAGCTTGGAGGAAAATCAGTTGGTGTCACTGCTATGGGACCGAGAGAACCTGTATAGACTACATATACTCTGCCAGGGCTGGCATTACCTCTTCTACGACTGGCACTGGACCACAGACCATGGGCTGGGGGAGAATAGTCAACATATGGCAAATGTGGCTGTCATAGATGGAGGTAAGCAGTGGGACAGCTTTCCAGCTCTAGGGTGAGAAAAGATGAGGTAGCCTTTTGTATTCAGTTCTTCTTTTAATTGTTGCTACAGCACTTTTAGGGAGGGATCCACGTAATTGATACCTGCTTCAGGGTTAGCTCAATGAAGATAACCACTAAGAGCACACCAACCATTTTCCTGTAACATCATTTCTGCTTCCTATAAAGAATCCAGGAAGAACTTCACTAACATTTGAACATTTGGGGTTCATCTTGTATTTTCTTCTCTTTTCTTCCACAGATAAAGTGCTTGTCACAGCATTCCAGCATGCTGTGGTGCCTCCACCCATGTGTACCTATGAGCTCCAGCTCCAACAGGCAGTTAATCAGGTTGCCTTTCACACAGATCCCAAACATAGTGGGGACATGGCTATCCTGGATGCTGATAACAGGATCTCTTTGTACAGATATGGTGAGAGCATGTTACAGCCTTGTTAAAAGAAACCCTGTGTTCCTGAGAACAGTACCTTAGGGAGACTGGTTAGCTGATGGTCACTTAAATCTTTACACAAGACATACTCGGTTTAAGTGTGAGTTTAAGCTCTCTTCTCATTTCCAGTAGTTTGAGTGACATAGCATTTTGGTGGTGCATTGACTTTGTGAGAAGACAGCGTTTGGCACTTGACTATGTCATTGTGCTGGTAATATTCCCCTGCCTAGCTTCAGCTTGAGTGCAGCACGTGGTATCTTGCATAAGCTGCTCTGATGGCATGATCACTGGGAAGTGTCTGGGAACCTGTCTGGGGCACCCAGCACTTCCCAAAGCAGTTCTATACACAGTGTGCTGTGAGGAAACAGCTGTTTTGTACTGCAATGTTGGAATGTGACTGTCTTTCTCAAAGTGAGTGTTAATGAGAGTTAACATTTTGGCTGTAAAAATAGGGATGGCATTTTCTGATGTTTTTAATACTTGCACGAAGCATCTACTTTTTGCAAAGATTGAAGATGGAAGGGGCTCTGTTGGGTGGATGTCTAAACTCTGCTTTGTTCTGCTTTGTGTTTGCTAGGACAGAGTACAGGGAATGACCCTTCTGTCAAGTTTGGAGCTGTGGGAGGAAATGGCTTTAAAGCAACTGTAGAAACACCATACCTGGATAAAACCTACAGGTGATAAAGAACTACTACAGCTGTAGAGGGGATAAGAGGGTTGTACCTGACTGGATGCTTAGGAGGTCACAGCTCTTACCACTTTTCTCAAGATTTTTAAGAGGCTATCAGATAGCATGGTATCATTTTGTGGACACTGTGCCTGCAACTAGGACTAACTAAAGGACTTTGAGCATCCTTTACTGAGGTCTCAATCTAGCAGAACCAGTGACTGTTAATGACCACAGAAAGATATCTCTTCCTGTGCCTTCCTGTGCCTGGTGCACAAAGGAGTGATGGTGCAGTGCCCAGGCCCATGATCACATCACACAGAGCAACAGACCTGCTTGCATGGCAGAGACAGTGATGAGGTTAAAATTCCCACCATGTTCCCTCTTTGTTCCTAGGGGATTCATGCTTTGGGTATTAGTGTTTCTGCAGTGGAGCCCTCCCAGCCATGCTGTATATTTAAACAGTCAGGCTGTGCTTAGGAAGTCCTCTGCCTCTTTAGTGAGGTGGCCTATCGAAATCAGGTTCTATTTGTGTCTCAACCTCTCCTATTTCGTGACAGAGTTGATGTGAGCAGCAGCAGCAATGAAGTGATGAATCCTCTGGGGCTCCGATTTCTTACCTGGCTGCCAGATGACAGCTTCCTGGTTGTTGGTGAAGGTCAGCATGCTGCTCAGTCTGTCCTTCACCATCTGACTGCAGTGCCTCCTGTGGCTGGAGCTGAAGAAGAGTGCCTGAATTTACGGTACTAGAGATCTGTCAGTTGTGGCTGAAGTCTGAGAATGCTTTCTGGACAGTGCCTAGAAGGAATTAAGTCTCGTATTAGCCTGGAGGCCCTGGGTTAAGGGATTTGGTGCTCTTCTGACAGGAGAACCAAACGGCTCATGAGGCTCCCTGCTGGTCAGCACTTGCCTGTAGTCCTGATGCCTACACCCAGCCTGGCAAGGGTGCATGCCAGACCTGCCTGTATCAGTACAGGATAACTCTGTTCCTTGGAATTCGAGGCCCTTGGGGGAGAGGGGACGGCACATGGCACTAAATTCCTCCATTCCTTTTCCCACCATTATCAAGGTCCAGGAGGGGACCAGTAGCCATCAAAATTGCTGTCCTCCTTCTTTTCTCCTCCTCACCTGCTGGTCTTTGTGGGGCCAGTTGAGCTAAAACCAGACACAAAAGAAAGCCACCTGGGGTGCAGAAATATGGGAGGGCTGCTTTTTGCAGCACTCACCCAGCAGAGACAGAATGATTTGCACATGAACTGCAGAACAGAAAAAGAGGGGTGTGTTTGCAGAGTGCTGCACTGCAGACAGTGACCAGCGCAGTTAGGCAGATGCCTGTTGGCAGGAGTTGCTGGTGCTCTGTGGTGCCACTGTCAACTGACACAGGTGTGAGAAGACTGCAAAAGATCCTTATATGATCAAAGTATGTCCATGCTGGAGATGTGCGTCTTTTCAGCTGGCTACAAGACAGGCAGGAACAAAGTATCTGCTCTTAAGTGTGTCTGCTGTGACTGACATTCTGTACATCCTCCGTCTTGCATCAGGTTGTCAGTGCCTGTAGATGGAGAAGTGATCAGCCTGTACTGCAGCCCAGTGACCAGAACTGTAGCTCTGCAGCTGACTGATAGGCGGATCCTAAAATACCTGTGGGGTAAGCTGGGCCCTGTTAAAGTACCTGGTCTTAGGGGTAGTTGTTACATATTTCTTAAAAAGTTTAATGAGATGATTTGACTTTCGGGGACTTGAGTGACTCTTCCTGTATAGTTGGTGCTGCTTTTATATTTCCTCTCCTTCCAGAAATGGGCTGAAATTAGTGATTTGTATCACAATTCAATTAAAGGTAACACATATGTTAACACGAATATGCACGTACAAAGTTCAGTGCTTACTGACTGCCACATTCATAGATCTTCTCTCTCATTCGACGGTGGAATAAAGGCACCACTGAGCCCCTGGAAGTTACCAACTTCTTGTCCACTGTGTCATGGATTTCTGTGCCAGCATTCCCTGCCTCTTTCAGATAGTGTAGCTTATTCCCAGTTCTGGTTTTCTTAAGATACATATCATGTGGTTTTAATGTCTGAATTTTTGTTTGGCTGGAAAACAATTATATCTTCTTTGCTCCTTAGAGGCTTCTACTCCAGTCCTTGAGCCTTGGCGGAGTAGCAGTAGCTCTGCTGTTCAGTTCCCCTACCGTTGTGTGCAGACTTCCATCACAAGGATCAGTTGTGAAGTAAGTAAGGATGCAAACAGATTAAATTCCCTACTCAGTTGTTCTCTGTGCCAAAAGTACACCATGGTCTTCTGCCCAGGGCCCAGTGATACTTGTTCATGTTCTTCATAAGGCCCTTTTCAGAGCTGAAAGCTTATCTTCCCTTGCCTTCTAGAGCATTTCTGGTGGATTGCAGTTAACACCTGATCACCCTGTTCTATGAATACAACAAATAATTTCATCAAAAAGTGAGAAAATTCAGATTGGAAATTTCTAGCAGTTACTGCCACACTCTTTTTGAAAGGAATGTTCAGTTTTATTTGAACTTAACATATTAGCAAATATGGCTGCAGTGAGTTACTGCAGATGTCCTGCTACTGTTTTTTCCTCTTGGAGATGCTTTCTTGATAGTTACAACAGCTTGAATGACTAGCTGTTTTGCTGATATTTCTGGGGTTTCTTTCCTTCAGTGTGCATCCAGCTGTAGGAAGCTGCTTTGCTCAGCTCTGTTGTGGAGCTGTTCCTCTGGTACCCTAGACCAAGTGCTGCTGAATAGAAGAGTCTAGATTTCTAGCATGGCTTCTGTTTCCATTTTGCAACTGTGCAGTTACAGGGTAGGCCAGGCTGGATTTTCAGCCAGCAGTGTTTAAAGATGTTCAAGTTAAAGTCCTCCTGGAAAAGAGGTTGGATGACTTGCTGTTTGGCTTCTCTAACTAATTCACATGAAGTACTCGTTACCTAATTGTAAGGTACTTCAGTGTAAGGTACTTCAGTGCTTGTCAGTGTTGTGAAAGACTGGAGGTTGTGATGGCTCATAGTTGTCATTATTTTAATTACAGGAGGTGATCTTGGGCCTCACGGATCGATGCCGGTTTTTTGTTAATGATATTGAGGTACAAAGCTTTTGCCCCTCATTTCCTGCCCTTTTTCTCTGTCAAAGGCAGCTTCCATATCCTGGTCTAAACTGTGATAAACTTCATTTTTTTACAGGTTGCTTCTAACATCACATCATTTGCAACATACAATGAGTTTTTGTTGGTGACAACCAACTCGCACACCTGTCAGTGCTTCTGCTTGAAGAACTTGTCAGTGAAGGGTAAATATCATTTAGCATTTGTCTTGGAAACACAAGATGTCCCCATTTTTGTTGTATTTGGGTTCCTCAAAGGAAATGTTAAAGAGATGAGAGTAAGAGAGCTGCTTTCAGAAATCTACCAGAGAGCAAGGAGCTCAGGAACTGACTGTATATCAGGTGTTTTTCACAGGGAAGAAAATTTGTGCTGTAGTTGACTCTTACACTGTTTCTAACAGCCTAGCCCTGCATTGTCTTCCTTCCCTCCATGTTCAAAAGGAGAAGTCTGTGTGCTATTTGAGGGTGTGTGGTAGGGAGGGGAATCACTGTAGAAATAGTTTCTGGTGGTGTCTGGCTTTGAGAAGCATGATGACTTTGGTAAAGGCAGGACAACAACTTATTGGTCCTTTTACACCCTTCAGTGCTACTCTTACCTGGTCTGTTGAGCTTTGTCATCCTGTTGTGCAGAAGACGCAGCTTTGCTTGTCTTGTTCAGCTGTGATCAGCACTCCACAAGGTCTCATCCTGTCAGGAGTTGTTGAAGATTGCTGTTGTACTGGTGGCTTGTACTTGCCTGGCTCCTACAACAGGAGGTCCTAAATGGGGCACTGTGCTGCGTGTGCCATGTATGCTGATGAATGTTGTCTCCAGCCCTCCAGGCCAGCCTGAGCAGCGCTGCTGCACCCAGCAGTGAGACTGTGCGCAAGGTGGAGCGGGGCTCACGTATCGTCACCGTCGTTCCCCAGGACACAAAGGTGGTGCTGCAGGTCAGTGCTCTGCCTGTGTCTGCTGACATGTGCTATCAGGATGTGCAGGGGTCTGTCACTGTGAGCACCTTGCCAGCCTGCAAACAGTATGTGCAGTGCTACAAAGCTGGTGCCCTGCAGTGCTACAGCAGAGCACCTCACAAATCTCTGGCTGCAGAGGGATTTTGAGCATGCCTTTGGAAGTTAGATTCAGTAGAGGCAGGTAGGTATGTGCAGAACTGGGAAGGACTATTCAAGTTCCTAATGGCTGAGGTAGTGTAGTGCTACATATTGTGCCCTCTCATCATGAATCCAAGACTCACTTCCTAGTATTTACTAACAGCCCTCCATTAGCCTTGGCACTTAGTTTTTTGCTGAGCTTGCTCTTCAGAACTGCTAGAGATTCACAGAATGGAGAAGGATGTAATTTGAGAGGCACTTTTGAAGGTGTGGAGCTCAACATCTTCCACAGAGCAGGACTAACATGAAAATTTGATCAGGTTGCTCTGGGTCATGCCTGGTTGGATAGAGTCCAACCTTCTGAGGAAGGAATGTTTCTGGACTGAGAGAGTGTTCAGGTATTTTTCCACAGTTGTTGAAATTGCTTGCCCTCTGAAGTGAGCAACCAGGCCTATGCACTTGCAAGTAGCAGACAGGCCAAAGAAACTGGCCAGTCCTTACTTTCCCCACAATGTAGGCAGAGTAACTAAAGTAAGTATTCGTGTGGATCTTGTGTTATAGATGCCAAGAGGAAATCTGGAGACTATTCACCACCGTGCTCTGGTTCTTGCCCAGATTCGGAAGTGGCTAGACAGGTAAATGGTGCTGGTGTATTCTTGTCTTCCCTCCTCCAGTCTGAGCTGTTAGACGCTGACTGACCTGGAAAAGAGAGGGAGGCTAAACTCAGAGGAATTGACCTTATGAGAGGGAGCAAAACTGTTTCTAGGGTGACCACCCAGGAGTCTAGCTTTCAGCTGTGCCAGGTACTTCTCGCTTCACCACTGAAGGGCTAAAAATTGTGTGGGTGGGAGAAATCTTCATCTATATGTGCTGAAATTGTGTGGGTGGGAGAAATCTTCATTGCTCCATTCTCCAGACGTCTCAATCACTTTAAGATTAAGCTGGCTGTTTTCCATTTTTTACTGAGTTCATTTACACTGAAATTTTCTGAAAGGGAAATTGATACAAAATGTAACATTGTTTTAATGGAAATAAAAATAATCGAAGTTCTGTATTGCTTCATCAACCTTGCAAGCTGGCGTGTCCCACTGCCAGGGTCAGCAGTGAGCTCTATTGACCTTGCACATTTTTCTGGAATGCTGTCTACACAGCTTATGGTGTAGGCGGTTCTCATCCCACTGCTTCTGTTCTTAGCTCTAATCAGTTGCCTTTGTTTGCATCTTATCCACTAAGTAAACTCTCCTACTTGACTCATTCCTCCAGGCTTATGTTCAGGGAAGCTTTTCAGTGTATGAGGAAGCTCCGAATCAACCTCAATCTTCTCTACGACCACAATCCCAAGGCAAGTCTGCCCAGCTCTCTTGTGTTGTTTGCTACACTAATCTATCCTGGAATCCACTGAGCAGTGTGCTCAAAAGTGTAGGTGGTACTGCTTTCAGCAGTGATGGCTGGCTGTTCTGCACTGCAGCATCATTGCACACACAGATCAAATTTAGCATTTCCTTCATCCTGTACTTTCAGACAAGGTCTCTGAATTTATTCTTATACTTGATGTACATGTTCTTACTGTTCAGAATATCAGTGGTAATACTCTTGTTCATTTCAGGCATTTCTGGAAAACACAGAAACTTTTATCAGGCAAATAGATTCTGTGAACTATATCAACTTGTTTTTCACAGAACTGAAGTAAGTATAAGTCTGCAAATGGAACATGCATGTAATCAGTGGTTGTACTTTATTTTGTCAAAATGTTGGCAACTCTTCAGTGTGGGTGCAAGGAATCAGAAATCTGGCATCTTGAGTCATAAAGTCTTGAGTAGGCTCAGTAGTTTCAGGGATAGCATGTCTTGTTGGAAATTCCCATTTGCAGGCAGCCATTAGATTTTTGTAGCAAGTAATTAGTACATTATCCTAGTGCTTTGACTTCTCTGCTGGTTTGCTGTAGAGTAGTAAATGAGAACAGAGAAAGTTTTTTTCCCTCATAAAGAGGAGTAAGGTAGCAGTGCATATTTACTCTGAGGCCAAGATACTTGCTTGAATCCTCAAACCAAGTCCCCTGACTTCTTTTTTAAAGGCTCAGTGATGAGGCTTTACAGTGATGGTAGTTTCACAACTTCTCAAGCTTGCTAAAGTCAATAATTGTGTAGGAACTGGTGCTATCGCTTCGGTTTGATTTTCAGTCTTGACCTGACCAGAAATAATAGCAAATGGCTTACTCTTCTGAATTGTTCAGTGGAAATATCCATAGCGAATTTAGTGGAAGACAGCTGTATCTTGTAAATCTTGTCTTCTGATTTTTTGGTGCTTCTGAAGTAAATGTTTGACCAGTTTTAGGGGATTTTTTATGCCTTTCTTGGCTGACAATCAGTTTGGATTGTCAGAGATTTTTGGAGAACTTCCTGTTAGCATAGCAGTTAATGAGTAGTTATGTTCTGCATGCATTTGAGTTCCTTAACCTTACTGTCTTTGTTCTGGGCTATGTGGCGGGTGGTGCTCTTATTCACATTACCTGTTTTTATGCAGAGATGAAGATTTCACTAAGAGTATGTACCCATCTCTGAACGGCAGCAGTAACAGCCAGCCACGCCAGCATCCTGATCAGAAAAAAGTAAACCTCATCTGTGACGTGATGAGAGTTGCCATGGAGCACATTGACCCTCAAAAGTGAGCACTTTCTTACTGTAAAGGAACCATTAGAGAGATTTCCAGTAAGTCATTGACAGGAAGCAAAGCTGTCCTTGACATCAGTTCCTTTGGCCCTAGGTTCTCTGAGGTGAGCTTGTGCTCCACAAAATTAACTATACCATGCCTTGCTTCTGCTGAGTATGCTATCCTGGAAACATCTAATAATTCCACAGACAGCATACCAACATTTTACTATTAAATAAAATAATAGAATTAAAATAATAAATGCAGGATGCTTATAAAGATTTTGGAGATACACTCAATTTAGGATCAGTCTGTGTGGGAATGGACATATGAGCGAGAGTTTCATCTTGGTGAGTTGCTGACTGTTTGAAGCAGCTGGCCCTTTGGAAAGATATCAGCTGTTCCATTTGACACTGAATTACTTTGTAAATGATCAGCTCCATTTTTCTGATTGATTACCTTTTTGGTAACCATCCTTCCTGGATGAATCAACACCAGACAAAGATAAAAGCTGGGAAAATAGGATAGTAACAATGCCTGGTGAAATGGTGCTAAAGTATTGACAGTCTAATATTAAACAGTGGAGAGGGGAGCAACTGGTGGTGAGTAGCTACTGAGAATTTAGACACTTTCCTGCAAACTATTTCAGAAAACAAAGCATTTGCTTGGCTGGGAAAGCTATTTTGAAATAGTAAATGTGAGATGTATGGAAGTACAAATAACACCCTAGAAAGCTGTCAATTTTTAAAAAAATGCTATTTTTGTGCCAGATTTCATTTGGAAAACCATGTCCAGCTATCTGAACTTTCAGAGAGAGTTCCTTCATCATGCTAGCTGGCATGGTAAAGGAAGCTCATTCTACTCAAAACACACTTCCAGCTTTGTGACATGTTTGGGAAGACATGCTGATAGAAGAGCCTTTCTGGTCTATTCTCTTTTTTTCCTGTGTTTGCTGCCTCCCTCTAGGAGGATCACAGTGCCTGAGCAGTTTATTTTATTTTTTTTTTACTAAGACATAAACTAGAACTTGTACAAACTGCTTAAAAAAGGAATAAGCTGTGTTTCTGCCTTCTCATTTTCTCATTCACTTCTTCTCTTTTCTTCAGATACTGCCTGTCAATACTGACAGCACATGTGAAAAAAAGTCCTCCAGAACTGGAAATTGCTCTCCAGAAGGTTCATGATCTTCGAGGTTTTGTATCAGAAGCTCAAAAGTTTTGAAAATGGGTCATTTGCAGAAGCTTTATGTTAAGGAAACTTCTCTGTCCAACCAAAACTGTTAAGGGGGAAACTTCCTCATCTGGCCATCCAGGATCCTGGCAGACTGGCAGTCACATTTGCACCACCTGAGCTGGGACCACCCCCCACAGCTACATCCCCTACCCTCACAGTCAGACCAGGATTCCTTACTGGCTCCACCTCAGTTTCCCGTATCAGAGTCTCAGGCATTCTGGTCCTCAATATAATTAGTCTCAGTGCAGTAACTAAGTAACAAAATAGCAGCTCCAGCTATTGCCCCTGAGGAGAGGACCCGAGCAAAGAAACCCCTGGGCCTGTGAGTACTTTTATACCCTCGCAGTACATCGCTGCAAAAATCTGGCAGTCCTCAGCTCCTACTGTGTCTCACAGGTCTCTATCCCCTTTGCTAGGCAAGGGGTTGGCAGTTCAAACTGGAGCTCTCACCACCCAGTGCTCAACCTGCCAGATTTCCCAGCACAGCTGAATCCTGAAATACTGCACTGGATGTGTTCCTCAACACTTTGATCATTAGCCTGGTTCACCAAAAAAATTATTTTAGGGTTGCTGTTTATGGAGCAAGCCAAAAACCAGAAATGGACTTGAATCCAGTATGTGTTTAGGTACAGCAGCATATCAGCTAAGACAGGCTGCTCTACATACCCTCAGCTCACCCTTTTGACTAGGTCTTTTGGCAGTTACCCCAGAGTTGGACCTGTTTTCACTTTCCAGTTGGAGCTCTAGTTCTCCCAGAATGGAATAGGAGGTTCCTACTCTGGATTCTGGTATCCCAAACTAGCAAACTTTGCTTTTATTCTGTGTTGATCCTTCAAGTTCATCACAGTTGCACACTCACTGCTATGCTGGGGATGGTCCTTGAAGTTGCCCAGTAAAGGCAAAGTAACCCCTCTGCAAGGCAGAGCAAGCTGTTAGTCCGATGGGATCTCTCTGATGTCAGGGTTGTGCTTGATGATGCATCCTTTCCTCACAGCACGGCTCCACTGCTGGTGGTGTAACAGGTCATATGCTGTTTTGTCTTGTTCCAGAAACCATTACGCCAGACGTCCAAGCTGTGAGTGCAGAAGAAGCACTAAAGTACCTGCTTTTCCTTGTGGATGTCAATGAATTGTATGATTATTCCTTGGGGACGTATGATTTTGATTTAGTCGTCATGGTGGCAGAAAAGTCTCAAAAGGTCTTGGTTCATAGTTCCAGCTAAGGAACTTATTTTTCTGCTTTCTCAAAGGTTCTCTGTAGTCTGCAGATCAGTTTGCATGTTTTCGTAGTAATGGCTCTCTACCCAGGCAGGATTGCAGTTGCTCAGAAGCCCTATGTGTGTTTGGGATGATGCTGGGCAAGTGTCATGTCTCTGCATCCTTTGGTTCTTGAGCACAGCTCTGGAAATTTATTTGTGTTCAAGGTGAAACAGTGCTGTTCTAGAGCAGCAGAGCAAAGTAGCTCTGGGGAAGGGAGGGATTGGTATCTGAAGTTTTGCAACTGCCTTCCTTTCATTCTCAGTTCTGCACTTTTTTTTCTTGCTTCTTTAGTGGTTCCTATGATAATAGCATTTGGGTTTAATGTAAAATCTCTGAACTGAAATGCCCATCTGCATCTTCAGAGTTTTCTAATGTTATAGCAAATTCTACTGCTCATCAGTTAGGACACCCTATTCGTGTTAACAGGTTTTATAACCTTTGGTGTGGGGAAGTTGATCAACCTTATGTCTGCAAATGTATACATAATCATAGATAATAGAAAACAACACTTGATATGACACATAGGCTTGAATTTTAAATATTGCCAGCCTTTAGATACTGTTGAAATCCATGTGGGAGCCTGGTAATTCAAGTTAGTAATTTCTGGCAAGAGTATGTGCACAATTCGATTAAGATGGCTTACATTTGGGGGGGAAAAGCCTTTTTTAGTGTGTTACCATATTTTTTCAAATATGGGACTGTCTGTTTGTGAAGATGGGGGCAAATAAGGATTTTAGCAGATTAACTCAATTGCCATTTTTATTTTTCTTTACAGGATCCAAAAGAATACTTGCCCTTCTTAAATGCCCTCCGGAAGATGGAAACCAATTATCAGCGATATACAATAGACAGACACTTGAAGAGATACACAAAAGCTCTTGGCCACCTCAGCAAATGTGGTAGGTATCCTAAGGAGGATTTCTGCAGTGTAACATGTCCGTTTGGGAGAGCCTTTCAGGGAAAATAGCTGAAGAAAGAGAAGGATTGCACAGAATCATCTTCCCATCTGGTAATGGGTGGTGAACTTCTGCTACTTGCTTTTTGTACTGTAGGTTTGTGTGGGAAGAAAGAAGTGTTTACTCTTCTGTGGTCATGAAGCACATGAAGCCTTGTGTTGTTCCTGTTCAAGTGAATTGTGCCTGGTTAATATCTCTTGATGCAAAACCTCAAGGAAGTGAACGCCTTGATTTTACTGTAGTAGAATGGGTGGTCTTCCACCCAGGCACCTCTAGTTGATTCTTCATGTTGTGAACCCAGACTGTCTCGGAGCCATGTACTTTCTCCTTAATTTTTACAAAAAGTAAATTGTTTCTGCAGGTCCTGAACACTTCTCTGAATTTCTGAACTTGGTGAAAGATCAGAATCTGTATTCTGAGGCCTTGAAGCTCTACTCCTCTAGCACTCAGGAGTACAAGGTGTGTAAGCTCATGACAGTGCAGTGTCAAAGGTTTATATTCCCTTATGAATGTGTTTGGATCTCCTCAGCACCTTGCATGAGGGCAGGAAAGAAACTGCAGCTGCATGTGTTCAAGCTCTGTAGGTCGTTGCTCTTCCAGTGCTGTCTGAGACCCTTTTCTGAGATAACAGGTGGAATGACTCTCAGCACTAACCCTGTGTGACTTGGTCATCAATGGTTGTTATTCCTTTCATCCTGTGACTCAGAGAGCATCTGGAAGTCCTGTTTCTTCTGCTGCACTATCCTGTAGTGTGCTGAATAACTCATAACCTCAGGAAGACTTCTCCCTGTTTTGACCTCTGTGTGGCTTGCAGATTGTGTGGGGACAATTTGTTATCCTTAAACTATTCTGAAAAGTGCTGAAGAACTTGGACACTTTTGGATGTGCTGCTTCCTAGTACATAGTGTCCCTTACTGGTTTCAGTATTACTGAAGAACTTCAGCTTGTCCAAGGTTGAGATAAAATGTTAAATACATTTAATATAAGCTAATGTAGATACTGTAAATACTCAAACACACAAGCCTTTGTACAAGGAGGAGTTGAGTGAGAGGAAAAAGAGAAAATTGGTTTATTTGCAGTACAGTGAAAGCAAAAAGGAGTCTTTATTCATGAGGGAGATCTGTTTCTGAGTGACTCCTCGGAAATAATTTATTATTCCCCCTGTATCCTTCCAGTGAAATCCACTTACCCCTTCTTCATGGAGATAGTGAGCTTTGAGTAGCCTGTGCCTGTAGAGTTACTGAGCTTGTGTGTTCCCTTGTGCCAGTGTTTGTTTCCTAAAGTAGGTTGGTTCAGAGAGATATTCTACAAAAACTGCTCATGTGGGTGAGGAGGAAGGGTCTGGTTTCCTGTAGTATCTAATTTACCCAGCATTTGGTTTGGAGAATCAGGTACCAGCCCTGTGTCACATTACTGTAGCTCTGTGAAGTATCTCCATGTGCTGATCATCAGCCCTTGGTTTGATAGAGTTTGAAATGAGGTAGAAACTTCATGCCTAGAAATTCCTTGGAGAAGCTCGGTAAGAGGCTTTTGTTGATAAGCCTCCATTTTTACCAATGGAGGACTGCTACTGACCTTTCTTTTTTTTTTCTTTTTTTCCCTTTTTTTTTTTTTTTTTTTGTTTTGTTTTTGTTTTTTTCTTCTTTTTTTTTTTTTTTCCTTTTTTTTCTTTTTTTCTTTTTTTTTTCTTTTTTTTCTTTTTTTTGGTCCCTGTCTTTCAGGATATCAGTGATGCATATGGGGAGTACTTGATTCAGAAGCAGCTGTATGAACAGGCTGCACTGATATTTGCTCGTGCTGGCATCTTTGCAAAAGCACTTGATGCTTTTCAGAGCAGTGGCAGCTGGCAACAAGCCCTGTGCATGGCATCTCAGCTTGGTTACACAAAGGATAAGCTGTCCAGCCTGGCACGGAGCATGGCAGGTAGGCCTTGAAGAGATGTAAATGTGCAGAGCAGAGTGGCTGCTGTTATTTATGGTTCACTTCAATTTTTCCTAAAATTCAATGAAAGCTTCATTATTCAGCAGCGGTTTTCTTAAATGAGAACAAAGATCCCATGTTTCCCCAAGGTTTGTGCATTTGCACATGACCTTTGTTTTTCAAAAGAACCAAAAGATGCTGAAGCTGAATTGGTAGGCAACACAGGAGCTGCCAAGGAAACTGTGCCCTTGGCTGCCTGGTGCTGACTGCTTCTTGCATTGTTCCCTTGCAGCTGGTTGCCAGACTGCTCTTCCAAATTGCCTCATTAGTTAACCCCAAGGAATGGACGTGCACTGAAGTGTCTGATGTAACTGAGGCCTCTAGACATTAACTGGTCAAGTGCTGTGCCTATTCACCAACCTTCAAGGCTGTTGGATAATTTGGAGCTGCATCTTGTTTTCTCCTTGAAGCCAGCTAGCAGCTAGGACCAGCTGATACATAAAGCTGTGTGCTGTCCTAAGGAGAGGAAGATAGCTGGTCGCAGAATTTGTACTCACTAGCACAGGTCAGACGTGAGGTGTGTTGTGGACCTGGTGGACCTATATTTCAGCAAGAGAATGGAGCATCATTTCTCAGAGGCAGAGTTCATGAAGGGCCACTTAACACAGAGGGAGTATGGCTTCTGGAAGTCTACTCTTCCAGAGTCAGATACCCCAGTATTTGCTTTTTTTGTCAATGTGATTTAAATCCTTCATGCCTTTAATGCTTTTTTATGGTGCCCTTTTTAAATTACAGCTGTAATTTAGCAATTGAGTACATGTGTGAGCGGATAGAAAGTCTCTCAGTGAGTGGGATTTTTCCTCTACTTTGTAGTTTTCTGGCACAAAAATCTAGGTTTTTCTGAGAAGCTGAAACTCCACTTTTTCTTGTAGGAAAACTAGTTGAACAGAGAAAGTATGCAGAGGCAGCCATACTCCTGGAGCAGTACACTCAGGTAATGTCATCACCCTCCTGACTGTGACCAGTAATGCCCAGTATTGTCAGTCAGATACACCATCTGTGTTTCCTCTGTTCTGCGCCACATGTGACTCCATGCATGCTGACAGCAAAACATTCTGCCGAGGGCCCCCTTGGGGAGGGCAGAGCAGGCCTGGGTGATGCCATGAGCAGGCTGGGGATAAATGCTGTGTCTCTGAGTTTTTCCACTTGTAAAGCCTCCCATGCTTTGATACGAAAAATGTTTCAGCTCTGTTTTGTCTCAGGGAGCTGAAGCATGAGGACTGGAATAAGGAAGACAGAGTTCCAGAGGGATTTCCCCTTAGTGTGGGAGAAGTAACATAGATTTGCTGAGTTGGTTTGTGGGTTTTGTTTGCTTGTTTGGGTTTTTATGTCATCAACACCTTGAAGTAGCTGGCATAGTAGTGTTTTCCTCTCTTGACTGGGATACTGCTGTGTAGAAATAGCCATCTGAATAGCCTCTACCTGAACATGTCTTGCTAGCAGCAGCAGCAACCCGTGGTTACTCTTTCCTTCTAGGACTATGAAGAGGCTGTTCTCCTGCTCTTAGAAGGAGCTCTTTGGGAAGAGGCTTTGAGACTGGTAAGACATTTCAAACTATAATAACAGAAGTGGAAATAAATCTTTAGAGTGCAAAAACAGAGGGATGTGGTGTGGGTTAGATCCTTGAATGATACCTTCTCTTTCCCTGATCCAGATTCACAAGTATGGTAGGCTGGATATATTGGAAACCAACTTGAAACCTGCTATTTTGGAAGGTGAGTCTGTGCTAGAATATTTCTCTGTGCTGTAGAGGCTAAAGAAGATCTTTGCTGGGTCTGCGGGAAGTCGCAGCATTTCAGTACTGGAAGGTGTATGGAAGGATACTTTGTTTCCACCTAATTGATGCTGCTCAGTTATCTGCGTTTGGCTGTCCTCAGTTCATCTTGACACCCTGCAGTGTCATGGGACCTTTTTAGCTTAGTCAGGCTCCTTTGGAGCTTTTCCAGACTACACAGTCAAAAGCTGCAAAGAGGTCCGTGTCTGCATATCCATGAACAAGCAGAAAAGTCCTTGTTCCAAAGCATATGTGGCAGCAGAGCTATGGACCAGGAAAATGGCTATCTGTACTGTAAGCTTTGATGAGTAGTTTTTGGAAATAAAAAATTATTTGATAGCTTTATTCTCCCTTCCATTCAGGAAGAATGTTTTATTACTATTGCTTGTTCTTCCTTTTCATGCTTTATGAGTTGAGGGATTTTTTTTCTGAGGTTGTTGAAGGACTGTGCTTGTGTAAAAAATGCTTTTCTGTTTCTCTTGCACAAATGTTTATGTTTTGATTTTCTTAATGATCAGCTCAGAAAAGTCAGCTGATCTTCCTAGATTCCCAGAAAACAGCATTTCTTCGCCATAAGAGTCGCCTGCAAGTGGTGCGAGAGCTGAAGGAGAAGGCCTGTGAGAACCTGCAGGGTTGGTATTGAATTGCATATGACTTTTTCCTACATAAGTAACTGTGATCATGTTTTTATGTGTGGTTTCTGTTTGCTGTGATGGAGCTATGCTCTCCTTTAGCTCCAATGGGACCTACAGGAGTAAAACAGCACCCTTCTCAACCCTTCCTCACTCCGTATTTGGAGTGTGGTTACTCTTGTATTTTCAGCTCTTCCTTGGGTCACAGCTTTCACGCAAAGAAAATGCACCTGAAAGCTCTTCAAAATGACACAGCATTGTCTCCACAGTACCAACTTGACTGGGTGAGACAGTGCTGAGCATGTCCTCCGTGCCAAGTACCTATAGGCATATTCACCTGCCCACTGACACAGGCTCAGGGAATTCTCTGAAAGCAGAATGCTGTGTCCTAGTCCAGTTCTGCTGCACTGAGATTATCATCCCTTTTATTGTGCTGTTCAATATCACGATCCCCACCAGGATGGAGGAGCAGTGTTGTTCTCACAATTACTGTTTCATCTTGTGTGCTGGCTCAGTGAATTTGGGAGCCATAAAGCTTCAGAACACCAGCAGGTAGAATGACTCTTCCCAGCAAGCTACACAGATCAATCAGAAAGCTTGAAATAATTCTGACCTTTTTCCATACTGTGACCGTTGTTATGTTTTGCAGATTATGAAGTGCCAAATTGCCCGGAATTGGAGCTTTTTTCTGAAACCAGCAGTGTTGTGACAGCCAGTGACATGAACAGCAAATATACACACAGCAATTCAAGAATATCAGCGTAGGTATCTGCCTTCAAGTCAGGTAGTGACTGTTCTGGCATCAGCATTCAGGAGGTTAGCTTGCTCAAGCTTGGCTTGCTCCTCCTGCAGCTGTGCATGCCTTGTAGCTGCTTTAATTACAGGCATTTGATGGTTATTTTAGCTCTCATTGGAAGGGAAAGAGCAGAAAAAGCCAAAAGCTACTCGTGCAACAGGAAGAGCAGAAGAGCTGAGAGCACGGACTCTGGGTGGGTTCTGGCTCCCATGGATGTTGGCTGTAGAAAGTTAGCCAGAGAGTACAGGCAGAGTCTCACAAACATTAGCAGCTTGTGCGCATGCCTTGTGTTCTTTGGCCCAGGTTTCACACTTGGTGTGTGGGACATACCAATGTCTTCCTACAGTGTTTATGTGCATTGTTTGTGAATGCTCTCAGTAGTATGAGCTGCAGTGTGGGATGGGGTGCGTTACAGGCTGGTCAGGCTGGTGTAGTCTCTGGGACCACTTCTGAATCCCCTGGCTGAATTGTGAAAGAATACAGTTGTGGGGAAAGTGTGCACATTTTAGACACTTTTTTTTTTCTTGTGGACCAGATGTAAAAAAGAAGGAGAATGCTGCCTTAGTATTCAGCATAAGTGTGCGGATCACTTAGGAACATTATGCAAGTAGGTCTAGTCTGTGAAAGAAGTTGTTTTCCTGTGATTATGGTTAGGAGCTGAGCAGGCTCTGGAGATGGCAGAAATTAAAATGATCACAGCCAAGCACAGACCCTGGCCACGAGTGTTTTAAGTGGACCTCAACTTTGCCTGATAATGACTACTGCTTTGTGCTTAGACCAGCTCCTGCTTTGTGTTGTTCACATGCTTTAACCTTGCTGGAACATGGAGCAGTCCTTTTTGGAGTAGAGAAACAGTTTGATTCCTATCTTGTGTTTCAGACCACTAAGTATATTGGTTAAATAGAGCTGAAAATATTGTCAGAGCACGTAAGGTTACACACAGTCCTCTGTCACTGGAGAAGGCAAGGACTTGAGTGACAAGCTTCATGCACACTGTTGATGTTTCTTCATGCATAGCCCTGCTAACAGCAAATCTGTTGTGCGCACTGTAACTGAACGTGCTCTTTCCAGGCGATCCTCAAAGAACCGACGCAAGGCAGAGCGTAAGAGATACAGCCTGAAGGAGGGGAGCCCTTTTGAAGATATTGCCCTTCTGGAAGTCCTGGGAGAGAGTGTTCGTGCTGTTGAGACTGTGAAAGGTAGGATAATTGGTGATCTTAATCCATGCTGCAGCTTGTGAGGATGAGGACAGCTAAGGTACTGTGCTTGTTCTTACTGTGTATGCTGTAGAGAAAAGCTGCCTGGTCCATACAGCTCTCTGCATTGAACATTGGTTTATTTAATCTGCCTCTGTGCTCAGAATAATCTGAACTCTCTGCGTTTGAAGTTGGGAGCAGAGAAAAGAAGCCTTCTCTGTACCATTTCAGATTTGTCTTGTTTTTGTTCTCAGACGCTGTAGGGGCTCAGTAGGAACAGAACCAGTTCTGAGTTACTGCTCTCCTTCCTGTATGCTGATAGCAAAGAAATGCAGCTGTTTATTTAGTATACCTGTGTTGATTGCTATTTTATTGCTTCTGTTCCCTCCTGCAGGAGAGATACACATCCTTCTGAAGCAGCTTGTGCTCTTTGGTTATGATGAGCAAGCTGGGGCACTGCAGCAAGTCCTGGAAGAGGTTTTGCAGTTGATGGAGACCTCGGTCCCAGAAATCTGGACTCCAGACCTGCAACAGAGCTCTGTCAGCCTGGTCTGTGCTCATCTACAGCACCTTTCATTCTCACTAGACAGTATCAAGTGTTTAACAGTATTTTGCATTCTCCAGCACAGACCCTAGAATCCTTCCATGGCTTTCAAACTCTGGGGTTTCTTTCTGTTAGAGGTTCAGTAGATATTCTGGGCAGGACCTGCTGATTCAGTACACTCTAGATGGGTACAACATGTACAGTCTACTGTCACCCCTGCACTGAGTGTCACATTGGATGTGATGAGGTCTTCTGAGGATTGTGTTGCCTTGTCCTAGTGGTGGCTTGTTTTTGTAAGCTCCATCTTAAGCAATTTGTAAAATATGGGAACACTCTCTCTTTTCTAGGCCTAATGGTAGAAGTGTACTGGAGTAGAGTAGGTCTTGTGAAGTGAAAAACTACTGGATTGGTCAATTAAGTCTGAACCATATATCATAAGAAGTAAGTTACATAAAGAAGGGTTATGTCAGGCTTCTAAGCTTCAGCTTAATGCAGAATAAGGAAATCACAAGGGCTTTAGTTAGTTCCCTTCCAGAGTAAAAGTTTTTATTTCTAATAAGTGTTTCTGAGCATTTATGGTGAACACAAAATGTTCCCCAATATCTTCCCCCCCAACTGCTGATTAGCAGGACTCTTAAAGACAGACTAAAATTGTTCTGTGTGACAGGGAACAGAGACTCCCAGATGAACTTTAAATATTGGTGGTGCTGTAATGAAGTCGGTCCTGCTGAATCATGTCATTTATGGTGCTGTGAAGAAGTAGGTGCTGGATAAGAGTTCTGTGTCATGAAAAGCTGTGTGAAAGCAATTCTCTCTTTCTGCCTCTGTATTAACTTTTCTGAGACATTGCTGGGCTTTGATCACACCGATCACACTTTGATCCTGTTCACTTTGTACTGTGAGGTCTCCTGGTTTTGGACAATCATAGCAGAGTTTCCTTTGAGGGTGTCCCTGCTTGTGCCTTGCATTGTTCAGGTTGGAAAATGGCTATTTCTTCTTACAGGTCCTGGGACCCAATTCAACTGCAAACAGCATTATGGCTGCTTATCAGCAAAAGAGGATGATGCCTCCTGTTGTACAAGGTTAGTTGAGTCTCTGAATTAAGTTTGGGTGTGAAATGTCAGGGAGGTTAGTGGGCTTGGTGGCTCTCCAAACACTGCTACCTGCCAACAATTGTACCAGTTACTCAGCTGTGGTGGTTCCTCGCTTTTCTTTATGGGTGTGCCATCCTGCCTTGTGGCAAGTGAGCAGCTTTCTTAATAAAGTTTATTTTGCTCTGAATTCATGTTCTAAAACTGTCTCCTGTGCTAAAATATCTCAACTGTTCTTGGGTTACTGTGTGTGTAATGTCAGTCTGTTGTGAGGGAATTGAAAATCTGATTTCTTAAAGAGCGTGTTAGATAATTCTTCTTGTAACTTACCTGCTGAATTTTTCTCTCTGCCTTTGGCAGTCAGGCCAGGCCCTTGACCAGACCAGGCTACAATCTGTCATGTCACTTTGCTTTCTCGAAGTCCTTGCAGTGAATACAAAATTAGGGCTGAGAGACCTAGCAAAGGGTGGTCCCAATTCCTCAGTCTTCCATCTCTCCCCTAGTCCTACATCTTCTTTCCCTGCTAGTCCTGAAATTGCCTGGGGAGATCCTCTGATGAATCTATAGATGCAACCTGTCTATTGCCACTTGCCAGGGTTGGCTTCAGAAAAAGCTCTTACTCACTCCAGAAGGAGCTCACTGTGACGCATGATGGGCCAATGACAGGTGAATGAATTGGGTTCTGCTTTGTGCCACTAATGGTTGTGGCTTTGTGCCTGTGCCTCCTCGTTCTGAACAGTGACACTTAACTATTAAGAGGGGACTTGGTGTGCCCAGACGTTTCCTGGTGAAAGCAGGTCTTCTGAGGACGCTGTTCTGTGCAGGCTGGTTATCAGTCACTACAGGGAAATTATAGATGTCAAGAGATTTGTCAGCATCCTTTGATTTAAGAAAAGTGGACAAAAGTAGTTGACAGCTCTTGAAGAAACTGTATGCTGTTACCCCTGTTCTGACACTTGCTCCATTTGTCTTTCAGATCCAGAAGTACTGACTGCACCAAAATTCAATAAAAATGTGCAATGGAAGCTGCATCTTCTCCAGTAACCAGAAGCCAAGGAATCTCTGTGGACTCCGAACTCTAACTTTTCATATAATTTCATTATATCTTTGCAGAAGGCGTTGCTGTTCTGGTATTTCTGATACACTGTTCCTAGGGCTGTGGAAGTGAAGGGTCCCTCCACCTGGTGCAGCTGTGACTGCCACCCATATGGTGTCACACTTGTGGGCACAGCCCTCATGTGCACTGCAGAGGTGGCTTGTTAGGCTGGGGAGCAAAAGGATATGCAGCTCTGACAGCTCCTACCACTGTTCCCCCTTCTGGATGAAGCAATCCCACCAGTGTTGGATGGGTTATCTTCACTGCCATCCCTACCTCCCAGAGTTGATATCTGCTATGATAACAGGCCACATTTTAAGCACTTCAGCCTGCTTTAGAGAACTCACCTGCAAGACTGTATCAATAGCAAATTCCTGCAGTTGCCAAACAAATTTTGTGTCTTTTCTGCTGGGTGTTGCTTCTGAAACTGGGTGTTGCTGATACCAGATTTTCATTATTGCTTTGTTATATCAGAGTGAATGCTGCAGTGCCAACAGCCATTGTATTGAAACTGGGCCTGATCACACCAGGGTGTCTTGGACAGAGGAAAACACGAATAAAAACAGGACAGTGGTGTTGGTGTTTCACTCTGCTGGGTAATACTACCCTAATTATCTGACATCAAAGAAGATAAAGTAATGGTGCTTTATGGCACTGACCGATCAGCCGCTGTATCCTGATAATAGTGCAATAGTGCACAGCATTATTGCAGAGCTGTGTCATCTGGAAACTGATCTTGTACTGAGAATTAGGTTTTACATCAGAATACTGTCATTTGATGCAAGAAGTAACAGCAGTAGTTCTGGGAGCAGAGGAAGGAGATGAAACTGGAAGCCCTCACAGTGGCAGCATCCCCTTCTTGGTTAATTTTGGCCTGGCATTGGTAGTGTTCAGGCCATTTCCATTGGGTTCTGCAGAAAAACACCTTACAGACAAGGTGCTTGCTGTCTGTTGGAGTCGTTTAATGGCACAGCTGTGTTCTGACTGCACAGCCGTGAGCATGTGCAGTGCTGCAGGTAACTTCTTGTGTGGCAAGAACTCCATCAGATTGGACTGGCCATTTAGTCTTGCACTGTCTGTGTTGTGCTGGCTTGGGCTTGCTGGATGGAGGAGAGTGGTAAAAGTGTGAAGTCTTTTTTCAGTGTGAAGCATTGGAGCACATCTCCAGTTTTTCTGAGTTGCCTGGCCTGTTCTGCGTTGTGTGGGGGTGACTTAAGCCTGTTGTCAAATACTGTGACTACACTGGAAAGAGATTCTCCAAGAGTAATGCCTTTTGAGATGGCAAAACACATGAAAGTCTTTACAGGACAAGACTGTTTCACAGGACCTGGTCTTCAAAATGGTAGCAGAGCATAGTCCCTGGTGAAGTCAGAAGCCATCTACCAGATCTGGAGAGTCTGTGCTTCTGTGCAAAGCACTCTGGCCCTGCAGCTGAAATGTGACACTGACACTAGTAATTCCTGACATTCCTGAATCTGATGCCAAGAAATGCTGAGGTCTTGCACAACTGAACCTATTGTTTAGAAAGAGAACACAAGAAAAGATAAAATTGCCACTGGCTTACTGAGGATTCATGCTTGTGCCTAAGAATGGGTACGATTTCTTTGGTTTTTTCATCATAGTGATGGTGAAAGCCAAGGACCCTTTTGTGTTAGGCATGCTTTCTTGTTCTCTCACCAAGGCAAAAATCTGCCATCCAAGTGAAGACCAGTCTTATACATCATTCTTCAAATTCTTACTGTCTTCCTCTACACCTTTCCCTCCTGAGTGAACTTGGAATAAGGAGCAGTAGAGCTGGGAGCAGCACCTGGTGTGGGTGAGCCTCAAGGGGGAATATCCTTCTTACTACTTCTGCAGTTGCTGGACCTTAATATCTTCTCAGCAGCAGCTAGGAGGCAGCTTTCCCTTGATTTCTGCTGCCATGTTCTTTTACTTTCTTAGTGATGCCTGTAATCTTGAAATATACTCAGTTTTAGTTACTGTCATTACAGACACATTGAATTTACTCTTAGGAATTCTGTGGGGGCTCCTACAAACGCAGATACCAGGAATTGAAGTAAACCATTAATGCAGAAATATGGAGTTCACTTTAAAAATGTCTCAACCTCTGAGCAAATACGGCTCTATGGAAGCCTGTTTCTCTTGTTAGATATTTTCCACCTGTCTGCTGATTAGCTTCATTTAACACAGAAGGAACATAAATCCATCAAGTTCAGTAGGAAGTTTCATGAACAGATGCACAGTGTGGTTCATTGGAGCAATAGATTATAGCTCTTGCCAGTGATAAACACACCTGCTAAATACAAGCGTAGAGTGCTTTGTACAAGTGTTCCCAGGTATACTCTAATGAAGTCAGAATCACAGATCTTTCCAAAGAGGCAACTGCTGTGGGCGAGAGATGAGTAAGCCCTTTGACTTTTCTGCAAGGTGGTTATGTTCTCATCCTCTGCCTTGGAGGCTTTCAAAGAATAAATTTATTCTTTTTGAGAGAAGTAGAGATGACTATAGTCTCATATTCTATTAACTGCAATTGTAAACGGAGAAGAGGGGGAGAGAACTTCCTTTGTAAATTAGTATTAAGAGTTACAAAGAGAGAACAAAGCCAGTGGCATTTTCATAAGGGTGGAATAGAACTCTTGTACCGTTCACTTTTCCACTGGGATGGCTGCAGGGGCAGGGGTCATCTGCCCCTCCACCTGATAACCCGTCACCCCATCAGCCTACCATCAGCCCATGTTAATCTCTTCACATATCTCATGGCATATCTCATGGAAAGTCCTTTACCACATCTTTCTTGGCTTTAGGCCTCATTTCTGTAACAATATCACAGAAAATAATACAGTTCCATAAGAGATCTAATTACAGCCAGGTGTGGATGGGAGATGCTTTATCATCACTGGCTGATGAGTGTTAAGGTTATGCTGCTATTCTGCAGCTCTCTTCCACCAGAGATGTTATCTTGGTTGCTCGCAGTCTCCTGTATGGACTTAGCAGCTGTAGAGGAAAGATTGGAGGAAGGCTGTGAGTACCTGCAAAGCCACACACAAAGTCACTTGTGACACTTTGTGGCCTTGAGGCTACTCCTATAGGTGGCTTCCCCTTCTTGGCTTCAGAGAGCTTGTGCCCACTGCTGCCATTCCTGCGGACCTTTTCCATACACTGGTGACCTCACACAGTGCTGGACATGCTGCCATCCCTCACCCTGAGGTCAGCCCAGTGGCAGTGGTTCTCCTGGTGATGCTGCTGATTTACGACATCATAGTTAGGCTTGTCCCCCTGAATCGTGCTCCCCATTTGAGTGTGTGGCAACTGTGACTAAGCTACATGATGTTCCCAGACAGATGGATTGCAGGGGGTTATGCTTCACTCTGACCTGCTCCAAGAAGTTCTAAAACCATGACTCCCACTCAGATGTGATGGGCCATGGGCCAAAAGCAGCACATTTCACTGTGGAGAAGCATGGCTTCCCTTTCTGGCCTGGGTCTGCTATGAGGAAGACCACAGCTCTCTAGCATTCGCAACTGGCCTTGGTACAAATTAGTTCCCGTTGCAAAGCATTAGCACTTTACCTCTGGAGCAGCTGAAGCCCTAGTTTGTGACAAGAATGGATTCATAGACTGGCTGTGCTTTTGTCCTTGTTCCATACTGTCTTAAGCTTTATTCTGTAATTTAAGGCATATTAATACTGATGTCAGCAATAGCTGAACTGTGGCTGGTGTTTTAAATTAGGCCATGGCCACCTGTTAAGCTTACTGTACCCCATTCTGGTGAATGGTTTAAGAAAAGATTTTGCACAGTGAGTCATAGGAGAACAATAAATACTTTAAAGACCCAGAAAAGGGGGAAATGGCAGGTCTTGCAGAATAGTTTTGAAACAAGAGAACACAAACAGAAATCGTGCATTTGGCAAGGTTCCCTGTTTTACTGAAATTAACTAAAGCAGCTAAAAAGCATCCTTTAGATGAACTTAGCTCATTATAATGTGAAAGCCATATCTCTAAGGCTTAGACTACCCACCTCCAAATGAAGAATCCTACCTACTGAACATGCATAATAAATTCAAAACGCATTATACCCTTATATTGAAGCAGGCAAAAGATTGTCCAATAGCTATTGAGTTGGCAGGTATTTAGACATCAGGTAAGTGCAGACTTAGATATTTTGAAAATACCTTGGCTACACTGCTTGGCTAGAACTGGGTGTGCTAGCTCTGTGGATTCACCAGCCAGCACCCATCTCTGCAGAAGCATGAAATAAATGTGATCCTCTGTGCGGTTTGGCTTCTTGCATACCAGGTTGAAAGAGCACATTTTTGGGAGTCACTTTATGACAGAAACATCTTTATTATTTTCCAGCAACATCTGCTTATTATTTGCCCCATTTGAGTGGGTACAGTAACATGCTGCTGCATGGGGGAATGGAAGAAGAGGACACCCTCTCCCTAGAGAATGTGTTACTGTTAGGAGCAGCATTTTGCTTGTGTAACAAAAGCTCTGTGCACTCTTTTACTGAAAGCCATTTCACCCAGAGAGCATCTTACTTAACTCAAAGTTGGGCTTAAGATGAAGCTGAACTGTACAAACCAGATCTGGACTCAAGAGATTTTTACTAGTACTGTCCTGCTGCTTCTGGAAGTTCACATCTTGACAACAATCAAATTATTAGAGGCTCACTAAAATCCTGATTGCAAAAACAGTACAGGATTAAACCACAGAATTTCTGTACAACCTCAACATATGCAGACAAGCAACTGCAAACCTTGATAGTTTTATTACTCTAGGAAGTAGTAAAGCTGGTCATTGTGTATTACAAATGTATTACATAAAAAATGTTTAAATACATCCTTGTACCCAAATGAGCTTTTTGGTCCACTTAGAGCCTGAGCAGTGGCTGTACCCTAGCTGAGGGGCAGTTCAGCAGCACTGAACCTGAAGTCAGGCCTTTCAGCGAAGCGGGGGTGATCAGCTGCTGCTCCTGCCTCTCCACTGACAGTACATTCTGTCAGCCACACCAGTGCCTGCAACATTAACACATAGGAGGAACTTCAGTGGTAAGCAGAAAATGTCAAGAGAAAGACCTCTGGATCATTGTTTCTTTCTCAGTAGAAACCTAGATCTGGGCTCAGTTCAGCTTCTGAATTAAAATAAATCCTTTCATCCAAACAAAGCACTTCTCCCAGACTTCAGTTCACTTACAGATTGGTGCGACTGTACGACAATAAAGCTGCAACCAAAAAGCTTCCATTTCAGAAGTCACTTTATTTACATTTTCAGTAGGAAGGAAGAAGAGGGCTTGAGGTTTTGTTGAAGCTATTACTAAATTAGTATGCTGCTGTTTCCAGGCCACTTTTCCCCACATTACAACATGTCACTCTAGTTAATAAACATATATTTCCATTAACATTTTGTCGTCTTTGTGTTGGCTTGAAATCTGAAGACAGATTGAAAGATTATTTTTTGCAAAATCATTTTGGCCAATGTTTCCGAAGATGTTCCTTTAACTGTGGGATTGTGGACAGCTGTTGTTTACAGCGATGGCATCTGAGGGGGAGTTTGAGAAGTTCAGAGGTATGGTCTTTCACCATTACTTTTCCCTTGCTTCTTACCATCTCTATCACATCTGGGGAAAAAAATAAAAAAGACCATAGGTATTGAGACCACATGGTGTCATGAAACACATGACACTGCAAATCTCTGTGCATTGTTTTGCATGCACAATATGTCATTGCTGCATTCCAATTTAAACCAGGCACAAAATTTGTTGAATTTTACTCAGTGCTACTCCCCAATATCTTAAATTAAATAAAATCTTTCACTTACTGCAATAATTTGTATGCAAGTATGACTTGCACATTTGTTTGGAAGAAAAGCCCGAAGCCAGAATGTGCAAGTATGTTATGAAATACTTTCTCTAATCATTACCTTGAGAGTTTAAGAAGTAGTCTGTAGTAAAAGAATTCCAGTGCTTTTTGGTTTTCAGGGCTGGAGAATCAAAATCCTGGCTGATTACATGCAAATGTAGCTGACTGGAAAAAAAATATAACGTAGATATGAGAGAAGATGGTTAATGCTCAAAGTTGTTTTGCAGTTGCGTCAGTTGCAAACATGATTCAACAGGGTGCCAGCCTTGTGGGTCAGTCCTGACCCTGTGACAGAAGAAACACAGTCTGTTCTGGAAGCACTGTCTCTTGCCAAGCATGTCACTTATAAAGAGTCAGGGTCACTAGTCTGCATATTCCATTGGTCCTCACTGCAGTCTATATTCCTGCTAGTTTCCAAAAAGGCAGAGACAGTAGTGTTAGCAAACCACAGGTTTATTAAAGATTTAATAATAAACCAAAGTTTTATTATTTGTAGAGTAATTGAATGGGACTTGATCAGTGTTCAAAAACTTCATTCAAGAACTGGAGAACAACTGACTGCAGTATCAACAGACACTTGGACACTCTAAGGTCTGGACTTAGACACAAGACTCAAATCCTTGCTCCTAGCCTTAACAGGTCTAGGAGTCAGTCTCTAATCTCATGCTGGTGCCCTGGGAGCGGGATGCCCTAGCAATGGCAGTATTGCTTCTGTCACTGGGGCTGGACCACAGGCGTCCCACAGCCCCAGGCACCAACTTCTGCTAGAGAAGCCCAAGAAGCATTTCCCCCGCGCCTCAGGATCTACACAGCAGCGTGGGGCAAAGGACTGCACACCAAGCTGTCTCTAGTGTTGAGGAGGACTGCCTGTTCTTTAGCAATGCCAAATCTCCTCATGGATTTAGCCCCAGATCTGTGTAACTGGAACAACAGCATGTCCGCCACATGACTCCTCTAGGTCTTACCTCATACTGGGGATAGCGTGGTAACCCAGTCGGAACTCCAGGCTCTCTCGGGCAGGGCACTGTTCAATCATTTTTTGCCCAACGGCATGCATATGTTCCAGAAGTGCAAGGTGGTCCCTGGTGACTGACTTCAGGCTTGAAATAGGGTCCCATGGTAAGATAAGCCAGTGGTAACGTGCTTTGGGATATTTATCCTTGATGACTACAATCTTTTCATCTTTGTAAACCTTGCAAAAAAACGAAATAACAAGATTACTGTAAAATTGAAAGTTAAACATATTATTCCTATAAGCACTATATTTAGTGGAGAGATGCTATCCAGTGAAAACTTTTGCTGGAATTAAGCTGCTCCAGGATAAGTACCCTCTTCCATAACATATACCAGGCAGCTATGGAAAGATGTTCCAGCATCCTTTTTCATATACTTTATTATAAAAGGGGCAAAAGCTTTCTAATCTTACTTTCCAGTAAGTTAACCATAACTACAGCAGTATATGAACTTTAGAAAATCACCTGGACTGAGATATCAGTGAGGCCTAGGGAACTCTACTTCCATCAGGCTATGCTCAAGCTCTGCAGTCACAAACAAAACCACAGTGCTCAATACAGAATATGTTGGAATGTACTAGGCTGCAAATTTCCAGAGTGAAGCACAAATCTCAGATGTGCTAACAGCAGTGTGCAACAGACCTCCACCAGCATTACAAAGACAAAAATATTCAAGTCTGGGCTATTTCAGTTCATCCTACCCAGTGTGCTGCTTTGTAAGATCACTCACAAGAAGGAGAACAGAATCCTGTCTATCATGTCCTTCTTCCTGTTTTCATTTTGTTTTACGTTCTGCAACAATTCAGGGCAGCTGAGGAAGAGAAATGGTTGGGAAGTTTGTGGACAACAGTGGGGAGAACCTAGCAATAAAAAGCCATCAGGCTGTGACGCAGAAACTGTGTATTGTGTCTCTGGTCTCTTAGCAGGGCACCAGCTGATGAGAGATGGATGATGTCTTTGTCACCTTTGTTAATTAAGTCTTGGATGTTTATATACAGATCAGTCTTACTCTACAGGAAAGAAGATTAGAGTTCTATTGGCACACAAATCATAGGACTGATTCTTTCAGCAGCAAGATATTTTATACACACATACTACTGTCTGCTCCTACTGCCAACAGGAACAGGATCACATTCAAATCTTTTCAAGTTCAAGAAAAAAGAAATATGGCTATTTAATATTTGATTAAAAATAAAAGATAGGAGTTCTATTGTTTGTGTATTCAGATTGAAACTACAACTAATAAAGCTAACCTTCACTCATAAACAGGTATTTGTGTCTAACATTAAAAAAAGAGTTTTAAAACCTGCTTACATTTTGGGTCAAGAAAGCCTGGTTTTGGTAAGTATACAGAATTCTCCTTCAGGGGTAAAAATAAGGTTTCATGTTTAAAAAGTATGGAAGAAGAATGTACTCTATAGGGGCTTTATCATTCCCTATATATAGACTCATTTGAAAGTGCTGGCAACTCTAGGACAATGGCTATCCAGTTCTCCTGTAAATCTATGCAATTCAACACTGCACACTTGTATTAGAAGAAAAATCAATCCAGAAACAGGAGCCTTCTGTTTAGTTATCAGCTAAGCAAGGAACTGGCTCACAGGTCTGGCACAAAAGGTTACAGTGAATGGGTGACATCAGACTGGTGACCTGTCACTGGTGGGGTTCCACAGGCCTCCATCTCAGCCCTGTGCTCTTCAACAGCTTCATAAATTACCTGGACAAAGGACTGGAAAGAACAGAAAGCAAGTTTGCCAATGACACTAAGCTGGGAGGGACTGTCAACTCCCTTGAAGGCAGGAAAGCCCTTCAGAGAGACCTGGACAAATTGAGGGCTGGGCAGAAGTTTAACAAGGTAATGGGCTCGATTCTGCACCTTGGACAGGGCAACTCTGGACATAGAGAGAGACTGGGGAACAAGAGACTGGAGCGCAGCTCCATGGAATGGGAGCTGGGGGTCCTGGTTCATGTCAAGCTGAACATGAGCCAGCAGTGCCCTGGCAGTCAGGAGGATCACCCGTGTGCTGGGGTGCATCAGGCTCAGCATCACAGCCAGGCAAGGGAGGGGATTGTCCTGCTCTGCTCTGCTCTGGGGCAGCCTCACCTCGAGTGCTGGGGGCAGTTCTGAGTGACACAATAGAGGACATAAAGCCCTTAGAAAATGTCCAAAGCAGGGCTCAGAAGATGATGAAGGGCCTTGAAAGGAAGACATATGAGGAGGAGCTGAGGTCACTTTGTCTGTTCAGCCCAGAGGAAACTGAGGGGAGAACTCATTGCAGTTACAACTTCCTTGTGAGGGGACAAGAAGCAGCAGGCACTGGCCTCTTCACTCTCATGAACAGTGACAGGACTTGACAAAATGGCCTGAAGCTGAGTCAGGGCAGGTTTAGGCTGGATATCAGGGAAAGGTTCTTCACCCAGAGGATGGCTGGGCTCTGGAAAAGGCTCCCCAGGGAACCTGTCATGACACCAGGTCCGTCAGAACTCAAGAAGAGCTTTCAGGTACATGATATGATTTCTGGGAATGTCCTGTGAAGGCTAAGAGTTGGATTCAATGATCCTGATGGGTCCCTTCCAACTCAACATACACTATGACTCTAAATTATCTTCAGCCTAACAGTGATCGTCACCTGAAGGGGCCCAGTGAGGCCAGAGGTCAGATCGTGTCAGCTGACATAAAGGCATGAAAGTTAAGAACTTGCTGGAAACAAGGAAACAACACAGCACTGACTGCTGGAGAATGGGAACCCCTGTGGCTTGCTCAGCTTCAAATGATAACACTTAGTTGGTTTCCCTGAGGAAACAAAGCAACTGCACAGCTCTCCTGCTATCCCATCAATGTTTTTGAAATCTGTTGGCCAAATCTCACAGTGCAGAGAGCTCAAAGAAATTAACACAATGAGAATCTACGAAATCAGTACAGTAGGGACTTCCAAGTTAATGTTACTACAGAGAGATGCAAGTACAATTCAGACCTCATGCAGGACTCCACTGATTAACCAGACTGTTAAAGCAAATTGCAGAAGGAAGAAAGAAAGCTCATTTAGCTTTATGAGACAGGATCTACTGTAAAGTACAAGTATACAGCTCTCACCTGCATTTTTGGATCTTGCATGGAGCTCTTTAGACCCTGATTCCAGTGTCCTAAATGTTCCTATAGTACAGAATGGGAAAAATAAATTGTAAGACAATTAAGCGTTCAATTATATACTTCAAAGGATTCAGTAAAGAATATTCATTTGTACACAGCAGTACAATAACAGCTGAATGAGAGTTCAATTATTTCCCTTCTATAAAATGCCAACATACCTGCTCCAACTGCCCCCAAAAAGCTACTTTTGAAAACTTTTAACAAGATACTGTGAAGATGGAAAGTTAAATCTTCCAAACATTGGAAATTCAACAGCAGGGAACTATAAATGTGTTTAAATTTAATAATTTGCCTGCATGTGTCATGGCACAAGGCCCTCTGCTTCAGGGATCATAAGAACCAAAGAAAGAACAAAGATGTCCATTAACTGTCCTATCCCATACTGCTCTGCACAGAAAAAAAGTAGTTGCAGTGTGTGGCCTTATCCTTAGATGTATTGATTTTTTTATGTTGTTCAGTGGCTTGCAGAGAAAACAATCAGCATGGGGAGATCAAGCCTTTGATCAACACAAACTATTTCTTAACTTTGCTACTGAACACCTAATAGAAGGTGTGTCTTGAGTGCACCTTTTTCAAAACAGATGTTTTAACTATTCGGAGCAGTAATAACATTCATCATATTCTTACAAAGAAAGATATTCAAACATTATTATAGTGCTGGCAGGGCTATAGTGTGAGTTGTCATCTCCCTGCTCATTCTACCACAAATCTGGCCCTAAAGTAACCAGCCCAAGTCCACAAATTAAATAAGTGGTTAACTCACAGCAACCTGAGAATAACATTTTGTCTTAAGGGGTTGCATTTCTGTGCCTTCTCCTTCAGCACTGCACTAGTTCCAAATGCATTAAGGTCTTTTATTTTGTCCATGTCACAGGGCTAAAAACTCCCTTTCAAAGATTCTGGCTGATAACATTCACTAATGTAAACATGGTTCTGCCATACGGAATGAACAAAGCAGGAGGAGAAAAAAAGCTTCATGCAATTATAAACATACAAATTTTTAAAAGAAAATTCTCAGGTTGTTCTGTTCTCTGTGCACTTGCTTTTAGATAACCACTCAAGAGCCCGGACAGTGTCCTTGGGTGACTGCAGCTAAATAGAGCTCACGTGGACTGTTCTTCTAGCAGAAACTGCAGCTGAAACCAGAGATTAAATCCTCATTTGCTCATCCTCACACATACCTAACTCTCAGATCAGGTTAGCATGGGTCCCAAGTAACTTTCCCAGGGCATGGGTGATGTCAGGAGCACACAACACCTCTCGTGCTCTGTATACTTTGAGGATCTGTGCTCACCCGAGATGCCTCTCACCAGCAGAATCCACAAAAGCAAAAGACCATGTCTCCTCATGGAGGAGACAACCCCAGAAGAAACAGCACAAGTACTAATACCAACACACTCACCTTTTTGCTCAAAGTTCCTTCATGTGTAGTTACACTGGTATTGCTAAGCTTTGGATTTGTAGAACTGCCTTGTGTATCCACCACTTCCAACTTCATTGTTTTTCTGGGCACAAGCTCTATATCATCATTCTCACAGGAGCCTTCATGTGGCATCTTGTCTGTTTCTGGAACAGCTTTCCCAGACTCTTCAGCAAATTGCACCGTGTAGGGGTAAAGGTTATTTACAATATGCAGAACTTGGCCTGGCTTCATTTTCACCACTTCACCCTTGCCAATATTCACAAGATCAACACTAGTTGGGTTGACCCCTATCTTTGGTAGACAGAAAAAGGAAAAAATAGTAGAAAATTATGTTGTGAGTGGAATTGCCAACTTCTGTTCAGTTCTCCTGGAATACCATTATCCTGGAAAGAAAATGCATTTTGTATTCACCACCCACCCTGCCCACATCAACGCGCTTCAGCAGACCAGGCAGTGCAGCACTGGGGACATCTGGGGACATCTGCTTCTGTCCCAGTCTTGCAGTCACGGCTGTCAGCACACAGCCTTAGGGCCTGTGTCAGAGGGAGCCTGGTCTGCAGCAGTTACACAGTTTCAGCACCACTTGTGCTGCACTTCCCACACAAATTAGCAACCTATTAAACAACTAATAACAGCAGCAATTATTTCTGAGGAGTAACAGCAGCTTTAGCAAATTATTTCAGTGCAATGGTGTTGTGATGTAGGCAACCCACAGTGATTGCTTGATAGCTGAATTTTGCATCATCATGTGGGTGACCCTACAAAAATTAGGAGTCTTCAGCAAAATGCTTTTGGTTAATATCTATTCACAAAACGGGCTTTAGGAAATCAGCTCTCTCCTGTGATTGATGAACTCAGTCAGAGAAACTTTTTGTTAGCTTTGTCACTGCCATACCTGCATGCTTTACAAGATGGTACTACACCTCTCACTTGGTATTCACTGCAATGAAGCACACACCTGATTCCAGCCAGGATCTCTTTAGTCTACAGCTCTGCAGTTTCACTCAGGTCAAGGATGCCTCCCATGAGTGAATAAATTATCAAACAACTGATCACTAGAACCTTGTGCCACACACCTGGGGAGCAACTCCTCAACAGGCAGCAAAAACATGCTAGCACCCACCACCAGAAAGTATCCTCAGTTTTGAGATTCCAGTAACACAATATTCAAATCATGACTAGGGTTGATTTCTGAGAGAAACTGTCCTAGATATCTCCGCCAGATTCACCAGATACCCCCAGGTGCCGGTGCATAGTGGGCTGTGGAGATATTTTGAGAGAGGAGTGTGACCCCTCGGCAGGTACAACATGTTGTGGTACTGTCTGCACAGGCTGATGCTGTGGGCACACACACACACAAACTAACACCAGCACCACAGACCTTTCCCTTCATAGTATCTCAGAGATACTGGGTCTGGTGCACATGAGGGAGTAGGCCTGCCACCATCCATCGGGTAACAGGGGCATTCCAGCAGTGCTGTCTCTCATCCCATCTCTTCCCATAAGTAACCACATCTCCAGCTCTATGAGCTCACCCATAAAATACTCTACAGCTGGGGAGTCCCATTAACACAAGAAGTTCAATCTTAAACAAAGGGCTGCCTCAGCTTATGAAGTTTAAGGCTCAGGAGAAAGATAAACAAGTTCAGTAGAAGAAGTCCAAAGTCTCTCAAATGCAGCACCCAACAGAAGTGACTGAGGATTCACAACAGCATTCCCTGATGCCGCAAGTCTGGCTGTCTTAGACTGGAATGTATCTGGAAGGAATAGTGCAGCCTTTCATTGAGATGCACAAAGCAGAACATTCACTTCTGAGGGTCACTTGCTCTAACCTCCCTTGGTGATAAGAAAGCTTCAGGTCCCTCAGACCCAGTGATCATTATCACCATCTGGAGCATTTGTGGAGCTAAGTACAACTGTCCCAGTAAGTACAACTGCCAGAAACACTGCAGATCCATACATAAAAACATACCTGTTTAACTGTGATATACCCCTTGTTACAGTCTGCTTTTAATTGAACTGGAAAAGAAAGAACAAAGTGTCACAAAACCATGCAAATAAAAAGAACTCTGCTGAACCACCCAGTGCAGGAAACACTCCTATTTTTGAAGAGCTGTTTCTTTCTGGAGCTGATCTTTGTGAATGTGTGCCAAGAATACTTCTGCCTCATCTCTTCTTTCCAGGACCACAGGTAAAACAGAGCCAACCCACACACTGAGCCAAGGGTAGAATTACTTCAGAACAAAGCTGGATTCTGTTGATGTCTTATATGTATTCTTGACATTCTTACCAGCCCTCTGGGACAAAAAAAAAGGCATAGAGCAAGACTGTGTCCAGAGGCACAGAAGATAAAGCAAGGAAGATGTGCAGCATTGTATAGGTGATAGGCATTTTCATATATTCTCCAACATCACATTATTTTATGTATATAATAACAAGTCATGCTAAAAATCAGTTGGTGGAATACTATGGAGAAGAAATGCTGCTCACGAATAGGGGGATGCAGGCAGTGAAACACAACTTTTGGCCTGGGAACTCACATTAAGATTCAAAGCTTTAGTTTACAGAGGTGGATGTCCTGTCACTGGGTGTCTCTGATTTTTTAGGCCCCAGAGATCTCTGTAAGTGCTTATTAAAAAGGATTGATGAGTTCAAGAACCAGGCCACAGTGCAGACCACACAGAGGAACGAGGCAAGCTGAGCTGCTCTGCACATGGAAAGCAGGATTTGAGCGAAATCACCTTACCTTGCTGCCGTGAACACTTCTTATCCGTTATCCCGGTCTCTGGGCCACGCCCAACCACCACAGCTTCCAAGTGTGGCAGTTTCACCCGCTGAGCGCATTTCTCTTTGTCCACAAGCCAGCACACACGCATCACTGAGCTATAGAGCAAAATAAACAGTGTGTTACTTCCCGAGGGCCACCTTCGTGTGGAACAGGGTCCATGAATTCTGGCGCCAGCCCATCCATTAGCTGAACCAATTCTGCTAACTTGGTTCAAGTTTCTGAAATTCAAAGCAAAGCATGTCACCAGCACTTGCATAATCTATGAGCAGGTTGCTGGTGAAAGGGCAATCCTGTTTTCCTTCCTACACTACTGTACATTCTCACATCCGTGAACCATATACAGGAAAAATCAATTGGATTTAATGGGACTCCTCTGTCTGACAGAAGAGCCTAGCCACAAAAAAGCTCAATTTGTTTCCCACTGGATCAGAGTTCACCCGAGAAATTAACCACCAAAACAAGAGAGAGCAGCAGAAGACAAGAGATGAGAGAAATCGGGACAGCTTCCATCCAGCAACACTCAGCACACGGACCATGCTATGAAATCTTCAAGTTTACATCAATTTGACCCTGAACAGCAAAGATCTCTCACCCTGCCCGGCGCTCAGCCCTGTTCCTCCCAGCTCTGCGGTGAAGAGCTCATGCCCGCGGAAAGCCAGGCTCCGTCCCGGTGTAACACCGGCACTGTCACACACCCATCCCACGGCACACCCATCCCCACGGCACACCCATCCCCACACCCATCCCACGGCACACTCACCATCCCCACACCCATCCCACGGCACACCCATCCCCACGGCACACCCACCATCCCCACACCCATCCCACGGCACACCCATCCCACGGCACACCCACCATCCCCACACCCATCCCCACACCCACCCCACGGCACACTCACCATCCCCACACCCATCCCACGGCACACCCACCATCCCCACGGCACACCCACCATCCCCACACCCATCCCCACACCCACCCCACGGCACACCCACCATCCCCACACCCATCCCCACACCCACCCCACGGCACACTCACCATCCCCACACCCATCCCACGGCACACCCACCATCCGCACGGCACACCCATCCCCACGGCACACCCACCATCCCCACGGCACACCCACCATCCCCACACCCATCCCACGGCACACCCACCATCCCCACGGCACACCCACCATCCCCACGGCACACCCACCATCCCCACACCCATCCCACGGCACACCCATCCCACGGCACACCCACCATCCCCACACCCATCCCACGGCACACCCATCCCCACGGCACACCCACCATCCCCACACCCATCCCACGGCACACCCATCCCCACGGCACACCCACCATCCCCACACCCATTCCCAGGGCACACCCATCCCCGTGGGCCCCGTTCCCATGGCAACGCCGGGACGGACCCCTCCCCCTTACCGCGCGGGTGACGTTCGCGCCGCCGCCGCCCCGCAGCCAATCAGATACTGCAGCGTGTCACCCACGTGACCAAGTAAAGGCTCCCGCCACGCCGCGTGGCCCAGCGCAGGCGCACTGGGCCCGCGGAGCCGGGGGTGGGCAGTGGGTCCAGGCAAAGGCGCAGCAGAGTGAAGCGGCCCGGGCCGCCGGTTACCAGCCTGTGCGGCGCGGAGCCAGGCGCGCGTCGTGTGAGGGGGGGAAAGGAGGGAAGCAGTGCCGGGAAGGCGGCGGCGCCCCGTATCCGGTGCAGCTCGGTGCCTCCGAGGACGGGAGCAGCCCGGCGCGCAGGCGCAGGGCGAGGCAGACGCTGGGCAGGGACGCCACAGCCCGCGCGGGGCGGGGTCAGCGCTCAATGCGGGCGGCGGAGGCGCGCGCTGATTGGCCAAGCCTCTTCCCCTCCCCATCAGCCATTGGTGGGCCACTCGCCCGGGCCCGGCGCGCGGTGGGGCAGGACTTCCGGGGCGGGGCCGGCTGTTAAGCGGCGGGGCTGCGGGACCGGCCCGAAGTTTCCAGAAGAGTCGGGATCAGAGCAGCGCCGAGTGGGATCTGCGTCCGCCGCCCCGGGGGCCTCCTGCCGCCGCCACCGCCGCTATGGTGAAGGAGACCACCTACTACGATGTGCTGGGCGTTAAGCCCAACGCGTCCGCCGAGGAGCTGAAGAAGGCCTACCGCAAGCTCGCGCTCAAGTACCACCCGGACAAGAACCCCAATGAGGGCGAGAAGGTCGGCGGGACGGGCCGGGAGGGGGGGGCGGGCGGGAGTCCCGCCGGGGGTGCCGCAGGTGCCTGAGTGCCGGTGACTGTCCTTTCCGCAGTTCAAGCAGATCTCGCAAGCTTACGAAGTGCTGTCGGACTCGAAGAAGAGGGAGCTGTATGACAAAGGAGGCGAGCAAGCTATCAAGGAGGGCGGCTCTGGCGGCGGCTTCGGGTCACCCATGGACATATTCGATATGTTCTTCGGCGGCGGGGGAAGGATGCAGAGGGAGAGGCGAGGTAAGATGTCGGCGGGGATATCAGATTCTTTGAAGAGAATGTCATAGATTTGGGAATTTAAACAGAGTTTAGTTGAAGTTACAGAGTTAATCTGCAAATTGGAGAAAACTGTTTTCCCTTAACGCCTGAAACCCCGAGGGAGGGCGTGTGGTTGGTGCAGTGGTAGTTTGGTCTCCCGTGCATTGTCCTCTGTTAATCGCCAACCAGGTGCGTTCGGAGTACCTTTAGCTGAGTGTAAGCCCAGCTGCTGGTAGACAAAATAGGAAATGGAAAGGTAAAGTATCTTAAAATGGTTTATTAACTAAGCTAGTGTAAGTGTAGCATGTAAAAGCAACTATCTTGACATCAAGATCCAGTTCAGTCTGTGAAACTTTTCTGTGTTCTGCACTGTGCATTGGTATTATGTTGAAGGTGCAGTAAAATGCTACCCAGAAGTTAAGCTCCAGTTTAATCACGCTGGGAAGAACTTTAAACTTGTTAAGAGCAGTGCTGACCCCATCACCTCTTAGTGCAGATCTGGTGAGAAGGGGAAGAAAAATTGTTTTTTATCCAAGTGTTAAGAGTCTGTAACAACCCAGAGCTCAGCATCCTTTAGATAACTAAGCCTACAGCAGCTGAAGTGCTAAGGAGTTCCTGAGAGTAAAAATATAGTTGGTCATTTCTGGTTCCAGAAGGTCACGTGGTGAGAGGAGGAAGGTGCTGAAGTGGAGATTCCAAACAGAGTCTCTCACTTGTTTGTAGGAGATCTGTTTGGTGACTTTGTTGAAACCAGGGTCCTGCATTATAAAATATATATATATATATTTTATATATATATATATATAAAATATATATATTATAAAATTTACACATTTGAGGTTCTGTATGTTCTGTTGCTTTCACTGTTTGTACTTTTCCAGAAGGTCTCCTCTGACTTTGCCAGAGTCAGTCATAACAACTGTTCCCTAATATGACAGCAGCTGAGAAGGGGCTTTTGACTAATATGAGCAAAACAAGACAAAGCTCTATTGGAACAAGATGCTAAAGCCCAGAGACTTGGCTTATCATGGCTTGACAGGGAGATGTGAAGACCAAGCTTCTAAGCTTGAATAAATATTTGTTCTTTTACAGGTAAAAATGTGGTCCACCAGTTGTCAGTAAGTTTGGAAGATATGTACAATGGTGCAATGAGAAAACTTGCACTGCAGAAAAATGTCATCTGTGACAAGTGTGAAGGTAATGTTGAAACTGAAACTAAAGAGAATATGTTTCTAAAGCTTTTGGGGTTTTTTTCTGGTAGCATATAACTACCTGTCTCCAATTTTTGTTCTCAGGTCGTGGTGGTAAGAAAGGTGCAGTAGAATGCTGCCCTAATTGCAGGGGAACAGGCATGCAGATCAGAATTCACCAGATTGGGCCAGGAATGGTGCAGCAGATCCAGTCTGTGTGTATGGAGTGCCAGGGGCATGGGGAGCGTATCAGCCCCAAGGACCGGTGTAAGAGCTGCAATGGCAGAAAAATTGTTCGGGAGAAGAAGATCCTGGAAGTTCACATTGACAAAGGTGAGGTGTGTTACTGAGGTGAAGTATTGAACTTGAATGTGCTGACTGACTTTGCAGCACTAAAACAGAAGCCTTAGCAAATACCTGGTGTCAATTTGGTAAGTAACAGTGCTGGATACATAGCAAAATTGCTTATTGTTGTCTTACAAAAAGTAGAGTTGTTTTCTAGGGAAGGTCAGCTATATCTGTGTTCACTTCTTAAGCCTGGCACATAACTAAGAGTGAATTCTGAAACTTACATTATTGTAAGCAGTGAATTATTTTTCAGGTCCCTCTAAGGCCAGTTTGTGATCAGGTAGTCTGATCAATTTTCACTGCCTGCAGCAAAACCCTGCAGACTCCGATCACTTCCGCTGTGTTTCAGTGTGAAGGGGAACCAGGTCTGCTATAGTGATAGGGTGCAGAGACAGTGCTAAGCCTCTCGTGCTTAGAACTCTGTTGGCTACACACCCCTGACAGTGCTGCCCAGCGCAGGTACTGCTTCCTTTCCTGTCAAAGTGCAGCTCAATACACAGACCCTCAGTGTGATGCGTGAAGGTAATGGTATTGAGTGACAAATGCATTTCTGCTGAGGGGGCTGCCCAGAGGCTGGTGGGAGAAGCCTGTGGAGTAGTGCAGCTTGTAGGACAGAGCAAGCTGACAAGTACATGACTTTTAGAGACTCGCTCGTGATTGTGACCTGCAGCTGTTACTTGTGTGAAGTGTAAGCAGAGCTTATGCAATGCCTGAATTTGTAGGCCAAATCCTACAGTAGTAGTAAATATGAGGACTAGAAGGGATATATATTACTGATACTTTGAACATATGAGGATGTTTTTCTAGAAGGAAGGGAAAAGAGACTCATATAGCATTAGAGAGCTAGTATGTTTGTTCAATAGACTTCTTGTGTGGGTGAAACAAGTTTCTTACAGGAGATTTTCAGTCCATGGGGAATGCTTCTTTTACTTGGCAGGCACTGAAATGATGCTTCATAAGATGTGCCACATATTTATGAAACTGAAGAACCTGACTAGTCAATTGCTCTTGAACAGAGTTTGTACACAGTGTTTCTGATTTCTTCTTTGTATTTGTGTGTATAATGAAAACTGTCCTGATGATATTTTCCTTCAGGACTTTATGTTGGTGGCTCTTTTGGCAGTACAGTTAAACCTGATGGTCTTGAGACTGAATTCAGGTTAGCAGTGCTAAGATCGGTTGAACAAGTGAGTGGATTAAAAGAAAAAATAAAAACAAATCCTTCAAGGGAAATCCTGATGTTCTTGCTTGAAGATATCTTGATACCAGCTCATGCCTCTAAAAGTGTTTGTTGTTGGTGCTTTTATCTTAAAAATAAGAAAAATGTTTTTGCTTTGTGCAATAGGAATGAAGGATGGTCAGAAAATAACATTCCATGGTGAAGGGGACCAAGAGCCAGGTCTGGAGCCCGGGGATATTATTATTGTCTTGGATCAGAAAGACCACTCTGTATTTACAAGGTAAAGACACTTGAATTCTCTTATGTTATCTCCTGTGATGTTTTTCCACGTGCTTCCTTGGTTACCACTCATCTTGTAGGTACTGGAGTGTCAGGAGATAGGATCACATGACTGTCACTCAGCCATGAGTTTGTCTGGGTGGTCAGAGGAGTGCTGAGGTGAGTTCTGGTGCAGCTAGTCTGGCCACTTGTGTTCTGATAGCATGAGGTAATCTCCTGTGAGCTTTGGCAGCAGAAGGGAATAGAAGGCAAACAAAAGCAGTTACATTTAAGAGTTTACAAATCTTTAATTTTAAGAACTCATTGGAATACTGAGATTTATAGTAGTTTTGAATATTTGTGACTGTTTCCTTGCTTTCAATTATTTAGCTCAGAAAATTGTCATTTAATGTAGTCCACTGTTGTCCGCATGGCCTCAAGACACAGAAAACTTGGAGTGTGTGCATATGTGTTTGTGGATCTTATTTAGGACAAATTTACTCAGTATAGCGTGCACCCTTGTGATCAAACATGGTTTGCCACACTTCATTTCCTGCCCAAGTGCTATGGGCAGCATAATTGGTCCTGTCTGGCTTTTCTTGTGAAAGCAAAAGTGACTCAAGCAGCGCTGACCACATCTCAACTATTTCATGCTCCCAGGCAATACTGCTGGGTGTTGCATACCTCCCTCTGTAGTTTTACTGTTTGTGGAATTAGTCTCTTCAGTATATTTTGGTTAAAAGCACCGTTGATGAGCTTGCAGAACTGTGTTGCATTTGTTTTCTCACTGCTGCTGCTCAGAGCAGTTACAGAGGAAGTGGTGGGTTTAGAGAAAGCACTTATCACTGACCTTGTGCTTGTAAATAGGAACAGTGAGCCAAAGGTTCTTGGGAAACCTGCAGCTGGTGTACCTCACTATCATGTATGGTGCTGAGCTCTTGAAGCTGGTGCCAGAATTCTGTGCCAAGGAACACTGAGCTCACAGGTTAAGAATCACTTCTGCTTACTCAGCTGATTTTTCTTAACTTCCAGTGAAACCAGACACTGATTCAGATATGCCAAACTGTTCTCATGGTTTCCTGGGACCTGAAGTCAAAATGCTGCTACATTATTTTTGTCTGTCCTTCTGCCCAGTGCTTTCAGTTCTAGTGTCCTTCAATAACACTTGATATTACTGGTCTTGTGGGGTTATGCTGAGGTCATGCTCTCGCACAAGTGGGATGTTCCTCCTCTCCTGCCAGAGTCTAAAATTAGCTTTTCGTTCAAGTCTCCTGTCAGAGATGTTTTAAAAACAGGGTGAGTGCTCTATATTCTTTGAATAAGATGAAGGATTTTGTAGCCTTAGAACTTTGAACTAGTAGTGTCATACTGAAGTCAGAACACAGTTAAAGTAATTAACACTATCTATTCCAGATACTTCTTGGTACTTGTGTCAAAGGTACTTGTATCATTACCCAAAGTGGCCATCACCTGTTCAGACTTACCCTGGTAATAAATCTTGAAGGTGTCACAGATCACCGTAGTGCAAACTAGTGCAATTAAGACTGTATTTATCTACACAAAGAAAGGAATTAATTGTCCCAGTTTCAGTATTTATGAGGCTGAGAATTTTTTTTTTTAATTGGGAATGAGCAGTGAAGTGAAACTGGATGCCAGTGGGCCTTACTGTATTATTTCTTCTCAATAAACACTTGTAACACTTTAGATAGCCTGACATAATCGTAATGGCTCTCAGAGTGAGCATCATTCTAGTAATTGAGGAGCTACATTAATATTTGGTATGCTTTTAGTTGCCTGGGTTTCTGTTATAATTACAGCTTATTGTAATTTCTAGATTTTAAATACTGAAGTTGGGCATGATCCTTGTACTATTTCTCACTGTGACTGTTGTTGATTGGTTCTGCCTTAGACGAGATGAAGATCTACTTCTGTCTATGGATATTCAACTGGTTGAAGCACTATGTGGCTTTCAAAAGCCCATCACAACTCTGGATAACAGAACTATTATTATTACCTCCCATCCTGGTAAGAGTTGGTTTGCTTTCTGTTGGAAATTCTTGCATACAGTGAATGTAAGCTGGAAATCTAAAGGAACAGAAGCACCCCATCTTGATGTAAATGGGATGTGTGCTGGTGTCAAATTCTTTGCCCTAGTCTTTGCAGTACAAATCTTAAAATAAAAAAGGATTTTTGCATAGCAGTCAGCAGTAACTTTCTCTTTGCGTGACATAGTAACAGACCCTACCTCATGGACATACTTGCATCCTGAGGATATCTCATGAGAATTGAAGGCCGTGGGTCTCTGAAAACCACTTTTTCAGCCTTGGAAGCGATGGAGCACTTAATAAATTTGTAAGTATGCTTCCTTTGGGAAGCATAACAAGGTTTACAGGAATGTAATGGAGACATCAATCTGCTTTCCTGCTGATATGTTACCAGGCAGTAAGTTCCTGTTAGACTACTACATGTTGCTGCCTAACCACAATATAGAAAGCTACATAAATATTGAAGGGAATTATAACAAAAGCTGCTTCTGTTGCTTGCATGGCTCTCTTCCTTTTTTGGTGATTTTTTGTTTATTTTTTTTTAGGCCAGGTTGTTGAGCATGGGGCTATTAAGTGTGTGTTGAATGAAGGTATGCCAATCTATCGCAGACCGTATGAAAAAGGACGTCTGATCATAGAATTCAGGGTAAGTGATTCAACTCACTTCCGCAGCATTTCAGGACCGAACATCCATCCAAAATTCAACCAGTAAGCACTACCTCAGTCAAGAAGAGATACCAATAATCAGATATCCTGTTTTGGTATTTGTTCTTTACAATGATGGAAACATGGAACCCCTCAGAATTATAGTTCAGAACAGAGAAAACTTCCGGAACACTGTGCCCTCAAAGTACATTAGGTACCAGAGGAGTTTCTTCAGCAACCTTGTGAATTTCTATTTGCTTGACATGTTGTTTAGTTTCTATTGCCCTGTAGGAAGGATGCATGAGTAACTTCAACTTCTGCACTGGAGCAGAAGAGTAGGTTGGAAAATGCTGATTTTTTTCTCTGGGGAGAGGCTAATACTGGGAGCTGTAGCTGTAAGGCCTGTCTGCTACAGCTTAGAATATATTTAACCATATCTCTAATGTTGATGTTTTGTTTATATATATATATATTTGAATATGTAGTTGTATATGCTATTATAAATATGTAGTAATATGTGCTACTGTATTACATTTCTGCTTTGCTTTTGTGGTTGATTCTAGAGGGCAGCCTGAGGCAGAAGAATAAAGGTGTTGATTGAGTTGCCAGAGTTAGAAGCTAACTTCATGCAGGCATTAAAAACCAGCTTAATGATGCTGACATTAAGCTCTGAATTTAAGTAACCTAGGACGACAGACCTGACTTTGACAGATATTTAACCTGTAGGTCTCTTTGACCTAATGAAAAAACAGTTCAGATAGACTTGAGTAACCTTAGCTCTTGATTTCAGGTGATTTTCCCAGAGAGTGGCTTCCTCTCCTCAGATAAGCTGTCCTTACTCGAAAAACTGCTACCTACAAGGCAGGAGATAGAAGAAACCGAGGAAATGGAACAGGTGGAATTAGTGGACTTCGATCCGTCTCAAAAGCGAAAACACCACTATAATGGAGAAGTGTATGAAGATGATGAGCATCAGCCTAGAGGTGGTGTTCAGTGCCAGACATCATAAATGGGCCAGTGAATAACTTGTGATGCTTGTTTTGTATGCAGTAGTGGATGAGTGAAGGACTACAAGCAGTTTACCCTCACCTGCTATTTGTTGTTCTATCCAGCCATAGTCATTTCTAAAAGCAAAAAGAAATAAACTAAGTAATTAAACTGACTTTGCGATTTGTATAAAGCTCCAGGATACAAGCTGAAATGAAGTTGACTGCACTTCACCCCTGCCTCTTGCTCCAGAAAACTCCCTTACCTGCTTGTCTTTTATTCCAAACCTTGTAATTCCTGTATGTGTGCAATTGCCCAGGCTTAAACTAAGATTCTGTGGTGTGCTTTTTAGAAATTCTAGATCTTATACTCTGTGAATAAAGTATGCACAAGTACTTATAATCCATGGTAAGATGTAGTAAAGTTTTGTACAATTAGGATAATAATGTTTGGGCTTGTAGTAGTGTTTGTTAAACAGGGCCTGGCTGTAATGCACACACATGGTAGATGAGGCTAACACAGATGTGATCAATCTTCGCAGGCCCATTAATGTCAGGAGATCCCCAAGCTTTCCACGCTATTCCACATGAGGTCGGATAGTCCTTTCCTTTGCCAGCACTGGTCCTGACCCCAGAGCTAGGTATGGAGCTTCCTTTGTTTCATCAGTGACTCCCATTTGGCTGCTGTCCTGCGCCACACTGCCTGTGGAGCCAGGGCGTGCTTGGAGCTGCCTTGGCTGCTGTGCATCAGTAAAATCCTCTAGGTGTTGTCAGCATGCAGGTGGCTCGGAACGTCAGAGTGCTGCTAGGTGAAGCTCGATTTCCACCCTGATTACTGAAATCAGATACCCTTGGTGTGTTGTGGAGAGCAGCACCAGTCCTCTTAGTGGGTATATGTGATCCTGCAGAGGAAAGAAGGCTAGTGAATGCAACCAACCACTGCATCTAGGATATTCTGCAATGAATGTATTGTGTGCATTATTTCAAGCTGACTCTTAAATTTCTGTATGAATGTTCTAATTATTGTAGATGAAGTGTTTCCGATATAATTACAAAATTGTTCATTGCCTCTTTTCTTAGACCAGATGTTGGTTCAAAAACACCACCCCCTTCTTTTTAGACAGCTATTCACAGAAAAATCTTTAAAACCTTCTTTCAGAAAATATGCTGAGAGGACATGTCCAGATTTAACCTCTAGTGTGATAGTTTAGTCTTACTCAACCATCTGGCTTAGGACAGAGCTTGTGCTTCTCTGCTTTGAAGCAAAAGTGTCACGAGGAGAACTCATCTGAGTAGCTGCTGCGTGGTAGTACATGTATTGTAACCTGAATATCTGGAAGCTCTTAGAACATCTCTAGCTTATCTAAGCCTTCCAAGTTTCATTGTATAAAGACAGCTAGTATACCGTGGATTTTGTACCTCAAATGTGGTCCTTTTCAGGTACCTACAGAACTGTGGTCTTTCACCTGCATGTTTCACCTACTTTTCTGTTTTCTTTCTCAACAGAAATAAAATTCTGTAGGCCAAGTGTTTTTCCAAATTCTACTTGAGTGAGCTCATCAGTGAGATGAAAAATGTGACCTGCAGGTGCCTGTGCTCTATCAGTAGGATGGTTTGAGTCAAGCGGAGAAACAGAAAGTAATCTTCTGGCTAGGGCTGAATCTTGCACAGCTGGCTTGAGACTTAAACAGCAGTAAAATAAGCTACTTTTTTTTCAGCTCAGTAAGCACCCTTGGTTTTGGGGTGTTTTTTTTTTCCTTAACCACTTGATCAAAACAGTAAGGACAAACAACACCCATTCATAGCCTTTGTCTTGACAGTGGGACATGATTTTGCTTCAGATGACTGTGTATTATATTTCAGAAAAACTCATTCCGTAAACTTACTTTCACAGGAGCACTGCGTTTCCTTTCGCCACACTCACCCATAGCTGCATTGGCATGCAGTTGAGGTGACATTCTTGACTTACTCTGGAGACCATGACATGACAATTGTGCTTGGTGGTTGGTGGCCACACGGCAGATGGGCCGGGTTCCAGGAGGAGGGTGGCTGACCAGGAGCTGCCTCTAAAGGCTTTAGCAGAGCAGTCCAGGGAAGGATGCTCTGCCAGGAGGGGGGGCATCAGGAACACCACCAGATTAGTATTGTTTTGAAATGAATTGGTTACAGATACAAAATCTGTGCCCCAAACAAAGGATACAGTAGCACAAAATAGCTGTTTCTGTAACTGCCAGTATAGTAACCTGATCTATTGTAATCTGAGTTTGCAATTACTTCCAGTGTTTCAACACCACCTAATTCATGTGATCAAGCTTATATTTTCGTTTATTACAATTATTCTTTTCACTGTGCACCAGTGAAAAGTATTTAGGACTTCATATTTTCCCCATAAAACAAAGTTCCACTATTGCACAGGCTGGCTGGGAAAGAGCCTACTCTCCCTTTTGCTTTGCTTTCAGAGTCCTTAGGCTACAGGTCCTCTCCTTCCCATAGCTTTGAATATCTGCTAGCCAGCAAGAGTGGAAAAGGTTGGTTCAGCCCAGGGGTGTAAACTCAATCATCCCAAATCTGTTTTGAATTTGCAGTGTGATGCAAGGTCAAGCAACTTGCCCTCTGTTTTTTCATTAGCAGCTTCACCTGGGAAGACATGTTTGTGACTGATTTCTGCTCAGAGCATAGGAAAGCACACTAAGAAAAGAGGTTTGATTTAAGCCACTCTTTTTGAAAACAGCACATAAACAAATGCCAGGCTTAACTGTTTTCTTAGGGAGTAAATGAGAACAATTGCAGTGCCCAAAGAATGGGACTTCAACTGCCCTGTTAACTGCTGTCAGGAAAACAAAGTAATTATAATTAATAATAAAACTAAAAGTAGATCCACATCTCAGGTAAGTACTAAGTGCTTTAGGTCTCTGCCATAATGGTGGGCATTCCTGAGCCAAAGCCAGTGTGTCTACTGAGACAGCCCCTGAGAAGTCTGATGCTTCCCTGCAGACAGAACTGGTGAGGCAGGTGTCAGTACAGGTGGTTTCCATGGATACTCCAGGTACTTCTGAAGAAAAGGCTGGTACCTGTACAAAGTGTGCACAGGTGGATGACCAGCTGCAGCAGGTGGCTGAATGACAAGAGACAGTCAGTTGGCTGTGCAGTATATAGAGGGGCTGAAGCAGAGATAGGTGGATTCAGAGCCACTGTGGATACCACTGAGCCTGAGGCACCCTGCACCCTGGGGACCCACAAAAGCAGGCCTCCAATTCCATCTCCAGCCTTCAACTTGCAGACCAAAAATACAAATCTGATGCTTTAAAGGCTTTAGATGTCCATGAGCAAGGCCAACAAAGAGAACCTCACCAGCAGTGCATTGTGATTACTGTAAAAATAAAATCAAGTGGTTGTAGTGGGCACTGAGTTGTCCATTTGCCAGCCCTCCAGGAGCTGGGATCCATGGTGTTGCCAAGAGGGTACCCTGACCTGTCATACACCACTACCCCCATCACTTTTTCATATGGGTACAGGTGGTGCCACATGCCTGCAGCGAGGTGGCCTTCGGTAGAGAGTCCGGCTAGCAGGAGGGGCGGCCAACAGCCCACTGCAACTGGACGAGCACCCCTCGGCGTCTGTGGCGTCGGGCTGCACTCGTGGCGGACGGATTCGCTGCTGTGTCGATGAGAGAAAAGAGCTTGGACACTCACTGGGGACCGTCAGATTTATTGAAGCTAACCGGCCTCAGCCAGGGAGTGACCCCGAACCCGGGGGGAGGGGGGCGTGCAATAAGGTTTTATATGGGGAGGAAAACATGGGCGGGGATTACATAAGAACCAATAGGGGAGTGCAAGGGAGTGATCTTAAGATAATAGGCATTAAAGGAAGACCAATAGATACAATATAAGGGAGGGGCCCGGAGCCAAAGCCAATCAAGTCTCCCTGAGAGCAGAAGATTCTGGAGGAGCAGGAGGGGTAGGGAGTGATTGACTAGGCCCAGGGAGGAGAAACAAGTCTACATAAAAGGGAATGAGGGGAGGGGAAATTACATAACAGAGGGGATTGACATAACAAGTGGCGGGAGTTGCCATGGGAACAGAATAACTGACAGGGCTAAGGCGGGAAAAACTGGGAGGGCACAACCATTACAGAACAATAGGGGAGAAACTGAACAAATTAACAAAACACACTACAACACATGCCAAAAAATAGGTGAGATCAAAGAAGACTATAAGGCCCTGGCAAGGTAGGTATAAAATACCACATGTCATCCCCATGCCCAAGTCATCTCCTTCTCTGTCCTCCCTGTTAGACAAAGCAGGACAGCCAGAGACAGACACATTGTGCAAATCAGTGTCTGGGTTTGTGGCCAAAAGCATGAAGGTGGTTTTGGCTTCTATAACAGTGGGTTGTGTTTTTATGATTTTCAGCCTGTTATGGGGGAAGTGGATTACCCCTGGCTAAAATGGGCAAGAGAATCATTGGCAGCACTCTGGCCAGTCTGGTGAGATGGGCTTTAAACTGAAGGACTTGGGAGGCAGGGTGCAAATGGCAACGATTGTGCCACTGCTTCCTCCTGGGAAGCAGGTTATAGCAACCACTGCAGAGTCAGATGTACCTTGGCTGCCCCTGGAGTTGAGGATCCAAGCATAAAACATAGGTGCTTACGGCTGTGGTGAGTCCTCTCACATCCTTCTAGGAGACCCCATTCCTTGATTATCCATGAAGTGTCAGTATACAAAATGATGCAGCATGAGGAATGAACAAGAAATATATATATATGTGTGTGTGTGTGTGTGTGTGTGTGTGTTCACAGGGCCATGATCTCACTGCAGTGCTGAGACATAGTGGGATAGCTCACATGACTGGAATATTGTCATGGATGGGTATGTCCTTTTTAGAAACAACAGAGACATGTCAGAGAAGCAAGCTAGTGGAGTTTCTATTTACATGAGAGAGGAACAGGAATGTATCAAGCTCTACCCAGGGACAAATAAACAAACTGAGAGATTGTGGATGAGAATTATCCAGTGTGCCCTGGCAGCCAGGAGGATCAGTCCTATCCTGGGATGCATCAGGCACAGCATCACCAGCTGGGCAAGGGAGAGGCTTGCCCTGCTCTGCACTGGGGTGGCCCCATATCCAGTCCTATGTGCAGTTTTGGGTGCCACAGTGTAAGAAGGGCATTAGGCCAATACAGAGCATCCAAAGGAAGGAAACTAAGATGGTGAAAGGCCTTGAGGGGAAGTCATATGAGGAGTGGCTGAGGTAACCTCAACATGAGGAAGAACTTCTTTTGAGGGTGGCAGAACACTGGAACAGGACATGGACTCCCCCTCTCTGGAGATATTCAAAAGCCATCTGCTCTAAGTGACCCTGCCTTGGGAGGGGATCGTATTAGATCTCCAGCAGCTCCTTCCAACTCGAACAATTCTGTGATAATCAGTCCAGGAGGATCATGGAGTGCATCAATGAGAATTTCCTGACCCAATTGATAGTGGAAGCAACTAGGAGAGGTGCTCTGCTGGATCTTGTACTCAAAACCAAAGAGCTTGTTGGGACTGTTGGGACTGTCAAGGTCAAAGGCAGCCTCAGCTGCAGTGACCATGAGATGGTGAAGTTCAGGAGACTGAGAGGAAGAACTAGGACGAAAAGACAGTTCTCAACTCTAGACTTTAGAAAAGTAGACTAGTCTCTTCAACATCTGCTTAGAAGCACTCCAAACGATAAGGCTCTGGAATGAAGAGCCTAAGAAGGTTAGTTAATATTCAAGGCTCACCTCCCCCAGGCTTGAGAGCAGTCCATCCCAGTGAACAGCAAGCCAGGCAAAAATGGCCACGTCTGTGGGAATTCCTGAGAACTCCTGGTGTCCTGGATTGCCAAGCTAACTGTATTTTATTTGCCATCTGCATGGCAGCTGTCTTCTGTAAAGTGGGCAGTTTTCCTTATCTCTTCCACAACCACTCCTCCCTCTGGGGAGCCATCTGCTGATAATAGGCTGTTGAATGTCACTGCATGACTGATAAGAACTACATCCCACTGTGAGATGCTCTGCCCAGAGGGAGGAGCCAAGCATTCCTACTCAGATATAATCTTGAGATTCTGGAACACATGCATGGCGTCTCCACTGCATTAGCCAGAGGAACAGCTGCTTCTTCCACTGAATCTTCAGAGGAAGACTACACCCTTTCTACAGGATCCCTGTTCCAACAGAATCACACCTGATGCTCCAGGAGGACTGCAGCCACAATTTCCATTGGACTGCTACCAACACCCTGACCCACAGGATGTCAGGTTGTGTTCTGACTCTGTTGGTGTTGTTTTAGTTTACTGCATTGTTTATTTTCTTCCCTAATAAAGAACTGTTATTCCTGCTCCCATAGTTTTTGCCTGAGAGCCCCTTAATTTAAAATTCATAGCAATTCAGAGGGGCAGGGTTTACATTTTCCATTTCAGGGGAGGCTCCTGCCTTCCTTAGCTGACAACTGTCTTTCGAAACCAAGACACCTGGCTAAACTAGAACATAAGAAGGAATTATCTGGAGGGTATAACCAAGGCTGGGTATATTGAGGGGAACACAGATGTGATGTGCTACACAGATGTGGCATCCAGAGATTAAGTTATGGAAGCTAAAGCTTAAATGGATAACAAGGGCCTCTGAAGTACAAAAGTAGGAAAGGGCAGGGGAAAAATGGGGCCATCACAGAATTAGATGGAGCATCTGGTCACACATGACATGGAAAATGTTGAGGTGCTGAGTACCTTCTTTGCCTGTCTTATTTAGTGACAACATAAGCTCTCAGCATTCCAGAGATCAAGAAGAAAGTCTGGAGCAAGGAGGATGTTCCCTTGATGTAGGGAAGATGACGTCAGAGAAAACTGAAGATACACAAATTATGGGCCCTGGCAGGACGCACCCACACATGCTCTGGGAGCTGGCAGATGTCATTGCAAGGCCCCTCGTGACAGTCTTTGATTGAGCATAGTGACTGGGAGAAGTGCTCAAAAAACTGGTGGAAAGTAAATGTCACATCTGTCTTTGAGGAGGACAAGACAGGGAGATCCTCAGAAAACAGTCTGTCAACCTCACCTCAATCCCTTGGAAGGTAATGGTGCAGCTGGACAGAAACCATTTGCAGGCACATCAAGAGCAGGAAAACCATCTGAAGGGAGGTTTTGTCAGGAGGGATTCACCAAAGGGAATTCACACTTAACCAACCTGATACATTTTGCAGTGGAGTGACTGACCCGGTACATGACAGGAGTGAAGTGGGCATGGTGTCCCTGAACTTCCGTAAGGCACTGTTTTCCACAGTAATCCATGCAGAGAAGGTGCTGAGGTATGTGATGGGTGAAAAGTGAAGTGGGTTGAAAACTGGCTGAACACCAGGCCCAGAGGGTGGTGATGAGTGCAACAAAGCCCACGGCGAGGGGCAGTGTCCCAGGGTCAGTACTGCCTCAGCAAGAAGAGGGAGAAGTAGCTGATAAAATAAGAGTTGCCATGCAGAGGGATGAGCTGGCAATATCATGAAATTCAAGGGGAAGTGCAAAGTGCTGCACCTGGGGAAGAGTGCCCCAATGGAACTGCACACGTTGGGGGCATTTGGCTGGAAAACAGCCAAGAAGGAAGATGAGGGTCCTGGTGGACACCAAGCTCTTTCTTGGAAAGAAGGCAAATGGTGTCCTGGCTGACAGCAGTGGAGGGAGGCAACCCTTCCCAGCTACTCAGCATAAGTGAGGACAGACCTGGAATGCTACATCTGGTTTTGGGTCTTCCCATAAAAAAGGAACAGAGTTGTACTGGAGAGAGACCACTCAAAGGTCACAAAGATGCTGAAGGAATGGGAGCATCTCTTCTATAAGGAAAGTATATTAAAAACATTTTGTCAAGATCTTCCCCCTTAACAGAAGCCCGTGGAGCTTGTCAGATATCACTGACAGATACTTCTGTTTTTTCAGGCAGGAAAAATAATCAGTTTTTAGTATCTAAAACCCTCCTCTGTTAGCATATCTACAGAAGTATAAAACAACCTGGGAATTCAGACAGCATAGCTCAACAGAACTGAACATCATACTTGTAGCAAAGGGGCCGTGAGAGAATTCCAGCTGAGCTTTCTCTACATTTCCCCACCCCACTAAAGACAAGACAAAACACTTAAAGTGGAACTCATTTATTAAGTTGAAGACAAGTTATTATTGTCTGAAAGATTACTACAATAGGAAAGCATTCTACAAGAGATGAGGACAGAACACAATATAGCAAATTCAAATCCACATGCATTTGATTCATCATTGCAGAAAAATGACGTTTTTCCTGTATAGGATACAGGAAAAAGACAGTCACATTTTAGAAGACTCTGGTGTACATTCAGAACAGTGTACATTAGTCAGAATCTCTCAACAAAAAAAATCATGTGCTTCAAATTGAAGAGCCTGCAATTTTTTTATCTTTTTAAAATCTTGTAGGACCCCTAAGCATAACCTCAGCTAGGTCCACAGGCATATGAAATTAAAAAAAAAATCTTTAAAATACTTATTTAAAACATTATCACAGCACTAGGAACGCAACCTATGTAAACATGCAACTTTTGCATGTTTTAAAATATTGATCCCCTGGAGCCTGTTTCAGATATAGCTGGTCTGAAAACACCTTGCACTTACAGAAAGAGGGCCCCGGTAATAACTCCTTTTAGTCTGGAAGTGAAGTAAAACAAAATAACAAACAAAACAAAACAAAAATCCCCAAACAAAATCAAATGTATCTCACTGCCACATTAGGCAGGTTTAGTTTATAGTAGGAAGTGCTGGCAGATGGGGAAGGATAGTTTAATTCTGAGGCAGTTGTGTGACACTATTTTCCAATATAATTAGAAAAATGATAGTGTAAATTGAACACAGCAAAGCCCAATGGCATAGAAATAACCCCATCATCAAGCTGATGATACTGTACCCTCATCTGCATTCCAGGAAACTATTCCTGTTTCAGCAGTGGGGAAGAGACAGCTTTCCATTCCACATTTTACTCAAAAAAAAAAAAAAAAAAAAGCATTTTGCTGTATTCTAAGAAGTCAGCAATCACTCACAAGCGTGTACAGCTGCTGACTCAATGAACTTGAACAAACATTGTAGGAAGAGTATAGACTTCAGGAGGCAGAGAAAGCATTCTCACTGAAGTTGCTTCAACTACTCTAGTAAAAATAAAAGTATATGAAATTAACTGATGCTATATTTATGCATCAATCCACTCTAGGGAGGTAAAAATGTAATTCTCTGGAAACCTGAACTGAAAATTGAGCAAGTATCACACTGCATATTTAGAACTTGTTAAAGCACGAACACTAGTAACCTGCAACTAACAGGCATGCTTCAGAGCTTGCTGCAAAATCAATCTATGGCTTCCAGAGCTTGAGGAGGCCGTCTTCACTGTAAGTGGCAATCAGGTTCTGGTGGGGGTGATGAGCAATGCCAATGACATCTTTTTCATGGACCTAGAGAGTAAACAGAAAGAGACATTAAGAGAGTCTTCCTTCAGCAGATTCAAGACAAATATTCTCTTCAAAAAACAAGTGAAGGAAAGCTGGACTGAAGGTTAAGGTGCTTTGTGCACAGAGCAAAAGCAGGGGCACACACCAACATTCAACTCCAGTCGCAACAATTTCTGACATGGCAGTTACTTTTTGTTGGGCAAGGGAAGGTTCAGTGAAGGTTTACATCCACTGAAATCCACAACATCAAAGTGTTCCCTGTTAAATTTAGACATTCATGCTGGTATTCCTCTTTAATTTCAATCTAAAGCAAATTTAAACCCCAAATTTAAACCTTTAAATCTGATGGCTTTTTCAGATTCTCCACCAACTAGAGCCCAGGTCAAAATATGCCCTCATTCAAGGAAGTCTGAACCAACTGAGTCTTTGCTTGATGGGTAAATACTTCCCTAATTTCTACAATTATATGGTTCTAAAAACCCCAGACACATTCTACAGCCAAATTCCTGAAATTCATTTGTTAGCAGTCATGTTTGCTAGAGATGAAAGACTGCTTGGTTTGAGAATGGACTTCATAATGAACATTCACATCATCCCCATGTTTAAAACTCTGGAAAAGCTCAGAGCTGAAAACTTACAGTCAGAGTTCTCTCCAGCTTGCCCGTCACTGTGCTGAAGCAGTACAGCACAAAATCTTCACCAACACAGTAGATCCATTCACCACGAGGTGAAAGTGCACAGCAGACAAAGTCACCACCTTCTCTCTTACCAGAGCTAAAACTTCTTACAATCTGTAAAGAAAACAGAAGGATTAATCAGCAGCATATCAATACCATGTTTAGGGCAAAAACATTTAAGAAGTACTAGGCCTGTTCAGAACACAGATCTCTCCATAGCCTCAAGAGCTTTCTGTGTTCTATAAACTTGAGTTCAGAATAGTTTGCCATGCAAGCAAACCAGAGAAATCAGTTTTAACTCTGCTAGGTTATTAACTAGGTCTTCTGCATTCTTGAAATGACAGAGTGACCTGGAGGGCTACCAGTAAGACCACATACCTGTCCCTGCATATTCATGATGACGACTGTATTCGATCTGTTGCAAACAACAAAGTGTTCTGGGTTTTTAGGCAGCAGAATGACACTGTTCACAGTAATGTCTGTCCCCGCAGTGCTACCAAGGGACTTGAAGGTGTTGGAGCACTCTGTTGTCTTCACATTCCAAACCTAGTGTAAAAAAAAAAAAAACCAAAACAAATTAGCTTCAAAAAATGAAAGAGCTGATATGCAATTATTGCAGATAAGGGAATCCCTACATCATAGGACAGTCAGTTTAGAGTCTAGAACAAAGCAGAACAGGCAGGGAGCACTACACTTATGTCTCCGTTTCATAAATGCAGCACAGACATGCTCTGCAAGAGACTGTGATAACAAGTCTCATCTGCTCTCACACAAATCTACAGCAAAGTCACAAGCACACTCATTACTGCAGATAACCCCCGAGTCCTTCCCCAGTGACTGCAACAATTGTAACAAAGCAGGGATAAGACAGCAGGAGTCTGAATGTGTTCTTTACAGAGGGTAAATGCCATCTTACCTTCACTGTGCCATCGGAGGACGCACTGATAATATAGTGGCCATCCTGGGTAAAAGTAGCTTCATTGACAAAGGAAGAATGACCACGGAATTCCTTAAGGGTTTTCCCAGATTTTAAACCATGAATCCTGTAAGACAAAAGAGGTGAAAATGAGTAAGCAAATTCCACTCAGTAACCAAATAGGATCAGAATTTTGCACTACATAAACAGTAATCAACATTTTCCAGATGCTAAGAACTGTAGGAAAAGGGGTTTGAGAATCCTTTCCTATTAAGATTAGAGCAGTGTTTGAGTATTTTTCTGGGTGTATTTATGCTCACTTCTAACCTATCCTGCAATGATCCTTCGAAAAAAAAGAACAAGAAAAAGGAAAATAAAAAGAGAAGGGAAAGAAGAAAGGAAGGTATATTCACCTAAATAATTTTAGTATCTTAACACCTAAAAAACTAACTATTGGGTTAACATCACTACTCAACATGTCTTCAAAATAAGTCGAGTCAGACCCCTCAAAAGGTGTACAGCTGAAGTACAAAATTCAGGAACTATTAAAAAAATACCACCCCACCAAAAAACTCCAACCAAACAAAAACCAAACAAGCATAATCAAACCTAACCAAAATATCCTTCCCTACACCCAAACAGGATTTTCCCAAGAGAGGCAGTGGGATCTTAAACCCTGGAGATTTTGAAAACACAGTTGGACAAGGCCCTGAACAGGCTATCCTAACTGAAAGGCCAGCTGTGCTTTGAGAAGCACAGTGGACTAGAGACCCCTACAGGCCTGGATTATACTATCTCATAATCATACTGCTTAATTAGAAAAACCTGTTTTCTGTTCTCCCACATTCTCAGTTTATTTACCTGATTGTCTGATCGAAAGAAGCACTAAGAATTTGACTGCTGTCTTTAGAGAAACTGAGGCATGTAACACCTTTACTGTGAGCTCGTTCAAATCTTCTCAGGCACTGACCACTCTGGATTTTCCACACCTGAAAAGGAAACAGCAAATAAGTGATTACTTTGTTATGAGAACACATGAGCTTCAACATCAGAGCAAACACGTATGTTAAATACATGTTAAATTTCCTTTGAGTTCATGCAAAATGAGAACATTATTGGTATTGCAAACTGATCTTTTTGGTCACCACCTCTCCCAAGACAGTGTACAAAAAGATTTGTACCTTGATCTTTCCATCCTGGGCTCCAGTTGCTAGCATTTCTGTATCTCTGCTGAAGCACATGCACAGCACTGCATCATCCATCATCATGAAGTTATCTTGTGCCTGGTACTTCAGATCCTAAACAAAAGCAGAAGATTCATGGGTCACTAGTGAAATCAATTAAGTCTATTTTAAGGCAAAGTGCAAAAGCATTTACAGTTTTAACTTCAGTTATATTTTATAACTTACTCTAAATCAGACTTCATAGCCTTGTAATACAGGCTACTACCACTGTCACCATTTTAATGGCAACAGAAACAGTGCAGGAAGGTAAAGAAGTTATCACACAGACAAATCTATGACAAACCAGAGAACTACACCCACATAACTACTCCAGCCTGATATTTGCATCACCTAAACAGAATCTTCTCAGGGTCACAGGCCCTAAGAAATTAAAACAATTTCAAAGCATAGATCCAGGTGCTCTGGCACACCAAAGTCACTCTGGGTGAAATAAGGAGTAACTTACCTTCCTAATCTTTCCAGTAGTGAAGTTCCATACTTCAATGAAGCCATCAACTGAGCCAGTAACCAGGTACTGTCCATCTGGAGAAAACCGAGCACACTCCACGTGTGACTTCTGCCCAAACTGTGTAAAAAAGAACATAAACAAATTTTAAGAAGCAATTTAAAATAATAAACTCATTAAAATAAAACCACAGTGTCATTCTGATCGTAAAAATACACTACTTTCTAGAGGTATGCATAATAAATTTAATGCTGAAGTACAAAAAAAAAAAATCTGTCAATACACAGAGAGTTACATTTTTAAAAAATGGTAAAACAAAAAAAAAAACAACTCCTTTTGGTCTGGTAACGTCCAATGTTACAACAGAACCTGCATGGTTACATCAGGAGCTGAGTTGGTATTTTTCTTTTTGCAGCGAATTCTCTGCTAACAAACACCTTTTAAATCCCTGAAATTTAACTCTGTGAGACTTCAGAACTTAATAAATTTCTGAAGTTCATTTGGAGTAATGTTTCTCCAGTGTAATTTTTACAGAGAATGCTTTCTTTCAATGTCCAATTTTTTTATTTCTAAATTTTTAAATTCAAGTGGCCATGACAACAGAAGAAAAAAGCTTCACTAGCCCAAACAAAAACACAAGATCGGCAATGACAAACAAAAATTCTAATAAAGCATTTTTAGCAAGTTGTTACTGAACTGATTTCCTAAGTTGAAGCTCATGACTTCTGAAAAACAGTTTAAGACACAGGTACTTCCTCGAACAAATGAAGAAGGGAACTACGCCAATTCCTGCAAAATTATTGGTTCTGAACTGTGAAATCAAAGATGCCATTATCTTAATCACAAACACCATAAGCACCCAATCTTGTTAAAAGACAGATTTTAATCTGTCTAATCTCAGACTCCCAGGAAGAAAAGTCTACTGATAAGATAACGCAGGGAAAAGGGAGGAAAACACACAGGTGGGGAGTGGAGGGGAACGACTTACAACAGGGAAAAATAAGCACTCAGAAGATCTCCTCTTATCTCTGCACATTAAACATGCGAAGGAAAGATCAGCAGAAACAAAGCAAACATTACCTTAATGTGCCGGCTCAGCTGCGTGGGGAACTTCTCCTCTTCTACGTCTTTCACAGCTGCTTTGCCTCGGAACAAGTCAATTGTCATACCGGGAGGAAGCAGGCCCTGGTGCTGCTGCCATTTCAGCGCCTTTAGGAGATGAAAACCGCACCATTAGCCACCCATTAACACAGATCGACCACACAGAAACACCGCCTGCACCGAGCATTCTGACAATCAGAAAGGGCTGAAAACACACCAGAAAACGTGTGTCACAGAATGTTATTCTCAAAGTGCACGCTGTGCTGCATATTTACTCTACTGGAAGAAATCTACCACTAGAGTGATGACTTCTTCCACAACTACTAAATCCTTCCTACACGGGAAAACTTTTTTAAACTATACCACGTTTAAACTTTACTTTTAAACAGCTGGAGACTCAATTACATAACTAGTTTTATTCAGCAACAACCTAAAGACATAGCCATTAAAACATCTTTCAAGACTCACCTGCCCCAGGAGTGCCATCAGACGAGATGGAGGCACCACGCTGACCTCTCCAGCCAGAGCTTGTGCAATAGCAGCTCTCCGCTTCTCCTTGCTACTCCCATCGGGGTATGCCTGCAGAAAAGTTATTTTCATGAGGTTATTGTGCCAAGTAATTTTTTTTTTTCTAAAAAAAAAAAACAAAAAAAAAAAAACAAAAAAAAAAAAAAACAAAAACCACAACCCTCTGTTCTTCTGAAATTAAAACCCCTCCCATATAAATTTTCTGTTAGGAGTCCAAAAGAGGAGCTCCTCCTCCCCTTCTCTTTAATACCAACCTTAAATGCAAAGAATTATCAGGGTTGGAAAAGATCTCCAAAATCAGGCCCTTAACTAAGTTAGCCATTAACCCAACATGCTCTCACAAAGACGTTCAGACTGATGTTAGCAGTCAGAAAACGTGCCTTGTTTTTACACACATCCTGCATTTTCTTCTGCTGCCTCCATAACGCTGAAAAGGCAAGCTGCAGATAGCATCCTGGACAGGCAGGACACACGGCCAAAACCCCAAACTCCCAAGAGCAGCACAGGTTTACTCCCTCCTGATAAAGTATCATGCACTACTTCCCAAAAACTTCACAGAAGGTGTAAAACTATCAAATGGTGAAACTGCACAGTCTCACTCCCCAAAACAAGCGAAAACCAAAGCCGTGAGCCATCGGCAGCATGCAGTGATGCTGAGGCTCCTGCAGGAGAGGTCTGTAGAGAAAGGATTAACCAACGTACCTCACGAGGATCAAAGTAAGATCTGGCCAGAAGGTTTTCCAGGTGGATGTAGCGCTCTGGCTGAGTTTGTTTCAGCATGATCATGGGATCCGTTTGCCTCAGCAGAGACCGGGCAGCACCGAGCTCTCGGAGCTCGATCAACTCCAGCACAACCTGCACCCAGAGACAAGCGTCTGCATCAGCAAAGGGTTAGCGGAAAGCACCCCATGGAGGTTTCCACAAGGACCACAACAGCCCGCAGGAACCCCGCGTTTGCTCACCTGCTCATAGAGATCAATGAGGGTCTTGTCGGGCAGCTTCAGAGACTGTATGGCCTGCAGCACCGTGTCCCAGTGCCCGCTGTTGATGTCCGCCACGAAGCTCTCGATGCTGTCCACGGTGTTGAGGGACACGGTGGTCTCCTCCTGCAGGGTGGCGAGCGCCCGGTGGAGGCTGTTTTCCTTCAGGTACTGCATGATGAGCCGGATCACGCTGCGGCCGAGACACAGAGCACGGTCAGCGGGGCACCGGACACACGGGCCGGGCTCCCGGGCCGCAACCCTCGGCCCCCTCACGACCCCGGGGCCGCCGCGGCCGCCGCGTCTCGCCTCCCTTCCCCTGCGCCGCTGGGGCCTGACTCAGGCCCGGGGCCGCCAAACCGCTCCCTCCCCGCTCCCCCGGCCGCAGGGGCCGCACGGTCCTTCGCCACGCCCGCGCCACCGGCATACTTACTCGGAGGACTCGATCTCGATGGACATCTTGAAGCGCCGCTGGTGCCGGAGCCGCCGCTAGCGGTAGCAGTAGTAGCAGTGGCAGCAGTGGTGGTGTCGGTGTCGCCGCTAGGCCTTCCGCCCGCCGCTCCGCACGCCACTTCCTCTTCCCGTCCCGTGTCCCTGAATAAATAATGCGCGCGCCCGCCTCCGCCCCGCCCCTGGCACCGTGACGTCACCCGGCCGGGACGGCCCCTCTGGGCAGCGACGGCGAGGCTGGCGCGCCCCCCGGCGGCGGAGCGGGGGCAGCGCAGGGCCGGCCGGGCGGGCGGCGCGCCGCGCGCGGGTGTGCCGTGCTTCCCGCAGGGGTTCCTGCTTCCCGCAGGGGTTCCTGCTTCCCGCACGGATTCCTGCTTCCCGCAGGGGTTCCTGCTTCCCGCACGGATTCCTGCTTCCCGCAGGGGTTCCTGCTTCCCGCAGAGCCGCAGCACAGCTCCAGCCGGCCCGCGGTATCCTGGCGTTTATCCGCAGTAGTGTGACCGGCAGGACCTGGGCTGAGTGTGCCCCTGGTGAGGCCACATGGTGAGTGCTGTGCCAGTTCTGGGCCTCCCACCGAGAGGAAATGCCAGAAAGGCCTGGAGCTGCTGAAGGGTGTGGAGCACAGGCCCTAGGAGGAGCAGCTGAGAGAGCTGGGACTGTTGAGCCTGGAGAAAAGGAGGCTCAGGAGTGACCTTGTCACTCTGCGTGTCCCTGGAAGGAGGGTACAGCCTGGTGGGGATTGGCCTCTTCTCCCAGGCAGCCAGTGACGGAACAAGAGGACATGGTGCCTCAAGCCACACCAGGGGACCTTCAGGTCAGACATCAGGAAGAAATTCTTTACAGGAAGGATTAGGCATTGGAATGGGCTTCCCAGGGAGGTGATGGAGTCACTGTCCTTGGAGGTAGTTAAGAAAAGACTGGACATGGCTCTTATTGCTGTGGTCTTATTGACAAGGTGATGTTTGGTCATAGATTGGACTCAAAGATCTCAGAGTTGTTTCCCAACTGAATTGATTCTGTGATTCCACCACTGTCATTCATAGGGATCTCAGAAGATTCCCTGTGGTGGCACAGGCATGGCAGGCTGCAGGTCAGGCATTCTGGCAAAGACACACAGCAGTTCCTTGGCCGCATGTTTCTTGGCACGTGCAAGTTTGCAGGTGCAAGTCCAGGGTGTTACTTGCAGTTTGCAAGCCTTAAAAAGCCATTGGGAGCTCTGCATCTCAGGAGTGTGGTTATGTATAAAAGAATGACAGTGCACAAAGCAATATGAGTAGGGAAATTAATAGCACACGTCTTGGCTGCTCTAATTATGGACCAAGAATTGGAAAAATTATAGTCTACTGGGCAGAGCCCTTCAGTGGTGCCTGGATGAGAAGACAACTCACCTTGGAACACACTGAAAGTGGCCCTGGCAGTTCATCTGTCCTGCATGGACTCTGACTGAGGTAGCCCTGGTTAGTGCTACAAGATGAGTAAAGCTCCCTGTGACTCTCCTGGCTGCACACAAGCTTCTTTGTCAGGAAGAGAGGCTCTTTGTTCCCTGGGCAGCACCAGGATCGTGCGGCTCATGGCTTTCTGGGCGCAGCACTTCCCACCTGCACCCCGTGATCCAGTGATACCACCCAGCCTGATACCAGAGCTAGGCTGCCAGTACATGGCAGTGTGGAATCCACAGTACTGGCCCCTTCTTGGATGGACTTCTTCTTGCTGTTTTTTCAGGCGTGTGCATTTTGCTAGATGAGCCATGGAAAATACAGCGGTGTGTGAGAAACTTCCTCCCTCTGCCAAGGAAAGCTGTTCTTTGCTGTCTCTGTCCCCAGAGTACTCAAGAAAGTAATCCAATAGCATGAAGTTGAAAAAACAGTGAGCGAAATACATGGCTAACATTCTTCATTCTGTTGTTTCCTCTCTGTGATCCCGACTAATTTTTTTAACTGCTTTTACGGAGGTGCAGGGATTACTTCAGGGAAGTGTCGTTTAATCGTTCCAGGTTTATTGGTTTTCAATGACAGGTATATTCATGTTGTTTGAAGATTGTTTTGAAAACAAGTCTGATCCAGACTCTAACAAAGAAAAGCCATAAAACCTAAAGATGGCAGCTATTTTTGTGCTGGCGGCACATAGGAATCTGGCTCAATTCCTCAGTAAATTCAGCTGGTGCTCTCTTGCTGCTCTCCCCCCAGTGTTAACAGCTTCTAGCAAGAAAAACCAACAGGTTTTGGTTGGTTTTTTCTGGCCCTGAGCTGTCCCAGTCCTCAGGATGACATTTTTCTGAGGGGTGAATTCAGCTCAGGAGCCTGCTAACAGACTGGACTGCATGCTGGTTTACCTAGCCCTTCTGGCCCTCCTTCCCTGATAGATGCAGAGGCAGGTGGGCACCCCAGGTAAACCTTCTTGTGCTCTCCATCTGAGAAAAGGGTCCCCGTGGTCCAAGTGCTATGCAAGCACACAGGAATCAGACTTGGACTTTGAGGCTAGACACAGCTACAGCCATCATCTGGTGCTGGCAGCAGTCCAGTGTCTGGAACCCTCCGGAGATCCTTCCAGCCAACACTCACAGGATGCCAGCTCTGGCAGAGCATTACATAAGGGAAGAAGAGGTTTCTATTATATGTTTTGGCTCCACTGGAAGTGGATGCAAAGGGATATATACAGTCCTGATGTAGTTAGGCAACACAGTTATCTCTAGTACACTGGAGCTGACCCCAGTCCTCGTTGGTCCCAGGCCCATTCTTTAAATGGAAGGCGAGCAAGCATCTTGGAATCAACATTTTTAATGCAATATGTTTACCTTTCTTTCTGGCAGAAAATTTAATAAAAATTTTTTTTAATACCTCCTGATTCAAAAGTAGTCAGTTTCCAGCTTTCCGCTCCTTGGTTCATCCTGCTGTTTTGCTTCTCTGGGAGAGCAGCTTGAGCACCAGGAGTGAGGTGTGCCTTTTCCAGCCAGGCCTCCAGTCTACACAGTGTGAAGCAGGATCCGTGAAGCGGATGGGATGCAGAATCACAGCCCACCCCACATCCACGAGGACATCACATTCCCCACCAGTCAGATGTCTGACTTCATGCGCAGCTGTCTGCTGCCCCACAAGCTGCAAGGCTTGTTTTCTATGCCCCAGAGCTGTGGTATGGCACCAGGAGGCCACATAAGCTTACAGTGACAATGATGTCCTTTCCCTGCTCTCTGAATTACTCTGGTGATCTACAGTGAAGTTTGGCTTTTCTCAGCTTTCAGGTCACAAGGCCAGAAATTATTCCTTCTGTCAAAGTGCATTTACTGTAGTCTCAAATAAGATGCACACCTCTGAGGCCAGCCTCTTGAGAGAAGCTGTGCAGGGAAGCAGCCTGTGGTTTCTGTTTCTCAGTTCTCGAGAATACTTTTTGTGGATCCCTCAAGAAAAACCCCACCCCAGGACCAGTGTGTCTCAGGGAGAGACCTGTGAACTGAGATTGATTTGTGGTTCCAGAGAGTTGTTAAACCTGTGTGCAAAACCAAGTTTTACTTGTCGTTGCTGGTGAGGCAGACCACGTGCTGGGCCAAGTGAGAAGTGAGGAGACACAGATAAAAGGACATTGTCATCCCTTCTTCTGGGTAGGATGTGGAGAAGCTGGAGGAGGACCAGCAAAACATCTGCAAGGCAGGGAAGGGCATGGAGCACATGGTCTGCTGGCAGGAGCTGGGCTTGGCTTGCCTGGATGAGGTGAGGCAGGAGGGAGGTTTAATATCAGCCTGTAATTACTGGAAGGGTAATTCCAAATGGCTGAAGGCTCTTTGATAGCCTCAGCTGACACAAGGAGGGGCAGCAGCCGCCTAGCTCTGGGGCTGTTAGTCAGCTGCAGTCACCAGCAGCTCTGGGGCAAGCACCAGGGAGGCAGGGACCTTGGAGACAGGGGGGATTTAGCCGTGGAGACATTCTCTGTCCTGAAGAGAGGATTTTTCTCGTGGCCACAGAAAGCCTGGAGGGGGCTGGGACGGTCTCGTGTCTGTGGGGCTTGAACTGAAACATTTCCCCCTCCCCCCAAGAGCTCTGGTGATCCTGGAGCCCTGCAAACTGTGGACCACACTCTGGCTTCATCTGACCCTCAGCAGCACAGCAGGGAAGATTGGTAATTTAGGCCAGTCTCTGAAAGATACCCAGTGAAATGTATCTTGGACTAATTAGGCTTTAGGGCTCAGGAATTCAGTTCCAGTTGCCTGGCCTCTGTTTTGACCCCTCCTTCCTTTGAAGTTCATAGAGGAGAGGGGAAAGGAAATGAGAGGAGAGGCCCTGCTTTTCCTGTAAAATGCCTCATTCCTTATAAAATCGTTTGGCAAAAATCTCTTTCAGCTGGATAAGCTGAATACTTTAATACATGCCTGCAGTCATTTTCCACCCTTGTCTCAATTCCCCTGGCTGCTTCGTCACTGTTCTGCATCAGTAAAACTGTAGATGCACAGACACAAATGCTTCTCAAAGAGGTAACAGAGAAGATGTGCAAAGGCATGTTAGAGGGCTCTGAGTTGCAGCATTGTGTTATTTCCTGGGCCAGCTCGAAGTGCACAGCACTATGCAGCACAGAGGCTCCTGCTCCAGCTCAGCTCTGGGTTTTGAGACCTTTCTTCCAGGACAGCCTGCTGGGACACAGCTTCCAGCCTTTCCCAGGCTGTGAAGAAACTACGCTGAAAATCCTCACTTCCATGTTAGCAGGAGAAAAGCAGCCCTGGGATGGTGAGGGAGAGGCACATAGTATCTCAGATACATCCTAGGCCCTAGGGGTGTTCCAGGGCAGGGGGGATCCCAAAGCTCCAAAGGAAGGCAGCTGTATTCTATCTAATAGGAAGTTTTCAGGAGGTTTTGGTAGGAAGGCATCTCTGGAGGTCTGCAGTTCAACTCCCCAGTCCAAAGCTAGATCAAGTTGTGTTTAACCATGTTGAATTCGGCATACCTCCAAAAACAGAGACCTGGTCTCTGATTTGTGCCACCCTCGGTGGAGGAACTGTTCCATGCCCAGATGGAATGTCCCATCCTGCAGCATGTTATGTTTTCCCATGTCCTGTCCTTGTCTGCTTCTGGAAGAGTCTGTCTCTGCTTTTTCCATGACTGCCATTCAGGAAGCGGATGACCCCTCTGAGAACTCCCCAGCTGTCCCTTCTCCCTTCTGGAGAAGCCCAGTTCCCTCAGTGTCTTTTCATGCACCCTGTGCTGCAGCCTCATAACCACCCCAGTGGTCGCTGCTGGATTCTTTCCAGTTTGTCAGAATTTTCCTTGTAGGCCCAAACTGAAGGATGCAATAGAGAGATAAGCCTTCAGCAGCACAAAGTGGTGAGCGAGGATCACCTCTCCTGTGCAGAAACTGATGAGTCTGCTTTTGGCCCATTCCTGAGCTGCTGAGATCCCATCAGGTGACAGGCCTTCCTCCTGAAACACAGCAACCAGTTGATATTAGTTATGGCCTTTTTCTTATCTCTCCTTGTGATGGGTTGTAATCCACCAGGTGCCTGTGCAGTGGGTTGCCACGGGTCCTGATAACTGCGCAGAGTTTCTGTCTCTTTTGGCCAGGGATCCAGAGAGAGCAGTAGGAACTACTGTTTCCCTAGAAAGTGGCCTTGCTGCAAAATGTGACTGGGAGAGAGTGTATTTAGAGCTGGATCATTCTTACTTCTCCTTTTGAGAGGTGAAAGGATGTCCCAAGTGTGGTCAGAGATTTCCTAGACCTACATTTAGTGCCCACCTGCAGCCCTCAGGCTGGGAGTTTTCATATCCTGTTTCATACCAAACCTCCCGCACAGCTGCAGGGAGGAAGACTGAATCCGGCCACAGTGGCAGGGGCTGAGCTGTGGTATGGGTAAACAGCTGGGAACAGAGAAGGAGTCTCCAGCCTGCCTCGTGCTCTTCACATTTGCCTGCATGGGGGTCTGCAGCAGCATGTAAAGGGCCCATGCTCGGAGTGCCTACTGGCTTCATCTGAGTGCATCTGCCCAGCTGATTCCTGCCTTGGGCATCTTGGAGGCACTGCCACCTTCCCCAGGCTGCGAGGGGGAGCTAGCTGACCTGAGGCTGCGTGGGCACTGCTCTCTGCGGGTTGGTTTCCTGCTCTGTGTGGTGAGGGGCACGGGGAGGCCCAGCGCAGCTCACAGATGGTAGGCAGTCACTGGGGTTGCAGTGAGGACAGCTTTCAGGTAGTGTTTCCACATGCAACTTACAGAAAATGCCTCAAAATCCATGCATGCAGCTGTGCACCAGTGCAGGGGCATTGGATGCATTAAACCAATAGAGCCACAGGCACTCAGCACAGTTTTCACACCAGTGGCTGCTATGTTTCTAATCTGTGTAGTTTTGAAGTGCTAAACCAGCTTGTGATGCAAGGACAGGCAGGCATTGATCTGGGTGTATGCAGAGCACAGGAGGCCTCATGAAAACAAAATGTGGCATGGTGTACTTCGCAGTATTGTCTTGGAGGGGGAGACCATGCTACAGATTTATGTTAGAAGCTGGATTTTCCAACTCATTTGAGTGATTTTATTGGGTGAGTCATGTAAAAACTGCTCTAAGGTTAGAAGTGAAATTAAAAATTAGGCTGAAAAGCTGTTATTCACAGGCAAAAACTGATTCAAGACATTTATCTTTCATTTTTATGGACTGTAGACAAGGGAGAACTGTGAGAAGACTAGTTTCTATGTAACTGTATGAGTAATGACACTCCCTAGTAACGTTTGATAGGATTGAGTATATTTAACTTGCAGGCTGTGTTACACTTCCAAGCTGTAATCTTGGGCAAGGCCCTTGGATGCTTATAAAAATGAGGCAAGAGGCAAAAAAAAAGAGCAGTAAAAGTAAGGAAGGGACGGGAAATCATGTTTGTGGCTTGGCAGGCAACAGCTGTTCTTCAGGGCTAGCCCCAGCCCCAGTCCTTGCCTTGAGATCATCAGCACCAGTAAGACACTGTCTGCTCTCCAGGAGCAGTGGCCTCACTGCTCTGTCACCAGTGTGAAATGCTTTTTGCCGTGATGGGACTTGGCTTTGGAGAAAACCAAACTGTCTGACAGCACGGTGAGGCCAAATCTGCACCCAGTTTGCAGACTTGGAGGGCTGGGCTTTGATAGCACACACACTGGCCACCACTGCCCTGTGCACCATGGCAAGAAAGCATCCAGGTAGCTGGAATTTCTTATTCTTGGAAGAGCTCTCCCTTCAGGCTGTTCCTCCCTGGTACTCCAAACAAAAGCAGTCTCGGTGCCTCAAAATGTCCAAGCAGCTTCATTTGGCCATGTCTCCACCTCTGGTATTTCTTGTGGGGTTCAGTGCGGGAAACTAGCTGCTGTCCCTTAGGATGGACAGTGTCCAGCTGGAGAAGGATACTTTCTCCCAGACTGGGGGAGTCCACAACAACCACTGTGCCTCTCACCCATTTGTGTAGAAGCCTGGCAAGGGAAGAAATTTACCAAGTTTTTTTTTCCCAGGTGGCAAGAGAGGGGTGGGCTGACAGGAGGGACTGGCGCCGGGAGAGAGACAGTCCAGCAGCCTGTACTGCTGCTTGGCTGTGGAGGCAGCATGGAATCTGGTGTCCTTGTTGCTTTGTGTGTAGCCTGGCCATAACAAACCAGAGTGGACAAGGCACAATTGCTTGGCTAGCATAACCCTTCAATTACAAGTGCTTTATTTGGTTTTTAATCAATACCTGTAATATCATCATGTGGCAGGGTGGCGGGATGAGATCCTTGAGTATTCTGTCCCTGTCATTGGAAAGCACACACACACACCTCACAAGGGGCTGAAGTCAAAAAGTCAAAAGTTTGAGAGTCTTGGAATATCTGCTGGCACTCTCCTCTTACTGTTTTCATAGTCAGAACGCCAAGCCGAGTGATGGATGCCGAGCTCGTCCTGGAAAAGGGTGGAAAGCCAGCTATTTGACTGCAGAAAAAAAACCCAAAACCCAGTTGCCTGCAGAATCCCTTCTAAGCCAAGGTGGGAACACACAGCTGCCAGGGTGGGTCAGTTTGCACTCATCTGAGAACAAAGACAAACTTTGCAGGCATTTGCACCTAGGTAGGATTTTCTTTTATCTGTGCAACTTGAGAAGCCGAAGGCAGTACCTAGTCATTTAATCTCAATTGTCTGCCACAGACCGCGTTTTACGCTTCATTGAGTAGCTTCGTGTAGCACCTTCACCACTGCTTTTCTGGCCAATTTGTCTCACCTGACTGATTTCAGACCCCCAGCAGTTCTCATGGTGGTGGAGCCTATGGAGTTCTCCAGTTCACACGCCTCCGTTCAAACCAGGGATAACTAACCTGAAGCAGCTCGGTTCGGAGGTGAGCGGGGCTGGGAATATCCCTGGGGCAGTAGAGGTGAACGCCCGGGGCAGCCTCTGGTGCACCTCTGTGTGCACACAGCTCGTCCTGCTCTCACCTGCCCAGAATGGCCAGAGGCTGCAGCTGAGCCCAGGGTGACATGTAAGGTCGCATGAGACCCAGCAGCACAAAAACCAGCTGGGCCTTCTGAGGGTCTCCTGCTCTGGCATATGACAGGTCTCTTCCCAGAATGATGTCAGGATAGCTGTGGCTTTGTGCCACCATGCCCAGGAACCATTCCCCAGGGATGGAGACCTTCTCCCTCCCTGGTGCACTACATCTTTGCCTATCCAAGTCGTGGCAGCTGTGGTGGTGGATTCCTGTGCTTGCAGCAATGGCAATAAGCACACCCACAAAGCCTGCCTATGCTGAGCATGTCTGAGGAGGCACACCATGCAATGGGTGCTGGCTGTCAGTCTGATGTTTGCACTACAAGGAAAGGAGACCTACTGGAGACCTTTGAGACTTCCCAGCTTGGCTGTGCAAGCCTCTTGAAGCTGTCCTTGCTCTGAGTGCAGCTTTGGAACTGGGCACCTCCAGAGATTCCCTTCCAATCTAAATTTCGCAGGATTCTGCTGTAATGGCAGGTGTACTTAGGTTTTATTTATTTTCCTCTAAACAGGAACTTACTGAGAACCAGTTAGTCATCTCTAGACTAGTGTTGGGGTGAGAAGGTTGTACAGAGCCTTTTTTTAAATTCCCACCCTAGAACAGCTTTACCAAAATGGCAAGTTGCCACCCAGTACCAGTCAATTGATCACCTGGGGCTTTTTATGCTTGTTGGCCAAGTCACAGCACCACTCCAGCACAGACAGGCCATGGTTTTGGCAGAGGGTTCAGTAAACGTCCCAAGTGATTACTGGCATCTACAGGTATGAACATCAATAAAACTTTGGCTCCTGTTTTGTACTCATTTTGTTCATTGAGTATTTTTACATTTATTACTTTTAGTGGAAGTATTTCTGTGCCAGGGAACATAAAACTCAGAAGAGCAACAGCACATGTCTGCAGAAAACAGAAATGTTATATGTTTCTCTCTTACCACATATATATGCAGATATATACTTACATATTCTTTTTCTGTTTTTTACAGTGCTGGAAATAATCATTATGAGGGAGAGGCTGACATGGTGAAAGACAGAGCCTTGGTCCAGAGGGGTATCTCTAAATGGGAGGACTGGACCACCAGGGTTTTACACAGCTCAGGCAGCAGAAGTGTCAGTGCATCTGATACACAGGGGTGAGGGAGGAATAACCCTGAGGATTGGTTCAGACTGAGAAGTGACGGGTGGATAGAACTTGGAGGTAACTCTGAAAAGAGCTTGAACATGGTCCAAAAGTAATTCTCATTTTGTATAATGCAAACTGCTTACTGAGCTGTACAAGGAGGACCACAGCCAGCCCAGTAGAGGGGTGTTGGAGACTCCTGTGTAGCTGCAACTCCAGAAAGCTTTTCAAGAGGATTCATTACGGTGAGGAGAAATGGATAATGATGCTGGCCAAGTTCAAGATTCTTCTGCAGCCCTCTGCAAAGCTGCTGAGGTTACAGGTAGTCAGACCAGTGGAAACCAGTGTTTAAACAGGGAGACAAGCTTGTAGGCACGCTGGCAGAAGACAGCAGGCAAAATGTCTTGCTGTACATTAGGCACTGGAATGAACAGTAAGTACACAGTCTGCTGGCATGGCCTAATAACTCCTTGCCTGCATGGGGCAGCCATGTGAGCTGTGCCAGCATGCAGGGTACCAGCTACATTGTCCTTTTTGCTTCCTCCCAGGGCCATCATTTCCAGTATGCTGGTGAGGTAAAGGTTAGGGTGTCTTGCAACACAGCCTGTTCTCAGTCAAAATGGCAGTTTTTGGCACTGTCCACTATCCCTCAGCTTATTCTCATGTCTGGCTGCTGCTAGGTGGCATTTTCTCTGAAGGACTGGGGTCCTTGGCCACAATATATTTCCAGTGTTGCTCTTTCTGATACCACTGTGGTTCCTGCTGGGTGGGTTTCTTCCTATCATACCATCTCATATTGCATGAAACTGAAATGGCTGGAACAGTCTCTGTCCTAAGCTGTTGGTACAGCAGCAGCCATGGTGTTAAACACTAGCAGAAGTTGCTTATTTCCCCTGAAGGGGGATCGTTATAGCTCTGCCCTGATTTTCTGTTGTAGTCCCAGAAATACTGTAACTCTGATGGCAGGGGTTAGAAATTTGATTTGTTAAGACATTGCAATGGCATTATGTCTTGGGTTTTTTCAGAATTTCCTGGATGTTACTGAAACAGGATAATCACTTACTCATGTGCAACCAACGACCACATGGAAGCTGCTCACAAAAGAAGTAGCAGTCTCTTTGCTAACAAAGGGACTCCTTACTGCTTTATTTTTCTAACAAAAAAATTCCAAACATAGTAATTAAATTTATCCCTTTGTTCCTGTTTTTGTGTTTATTCTCACAAGAGAGCCCAGTGAGGGGATGGAAGACAGGGTTCCTTGGTATTGTAATAAGAGCCCTGGTATGAAGTTTTTTTTTCTGTTGGTAATTATTCTTAGCTCAAAAATGCCAGAATGATGAAGGTTTTTCTTCTTTGGACTCTTTTGTCTAGTGTGTTCACATTACCATAGATGGAATACTTTGGAGAAGCTATAATATTTCAGTTTAATCAGGTCCAGGCACAAATTTTGGACCAACTGCTCATACAGCAGAGCATCAGCAACATCTGTCTCCCCTCTGCTCACAGATAGAAGGGGACTCAAGAGCTACCCAGGCATGACAGGAAGATTTGCTTATACAAGAACCATCTTCCCTTTTCTCCTCTTCAGTCTTCCTCTTGTTCTCCCAAATGCAAATCGGTAACGCTGATTATTAACACCAGGTCTGAAAAACATTTCTGTGTTTAAATGTGAGGACAGATGGGTGTTTGGTTTGAGGGATATTAGCCAACCAGGAATGCATAATCAGCACAGTAATTAACTACAGTCAACACATCCAACGGCTTAGGCATCCCGGGTCAGGATTCCTAGGACTGAGAGACCTAAGAAGTAGTAGAGCGGAGGAGGAGTCAGCTTCCCGAGGGGAATGGAACTCTGGTGAGCTGGGTAGAGCGGTTTGCCCAGGGGCATGGCTGGAACTAAGGAGATGTGGCAGGAAGAAATACTCGTGGTAGCTAAGCAGGTCAGGAGGGGCTGTGCTGGGTCTCTGTCCCCGCGTGGGTCTGGTGCCTGAGCTGGACCTGTGGTGGGATACAGGCGTGGAGAGTGCTGCCCGGGGATGGCCCAGCTTGGTCACACCAACAGGAGACAACCCCAAAGTGAAGGGCCAGACTGCTCTCCTCCGACCGTCATTCTGGAAGCGAAGCAGAAAACCGCGTATGGGGGGCTTCACCCCGAGCGGCCCCTGCGCATCGCCCGTGCTTCCAGGCGGGACGCAGCGCCTCCAGGAGCCAACGGGAAGCGGCGGCAGGTGCGGGATGCGTTCAGTCTTCCCGAAAGGCTGCACCTGAGCTTAATTGTATTTGGGAAGTACCCAGGTTACTTTTTCACAGCCTCAACAATTGGAGTGATGTTTATATTTCCTTTTCTCTCTCCCTGCACCCTCACATTTGCAGATGATTCACAGGCCCCTGGCCAGAGGCAGTTAAGACTAAATCAATTAGGTGTTAATGATCTACCTGCAGGCTGGACTTTCGCAGCCGCTGTGAACTAATTCTCTTTCTTGGTCGCATCCCCAAACGGTGAAACGTTATGTCATCTGACATCAGCTGTTGTCCCTCGTTTGTCTCTCTGGGGAAGGCACCAGGCTAAATCATGAGATCCTCTCTCCTGATAAGTTTGCTGTGGCTGGTACCTTCAGCATCCACCAGAGAACAGTCACTGTGTAGGACTGTTAACCCTGCATCTTCGTAGTGTTAAAGTAGCATGAGCGATTTATGCTGGGACATCGCAGTATCATAGAATGGTTTGGGTTGGAAGCAAACTGAAAGATAAGTCCTGCCGTGGCTCTCCCCATCCCGGCCCCACCAAGGCAGGAACGTCTTCCTCTAGACCTCACTGGTCAGAGCTCCATGCAGCCTGGCACTGAACACTTCCAGAGCTGGGGTATCCAGAGCCTCTCTGAGCAACCTATTCCAATGCCTCACCACCCTCACAGTAAATAAATTATTCCTGATATCTAGCCTGAATCTGCCTTCTTTCAGTTTAAAGCCATTTCCCCTTGTCTTATCGCTATGTGCTCTTGTAAAAAGAGCAGCTCTCTCCAGCTCTCTTGTAGCCCCTTTAGGTACTGGAAGGCAGCTACAAGGTCACCTCAGAGCCTTCTCCTCTTCAGGCAGAACACCCTAACTTGCTTGGACTGTCCTCATAGCAGAAATTCTCCATCCCTCTGATCATCTTGGTGGTCTGCTCTGGACTCACTGCAGCAGTTCCATGTCCTCCCTGTGCTGGGAGCCCAGAGCTGGATGCAGGTTCCAGGTGGGCTCTCCCCAGAGCAGAGCAGAGGGGCAGAATCCCCTCCCTGCCCTGCTGCCCACGCTGCTCTGGATGCAGCCCAGGACACGTTTGGCTCTCTGGGCTGGGAGTGCCCATGGCTGGCTCATGTCCAGCCTCTCACCCACCAGCACCCCTAAGTCTTTTTCCTTGGCTTCAGTCATGGCAGAGGGAGGAAGGGTGCTGGGTCTTGTGCAAGTTACAGTTCTGAATTTAGGGAATCTTCCATGGAACATATCGTCCAGAAACTTAGACAACCAGCCAGCTCATACTAGCAGGCAGTCAGAAGAATAAACCAGAAGGGAGGACTGAAATGCTCTTAAAACATCCTCTACTCAAAGCAGGCTAACCCCAATGTCAGGTCTAGTTGTTCTGAGTCTTTTCAATTTATGTTTGTGGTATGTCCAAGACCAGAGACCCTACCAGCCCTCTGGTACTTGTCTGCATCTCTTCTGCAGGGAAGCAACTTTTTCTTGCACCCAAACAGCAGTTTCTCTGTGCCAAGTCTTTGCCCAAAGGATGGTAAAGTAAACACATGCCTTTGCCACACACATCCTCTTCCTTGGGCACACGGGGACAGCAGTGAGAAGTGAGGCCACAAGCACTGTCTGCCCACTGGGAAGGAGTCCTGGGGCAGGGAGGCGTCTGTGACTCAGAATGCATGGGGAAGCAGCAAGGAATCCCAGCACTGTAGTCTGTAGTGGGGCTGGAGCTGAAACAGAAAAGGCACTTCCTGAAGTTGAGACCAGCCTTGTTTGCCCTCCTGCTGTGCCTCTCCACCCAGGGCTGGTGGGAGAGATGGTGCAAGGACAGGGCTTTCTCACTGTCTCCCACGGGCAGCAGTGCCACAGTGAGTCTCTCCCTGCAGTTTCAGCTGCTGCCAGTGTGTTGGAGATGTGCCTTCCAGGCAGGGGTTTGGCCCATAGCTGACTTTTACACTGGGTTTTAAGGGGTTGGTTTGCAGAAGGGAGTGTGATGGCATTTCAGGCATGATGACTATGGTTTCCATAGCAGCCTGAAGGCCTGAGTCAGCATCGCCCTGCTGCTCTGACTGGAAAGATTTGTTCCAGGCGTGGCACATGAAAACACAACAGTGGAGCAGACAAGGGTAGTGTGTATAAGGTTTGAGCTACCTTGAGGGCAGGAAATATACCAAAGAGAGGACCAAATCAGTTTTTCTCACAGCTAAATATGGGGATCCCTTTTGAAGAGTGGGGGTTGCTTGTGCCCACCTGAAGGGTGAGTGCTCTCTTTAGCATGAAGCTTCTTTCAGCTTCTTCCAAGCATATCTGCTTGTGCTCTTGCCATGTGCTGGCCTGGGCTGTGCAAGTGTGCGAAATGCTGTGTCCAGATATGCACTGGCTCAAACTTCTTGGATGGCAGGAGAGCTGAAGCATGGTTCTCTCTTATCCCTCTTATCGCAAACACAGAGATAACTGTGTTTGTCTTTGCAGCTGCAATTTGAGAGCAGGAGTCACCAGTGTGAAGAAATAGCAAGAACCACTTTGAGCTCAGAGCTCTTTGTAGCCCATTGCAACTCAGGACATGCACTGAGCAGGGACCTGCAAATTATCATTACCACCAGCAGTGCAAAACTCTGCCTTCTGCATCCATGGGAGTCAGAGGGCATAAAACTCTCAGACAGTTCACCATAAGCCCTGGCCTCTGATCATCTGCTTTTAATGCGAATGTCAAGAGAAAGTCTGTCTGGAAAGGCAAGACTTCATCCGTCATGCACCCATCCATGTTGGGCCCCTGGCCAGGGTATGCCCCCTGGTGAGTATCCTCAGCACTCACTCTGCAGGGTGTAAGAAAAGATTCGGTGGCTCTGCTCAGGATGGCCAAAAGAAAGCCAATTAGAAATAGAGAGATAATTCCCCCTTCCTGGACTGGGAAAAGACATAAATAGTCATTTGAGTACTGTCAACCTTTTCTGGCATTCAAGATAAGGTTCAATCTTACATGAGCTGCAAAATATTTTTTCTTCTGATGGGGCATTCTTCTAATGAATGTGTGAACAGATTCAAATTACCAGCTCACTGTGTCCCCCTGTACAACAGACCAGTGACAAATGGCACTGCAAGGATGTGGGAAAACCCCCCAGTGTTTCTTTAAGTGCTCTATTTTGAGACCAGTAAGCGCTGAGTAAACAGTAGTGTGCTGGGAGCAAGCTGTGCTTGAAACATGAAACTCCTCTGAGAAAGGTCATTTGCTTCCTTTGGGTGCATCACAGGATTGCTAGCAGGAACCAGCTCTAACTACTCACAATGTGGAAAAACCTGTCCCATGTCGATCCCTCAGGGCTCATGTCCATCCCCAACCCGCTGCTGCCCTTTTTGGCTGTGTGTTCCCTGTCCCTCTCCACTGTAAATAAGTTGGCACCTCCTCCTAATGGACTCTTGCCTGGTTTCACACCTCCTGTGTCCAAAGGTGTGTCCGGATTTTGAACTCCTGTAACCTGTGAGCAGTCTCCTTGCCCCATCTGCCACGGAGAATGTCTGTCCAAAGCAGTAACAGAACCTGCCCTTGGGTCCAGAACAGCCCAAGCTCCACTTCTGAATACAGCCACAGCTCCCAGGACTCATCAACTGCCTCACAATGTGCTTGTTAATCTGTGTGTGCAGTGAAGTGAATTAGCATTAGTGAAGCTAATTTATTGCTTGGAGGTTGCCAAAACAAATGTTGCAACTCAGGCTTTCTCTGCCATAGGATTTTGGTGTACAGGATTGTATTGGTTCTCTTCTACACATTGACTCACAGGACTAACACTCCTATAATGGGGTTTTGACCTCCAAAACTACCCAGATTTGCCTGGACCTGTGGCACCTCCGTACCCCAGCAGTCTTATTCTTTGTCCTGTGCTCCAGTGCAAGATATCTCTGCTGCCTTTTTTATATACAAGGACCTTGCAGAAGTGGATGTATGAACAGAGACATACACAGTCCTCAGGATGGTGTTTTGCCAGGTACAATAGGCCCAGGGTAAGATACACAGAGATGTTGCTCCATACACAATGTGGACCCACAGCACAGCCCTGTGTTTGGGCAGGAGAGAGGGAGTGTGGGTATGGTCAAAGGTTTTCAGCTTCTGATCCAGCTCCATGCTACCTGGCTTTTTGGGCGCTCTGCAGGCTGTTTCCCATCTCTTTTTACTCACCCTTTTGGGTCAATCTGCAGGACAAAGGACTTGCTCTCTTGCTTTAAGGATCTTTCATGTGGATGAAGTGCCTCTTTCTGGTTGAAACAGAAATCCACTGCGAACTGGCAGCAGTAACAGCTTTGTAGCAGGTAGATTTTGGGGGTCCCCACAGCAGTGTCTCCAGGTGGTCTAACTTGCAGACATCTGCATGGTCTTTGCTGGCATCAGGTGTGCACTCACTGCGTGTGCATAGCAACAGTCCTAGCTTTCCCTCCTTCAGCCTGTCCAGGGTCTCACAGGTGAGGATGACTTCTGTGTGTGTGCTGCATCATGGCACTGTCCTGTGCATCAGCACATTCTGTACCTTCTGCTCCCCAGAAACATGTCAGATAAGCCCCTGATCTGTGGCACTGACCTGCTTTCTAATCAAGTGAGCTATTGCTGACATCAGGCTCAGGTTAAGAGCACATCTGCTCAGTTCAGTGCCAGCAGCCCTTTTCCCTACTGAGTCCTCTTTGGGTCAGGATGTTCTCTGTATGCTTGGTTTGCAGCTGTCTCTTGAGGGGACCAACCAGCATCCAGGGTTGAAAAGCATACACCTATGCCACGGTCCCTTTCCCTGCCTTGAATTTTGACTTTCCAGAGTGCAGTTTTCAGCCCAAAGACAACTCTTCCCACCAGCATACTCAAACACAGGCCAGCAGCCCCCACCCAGCCACCGGGCCATTCTCTGGAACACCTGTGCTCACAGACTCACCTGTGATTGCATGTCTCCTCTCACCCAGTACACATATGAATGCCTTAGTGGGCAAAACATGAAATACCATATGGTGACCACCAGAGAGAGCAAAACATGCCAAAGGGTTTGGCAGCATGACTGCCAGATCCCTGCTGCTGAGCTGCAGAATTTTGGCCATAGGATGTAGTTTTCCTTTGGTTTGCATAGTCCTGAAGCTAAGGCAGAGGTTGGTAGCTGGAGCAGCAGGTTTGGAAGGAATGAGCTGCTTTGCTGTGCAGCAAGGTGCTGAATCAGAGTGCCTGTAAGTGATGGGACAACAAAACCAAAAATGACATACTCAGCAGCTGCCAGACTGGGGCATTCCTTTCCCCAGGAGCTCCCATGGGTCAGGCTGGGAGGGCAGCCTGTCACACAGACCCAGGGTAAGTACAACTTCTGACACCAGACTGCTGCTGCATCCTCAAAGATTTCCAGCCTGAAACTGTTGGGGAGAGGAATTTCCAAAACAAGTATTGCTATTCAAGGAATGCAGCAGGGGGAGGGAATAATCACAACAGAGATAAGGAGAAGTTGGTTGATTTGACAACTGTGCAAGTTCCTCTGTCTCCCGGCTTGTTTAGGATGAAACTTCAGCCCACCTCCCTGTGCCCCAGGTGACACAGTGCTGCCTTAGCATCAGCTCTGCTGGTGGGGCTGGGGAGGCAGCTCTGAGGTAGTTGCAGGGAAGGTGAAATACAACTAGAGGGGTCAGGGTAGTAGAGGGGCATCTGTTCCCACTCCACTCTGCAAATGCACCAGCATAGCTCCTCTCCTTTGCAACCATCCACTGGGCTTCCTCTGGCTTTTTGGTCACCAGACTCTTCCAGTAAGAGCACGTGCAGGTTTCAGGCATTTCTGTGGAAAGCCAAGTATCTGTACTGCACTATCACAGGGATTTTGGGGCTTGTCTGCTTTTCTCCCTGTCCTGGACTGTGTTGCTCTCAGCTGCCAAGATTCCCTGTCTCACCACCAATCCCCTCAGGGTCCAGCTCTGTTTAACATTTATCTGGACATGTGGCACTCCTCTGGCGGACTGCTGAAGGCTTTGTGTAAGTGTTCTGCTGGAAAACATCTGGAATCCATGGTCTTGTTCTCTCCTCCCAGGGATAAAGAAAAAGCTGCATTGCTCTTGGCTTGGAGTTTGGGAAGAATATGTTTGCTAAAGCCAGATGTCTGCATCCACATTTGCTGACTCCACACTGGGGCTTTTGCACCTGACGCTTGCAGAGGGACTGTTCTCCCACTGACAGACAGCAAGGGATTTGTCAGAGCCGAGGTCGATATCCCGCCGTTCTTGGGGGCAGATGGGGCAAAGAGACTGTGCACATCTGTAGCTTGGAAAATAAGTGATATGAAAAAATAGGCTCAGTGGCTGGACAACCTGCAGAGGTAAAGATGGACAGACAGTGCTTGGGTAGCTGGATGCAAGGCATTCACCTGGCTGTCCCCAACACACCCGAGTGATGGGGCTCATATGTGCACACAGGAACTAAGGAAATGCCCTGAGTATTGAGACAATACTAGGAATTAATAATTTCAGCCCTTTAAGGTGAAATTATCCACTCAAAGGAATGGCTTCAGATCAGCAGTTCCATCTCGACTCAGAGGTATACTCAGTTTTGTTTGTCCACCCTGTGCCATTTGAGCATACTTCTTACACTGATCGTTTTAACTTACTGCTTTTCCAAACTTGCTCAGCACTTTTATATCTTACACTCGTAAAGATCTAAAATATAAAATGCAGTTGGCATGGAGTCATTCTTTCTGACTCCTGCCAGTGTCCAGCTCTGCAGCCTGAGCCCTGGCTTATAGTCTTGTTGCAGTGCAGAAACACAGAACTTTCCTTTAGAGTTGTCAATGCCTCTTCCCCAGAGATACACCCAGTGTGAAGGAGGAGCACAGCAGAGACTTTATTGACCTGAGGCTAGAGGGTTCTATTACAGCCTTCTCCCTTTTGCTGCTCTGTACCTCTGAATGGGGCTCAGAGACATTCTTTCCCTCTTGGATGTGCAGCACAAGGTTAATTTTTGTAGCACTCTTTGCTCATTTCTGCAGTTCTTTGAATATGCATGGGTCCTTCTTCCTCTGGAAATACAGACAGCAGCCAAGTACTTTGCCTACCAGGGCTGTGCACAGAAGCAAAAGCTGCCTGTTTCTAATGCTGTTACCCACTTTCTTACAGCTGGGGGTTGCATTATCCTTATTAACTGCAGCAAAAGAGCTCATGGTGTTACCCACAGATACACTTCAATATCTCTGCAACACTGTTTTACAAGGCAGGTCTCACATCTCACATTATTTGCCTCCAGTTATGTTTCCGTAATTTACTAAAGCTTATTTCACCAAACTGTAATTTCTTGGTTAGATCCAGAGCTTCCGGGAACAGAGACATCATTTGCTATGCCACCGTGTTTCTGCCATCTGCAAACTTCTTAAAGGTTTTGTAACAGCTACTTTTTGAAAGGTTGCCAGACCATTTTTAAACTCTTGTTTCTTTTGTATAAGGCATGGGTCTTACCAAAGCATCATGTGATATTAAGTAAAAAAATGCTTTGAGGAAATCCTATTATATAACAGAAACACCATTCCCCTTATTGGATTGAAGCAGTAATCCTGTACAGCTTGCCAGCTTGCTTTTTATTCTTTTATGTTGTTGGTGGGTTTTTTTTTTTGTTTGTTTTTTGTTTTTGTTTTTTTTTTTTAGCTTTGATTTGTTTTTTGCTTTAAGGAAGAAAAATAGAAGAAAACAAGTTTATTTGACAGTACTGTGCCTCGTGGGTGACTGTGGTAGCAATCTTCAGCCTCTTTGTTTATCCTGAGTGTCAAACCAACATTTGTATAAGGCGCCAACTGTTCCCTTACCCTTATGTCTTCTGTCTTCAATCTTCATGGAAACCCTATGCTGGTTGTTGTTATTCTGCAAGGAAAACATTGGATGGAGAGTACCTGGGTGCAGGAGCAGCCACAGGGCAGGCAGTCATGGATGGCATCTGCATTAGCTGACTACAGGTTCCAACTGCTTTCCAGACCACTCCAACCCCTGGGATGGTCTCAAATATTTGATAACCTAGGGCAGGATATACCAAAGCCATTACAAAATGCGTTTGGAAGATGAGATGTAAAGCATCCTGATAAAGAGACAAAGAGCAGTGAGTATCTCTTAGTGTTCCCAGAAGAGAAGCAGAGATGAAGAAAATGGAGAGACAAGAGACCACAGTCACCTTCAACTCCTAACAGGTACCAAAATTCAAGACTCAAAAGCAGCACACATTTCCTGAGGTAACAACACAGGAACCGTCATAAGACCTCAGTAGTGAGTGTCCCTTTAACTCTGCATCAGCATTCAGTGTCCTTGGACAAACTGCTTGCACTTTGGGGCTTTCATCCTGGACAGACCACACAGATGCTCTCAGCTTGAAAATCCTTGTGAGTAAGAGGCAACTGGCTTGGTTTCAAAATAAGTATTCCCCCTTCCCATAGGGTCCAACAGTGAGCTTTGCTGTGTTGCTGCAAGATGAGCTTTTGGTCTGAGATTTCTGATTTGGTTTTTTGCCATCTGCTGCTGTCACCTGGGGCTCCACAAGAAGGACATTGCTGCTGCTGGTAACAGTCCCAGCCTTTACACTAAAACAGTGGATGCTCAGCATACCAAGACCCTGTTGTGGCCTGTTATACATGTTGCCAGCTCCTCACGAGTGCCTGGTGTGTGAACTGGCCTGAGATGCCAGGTGTCTCTTGTTTTTAATGTGTGAAGTAAGCACGATAGCAGCAGGGGCCTTGAGAGTTTTGGAACAGGCTAGAAGCAGAGGCTGCAGGACTATAAATAACTCACTGGCACTGTGTTAGGTGTGCAGCCTCAAAAGCTGGGCAAAGCCTGTGTTAAGTGTTCCAAAGAAAAGCAGCAGCTGAGCAATGAGAAACACATCTGAGCAACAGGGTACGGCACCTGCTGCGGTCTGGGAAAGCAACACCTGCCAGTGAGCGCAGGAAAGGGGGTGGAGGACAAGGGCTGGGAACTGCCTAGAACTACTCAGACACTTGAGGAAGTGCCAGGATGCTGAATGTGATGTGATTCTGGGGGCTTCTGTGCCACAGCTGCGGGGCTGTGGACAGCCTTGCTCCATAAATCCCTGCTCTCCTGGGGACCACGTGCAGCTGAGGTTGGAAAGGAGCTTTGGAAATCATCTGGTCCAAGCCCTGAGCTGAAGCAAGGCCACAGAGAGCCAATCACCCAGGACATGTTCAGATGGCATTTGAACATCTCCAAGGATGGATAGTCTCATCGTCTGCCTGGCTGCGGAAGCCTTTTCAGCTGGCAATAGTGGGTGCATGGTGTCATGAGTGCGTCTGAGCCTGGCTTTTTGTGCCCATCTAATGCTACAGTTCTCAATGGGTTTAATACATATGTGTCAATGTGTCTAATCATTATTTTGGGCAGTATTATAATTAGCACCTGTGGGACAGAGCACTCCCTAGCAAAATGCTTCACAGGTGGGCCAGTGGCAGTGGTTAAGGCATGCTGATTTTCAACGCAGCTTATTTTGTAGAGAGCAGGCTCTCAGGCAGAGAGCCACATCAGCCAATCACAGCCTCGCTGCTTGCAGTAGCCAACACTGACTCTGATATTCAGCAGCCCTTTACATGTCAAAGGCCCTCACCACCACTGCAATCAGATGTCATCTTGTCCACCAGAAATTCTCATTGCAGTGGGATCACAACTTGGAGGGCTGCTGAGTAGATCTGAGAAATCCCAGTTTCCATTCCTGTTTCTATATTGTCTGGGAAATCAATGTCAACAACGTGTGCTGAGACCTTGTTTCTCCAGGATTCTTGCTGAGAAGTACCACAATGTTCGTGTAAGTTAGAAGTAATGAAAACACAGTCAATTGCTGACTCTGTAATTGTGTTTTCTAAGGGTATGATGGTGGTTTAGAATGATTACAGCAGGGAAAGATCTCTTGAGGACTCTTGCTCAATTCCTCCACTCAAAGCTAGTGTAAATCTAAATTCATATTTTGTCATCACTCAGGGATTTGTCCAGTCAAAGTGAAAGATATAGTCTTCGTCCTTCTATTGCTTCAGAGACATCCAACTTGTCCCCTTAGCTTTGTGCTTCTTTGTAAGACTCCTGCTTAAACCTGTGTTTGGAAAACCACAGGCAAATGTGAGGCAAATTTCTAGCAGCTGGGTGAGAAAGTAAGTTTTAGAGACACAGGCAGAAAGTCAGTGTTTTCCACCTGAGATGAGCAAGACTTGGCCATTCTGCAGAACATCAGATGTTATCTACCTGAACTTGTGCAAAGAGTTTGACACGGTCTCACATGACATCTCTCAAAACTGGAGAGACATGGATGCCCCAGTCCTGGAAGTGCTCAGAGTCAGGCCGGATGGGGCTTTGAGCAATCTGCTCTAGGGGAAGGTGTCCCTGCCCATGCCAGGGAAGTTACAACTAGATGGTCTTTAAAGGTCTCTTTCAACCCCAGCCATTCTGTGCTTCTGTGACATTCTGAGGCTGCCCCTGTGGACTTGTTTCACCAACACGCCCCACATCACCTGTGCCACTGATGTCCTACACAGCCTTTGCACTTCCTTGTGTCAAGCACATCCCCAGGCACTGATGACTGATGAGTGGATGCATTAAATTCACGAAAACTCCGGTGCCAGGGCTGACCATACCACTGCCTTCTCTGTAAGAACACATCAGCTTTGTCAGAAAGACAAAGAAATTTGGATCACAAACAGAAGAATGATCTCTTTTCCCTTCAATACAGATTTTTTCCAGTCCTGGTCTCTTCTCTGGCACATCTCACTCTTCCTTGGGTGAATGTATCTGAGAGTATTTCTGGAAATGGGGAGAACAGTTATGCTGCAGAGACATCTTCTCCCACATTGCTGGAACACATTCTGCTCTGGAGTGCTATGACCTCAGGCCCCAGACCCCTTCATCGGTGGTGATCTTCTCTATGAAGACTTGTCAACACATTTCCCTTAGAGGGGTCACTAAATCCCACGGGAGAGAGATAAGTGGCTATGATTTTTTTTTCCCATTAAAAAAAAGAATTGTTTCTGTTCCAGTTGTATTTTGGAAAGAAAACTGAGGCATTTGCTAGGTGGGGTGTTGCTGGAGGGATGGCTTTTCAAACTCTTTTTCACACAGGAATCTACCAATGTTTTGCATTTTTTGACTAAGTTGTTTCTCTCCCTCTTGAGGGAAAGTTGGAGGATGTAAAAAAACCCATGGTCAGTGAGCTCTTAATGTGACTTTTTGCGTGCCAACACTCTGCAGCACCTCCACATGCTCCCAGACATGGGCTTAACAGGTTTGCCAGCTCTGGATGAGTTGGACACAACCTTAGAAAGTTTCACAGCTCCTCCCTTTCTCTCCTGCAGCATGGCAGATGGTCACAGAGTAAACACCTTGCCAAGTTCTGATTACTAAAATATGGTGTAAAGCTGGTTTGGAAAGCACAGGCAGCCATGCAACTCCCTGCTCTTTCCTTGGAAGTGCTCTGCAGCTTCTCCAGGCTTGTTGGCGTTGTCCATGACCTTAGTGCAGTGTCCCTTCACACAGGGACGGCACTCCTGCTGCTCTGCTGGCTCTGGCTTGGAGCTCCTGAGGGCTGGTTTACTGCAGTTTGGTTTATTGCAGCTGCTGGTTTATTACAGCCCAGGGACCACTGATCAACCCTTGAAACCTCCCAAGGTGTCCCCTCGGTATGCTGTCCCAGGACTGCATCAACCTCCTTGGGAAGGGTTTTTTCAGAGTGCTCATCCTTAATAGCCCAAGCCTTCCCTTCTGCAGGAAAATTGGGAATTTCACTGGAAGTCCTGCTTGACTAAAAAGATAATTTATTTTAGCAAAATAATGAAAACAAACAAACAAACAACAAACACCAACAAAAACAACAACAAAGCAGCATGTGAGAATGGGAAATATGATAGCAAAAGAATGTAGTAAACATTGCTTGCTTGTGTACTTAGAGGTGGTATTGAGCATGGCCAAATTCCACCCACAACTCAGACTAGAAAGGATCATTAAAGGTAGTACAACACGATCCTGCAGGTGTTCTAGAAATTGGGGGAAATGCACAGCCACTGGCAGATGGAGGAAGCACTGTGGTACTGGGCAATATGGAAAAAACCACAATGATCAATGGACTTTGTACAATCTTCAGAGGTAAAGCCAGGTCCCAGATCTCTCCATTCACCAGCTTGGGTTTGGAAGTAGGTGGGAAGACCAAACGTGAGGCTTAAGGACTGCTTAAAGAATAGAATAGATGACACTAACCCACATGAGTTATCATTTCATGTCAATAAAACTGCTGTCAGCCATGGTGGAATATCATGGCAAGTGGGAAAAGGCTGAATGAAAAACCTAATATGATGCCCACCTTTAGGGAGGGCAAGGAGAAAGATACCTGAAACAACAGTAGAACCTCCATTCTTGTGTAGTAATTACAAAATGTAATTACAAAATTATTACAAGCAATATATATTTCCATCCTTGGAAAAATCATGGAACACGAATTCTTCGAAATAATTTTCATGCATGTGAGAGGCAAGAAAGTAATCAGGAAAAAGTCTACTGGTCCAACCTTTGGATTTAACTCAAACCCCTTATTTTCCCTACTCAGCTCATCATTGCAAGGTCTAGTGCAGACTTGGGAAGTCAAGTCTCCACTGATCTCTACAGAGATTTTTGTGCAGTCATCTTCCTTGCTGGTAGTTATATTTAGAGCAGTGGATCGATAAGGCAAACAGGCTCCAGGAGTGGGGTTGCTGCCTTGGGTTGACAGAAAATATAAGTGTCATATGAGTGCATTGTCCCTGAGTATGTAGACATCCTGCACATTGGATGTAGTCAAATAAGAACAGATCCAGCAATCAGCAGGGCTGTGCTAAGACAAAGCAAGAACAAAGGACAAACACGCCTACTTCAGACTCCTTCCAAGAGGGTGAAAAGGTTTAGCAAACTCCAGCTTAGAACTTTCCTTCCTTTTAACAACAGCTTCTTTTTTTGTCGTGGGTTTTGGCTCTTTTTTCCCCCTGTGGGCTGGAGAACAGTAAAGTGCAGCAGGGTAAACATGTGGGATAAATGTAAGAAACCTTTGATCCCTCATCCTGGCTCTTGGCAGGCAGGTGGAGCATGAGGTGGAGAAAGCCCTGCTAATGCAGAAAGCAAGCTCTGGAGAAAGCTCTGTGAGCAAATATGGTCTTACAGCAAGAGTCATGGGATCCTTTACCAGCCACAAGCTGATCTGGTCCAGAGAAGCCTTGGTAACTAGTGGGGAGAAGGGTGAAATCCTGGTGACACTTCTCAGCTGCTGCTTTCAGCAAGGGACAAAATTTCCACACATGGTTTCTTCCAGCCACTGAGCCTCACCCATTCAGGGTATAGACAGGAGGAATAGCTCAATAGTCTGAGGGCAGAAGAATTCTCCCCACAGAATACTCCTCCCATCTGCAGGAGGAAGTGGAAGGTTGCTCTTAGACAATTTTTCTGCCTGTAGATGCCAAACTTGGAAGCATAAAAAGGTAACACCCGTGATTCCTTGCAACACTTCAGGGTTTGAGAGTCAACAGAAGATGAAACAGGAACGACCAGGCCTGCTGCAGCACCCCAGTTTGCTGGCAAGTTCCTTGTAGTGATGGTCTGCATTGTCCCCAAAGCCCTAAAAGGCACTTGTGAAGGGACAAAGCAGGCAGAGGCAGGCACTGCTCTCTTCCAGGTCCCTCAGTCAATATGGTCTTCAGAGCATGCCTGCAAACAACTGCAGGAGCTTGGGGCTGTCCTGCCCCCTGTGCCAGCCTGGGCCCAGAGGCTGGTACTTGGCCTCAGCTGGAAACAAGCCTGCCTTTCCCTGGAGAGCACTGGGGACTCATGCCTAGCCTTAGCCACAGTCTGGCCAGAAACATCTCTTCCACAGAAAGTGTTTTTGTGAGAAATTGCCAAGGAACACAGGCAAATGTTTACTTCAGTTTCCCAGGAATTATTCTTCCATTTCCACACTCTAGCCAAACCCACAAGCACTCGGAGCAAGCAGTGGCCTGTTTGCCCACAAGCAGTCACAGCCTGAGTGAGGGTTTGCATCTTCTGCCTGGTTTCAGTATGGATTGCATGCTGTCCCCCTACCCAGATTTAGGAACCACCTTACAGTTTCCTGGTGTCATCTGGGGACTCTTAGGTCTGTGTCTCTAACAGGCAGAAAATTTGCAGCACAGAGAAATTAATTCAGGGAGTAGCCAGAGGGAGGAAAAGTTGGAGAAAGTTGGAGAAAGTTAATGCAAGGAGATTAAGGCACAGCCTAGTCTACCCCATGAGCCAGAAACCCACCAAGACAGAGGGGTAACCCAGAGCAATGCTGCCAAACATTGTAACTGAAAATATTTTTATTTGACATCAACAGTAAAGAAGGCACATTGGATTACATCCCTTGATATATAAATGATAAGAATGCAAAAGCAAAACCATCTACAGGAAACCCAAAGGCAGTCCAGTATACATGTAGCGTCCTGGGGGAAAGCAGCATATCAGGACCCTCCCTCATGCTAACAAGCAGTCAGTCATCCCAAAGAATCCAAGCATTAGCGTTTCCTTTGAAGCTGTTTTTCTGGGTTTCAACCATTAGTTACAATCAATATCACTCTGAATGTTTTCACCAGTAGGGGAGAGTTAAAAACACCACCCATGACAGGACACAGTCGGAATTGGCTTTGGTGCACAATGAGTGTTTGTAGATGTGGCCCCTGAAAATCCCCGGGAGAGAAATTTCATGGCCAGGTCGAGTCACAAGCATTTAATGAGTTTGACTGATACAGAGTTTACACAGAGACAATGAGATCTAGAAATCACAGGTCAGCACCAAAGGGCAATATAAGCTACAAAAAGTGGCATCAGTTCTTTACATGGCTTGTGGCTTTAGCAGTGGAAGAGAAACTATGCAGCAGCTTCTTGCACTACTAGAATGTCTCTGCTGAAAAGGGTTTTCAGGTTTCCTGATTTTCCAGTTTCCATTTCTTCTCTCTTTCAAGGCACATGTTGTAGAAACCTTTGATCCCAACAGCCAGAAACAAGCGCTCATCCCACCTCCATGACATTGAATAATTTCAGCATACAGCCAAACAATGTGTTGTTGCACTAACTTTTTTCTAACCATCAAAGAATCTCACTGCAAGGAATGCTGCCAGCATCTCCCCCACCCAGCTGACAGCAGATAGACATTACAGCTGAAGGTTCCAACTCTGACTTACAAAAGGCTCAGCACAAAATTGAGGTGCTCTCTGCAAAGACATGGCATTTTCAAGTGAAGCCTTGATAAATTTTTGGTTATCTGCTGCTACCTGTAGAAGTGGAGCCCTCCTTTCTAAGGCAGCTTTGAAAAAAAAATTTAAAAACAATTCTCTCCTGTGTCTCCATTACTGCTACAGACTACACCCATGCCAATGTTTTACAGGGAGGCTTTTTTCCTGATTTCTGTAAAACACATCTTCTTGTACTCTCTTGCATCTTTAAGACCTGGAGCCTGATCTGCCATAAGGACTATTGTATTGTTTGGGTTTTTTTTTTTAATATTCAATGATAAGCACAAGGGATAAGCTCTTAACCACAAGCCTCCTTCCTTGCACTTTGCTCCCGCTCCATGCAAGGCCATCTTGCCATAGCTCCCACCATGACTGGAGCAGCAAGTCTAGCCAGAAAGAGCGTTGAACCAAAGGAGGTGAACACTTCTCCAAAGTGAGACTGAAAAGGCATCTAGCAATTAAAGTCCCTCTGCGTCCTGTGAGCCACTGCTGGCCTAAGAAGAAATGCACTGTTCCCTGGCCCCTGCAGGATCCCACCCCTGCAGTGCAAGGGCTCAGCAAAACCTTCAGGTCTCAAAAAATGTGACAAAAAACCAAACTAAACCAAACAAAGGGGAAAAAAAAAAGAAAAAAAAGGCAGTGCTGAAGTTGATCCCCAATACAGCAAGAAGTGTCCCTGATTTTAACAACCTTCAGCACAGGCCAAGGAAGTGCAAATTGCAGTGGTTAGAGCTGGTGGCAAAGTGCTCACCAGAAGGAATTCAGTTCTGAGTTCTGGAAAGAGCTTTAAATCACTTAAACCAGCTCCCTGGGTGTCAGTGCTCGAGGCTTTCACACACGGTGCAGGGAAGGAGAAGCAGGGTCTGTACAGGTGGTGCCCTGGTGCACTGAGAGAAAATGGTACTGCAGAATGTGCACGCCCCTCAAGCCTGAGACAACCAGAAGGGAGGACACACGTTGCAAACAGGCTTTAGACAAAGAAAAATCATTTGGATGTCGGCCCTGCTGTGAATATCTCAGCACCGCAGGAGATTTAATAGACAAATACACAGAGCAAACAAAATACATGGCTTATACATAATGACGCACATGAAAAGCCTACTAGTCTAAAGATAAAGGAGGCTTTGAATCACATCCTATTACGCTGCACCCTACTTTAATCTGGTATTAAATATACTGCTTATGATACACAAATTGCTTTTAAAAGTCATTAAAATGTTACAACAACAAAAGTAATAAAAGATTTCAAGTTTTATGCACAACCTTGCAAGAGAAAATTTTGGTTTTCGGAAGCTTCAGACAATGTTTAAATAGCCTGGTAACTTCCCACCACTACTAACAAGTGTTAGCAAATGTTAAGGCCATAATTTATTTGTGCAATGAAATTAATCTTTATTTCATGGAAAAAAAAACCCCAAAAGACAAATCAACACCACAAACACCACTCTGAACTCCTCCACCCCCCAAAAAAATCCCAGGTGGTGTTGTGCTGAAGCAAATAATCTCTATCATATCCAGAAATAAGGTTATCTGAAGCCAGCAGATTTTAGAGAGGTCATCTGTATAGCTTCCCACCCTGTTTGCCCAAATTCTGGCAAACTGTGTCAACTCACTCAAAGCCTCCTTTGAGACTAAAAGAAATAATGACATTCACTGAATCCAGACTTGATTGTTCAACACCTGCTCTGCACATAGAGGAGATGTTTGTTTTGGTCACTCTGAGAAAAAAGTTGTATTTTGCTGTCTCCATTTAAAAAAAATCTAATGCAAAGCGTAAACTTGGACAATTTTAGCAGCATTTTATAGTCCTTCATAAAGTAAAACCAGGAATGAATTAAAAAGAATGCCTGCACACACCTCATTCAAAATACCAAATATCATGGGCAGTAACTGTTGCTATATCACAGTCATAATCAGAAAATTTTGAGTCCAGCAATTAATTCGACATCAGATTCAACATTCTATGGCAAAGTAACTATTTACAACTCGTATGTACAGCTTCTGGACTTACAAAACAACGGAGAGCTAGAAAGTTGTGTAAAGTCAAGTTTGAAATTTAAAAAAAAATTAAAAAGCACTTGTCCAACCAATTTGGAGACACTTTGGCATGCCAAAAGAGGCCTTTTTTTTTTTTTTGGTTCACTGCAACTCTTTTAAAACCAGCACATATAATGCATCAGTGAGGCCAGATATCCTGGGCAATATAGGCAAGTCTCTGTTGTGTCTCTGATGTTAGCTATTGGGGGAGCCAATATCCACTGTGATCTTTGTGTACAGAGGGTACTTGTCAGTTCTCAACACCTTGTAGGATAGTGTATTTAAGCCATCAGAATTCATGGTCTCCCGTGTGTGAGCAATTCGGTCAAACCTGCAGGAGGGGAAGAAAAAAAAGTGGGGGAGGGGATGGAGACAACAAGGAAAGAAAGGAAAAATGTTTAAACAATCTGATCTTTGCATACCTCTCAGGCAGTGTCGCAGGTGTTTCAAGAAAAACCTGAGTATCCGTGCCATAAACTCCCACATTTGGCCAGCCTGAGCAATGGGCCAATGCATTCCTATGGGGTCAAATTTTAGCTAGAAAGAAGCAGCCAAGCTTTTAAATCACACAGGTCCTTTTCCAGCTCTGCACTAGAGCAGAGGTTTATACCCCAAAGACAAGCTGGAAACAATTGCTCAAAATCTAATTTTCTGCATTTAAGAAATAAAAAAACCAGGAGAGGCCTTTGTGCCACAGTGCAATGTTGGGGAAAAGGTGTATAAACAGATAATAAACTAGGAAGGGGAAGGTGGCGGCTGACAGAGCAGGAGCAGAGAGCTCAGTCAGCAAGGAGATGGCTGCAGCCTTTCCGCACTGGACCTTTGTGCCCGGCAAAGGGAAGGCCAAGCAGCTGGAGCAGCAAGGGCAGGAGGCACCCCTAAACCTGCTGTGGGGAAGGGTGAGACACACCTCTCGGGGTTGGGTTCGTTCTTCCTGTCCCGGGAATGCCGGATCATTCTGCACTTCCCAATGACCGCATCCGGACGGGATATCCCCATGCCTTTAAACACCAGCCTGCAGAAAGCGAGTACATTAAACACCCAAAGGATGTGGGATGCTCTGCCACACCTTCCACAAACAACCACTGGTTTTACCTACTGTTTTTTGGTTTCTTTTGAGGGGGATGTTACTAATGCACTCCCAAGCTTGCTGACACAAGGAAGGAAAGCCAGTCCTTCTCCACACAGACACTATCTACCACACAGACTAGAGACCTCCCCCTGCCAACACCAAGATAGCTCACCACACCCTCGCTTACACCTCCATCTCCTCCAAACAACACTCAACACCCACATTAACCCTGGTACAGGTTGTAGACTCGAATTTGAGTGGGAGTCATCTAGTTTTTTAACCCATATGGATGGGAGCCAGAGGAGCACTCATTTCTTGTGAAAGCTGCAGTGTTGGGGGAAACCAAAGTGAATGGTGGTGACACAGCATAAAGGAGACACATGGTCAGAGTCACAGTGGCACCAGCTGGGACCTGCTGGGTGAGGGGCAGCCTGTCTTTGTTTGCATGCTCTCTACAAAGACCTGCTGAGTTTTTCCATAGATATCAGTGATGAAAAATACTTGATTTCTTGTTTGCCTCTCTCTTTTCACTTCTTTGCAGCATCTTCTGTTCCTTAAAACCTGAGTGCCCCAAAAGAAAGGACTGCCACCTTGATATGAATGCCCTACTGGAAAGCTGTCCCTTTCTTCTTTTTTTAAACAGAAGTGCAAAACCTCAGGAAGGTACAAATTTTTTTTAAACACCTTTTCTGAAGCCTAGAAGAGTTCAGAAACCCCAGAGAAAGAGTTCAGAAACCCCAGAGAAAAGATCACAGAGTGGTTTTGATACTGAGAAACATGAAGAAGGCCTCCAAATACAAGGCTGTCATGATGATTTCTCTCAGTGAATGCTGTGGATATGTGAAGCTGAGAGGCAGCACGTTCATCCTTTGCCCTGGTCTTCTCAGCCTGCCCTGTGAGAACACCTTCATCCTCTCCTGCACTTCTGAGCCTTCTCAGCCTCCTTCCAGTCAAACTCACAGCATTATACAGACAGCCTGACAAGTGGAACTCTCCTGGGAACAAGGGGATCTTCTACAAGGCTGCAGACCCAAACAAATCTTGGGTTGCATTGGGCAAGGTTGATCAAAGTCTCATCCACCTTCAGCTGCATGTCCTGAATTCCCTTCTTTGAGCCAGTACTGGGCGACCAGAAGCACACTGCCCCAGCCAGGGCACTGGTGTGGATGCTGTTGGTGAGGGCATAGGGAGAATGAGCAATGGCAGGGGGAGGGGTGTGACTTTGCCAACTAGAGCCCCTCCCCGCTGCACCTTGGGAGCTGAGAAAGGGGGTGCCAGCACCCAGCAGGAACGTGCTCTCACTGAGCCAGCAGGTTGCCCCACACATCACCTTCACCTCCTGCCTGCAGACAGCCCAGGTCCTCCCACACCCAGGTGAGACCAGCAGGGCTGTGCTCATCCCCACCCTGAACACACCCCAGGGTGCCAAGGAGGAAAAATTACTTACCTGTTATAAATGTCATCATCTTCACCACCCCAGCCCCAGTAATTGTTTGGGAACCCATTGATCTTTGTGAACTGCTCTTTGCTTAGGGCAGACACGCCTCCAAAATACTGATTGTAAGGCAACCTGGAAGCAGAGAAAAGAGCACATTAGCGGAGAAGAGGTGTTAGCCAAGGGGCAGCCTGCCTGCCTGAAAAGGGCTTGCTGCTGCCCTTCACCCAGCCCACACCCTGCAAGGCACCTTCCTGCCACAGGAAGCAGCCATGTGTTGTGGAACTCTGGACTCAGCTGAGGGAGAGGGAACTGGTGGGCTCAGTCCCAAATACACCTGAGAGGTATTCTGCAACTGGAAGTAGCTGCAGCCTTTTACCAAGCAGTACACTGTCCTCAAAGGACAGGCTGAAATGCATATCACCTCATGGAAGGTGACATGAATGCCACAGGAGTGGCAAGAGCTCAGACAGACACTGGATATGCCACAGAGCCTTCTCCTTGTGCAGCTCTACTGATCACCTTCACACCCCTCAGTGCCCCAAAACTGAGCTTGCAGCCCAAAACCGAGCTGGCAGTGTGACCTTGCACACAGAAAGCCAACCAGCTCACACCTGAAATGGGACAATTCACCAGGAGACTGGGGACAGACGAAATTCAGACCCAGAGCATAAGGAGAGGGTCCACACAGGGATCACCAGGACATAGTACAGCCTTGTCTTTGCTTTAACAAGCAGAGAAATCCCCAGGGCCATGCATTTCTGTTTTAAGCTTCACCTCTGTGCAAGAAAGAGCTGCAGCTGCTGCAGTGCCAGTGGCAGTGCTGCTTGGAGCAGGGCTTGGGTCTGGAGTGGAGACATTCACAGACCCTGCCAACACCACCACTGCCATAGCCCTTGCACTACTGGCCACCGCAGGGTCATGACCAGTCTTCACTTTATAGATGAGCTTTTAAACTCCTCCTTGAGGATTTGGGACAGGGGAAAAAAAACAAGCAACCAAAACTTAAAGGAAAAGCAAGACACGTTTTGTCCAGAACAGCTTGCTAAACCCAAATATATGCTGCAGGAAGTTTCACTCTGTGCTGCTCTCATGTACCAGGGCAGGTCTCTCAGTGGCATAAAACCAAACAGCCAAAAAATTTTTGTCTTGCTCTTAAAATAGTGTCTGATGCAGTCTTTTTAAAGCTGCACATAATTCTCAGTGTGTGAGAGTGTCTCACTTTTCAGACTGGGTGGAAACACTAGCTGTCTTCCAGCTCCTAGACTGAAACACAAGAAGGGATATGTGGGCATCTGCAAAACGAAGGCTGCTTAGCTCTTCCTCACCCTTTGTTTCACCTTCCAGAAGCTGTGAATTTTAATAAAGTGCTCAGCTGCATTTCTCCATCTTCCTCCCCTGCAGCTACCCGCTCCCTGCAGGGCCCTGCAGGTTAAGACAGCCTTTTGGGAGAGATGCTTTCCCATGCTTTCAGTGGTGGGTGGGGATGTGTAACACTGCGCCTGCCCTGCTAGGCTGGCAGTGCTATTAGGAAACAGATGCTGCTCGAAAAGGCGTCTCACCGAAATCCAAATTTATCCATGGATACGGAGAGGTGTCGTGGCTGGCTGTAGCATTTGTAGGTGTTCCTGTCATCCATTGGGATGAGGTCTACATCACTAAACACAAAGCAATCATAGTCATACTCCTTCAAGGCCTCTGCAAATCCAATATTCAGCAGTTTAGCGCGGTTAAATTCTTCTTCTCCATCCTAATTTAAAAACAAATAAAAACAGTTAAGTGACTTAAATTTGACAGTGGACATCAGCAGTTTCTTACTCGTTGCCAGATGCCAGTGTTGCTGCAGAGGGCTGACACGCCCTGATGACAGACTGAGCTTGAGCCCAAGCACTGCTCTTGCAGCACCCATGGCATGTTTGCAGCAGACCCCAAATGCTGCCTGTGGAACAGTGACACTTGGGTCAGCTGCAAACCATGAAGCAGGAAAAATGGCTGAGGAAGGGCTGGACCCAGCTCAGCTCCCATCTCTTGGCGGGAGCCCCCAAGAGGGCAGGTTTGATCCAATGGTAAGCAGTCCCTATGTTCCACTGCATGCACAGGCATTTAAGGATTGAATTTTCTTATACAGGGCAAGCAGGTGGGGCTTCCTGGAGCAGCAGAGAAAAGCAAAAAGAGGTGAGCTCCTCTGGAAGAAGGGACTCTTGCTGCAGAGAGAAAAACACGGGCAGTGCTTTAACTTACAGGCATGACAAGGACCATGGACCAAAACCCTGCTGTGGCCAGAATTTCAGCACCCTCCTCCTAAGCTCTGCCACAACATGGCTGTGAGACTGTGGCACAGCCACTGCTGAGCAACACCCCAGACCTGATTTGCAAAGCACGAGATGGCACCAGGAGCCAAGGTCTGACGCTTTGCTGCTCACCTCTGACCCTCTGCCAAGCCCTGAGCAGCCATGAAGGCAGAGGAGCAGGCTGCTCCCTGGGCAGCAGGTTTGGCACATGGCTGTGACACAGCCTTGGTTACTGCATGGCAGGCCAGCACGAGCTGCTTGCCCAAAGGGCTGCAGCTGGAGAGGAGGATGTTGCCACTGCTGCGGTGGCACATCGCCTTCCTGGGTGCTCTTCACCCCTGTTCATCTCTCCTGGGGGCTTTCACAGATGGGGAAAATGCAATCAGGAAGGTACTCGCCATGATGGGAAGAACCATCATGAAAAGAGTTGACACTACAGGGCATATTTATCCCAGGGCAAGCACAGCTAATGAAGGGACTGGCAAAAAACAGGGCAGGAAAATCTCTACTTTCCTCCCCAGGTAATGAAGCACCTGAGGAGAACCTGTCTGACCCTTTTCAGGCAAAAACATTTCAAAAGCACATGTGGATTTGAGCACAAGTACAGGCTCACAAATTGCTGAGTACTTTAGCTTTTTAGCTAAAATATCGTACCAAAAACCCAGTAATACTGGTGGTTTGAGAGTAAGAATTTCCAGCTGAAGACCCCACTCTGCAGCAGCTTCAAACCCTGTACAAGGCAACAGAGCAGGTCGAAAGAAACTCATAGGGCATCCCTCAAAGAGACTGAAGGATTTTGCCAGCCTTGAAAGCAAGACTGCCAAATCCATTCCACTTTTACTCCTCCACACTCTCTGAGCAGTGCTAAGACAAAGGACTCCCACACTGTGCAAGCTGTCCCCCTACCCTGCACTACCCACACCCAACATGGGATGCAAACCAAGGATGGATAAAATACTGTGCCCAAGGAGCAGCAGCTTGGAACACCACACTCGTTGTAACAGCTTTATCTGGTTAATAAGCAATCATTTTGGTAACCATTTAATCCAGACTAATTAACAGACTTGCTGCTGAAGACCCAATGCAGGTTCTTGAAACAGCCCCAAGTATATTCCAAATGAAGGTTTTAAAATACAAGTGTCAAACCAGTTTTCAAAAGCATTACTCACCTGCCTTGGGCATAAATGACTTCACAGGGAGGAGTAAGCTTTCATGGAAGAGGATCTGAGCAAATTCTCAGCATCCTCACCCAAAACAAAAGGGTTCACACAACAATAAGGTGGTGGGTGGACGATCATCATCATGCATAAAGCAAGAGCAGTGAAAACTCAAGAACAGAAAATGAAGGCAAGTGGAACAAAGAGGCTGGGGAGAGGAAGCAGCTGAGGTCATGAGATTGGAGGATTTTCTTTCCCCAGCAAAGGCTGCCGCCAGCCCTAGCTGCCCAGCACTCCTCAGGGCCCACGACACCAAACCCAGACTTGGCTCCAAGGTTCTGAGGGGGATTCAACCTGGTGCTGGTGCAAAGTGCAATGTGCTCACACCTCAAAGCAACTGCTGGGGCCTCATTTCATACCCTTTGGCTGCTCTTTTCCTAATGAAATTCAAGGCAAAGGGCACCAATTTTGTTACCAGCAGAGGCTTAGCTGTAATTAACCAGCGCCTTCAGGCAGCCTCTAACTCCTCTGGATGACACATGGGGATAACAGCGCTATAAGGAGCAGTATTTTTAAACCTCTCCCCAAAAAATCTCAAAGCACAGAGAGTTTTGTACCAAGAGCATGCAGGACCCTTCCTGCCACCCCACCCACGGGACCCTGACAGAGCTCACACTGGAGCCCACACTGTGCACGGAGAGGGACAGGACACAGGGCAAACACTTCATGTGGGCATTGCCACTCTCCTCCCCAATGGCCCCAAATGCAGCTTCACAGTCTGGCATCCAAAAGACTAGGAAGAAGGGAATCACAGCCTATACACGAAAACAAAGAACTCTCTCCAAGCCATGTTTTACAAACTTTACAGTGAGCATGTAGCTCATGCAGCAAACTTTGCAAGGCTGTTACCAACTGTGACTGCTTTGAGGCAGGAGGTTACTTTTCTGTCCCAGAAGGTATGTGGGGATTTAACACAGCATATTGGAATAAAAAATAGACAAGAGGTTTTGCTTTTTGCAGTAGCTCTGTTTCTTTACCTAAGGCAACGTGGAAGCACTGGCGTGCTTGCAGTATCTGAGATTCAAATATCTCTCAAAACTCATATGCATGCTTGCAATCTTTGACTGATCTGTGACATTTTGGAAAAACAACCAAACAACAAACCACAGCTGTGAAAACTTCCTTCCAGGTCAGCACAGAGCACAGTACCTGCCGGTGAGCCTTCAGAAAGCAGATAAAGCACTGCTGAAAAAACCTCCATCCCTCACCTCTGCCTAGTGGCTTGTCATCCCATGAATGCTGCTACTTGTCACAAAGAAATGGATGAGTGTGGACTTGCTTGGACAGAAGCATTATCCTGAAGAGCAAGGCAGCACACAGAGGACTGCTAGTTAGACAATGCAGTCAAGCTCTAGACATAGCCTCCATGCTCTCCTAGGCTTTCAGACAGAAAATATGTAATCCAAGCACATTTTTTCTATTTTCTTCTTCTGACAATTTTGTCCCAATGTTCTCTTGTCCTGAAATTTAACCCATGTCTGAGTTCAGTGCTGGTGCCCAGCACCTGCTTCTGGCTCCTGAATTAACTCTCTCTGTCACTCCCAGAACAAATTGCTGCCTCAGTCCTGCAAGGTCTAACACTGACTCCTGCTTGCACCTGGAGGTGAATGATCAGCCTGAGCAGAAGAACACCCAGGCTTTTTTACTTCCCATCCCTTACCTCAGCTGAATCTGGCTTGTTCACCCAGACCTGCCAAAGGAGGCAGGGTTCCTTTTTTTTCAGCGCTAAACAGAAAAAAAATTGGGGTTTTTGGAATCGTTACTCAAACTAAAGAAGTTGCAAACCAGCGAGAAGCCACATGTCCTGACTTTGCTCTGCCTCCCACATCTATGCAGGAGGCAGCTTTGTGATTCCTCCTGCAGACAGCACAGATGAAGTGTGGCTGCACCTCCCTCACCTGAATCCTCAGCTCATCAGATCTCATGGAGGTAATGGTAAGGATGTGTGTTGTATGTTTCTGCACAACGAGGAGAACCGTCACCTCCAGTGGGAGCTTGCTAGCTAATACACTGAGATAGCCTGAACCATGCCTGCCATATCCATGGGCAAGTCCTTCCTCCAGTGGACTTGACCAGGCAGAAACAAATTTCCAGAGCCACAGAGAGATATCAGGAGATATTTTGGTGTTTCTCTGTCACAGGGTGTTTTGAGGCCTCAGCACAATTACACTGGGCAGTGGGAGAGAGCAGCCACAGTCGAAACCTGCCTCCCTTGCCACTGCAAGGGCAAGCAGCAGCTGAGCACAATTCCCTCCTTTGCCCACAAACCTGACACCCCCTGCAAAGTAACACGGGTAAGAGTGATGTCCCAACCACTTCACACACACACACACACCTCTCTGGAAAACTGCTACCAAGACACTACAAATGGCACCAGGGGCCAGTGGAAAATGGTTGAACAACTGCCCAGTTTCCAGGGAATTGGCTAAGTCTTGCCTTTCTCAAACTTCAGTCTGGCTGCATGGGCATTTGCATGGGCTGAACTGCAGGGAGAAGATTAACTTCTAGAGCTGAGCATCTGTCTGGCATTGGCCGCAGGTGTGTGAGGACACGCGGATAAGGGTGGGAGTAAGCAAGGCTGAGGGAGACGCTGCAAATTAGCCACTTGTGGGGCATTGATGGGCCCTGGGCAGAGCGTGCCCAGCCATGTGTCCTCTTCTCAGATTTACCTGAAAAATGCTTCAACACACAGGGTTTGGGTTTTCTAGGGGTGGAGTGTGCAAGGTGAAACACAATACGTTATTTTCCACTGGCTCCCGTTACATACGGAACATTTTACAAACATCATCCCCCTGACTTCAGCCAAGTCCTACTCAGAGGCATTCAGGCACGCAAGAACAGCATGGAGGAAACACAATGGACTCGTGACAGAAACACATTGCGCTGAAAGGAAGAAGTTTGACATTACCAGTGCAGCAGTAGCAGGGCTCAGCGCTCCTCTTTCTTTCTATGAGATGCGGAGCACAGAAGAGCATGTAGGCAGCGTGTAAGAACCAGATCACACAGTAATTCTCCTTGCTTCAGTGATTGCTTTGATATAGACAGGATTAACAATAAAGGTAATATTTCCCCACTAGAAGGAAAAATAAAATAAAAAAAAGGAGGGCAGATGCAAAGGGAAGGACAGACAAGAAAAAGAGAAAAGCAATTGTCAAGACAGCAGAGAAATAAGACTGTTTTCCTACTGTACTTCTGGAAGAATTAATACATTTTCTGTATCTCTCTCTACTCAGTGTTCCCACTCACCCTTGGGAGATGCATCCAGTGGTTTTACTACCACTGACCACTCCACTTCTACACACGGCTTATTAGAGGCATGCAGAAGAAGATTTATTTTACAAATCAAGTAGTCTTACTTGCTAACCTACATCTACTGGATATGGCCAGGACATATATACCCTGTGTACTGCATTTCACTCTCACTCAAACTATGCCCACCCAAGAAAAAGCATTTGCTTCAGAAACTTCTGTGAGAGTTAACTGTAAAGGACACAGCCCTAGTGCTGGAGAACAGGACCACAGAAGAGGAGTAGCCAGCAACACAGGGCAATGCAAGCCAGCATGCACCATCACACAGCAGCAGGGACTCCAACCAGGCTTCAGACACTGCCTGCCCTTAGGGGCCCCAGCCCTGCTTTCCGCACGCTGGAGCACCACGCCAGCTGCACACAACGGGGTGGTTGCTCTCTCACCAGCGATGCCCCCGACCACGTGCAGGCAGCTCTCACAGCTGGCACGACTGCACCTGCCTGGGAAAGCAGCAGCCCCAGCGCAGGGCCGTGCTGGGTGCCACACCACCCTCCTGCTCCTGTGCTCGGAGCAGGGCGGCACCACCTGCACCCCTGGCCAGCAGCTCTGTGGCTCAGCCAGCCCCGCGGCACCAGAGCTCACACGGGCAAGGAAACGCAGCCCGAAGCACAGGGGCTGCCGCTGGCCCTGGGCTGCTGCACCACAGGAGCACCAGCTCTCCTTGCTTTCCACAGCATGGGTTTTCTTACAGGGCTCAATTCTAGGGCACAGCACGCCTGTCTGCATGCTGCAGAGATGCCTTGTGTTCTCAGCAGCGTGGCTGCCAGGCCACAAGCAGTCAGATGCAGACACTGAACCATCTTGGCTACTAGAACTACTTCTAATTCCCCGGAAATCCCTTTTGTCCTGATCTCTGGCACCCTGGAAATGAGCAAAGCAAGAGAAATTGTAGTAACGGAGTATCGGTTTTCTCTCTTGGGATAAGTCTCCCCCTACTTTCAAGTCTGTGATGAAATTCATCGCCTGGGTGACCATTTTAAATATTCATGGTGTTTGATATGCCCAAACACACCAGCTGACCCAAGCAGAAATTTAAGGAGTTAACACTTAAAGAAGCATGTTATTTCATCTCAGTTCTTACTGAGCTGAGAAAACAGGATAAAAATACATATCCAAGAGAGAAACTGCAGTGGAATTGTCCAGAAGGTGGTCTCTGCTGAGGCTCTCAGAATTGCATCTGCCCCTTCACCCTACAGCCTGTACAGACACCTGCACATTTTAAGCCTTTCCAAGGGTGAACAACACTCACTTATCTAAACACCATTATGCTGTAAATTAAGACAGCTTGTTGTGAGTGAAATGTGCATTTTTATGCCTTTCTTTTTTTAAAAGGCAGATTGAAGGCCCCCAGATAGCAAGAAGAAAAAGCCCCAATACCAAAAACTCCAAGAACTTCTCCATGATGGCTTGTTTCTTTTCTATTCCCCTGAAGACAGCCACTTACCTGCCCCACTGCCACAGCTTTGTTTTCTCCATCCTGACTTTGTGCAATAAAGTGAAATCCTACACACTTATGACACATCTACTACCAAACTAGGCATTAATACCAACTTGTCACCTTAAAAATCTCTGCATGCCATTCCTGCAGCAGTTGGGAAAAAAGAACATATGGAAAGAGATAATTAATTGGGTTATGTTATTAGGAATTCTTTCCTCCTCACCAAGTGGTTTCTTTAAGCAGAAACTCTTAGGAGTGAATTGCACCTAAGCAGAAGCAGGGATCTCGAGTTTTCCACCAAAGGCATTGAAGCAAAATTTTTCTTCCTTTTGTTTTTCTTTTTTTAAGCAACCTTATTCCTGCCTGCCAGCCTACTGCTTTTCAAAGAAAAGCAGCCATTCCTCTATTTCAAGGGGCACAGGCACTGTTGTGACAGCTGTGTGAAAGCTTGTCCCCAGCATCTTACCTGGTTGATAACATATACTCCATAATCTAGTTGCTGCCTCTGGAGAATTGGGTGCAGGTAATAGAGCCAGTACTTGAGGTGCTCCTCTCGGTTCCTGAACGGTATGATTATTGCTACCTTCTGAAGTGCTACGCAGTCCTTGGGAGCAAAGCGACCTCCTGCTCTGACCTGTGGGTTTATCCTTGCCACTTCTTCCAGGTTTACAGGCTGGGAGAACTCCACACGCAATGCACCAACTGGAAGAGAGTCATAGCACAAACCAAATTAACACACACAATCTATTTCTCTGAGCATACATCCTTTACACACGTTAGGGTTTTGGTTGGGTTTAGTTTCTAAGAAACAGAGCTTTTGGTCCAAACACAATCCCATCAGTGCTTGGAGGTATTGAAGCTTGAACCATCCATATCCAAAGCAACCTCACACCACCAAGTCAGAGCAAACCCACAAACAATGTGTGCTCTTGGTCACTGACACTGAGAGTGTCCTACAGTCTGTGTGGCCAACCAAGAGCTGTGCTCCCACTGGCACATGCACCACAAAACCAGCCTGAAGTGCTGCCCCCTGGGCTCCCACCTACCTCAGGCAGCCCAAGAGGCAAGCGCTTCAAAAATAGTTCTGCTCTCCTACTGACAAAATCACCTATGGATAGTCACATGCAAAGTGAATAAAATCCCCTTCCTGCTTTTTTTTTTCTTAGAGATATTTTTGGTGTTCTGTAGAAATGCCACTTATTTATTAGAAGTTCTGTAATAGAAATTATAAAAAATCCCCATATCCAGATTTGCATACATGTTGGCAATTCCTGTAGATGGTTTCAAAAGTGGCAACTTTTGAAACCATTGAAACAATGTGTCAAAACCAGGTTAAAAGCGAGAAGTCCAGGTGGCACCAGAGAAACCCTTTCAGAACAGCCAGGCCGGCCGTTCTATTTGCTTCCAGCTGCTCCAGCACCAATGGCATGACTCACCAAGGAAGCCCAAGGAAAGGCCTCTCCTGCTGCCACGTCCTGCTTCCAGCACCAGCCAGTCAACAAACTGCACTTGGCACAAGCTCTGCAGTGGGGGGGTTGCTGAGGGCCCCCTGCATAAGGCATAAATCATCAGCCATAAATACCAGCCTGAGGATCACCTCTTAAGGATTTGGCTGCTGTGCCCTCCCCTGCTCCTCCATTTGGGTGTGTTTGAGTGTCCTGCCTTGCCAGTGCTACTGCCTCACATTTGCTGCAGAGACCCCCAGGTGCCCAAGGTGGGGCACAGCGCCCTGGGGGAGCCCCTTGGCAAGGAGCACAAGTGACTTATGGAGCTCAAAAAGGCGCCGGTCATCACAATCAACCTTGTGCATTCCAAGACATGTGACTACTAAAGAAAAGCAGAAATTGTTCTCCAGACTCATGGCTCATTCCCTAGTTATTTAGAAGAAGCAACTTGGTTGTGCTGCTTCACTAACTGGTGCTCACTCACGCTGGAGAGGACAAGGAGGAGAGTGGCCAGGCTGGCAGAGGTGCTCGGTGCACCTCCAGGGGCAGCAGGGAAGCTTTGCGGCACAGCACCTACGCAGTGGCAGGATGCAAAGGGATCTCCTGATCTCTGCATTTGGCACTGGTTGAACAGGCAAGTTTCCCTCTCACACGAGGAGAAGGCAGTGATTGCTCAGACTCCAGGGGCACTGGGATCAGTCTGCCCACACTCCCAGCAATTCCCAGCTGACACCTGTGCCCAGTTCTGCACCCTCTCTGCCCCGTGATACAAGCTGGGCCCTGTGGATGCTGCCCTGCAGCTGCAGGGCCAGGGCTGAAGCCTCTCTGCTCTGAAGCCTAAATGTGGCTTGCAAGGAGAGCTCAGAAGGTGCTCTGCAGCAGGAGGAAGAGGCAAAAATTGGAGGAACTGGGGCAGGAAGGAACACGCAGTGGAATGACTGGGACTGGGGCTCAGTGGTGCCAGGATCAAGGGCCAGGCACAGCCATTCTCGTGCCTGTGGGACAGGCATCATATCAATGGGGCCAGAGGTGGCAGGAGGGGTGCTTCTGGTGAATTTGGGGGCTGCTTCCACACCACGGTGAGGAGCAGTTTTCCAAAACAGCCTCTGGCCCCAACCCACTTCCCCAGCCGTCCCTGTGCCCATGAGTGTCACCTCCATTAGGAGACTAGCACTCAGAGCTAGGATGCTAGTGCTAATGCTACACTTTCGTGATTTTAAAACAGCAGAGGGCATTGCACTGGGCATGGTTCACCTAACTCGTCACAGCCAGCAAATGGGATTTTGTTGGGCATCTGTGCCCAGGAACTTTATTTTCTCATCCTTCTTGCCCCTGGTTGCCAGGAGCAGGACCCGCTGGGATGCTGCAGGGAGCAGAGGGGCAGAAGCAGCACATCCCCTCACAGGGCCCTGCCAGCCTAGTCCACTGCCAGGCACTGGGTGTGGCTGCTGTCCCACCAAACAAGCCTCTTCCTGTTGGGACAAGCTGGGCTCTGTGTTCCCGGTTACCGGACTCTTCTCCCAGTTGCTGCTCCCAAGAAGTGACTGTGAACCCCATCAGACTGGAGAATGCTTTCTGGTTTAACAAACAAAGGTTCTTTCAACGTCTCGGACTCACTCAGAGTCAGGCAGGAGGAAATGAAAGTCTGCCATTTAGGTGAACTTACAGAGGAAATCTCCCCCTGGTGACTTGTGAGCTCCAGCTGGGCAAGGACAGCCACAAGCATTTGGAACTGCAAACAACATTTTGCTGGCTGGCATCCAGCAGCCCCCCAAGGCGAAACATAGACCACTCATCCTGCCAGCACTCACTCTTGCTTGCCTTACACAGACTGGAACATTGGCAAGGAAAAGATGGGAGCAGAAAGCATATTCACTGCAAAAAACAGCTGCAGAAGGCAGAGATTTAACAGTTTCATAGTCTTGAAAGGCATTGGTGAGAAACGATCTCTACTGCTCCAGCCTCCCGCTTAATGAATCAGTTTTGAGGGCAGCACACCTTCTCACAAATCCTGCCCTAAGGGATGCAGCCAACACCTAGGTCAGTGAGAAGTCCCCAGGCACCAGTGCCATCCATGTGTGGCAAGGCAGGCGCCTCTGAGACAGGCTGGATACAAATCACTCAAGTTAATACATTCACCAAATACAAAACCAGGAAAAAAGCTGAATAGGCTGTTTTGAAATACAGAATGACTAAAACAAACTCCACTTCGTAAAGCCATGTGGCTGACACAAAGCAGCAGCAACATACCACCCACTGCAAACTGACACTTCCATTTCACTTCCCAAGCAGGACAAGGCTAAAGCCAAATCCACAAATGCACAGGCTTTTCAACTGGTTAATAGAATCACAGTTCCAACTACTAATTTTAAATCATTTTCACTGAAATCTGACTACCTGGATAGCAGGCAGCCCTAGGGCTGTTGTTTCCCAGGGATGCTGACTCAGGATGTAATCTGCAATGCCAGGAAAACACGCAAAGTCTGCTGCAAGCGCTGTCCCACCTGTCAAAATGGTGTCCCTATCTATGTTTACTAGGTAAACTTTCCAGCTCGATTCACTCCATCTGAATATTTTCTGATTCTGTTCAAGATGACTGCCTGACACAGGTGTCACTGTATATGGAGTCCCTTCTAAGAACAGACAGGCGTGACAGTGCTGTGTGGACTCGCAACTCTGGTCACCCATGCAGCTCAGCATCTCCAGGCAAATCCTGTTGGGTTCAGCATCACAAAGCTTCAACAGAGCTTCATCAGCCTCCACTGTGTATTTTTAGCAAAAGAAAATCTCAAAAACATAAATAAGCAACTGCAGGAAGCTTGCAAAAGAACACAAAAGCACAGCATCACATCAAAACATTTCAGAGTTTGTAAAAGGAGGCTTTAGCTGGCAGTGGCAGGGTAAGAGAAAGATACACCAAAAGAAAAAGCCAATCCACTCCTGCCCCTCACCTCTGACCCTCAGAAGTATTTCTGCTCACAGGGAAGGTGCACAGGAAAAGCCAGGGGCCATCACAAACTGGAAGCAGCTTCTCACACCAAGCACAAAGTGAGGCTTGCGAAAAGCAGAGGCAGCTCAGTGCTGGAGCCCTAAGAGTCTGTCCCACAGTGCCAGTGATTTCCCCATCCCGACTTCCCAATGGCCATGCCTGCCACAACACCTAAACCTCCTGCCATCTGAGGCTGCCACCACACTGCCCTCGTGGTGCTCATCCTGCTGAGACAAAATGAGAGGATGCTCACACAAGTAGCCCAAAATCCACTCAGCCTGATGTTATAATAAATCTAGAGACTGCTCTAGCCTCCCTAGCCCAAAGGGAGTGATGTAGGGAGGCCCCAAGGAACACTTTCCCAATACTAGAAGTTTTGGGAAAACTCAGGAAGCAATGCCTCGCAGGGCCAGAAGTGTACTCGTGCATCCCTACAGGGGCTGCAAATGGGATGACACCACACTCCATCCAAGAAGGTGGGAACAGGGATACAAAACAGGGCTGCTGCCACAAAGGGCAGCCCTGGGGGACTCAGGCAGGACAGACTGGGGGAACCCTATTCTTCAGGAAGGCAGTGGGAGAAGGAAATAGGAAGGAGGTAAACTAGTCTCTTGGACAGGCCTGAAGAGTGATCCAGCCATCTGAATCACCCTCCAGAGAGCTTCACTGGGAAAACAAGCAAAATCCACCTGTATATTTTAAGCCAGGCATCAACCTCTGACATTTAGTTTAGTGAAAATGAAAGCAAAAACAGACAGCAGCAGTTGGAAAAAGGCTCTCCCCAAACAGAACCAAAAAGAACACTTCCATCACCCTGGCTGAGAGCTGGACATTGCTATCCATCCACTGAGCCATGAGCACGCCCCACTGCCACACTCAGACAATCCTCATGCAAAAGAAAAGCTGGAAAAGAGAGGAAAAAAAACAAACAACCCTCTCTTTTCAGGGCCCCGACAGAAAAGGGAAGGAAGGGCCCGTCAGCCACACCAAGCCTTGGCTGGGAAAAACAACATCAGCTCCACCCCAGACAATGTGAGAGCAAGTTCCCCCACGCCAGGCTGTGAAGCAGGGCTGGACCCCAGCCCCACACGGCAGCTCCAGGGCGGGCAGGCAGCTGCATCCCACAGCTCAGCAAAGCAGTCATTTCCTCTTAAGGTAATTAAAATAATTTCCCATCAGCTAAACTTCAGAGCTGTGGCAGCAGCTTTTCAGATGGCACCAGACAGACTCAAGTCATGGCTCAGGCCCACGACGGGGGACGGGGCAGCCCCCATGTCCCTTGCCCACCTGGGTCTCCCAGGCAGCCATGTCACTGGTCAAAGTGGTCCCTGCCTCTTGCTGCCTCCAGCCATTGCTCCCCTAGGAGAGTTTAAAGAAAAAAACTCCTTGGGTCTTCCTAGAAATATCCTAGTCACAAAAAACCCCAAAAACCTGCCCTCCCAAAGGCTGGTATACATTTCATTTGGCTGATCTACACTTGTGAAGTTGCATACCCCCACAGATGTTAACTATGCCAAGGCAAGGGAAGCCGGCTACATGGGCTCATCTCCTGTCCTGGGCAGGCTTGCACATGGTCTGGCATCTGCAACTATGGACCCCAAAGGAAAAAAGGCTGAAAAAAATGAGGATGCATCACATATGCTGGCAACATTGGGTCCGCCTGATTAACTCAGGAACTACAGCCAGAGAAAAAAATTGTTAACCCAATCCCCAGCACTGACACTGGAATGTGGCATCTTTAGAACAAAATATAAAAAAAGGGAGACAGTCTTGTTGATGGAAGGTACTTCTGGGAGAGAAGCAAAGTCCTCCTTGGTGGCTCAAATCCAGTGCACGCTCACTGAGGCGGCTTTGAACTGTCTGCCTTTGAGCCAGGCAATCTGCATGTCATTAGCTCTTCCCACCCGCCACAAAATTAAATTCCAGGCTCTCTTAACAGCAAACTACAAACAAACAAACACGGATCAGAAAAAGGCTGAGCAGCCATCAGCCACAAACCCCCCACTATGCAGCAGGATGGGATGTGTGGACAGGAGCCCTCCCAGCTCGAGCAGCATCTCGGGCACGTCTCTGCCAGGGCCAGGCCCAAATCTTCAGGCAATCTCCCTTGCCCCATCCCATCCTGCCTGTGGCATGTGCACCTGGATTCCAGCACTGCCCCAGGGCTGGGGTGCACTCCCCAGATAGGTGGGGGAGCACCGGGTGCCAGGTGGGGTGGAGGTGTGTCTGTCTGTCTGTCTGTCTGTCTGTCTGTCTGTCTGAAACTCTGCCAGCGCTTGTGCACCCCAAAAGCATGGGCTGCTGCTGGCATCAGGGAGCACAGGAGGCGAGGACAGCAGGAGGGCATTCCATGCCTGGAGAGATGGCTGCTGCTTCCTTTGCTGCCCTGGAGCACAGAGGTTTGTGGGAACCCATCCCATAAAGGCCTTTACAGGGCCACTTCCAGATTCAGCAGGACAGGTTTGCAGGTAAATTGTCTCTTTGCCCTCAAAGCAAATCCAGAGACACCCCAGGTGGAGCAGGTGACAAAAGCAAATCTCTTTCAAACATGTGCAAAGGCCTGGGGACTGCCCCGAGTTCCTGGCAGTTCAGCAGCAGCTGGAAGCCTGCTGGAAGGGCTGTGCCTGGTCATGCCCCCTGTCATGGCCACTCCTCAGTGAAATCAGCACCTGCACTGTAAATGCAATCCACCCCTGGCTCACCAGGCACCTGTCCTTGCAGGCAGGGGCTGCACAAAAGAAAACACTGATCCAGTGGGGACAGGCTGGGCAACAAGATCTTCTCCAACCCAGAGAAACGGGAGCAAGCTGGACATTGACACTGCTCCCCATCCACATGCCCCAACACCCCAAATCGTTGGTCCCTCACTGCAGTACTGCTATGGACTGGCTGGGTTTGTCCCCAAACCCAAATCCCCCTTGTGCCCTGCAGAGAAGGGTGCGCAGGAGGGAGCGCAGCAGTGGCTGGCTGGAGAGCAGTGTCCACTGGCGAGGAAAGGAGGTGAGCTGTGGAGCCCAGCACCTCCTGCTTGTGTGTGAGGCCATCAGACCTAGAGCACCTCCCTGCTGAGGACTGTGCACCTCCAGCACCCTGCCCTTCGGGGTGGGGAGGGCCCTCCAGACCGGGACAATGCTCCCTATCTGCTGCATGAAGTCAGACTAGCATGCTCCACACCAGAGGAGGAAAGTGAAAGAGCTTAACTGAATTCTGCGTCCAAGTGCAGTTTTGGAAGCTGCAAGTTATCTGTCTCTTTCCAAACACAAACTTGGCCCAATCTCCAAAGAAACTAGCTATTGCTTCAGATCAATGCTGGCAGAGAAACAAGCATGTTATAAAACACTACATGCATGAGACAGAAAACCTTCCTTTTCTCCTTTGTCTGTTGTGCTTTGTCCCTGAAACAGCTGCTCTCCAGCACAGCATAGTACCTTTTTCCAAGCCACTTTGTGAACCTAATTAACACTCCTTGACCTCCACTTCGACCAGATAATACAATGCTAGTGATATTTTCCTCACAGAAGCTGCTCCCTGCCTGCCAAGAAAGCCTGTGCTTCAGAGGTATGATGTGCTCCCTGCCACACAGATAGCTGTGGAGCTGTCGGTGGTGTTGCCAAGATCACACATCTGCTCCCTGCCAAACATCTTAAGCATATTCTTGGGAGATGTTTAACAGTTTCTCAAACCCTCTTTTGAAGCCAAGAAAGCTTAAATTTGAGCAAACTTTTCCACGTGTTATCTCCCCCTGCCCTCTCCATGCTCTTCTCTGAGTCTCTGTTTTACTTTTTCAAAAGAAGGCAGTAGAGGGACACAACACAACCCCAGCTTGTTTCTGTGAGCAATGCAATGCCTCCAGCACCCAGGCAGGCAGGAAGGAGCAGGGACCAGCTATATAAAACAGGTTTTAAAAAGGCAGGTCCAGATGAGAGAGGAAAGGGAGATGCTACATGTAAAGCAAATGTTATCTTCACTGCCTGGTATTGCAAGTGACCCCACAGATTCAGAGGCCTCCAGTCCCTGGGGCAGAAACTCCCCATGGCAAGATGAGAGCCTACGACTGCAGGTGGGCAATGTGACAGATGACCAGGCCCCAGGCATGGCACACCTACCAAATCCCTTCAGCACTGTCAGCACTAGGAGTCACCCTAAAAATTGGTGGGTTTAGCATCTCTTAGGTTTTCACCCTCTTGCCTCAATTTTGTCCTGCAAGGATTCTGACAGCAGAAACACATCTTCTACCTCTGCCTACAAAATGTCCACATATACAGGGCCTCAAACTGTATTATTTATTAATTCCATCTCAGGCAGCACATAACCTCTAAACACTTTTGTAATACAGACCATAAGCATCACTGCTGATTTTACAGGCTCAAAGCATCAGAAACCCCTCATCACTTGTCTTCAGCACCAAGAGTTTAGAGCACCTGCTTGTACTGACTACACAGGCATCAGAAGCAGTGCATTGAAGAAACAGCCTCTGTAATAGGTCCTCTCCTCCCTGAATGACAGCTATCCAAAGGAGTTTTTTCTTTCGATCCTTGTATTTTTTAAAACATGCCTCACTAACATGGAAGTGGGAAGCACCAGTTTATATCCAGAACTCTTTGACATCTTGGAGAAAGAGTTATTTTCCTTGTAAGCCCAAGATACCCAAGCAGAAGGACTTGGGGGTGCTGGTGGGTGAGAGGCTGGACGTGAGCCAGCCATGGGCACTCCCAGCCCAGAGAGCCAAACGTGTCCTGGGCTGCATCCAGAGCAGCGTGGGCAGCAGGGCAGGGAGGGGATTCTGCCCCTCTGCTCTGCTCTGGGGAGAGCCCACCTGGAACCTGCATCCAGCTCTGGGCTCCCAGCACAGGGAGGACATGGAACTGCTGCAGTGAGTCCCGATGATCAGAGGAGTGGAGTACTTTCCCTATGAAGACAGGCTGAGAGAGTTGGGATTGTTCAGCTTGGAGAGGACAAGGCTCTAGGGAGAAAACAAAGCTGGAGAGAGACTTTTGACAAGACAGGGAAAGACACGACAAGGGGCAATGGCTTTTAAGTGCAGCAGGTTTAGATTAGATGCTAGGAATAAATTCTTTACTGTGAGCGTGGTGAGGTACTGGAATGGGTTGCCCAGGGAAGCTTTGAATGCCCCATTTCTGGAAGTGTTTGTTCAAGGCCAAGTTGGATGGTCTCTGAAAGTCCTGGTCTAGGTAAAGGTGTGCATGCCCACACCAGGGGTCAGGATTAAATGATCTTTAAGGTCCTGGAAGGGACCTTAAAGATGCAATGCAATGCAATGCAATGCAATGCAATGCAATGCAATGCAATCCAATCCAATCCAATCCAATCCATGGTATCCCAGGAAAAAGCCATTTTTAAACCTTAGTGAAAATGAGTACATCTCTAGTGGTTTGTCCTTTGGACAATTCACTGGTTCATACATTAATCTACACTTTTGTTTTGTCAATATCCATTTATTACTAGTGTACAGAGTTATCAATTTTCTGATTTTATATCTGGGCATGAAAAGCTATTAAGACAGACATATGACTACAATATTTACCACACTTGGGTGAACTTTCCGAGAAGAAGCTCATGGCAAAAAGGGCAAGAGCATATCTTTTATGTTTGCCATCCCAGCCACACCTGGTGTCTAAATGGGGGTTAGAATTGGCTAAGGAGATAGCTGTTCTCCAAAATAACCTCCATAAATACTTGCACTCACCAGGGCAGGACTTGAAAATTACTTCCCTGAAATATAGGTAAGCCTGTCTATAAAATTCAGCTTTGCAGATTTCTACTGCATTAAAATGAGCTCTTTTGGAAATGGATCTTTCAGCTGAAGAATTTGACCCCTTGTGCATACCCTCCTTAAACCAGCAGGCATGTAACTACCCCAATACCAAAATACCAAAAAAACACATGGAAATGGTAGAAGAAACACATTTGACTGGTTTGAAAGTGCTTAGGCCAACACTACTTTTTGAGAGCAAATTTTTATTAAAAAAACCTCAACCAAAACCAATACCACAATACTGTTCTGCATCTCCTAAGGAATGTAACAATTTGGGGGATGGACACCTGCAGGAAATACCTGGATTTAGTTGCTTTTGGGTTTCTTAGAGAAACCAGAATTTCTCAGAATTCTTGAGATTTTATTGCAGCAAGCACATTCTGCTTCCTAATATCCCATTTAAGATACTCATTAGCATGCAACTCTAAACTGAAGCATAAATCCAAAATGCTTATATTACCTTGTATTAGAGAATTGCATAGTCTTTAAAGGCTTTCAGCTTGAAGCTGAATTATAGTATTACCCCAGTCCTGATTTGTTCTTTTCAATTATAAATAACAGCAAGTGAACCATAAAAGCACATTTAAAATTTGGCAGCTTCTGGTAAGAGATTAAACCTCATTCAGCTAATGCATTTGTTGCAGAGCCAGACAGCAGGGATTGTAAACTACTCTCTAAAGACTGCTAGGAAGAAAACTGTGGGCCTCTGAAATGAGTACCTGGCTATTTTACCATACAAAAAGCCTGAGCAGTTCAGTCACACATATCCTGTGTGAGTCATCACATGCTTCCCAACAGCGACGGGGGAGGGGCAGGCAGGAAATTAAAACCCCAGAATCATGTATGTTACAATAAATGTTGGTTTGTTGAGGAAATGGAGTTTTTGAAGCTACCTGTTGCCATCAGACCCTTTCCCCGTGCTTATGGGAGTACAGGAATCACAGGATGATTCCTGCTTTTTATGTTCATATTGATAAGTGAGTTTTGAGCTCAAAAAGGAGTATTTCTGAGTTCTGGGGGGGGAAATTGCATGTCAGAAGTGTCCACAAAGTGCACACCCTGTATTCTTCACGGCGGCCTTAGAGACACATGAGATGCTGCTCAGGGGAGACTCAGCTCTGAGCAATGTGAGAGGCATGATACAATTGTTTAACAAATGCTGTTTGCTACCAAAACCTGAAAAAAACAGAGAAAAAAAAAAAAAAAAGAACAACAAACAGTTTCTCACCTACATGCTGGCTATAAATCTCGACACCTTGACGGTGCCAGGCTGCATGTGACTGCACCACCCCACAAATACTGAAGTAACACAGCCAGAAAACATTTGCCTGCTCTATTGTAAAGAGCTACTTCTTCCGTGGCCCTGTTGCTCTCTTGACCATCTGTAACCACTGCGAGCAGCCTCATGTGGCCTTTGGCAGATTCAGTGAACGGCACTGAGGATGCTACAAAGATGATTTAAAATATCTTAAATGATCCTTCAGCAACCAACTCCAATAACACTTTGAATCTTGGGGTCACTAAGAGCATTTCTCTAAACTCCAGGCATTTCCAAAGCACATGACTCACTCCTGACAGGATCAGACTAAGTGGAGACCATTCAAAGCAAAGCCATATTCATAAAGGGTTGCCACATCCACTCTCTGAGGACAGGCTTGCACAGCCACTTTCAGCATAAGTGATGTAGGGGAAAAAAGCGAAAGATATGAATAAAAAACAAGAACACAAAACACAGGACAGTTTCTTTTAGTGACCTCAAAACCACCTTCCTAAAATAACAAAACAGTTGTTTGTAATTCAGATGCATTGATCCATAAAGAGCTGACCAGCAAGCACCAAGAGAAACTATCATTTTTTCTGTCGGTTCCGTAAACGGAAAACCACAGGTAGCTCCTCTGAAGTCTCTTCCCCCGCTGTGATCTCTGGTAACAGAGGTACCTATGCTGAAAATGGCACACTTGGCTCAAGGGCTCAAGGGCCCAAGGTGTGGCCAGGCTACTGTCAACCTGGGATGCCAGCAGGCCATGGTAACAGCCCTGCCATCTGCACAAGAGTGTCTGTTCGAGGAGCAGCAGTTACAAGCAACAAGTTGGGTGCGAGAGCCTTCTAAAGGTACCAAAAAAATCTGAAATTCCCCTTGTCCCCAGCTCTGCCTTGTGACAAATCTAGCAGATCAAAACAGCTCCAGCTCATCACATAGTAAACATGAGGCCACCAGCAGGCTGCAAACCCGCCGAGATCCTGCCAGCATGCCGGCACCCAAGCGGTCGTGGAAAAAGGCTATGGGGAGCACAGCTCCAGTGCAGATAAAACACACGCCAGGCTGCCACGTATCACGGTACTGCATCACAGGACCAAATATGTCCAGTGGAAAGCGCCGCTGGGATACATAACAACTGTGCTCATGACCCTGCCTCGGAGCTCGTTTTAAACCCGTGCCGCTCATTCAGCAGGTTCGCGGACAGAGAAAGGCTGCGAAAAGCCTGCACAGCGCAAAAAGCCCTCCTGAGCTCGCATTGCGCAAGAGCAGCATTTTGGGTAGAGTTCCGAGAGGAAATTACCCAACCCCGAGGACAACCAGAAAGAAACCTAGCCGGGCGGGGTGGGAGCGCTTCCCGAGCGCCCAGGGGCTCCGCTCGCCGCCGCCGTGCCCGGGCAGCATCCGCGCCGCGCTCCCCTGCGCACCGGCTCCCCGGGGATTCTCCCACAATCCCCCTCCGCCGCCGGCACACCCGGGAGCGGCGGCGCCACTGTCACAGCGCGCCCGCTCCCCGGGCGAGGCACCCACGGGCACCGGGAGCCGGCGGCGGCCGCCCGCGCCTCCTCCCCGCGGCCCGGGCGGCGTCGGGCACCCGCGGGCGGCGGGCCCCGCCCGTCCCCCCGCAACCCCGCCGGGACGGCACTCACCGAGCAGCGGGGAGGGCTCGGGGCAGGGGCCCGGCGGCGGCTCGGCGGGCGGGGACCGGGCCCGGGCGGCGGGCGGCGACGGGCGGGAGAGCGGCAGCGAGAGGTCGGCGGGCGGCGGGCGGCGCGGCGGCGGCTCGGGGCTGCCCGGCGGCCCCAGGGCGCTGCCCGCCAGGTAGTAGAGCAGCGTGGCCGAGAGGTGGAGGGCACAGAAGGCGACGAGGAGGCGGCAGGCCCGCTGCAGCGAGGTGCCGGGCAGCGACGGCTCCTTCATGCCGCTGCGCTGGCGGGGAGCGCCGCCCGCCCCGCGCCGCACCGCCGACGGGGACCGGGACGGGGCGGGGGCGGCGGCGGCTCCGCCCGCCGGGGGCGGCCCCGAGCCCCGCGCCCCGCCCGCCTCGGCCGGGAGCGCCGGCGGGACCCCCAGCGCCGCCCGGCTCGGGCATCCCCTCCCGCCCCGGCCTCCCGCCCCGCTCCCCGGGCCCGCTCCGGCCGGCCCCTGTGAGCGCAGCCCGCCCTGGCCGGCCCCTGTGAGCGCAGCCCGCCCTGGCTGGCCCTCCTGCACGGTGCCCGCTGTTTGCCAGCTGGACCCGTCGCTGTCGCAGCCCCCAGAAGCGCTCGCCTGTGGCAGAGGGTGTAAGCGGCAGCAGCGACCTGCTGCGGGGCAGCCAGGGCTGTGTTTGTATTCGTGCCCCTTGGAGGGCTACACGCTGTCTTCGCTTTTATCTGCAAAAACTGTAGCTTTTCTGTCAGCTCGGTGGAGCTTGTTTCAGCTCATTTCCTGCATTTAAATCATGACTAGCTTTTTGTTAAATATATCACAACATCCTAGCAGCGCCAGTGGCAGGGTCTTCTGGAGGTCTCCAGTCAAACATCCTGCTTGGAGCATGACTATTGCCGGCAACACGTGAAGTCAGCTACAGTTTTGTCCCACTGAGTCTTGAAAGCTGCCCAGCATGGAAATCTACACCTCTCTGGTGCCCTGTCCCAGAACTGATCCACTTTTCTGAGGAAAGACTTTCCTCACTTCTATCATCAAGCCAGTAGTAGTGCCTGTTGAAGCAGGTCTGGGCACTTCCCAACATCCCTCAAGGTTGGTTACACGTGTTTCTTGTAACTAGCGAGTCCTTGACCCGGGAAAGGAACTGCCTTGATTGTACGGGAAGAAACCTATCCTGTCTTGGCCAGCAGAGATGATGGGTGAGGTATTATAGTATTGTCTTACTGCAGGAGCAGGGGACACAGGGAGACAGTACTAACCTTGCTGTTCCCCATGGCACTGCAGGCATTTCACTCGCAGCTGACTGGAAAGCAATCAGTGGGACACTGGTGACTCACAGGATGACACTGACAGCTGGCCAGGCAAAATCCTGTTCGTGGTCTGGCAGACTTGCATGTACCTGGACTTCAGAGTGCTTCATGTACACCATGCAACACTCAAGTGGTTTTAAAGTGCAATAAATAACTCCTGGTAGTAGCCCTTAATGCTGCCACTCATTTGTTCTCACAAAAGCAGAGTAACTGCAGGGAGAAAGTGAATCTCATTCTTCTCATGGGTAAAAACTACTTTGTAACAACACACACACCCACACACACACCCACCCACACACACACACACCCCCACACACACAGAGCCCCCTGCACGCCTGCGCTGCTCCTGCTATCCTCAGCTCTCATGGATCTGCTGATTTCAGCAGCCTCTGGTGCTGCCTGGTGGGATGCCAGAGTGACGAGAATGAGCTATCCTGCTGCCAAAGTGCATGACCAAAGACATCTGCTTCCTCTTTTCCGTTCACTTAGAAGTTTCTCAGTTCTTCCTGAGACATTCTGCAAGTTAGTCCAGTAATCCCCTTGTGCTTTGTTTAAACCTGATGTTGAGAGCAACATGATGGCAATTCCAGGGTCCATGGTGCTATAACGACACCATCACTGATGGCACTGATATTCTCAGTCAACACTCAAACAAGCATCAGCTAATAATTGCCTTCTTCAATGAGTAAACCTATCTTTCAAAACATTCAGGCTCTTCAGACATCTTTTATGGATCAACTGGTAAAAGGCAACCCACAATGGGAGCCAGCAGAAAATCCATTTTGCAGGACTAGCAGTTCAGTCCAGAGTTTCCATGTTTCTCTACTGTCAGAAATACCTGGACTTGTTCTAGTGAAATTTGTCTTTCCCTTCTTTCAGTTTTGAACTGAGCACTTGTAGGGAAAGTGGTGCATTGTGAACCAGACCTCAGCTGTGACTCAAGGCGCAGTCAGTTCGATCTCCCATGACACTACCATATATGCCATCTTTCAAATTTGTCCAGCAACAGCAAAAGTGACAGCACAGTGTTCAGCAAAAACATCAGAGTTAGGAAATGTCTAACACAATATTCCATGGGTCCACTGTAGCTCCCCACCACGAATGCCTGCTATGTTTTATATGAATCCTATGAAAACATTGTCATTTTTTCCATGGGACCACTGTCTTGCTTGGTCTCAACACGTCTCTGGAAGTAGAGCAAGGCTTTGTGATTAAAGAAGGCCCTGTTGCTGGAAGGGATCATTCACAGTCTGCACCACTCAAGTGTGCAATGATGTGTGAATGGTAAATACAGACTTACAGATCCAAGCAGGTAACTGCACACTATTTTTTACATAGAGGTAAGGTGTCCTAATGAGCCCATGGTGAGGAAATAGAAATATCGGCCTTACAGGAGAAGTAAAAATGAGCACGTGTTTGTGCAAGGTCTGGCTGCTCACACTGCATGCCAGCCCTCTCCAGTTTTCACCATTGCAGTCTACACTCCAGCCCAACCTGTAAGGAGTCCTTGGAGACCTCACTTTTCCAGTCACACCACAGTCCACTCCAACCTCATCATATTGTGATGTTCTTTTTTGGCAAAGTTAATTCTCAGTCTTTTTCTCCCTACAAAAATTACTGCTTGACTATAATACTTTGTTACACATAAATACATCTGTCCATCCATCATGCCTAATGACTTGTAAGTCAGATTCTAATCAAACTTGGCAGTTGGAAGAGATTGTAAACATCTAGAATACCTGCTGGAACAAGCCATCAGGGTGCAACTGAGTGAAAGTTCAATGCTAATGTGGTAGTTAGGTGGTTAGGCATTTGTAGCTAGGCATCAAAGTATGAGGAGGAAGAAGGAAGTTTTATGCCCCATATTCCAGCAAGAAAAGCAAAGTTCTCAAGCAGCATGGCAGAATCCGGGAAAGGATGTGAATATTAATCAGATGGGAGGTTCTCAGTCAGACAGCCCATGTGCTGGGGTCAGTACTTTCGCCAGAGCAGTAGCACCACGTATTTCCATTGGGCAAGCTCTCCTCAGCTGAAGAGCAGTGTGTGGTCACCACCAGCCCTGCAGGGAAGTGTCCACATGAAATGCAGTGCCCCACAGCAAAACACGGCCCATCTGCACGTGTGCTCCTGCAGAGCTGCAGGTGGCTGGGACGGTGGAGGTGCAGTAGCTGTTCTAGCCCTTCTGAGTCAAACCTCACAGGACCCTTTCTGGCCAGGGAGGGCACAGCCCCCAGCAACCCTCCTGTCTGCTTATTCCAAGCTCAGCATGCGTCACGTCAGCTCCTCCAGGAAGAGTGGGAGTTGGGGCTTGTGACTCTGCTCTTCAGCATGGTTGTGGCAGCCCTCAGCATCTATGGGACAAGAGCAGGCCCCACATGTGTGAGCAGACCTGGATGGTGCTAGACTAAAGCCCACAGCCCAGGGTCACTCACAAGAACCAAAAATATGCAGTGCACAGCCCCTGGGATGAGCACGGCTTGGCCAAGAAGGAGGCAAGAGGAGAGGTCAGAAGATATTGCCAGGATTTGGGGCCTGGCTAGATAGAGAGGGGTTTTGTAGAGTGGTGGGTGGCAGCAGAGCTGTGGGTGTGTGGGGTCTGTGCCAGGGTACCCTGGGCTGAAGGTGTCCTCTGCTGGCACTGTGCTCCCGGGCACTGGCAGGGAGCGCAGGCACTGTGCAGCTCCCCAGAGAATCCAGCTCAGCTCTTTCCACAGAAATGCTGCTTCCAGGGATGCCAGCAGGACAGAAACATGCTCCCACTCCAGCAGTGTGGGCTGGGGGGACACGCCCTCGTTGACATCTTTGTTTCTTGGATTTACAGGACCTATTAAAGTGATCTGATAGCTTTCCATAAGGTATAGCTTTCCTTAGTATAAAACCGCAGTAACCCAGATTAATGATATTGGTAATTTGTTCTGTCTTTATTTATTTCAGAGTGTGCTTGCAGCCCAGAAAGCCAATTGCATCCTGAACTGCATAAACAGAATTGTGGCCAACAGGTTGAGGGAGGTGGTTCTGCTCTGCTCTGGTGAGGCTCACCTGGAGTGCTGTGTCCAGCTCTGGGGTCCCCAGAAGCAAGATGTGCACCTGCATAGAGTGTAGTCCCGAGGAGGCCATGGAGAAGATCAGAGGGCTGGAGCACCTCTCTTATGAAGACAGGCTCAGAGTGTTGGGGTTGTTCAGCCTGGAGAAGAGAAGGGTCCAGGGACCAGCCTTTCGATAGTTAAAGGGGGCTTTACAGGAGAGATGGAGGCAGATTTTTTTTTTTTTTTTTTTTTTTTAATAACAGGAAAAGGGACAAGACTATCAAATTGAGTGTAGATTTAGAGTGTTCAGTGAGGGTGGTGAGACATTGTAACAGGCTGCTCAGAGAAGTTGTGGATGCCATATTTGTGAAAGTGCTCAGCTTGTATGGCACTTAGAACAACATGGTCAAGTGAAAGTTCTTCCTCTTCATGCCAGGGGGTTGGACTAGGTAATATTCTAGAGGACCCTTTCAGCCCAAATAGTTCTATGTTTTTTCTTCTGTCGCTCTCTCTGAGGCCTGCAGAAGCCCAGGGCTGTCCCCAGTGTCTTTCCCTGTCCCACTGGCTCCGGGGCAGTGATGTGTGGATGCTGTGTGGCGGGCGGGCAGCATCCCTGCCCGGCACCCGTCAGGCTCATTCCTCTGCTGCAGAGAGAGCCCCGAGGCAGGGCATGGCTCCGGGCTGCCTGCCGGTCACCCTGCTACGGGGACATGAGCCTGAGTGTCACAGCACAGCTCCTGCTCCCGGGATCCCGCTGCTTGCTCCTGTGCGAGCCGGGGAGCTCTTCTGCCTGGGCGCTGGCTTAGAGGGAGGATTGGGAAGGGCTGACTTCATTTGGAGGGACAGGTAGCAGCAAAGGAACAAGCTAAGAGAGGCAGAAAGCTCTGGAGATGTAATTGCAACATCCAGCTGCCTTTTGCTGGGAGCGCAGAGAAGTGAAATCAGGAGCAGCACTGTCTCCATGGGAAAAAGTTTCAGGAGAAACCAGGCCACGAGCTTTGTCTACAATTTGCAATGATCATTACTTGAAATAAAGACATTTGAACAAAGAAACTTGAATCATCTTACAAACCTGGAAGTCCTTTTGCACAGTTTTGCTGCCAGCATTGAACTGTCTTTGTGGGGTGGTTTTGCCCAGTGGGAAAGATCCCAGACAGCCCTGATACAGTGAATGTGGACAAAGACCAGCTCTTAATCCTAATCTCTTTGCCTCCTGAAAGGTGCTGGCTGGTCCTGTCATGGACTGAGAGTGTCCCACAGTTGTGACAGGAAAGACACATGAGCTTGTACCTCCTTACCCAGCCCTACCAGGCTTATTCCCTCTTTCCTCTCAGTTGTATCTGCTCCTGTAAGGTCTGCATCTTAAATACATGGTGCTAAACTGTGTCCTGTGTCTCAGGCCCTATTTTGTGTGCTTGCCTCAGAAGTAAAGTGATGGTAATCTTCTGCATGAGGCATAGAGTCAGTCTTGCCAGAGCAAAAGGAGGTGCCTGCAAAGCTTTGGTTCTGTGTAGATTGAGAAGAACAAGGGACAAAAAATAGCTTCCTGTGCAGAGAAGCTCATGACCAGGCAAAAAGGTATGTTCTGTACATGCAGCTGCATTCATCTCAGTGAAGAAAAACGCTGTTTCTCAGTTACAGTCTTTGACAGCTTTTAATTTGAAAGTTTTCTTTATCTGTTTTGAGGGTTTTGTTGTCATACACAACTTTTTCTAATCACTAGAATAAGGCTAAAGCTTAATGGGCCTTGCCAAAACCTGGCTCCAAAGCCAGCTCACATTTAGTTACTGCTGCACTTTCCCAGTTCCTCGTTCATCTTCTGTTGGTTTGGGTGGTTCCTGCTGAAGTGCCTAACATACAGCCTGATTATTTGTCACAACAATTTAATAAACAAATCACACAAATCCTCTTGTTACAAGGGTACTCAGCCCTTGTGCCTATCAGCAGTGCATTTCTTTTCTATGCACTGCTTTGTCTCCCAGGACAGACAGCAGCAAGAATAACATCTGTCCAGAGGTGCTAGGAGCTGGCTGGACCCTTGGGCAGTGTATTTTCTGGAGGAGAATCTGGGATGGCAGTTGTGCTCAGGTAGGTTTTTTCTCACTGTTGACCTGATTTTACCTGACAGTTCCCAAAGGAAAAGCTTTGCATTAGCATCTGGCTACTTAAAAGTAAACTGCTTTCAGTATTTCTAGTTCTGCTCTGATCTGCCAGTACACTTCTAGATAATCACAGTGTTGCAGTAAAAAACAGAGCTTCCATGAGTTAACAGAGGATATTGCTGTCTCAATGCAAATGAGATATCTCAGAGACTACCAAGTTCTGTCTGCAGCTTTTGAGAGAAATGAAAGCAAATGTTGCAGGAATGTGTTCCAAGAAACAGGATGGCTTTCACCAAGGGTGACTGGTGCCCTTCTGCTCAGTGGTACTTGTTGTGGCTCCCTCCTGGTGTTAATTCATTTATACCCAAGTAGTGAATAGGTCATTTGGAAAAAAATTACACCTGCACAGTAGGTGGGCTCTGAAGTCAGAAGTAGCAGGCAACATCAAGGACACATTTTTGCTCTTAATGTTGATGTGCAAACCTGCATCTTCCTTCTCTGGCAACTAAACTAATGGAGAAGTGCTGAGCAGTTTGTGTGCCTGCACATTCACTGGATAAACAGAACACTAGAGAGGATTTTATTCCCTGTTTTTTCTTCAGAAGGATGCTGTGCCTGCAGATGTGTAGGACAGAGTGGAGACATATGACTGTCAACCAGAGGCATTGTGAAAAGGCATGGCTGGGTGACCCTGCTGTTGAAGATCTATGCAAATGCAGCATCACAGAACAGGATCCCTTCAAAAGGCAAGGAGAAAAAGAAAGACTTCCCCAATTCTCTTACACTAATGCATCCTTGTTGTGTCCCTTATTACATCGATTCTCTCTGGGGTATCTTCAGGGACTTCAGCAACTGGCAGGCTGGGAAGACCAGGTCTCTCTCACAGAAGTCAAGGGGCCACAGAAACTCAGCAAGGGCAGCTGTCACTTTGAAGGGGAGAGCTGGCATATGTACTACCCCTTTTTCTCCAGCATGGTGCTAAATGCAGGCTGATGACAGCATTCCGTCCCACACAAAATGGAATTAGCAACACTGTTCTTAGAAAGTATAAAAATCTGGGGCCCAGTATGGATTAATTCATTCAGAAACAAACTCTGGGGGAAAAGAGACTGAGAAATTTAATTTGGGGGTTTTTTTGGGTTTGTTGTTTTTTGGTTTTTGGTTTTTTTTTTTTTTGTTTTTTTTTTTTTTTTTTTTGTTTTGTTTTTTTTTAAATTACAGTGGGTGTGAGTTCCCAGATAAACAAATAAACAGGACTGAACATCAGTATGGTGGGGACAGCACACCTACTGCTGCTGCCAGCAACCAGGTTATGTGTGTCAGCTCAGAGCAGGAGGGGCAGCACTGCAGCAGCAAGGGAGCCCTGCCTGGCCTGCCCAGTCACACAGCCTCATCCCATCCCTGACACCAGCACTGGGGCTTGCCGGGCCTCGGGCCAAGCATTTACTGGCCAAGAAGGAAATCTGTGGCTTTCTGCTGTTTTATCTGCTGCACTTGGAATTTGGTCACTCAGCCCTCAAGTGCAAGCATGTGGAAAAATGCAGGTCAAGGCCATCCTTAAGCTGCCAAGGAGGTGCAGAGCATTTGCAGACTGTGGGTGCATTCAGAGCATGTCTTGCAGAACAGAGATTTGAACAGGCAGTGGTCAACACAAGGGAGAAGAGAAGTGGGCGCCCATGGATCAGGGCAAGTTGCAGCAACTTCTGCACAGCTATAGCTGTAAGCTGCAACAGGGGAAAAAAAGTGTGCAATGGATACTCCCTTAGGCTGTTGCACTTCTGGGGTCCACTCTAACAGCCTTGCCTGGCAGGAAGCTTTAGTCTTCTCCAGATTGATGCCAGATTTATGGTTCAAACTGCATCTGGTGAGAGTGCCAGCAGTAAGGATTGGTCTGTGTACTCTCAATCTTGTGTTTTCCCAGCTGAGAATGTCACAGGCTAATTCTTCTTTCATAAAAAAAATAATGAACACTACTGACGTACCTGCCTGACATACCACAGTATTTATTCACAGTAATAAAAAGGAAGAAGGTGGCCAAAGACGTATTCTGGATCCTGGAAGTCTGGCAAAATTGCTGGGAAGTGATGATGGCTGGTCCCTTCCCCAGTTACAGACTGAGATTTCAGGGGTCGAGTTTTGGATCCACAATATATCCAAGGGGAAACCTCTGGTGGTCACTTGCACCTCTGGTGCTAATTTTGGGTTTGGGTTTTGATTTGATTTGTTTGGGTTTTGATTGGTTGGTTGGTTTGTTTGGTGGGTTTTTTGGGGGGTTTTTGGTTTTTTTTGTTTTTTTTTTTTTTTAATTCTTTTTCATACAAAAGAGAGCAAATTGCTCCTTTTCTTTCCTACTTGTCTGGAGACCTCAGAGTGGTCAGAAGAACAGAACAGAGACTGTTATTCTCTCTATAAAAGCCCATCTAGATGCAGTGAGTGAGCTAAAGATGAAAATGAGCATGGCACTTGCCCTCCTCTTTTTGCCTTGGCCCATTGTTCAGCAGGAGGGTTGGATGGTGGGCTCTGATTTGGGCTGCACAAGCAAGGCAGCACTCTTCTCTCAGGGCACTGCAGTACTTGTGGGACCCCGCTGTCCGCCCGTATGCCAGAGCCCTGGGAGGAGCAGCAGAGCAGGAGTTAAAATATCGGTATGGGTGCAGAACGTGGGAAGGCCGAGAACAACCATGAAATCCAGGAAAGCCAACAGATAACAACAAGGAAATGGCAGGTGCGGGGTGGAGCGGTGATGACACCAAGGCCACGCGGCGATAAGGCCGCAGGCAGGTGTGGGGCAAGAGCGCTGTGACGCAATGCGGCCTGGCCGGCCGCCACCTGTGCCCACCCACGGGGAGGCTGCAAACACAGCTGCAGCCCCCTCGGAGCGCACAGGTGCGATAAGGGTTTATGGGGTGATGAGCAATCCGGGAGGAGCGCATGGATGTGGGCACCACTGGTGGGGCACAAGTGCAGAGGCAGGGGCAGCGCTGCAAGGGAGCAGGCCTAAGATTGGTTTCAGAATCAAAAGTCTCCTTGCTTGTTGCCGCTGTCTCCAGCAGAGTTTCTGCGTCTTGCTGGTGGTATCACTAGGTCTCCAGCTCCTCAGGCAAACCCAGAGCCTTCACATCTCCCCGTCATATGTCTTGAAGCCTTCCATATCACCACCTTGCTGGTGTAAATACAGGGAGAAAATGCAGAGCCAGCTGGAGCTCCACAGCCAATTCCAATGTGAGGGAAGCAGCCACCAGAAAACCTCCTGCCCCACCTGAGGAAGAATTTCCCCGCCACTTCTTCAAGGTGTAGTAGGCAGGGACTTTCATTAGGAGTTGCAAGCTTGTGCTTGGCAGAAAAGCTTGAAAGGACAAAACAGTTTGCAAGAGGTCATTTATCCTTTGTCATCTCTTAGCATATAATTTTAATCTGCTTTGTGAAGGCATTAGAATTTGAATACCACTGAGGAATGAGGTGGAGGAAGATCAAGCCTTGTATCAGCCAACTGACCTTGGTGCCTCCAGCACAGAGGGGAAGCAGACATTTCCTGTCACCCTCTATCCAAGGGGAGAGATCTGGAGCACACAACGTGTCCCAGCAGCACAGCCCCAGCCTGCTGCTCCTGTGCTGCTTCTGGCATGACCAGAGAACCAGGCCATGCTTGGAATCAGAGGCAGCGGAGATGGCACCAGAGGCATTACAATCAGCATTTGGATGTTTTTCTTGGTAGTAAAAACTTTGGAGAAGACTTTAAAGGCCCAAGATAGCCCTCACCTGGAGCCATGAAGTGTGGGTGGGTGAGCAGTTTGCAGGAGGGGGCTCTGGGTTGCCCACATTGTTGAGTGTTGGCTAGATGTGAATCTAAGGGCATACATCCATGTGTGCTGGAGACCAACAGCTGCTTGTCTCATGGACCCAACCTGCTGGTGGCAGGGTCTTTCAGGGCTCACCCAACAAACCTCGTGCACAGTGAGGCTTGGTCAGGTACCTGTTCTGCTGAGATGGACATGTCCCACGTCTCTGCTGGTTTGGCTTGTACAGCCTTTGGGGTAAGGCTTCTTTCCTGACTCCTGACCTGATCATCTCTAGGCTGCAGTTTGTGACAATTGCTTTTTATTCTGTCATCTGGCACCACCAAAAAGAGATTGGCTACATCAGCTTCCCTTCCAGCAGTTGTAGGCAGCTATCAGATCCCCCTTGGCCTCCCTTGTACTAGACTAAACAAGACTAACAGGACCCCATGTGCCTTGGGAACAACTGCTAATGCAGTTAAATATTTACTTTAGTTGAGGGATTTCCAAAGTGGAATAATAATGAAAGCCAAAGGTAATTGAACTGTGTAAACTCTGTGAAGAGGGAATATAAAACATGTGTGCAGCTGCCTTGGCAGAGTGGAGGAATGACTGTGCAGCGGGAACCCTGAGCTGGTGACGTTGCCACTTCCCAAGTCCTGGTCACAGCCCTGCTGAGTTGCACGAACAGATCTCCAGTAGAAGGATGCCAGCAGCTTCTGGCAGGGCCCATAGCTCTCTGGCCTCAAGGGATGCTCAAGCTGTCCCCTTTTGACTCAGATAGAGAGGGCCGGCAGCATCTTCCTCTGGGGAAAAAACATCCCAAGCACAGTCATAGTCAGATCCTCGGCAAGTGCAAATGTGTGTGCTCCATGCACGTGGATCTCTCCCAGCCTGCTGGTGGTTTCTGTAGGGCACCTGCCCCCTGCTCACCCCTTGCACACATGATGCATCCCATCTGCTCCCATGGGGAAGGCCACTCTCTGTCCCTTCTGGCCCAGATTTCATTTCAGCAAATCTGACCTGAAGGAGTTTTTAGTCAACATTGGTCTTGCACTGACTTTATGACCAGTTGTCCTGTTTTCCATCCTTCACCCTTCACAAACTGATTTTTTTTTTAACCTAAGGAAAGTGGGGACAGATGTAGAAAATAAAGTTTCTGAGAAAGAGAAGATAAGAATGCTCACCCTGACATAAAGCATCCAGTCTTGCAGGCAAAGCAGCTGGAATATTCTAGGGTCATGTTTCTTGTTGAAAAGACAGTGTTACTTGCCACTGAGGATCGTGTCCATCCTCCCTGTCCTCTCCCTGCTCTGTATGCCACCTCTGTGTATATAATCTGGATATCCATGCCCACTGTCCCCTTCCAACACACTGAATCTCATGATAAAGATAATTTTGTTCTGGCAATGTTGGCTCCAGCCAAGGTGGTGAGTGGAGTAAGGTTAGATTAAACCACCTCTGATTATGTGGCTCCTGAGCATAGGCAGTGACTGCAGCTGCAGCTTCCTGCCCCTAGGGAGCTGAATTTTGTACCCTCCAGACCGTCTGCACCCCCAGCCTGTCCCATCCCATCCCATCCCATCCCATCCCATCCCATCCCATCCCATCCCATCCCATCCCATCCCATCCCATCCCATCCCATCCCACCCAGTGACTGTGTGGGCTTGCTGCAGCACAGTGACAGGCCTCTCGTGTTTGGGATCCTGACCAGTGCATCAGGCAGCTGAGTATCCACCTGGCTGGGTCTCATGAGACAATGCCACAGTGCCACCACTCTAATCAGCCTGAATTTCCTGGCTTTTCTATGTCTAGTCTCACAACTCAAGGGCAGATACCTGTCCCATACGAAGAACAGCAGCTGCAAGGGTGAAGGGATGCTTTAGATGAGGTGAAATCAGAAGTAGCTGGCTGGGATAAGCAGAGAAGAGCAGCATTGCCCAACCCTGATGTGTTGGTTTTGCACGGCCTGGTTTTTGATAGTGGAGGACCACAGAGGTGGCTTCTGTGAGAAGGGCCTGGAAACTTCCATCATGTCCAGCAAAGCCAATTCCTGATGGCTCTGAGGATGGACATGCCACTGGACATTGGCCAAGGCTGGGCCAACTAGAGAGGTTGGTAATGCCTCTGTGATTACAGATTTAATAAGAAAATCAAAACAAAGTGGGGCATGCAGTGTTAATTCCAGCCAGAGAAGAAGGGAGGTGAGAACCTGTGAGGGAAGCAGCATGCAGACACCAGGGTCAGTGGAGAAGGAGGGGCAGGAGCTGCTCCAGGCACTGGAGCTGAGATTCCCGTGCAGGCCGTGGTGCAGCCCATGGTGAAGCAGCTGTGCCCCTGCAGCCCATGGGGATTCACAGGGATGCAGAGATCCACACACAGCCCATGGAGGTGCCCATGCTGGAGCAGGTGATGCCTGGAGGGGGCTGTGATCCTGTGGGAGACCCATGGAGAGAGGAGTCCTGGCCCCAGGCTGGAGCAGCCTGTCCCTGGAGGACAGCACCCTGTGGAAGAGTGACCAACGTTGCAGCAGTTTTGGGAGCACTGTCAGTCTGTGGGAGGGACTCACATTACAGCAGTTTTGGGGGGACTGCTTCTTGTGAGACTGGAGCCATGCTGGAGAAGTTCATAGAGAACTATCTTCCATGGGAAGGGACCCCACAGTCTCACAGGGGATGGGCTCCTCTCCCTGTGCAGCAGAAGACCTCAGGTGATGAACTGACCAAAACCCCTGTGCCCTGTCTCCCTCACTGTCAGTGGGAAGGAGGGAAGAGTTGTGGATAAAGAAAGGTTTTTTTAAGGGCTTATTTTACTTCTCTTTTCTTCCTGATTTTGTTAGCAATAAATTCACTTTGTACCTCTAAGGCAAGCCTCTTTTGCCCTTGAAGTGTTTTCTGCCATCCTTATTCCAACTCATGAAGCCTTCATGAAATTTTTCTCTCCTCTGGCTGCAGCAGGGAAGGGTGAGTGAGTGATTTGTGTGGCTGCCTGGCGTTGGGCCAGTGTCAAACCACAGCACCTGACTACAGTAAAAAGGGATTGTAAAGCAGCCTCCGATCCTGCCACCTGAAGCTGATGAGTAGGAAGCTTCAGGGGACAGCTTATCTTATGTTGAGAGTGCCTAAGTGATCCCTTAGGGTGTACAGTCCAGCTGCTCCCAGCAGGAACAAAACAGTGCTTTTCCCAGTGTTCCTGAGATAAGGCTGTGCCCTCCTCTATAAAGGCAGCCACGAGCAGAGCGAGGTGCGTGAGCAGGTCCTGCCTGAGCTGGCCATGTCTGGGAGAGAGCTGCTGCTGCTGCTGCTGGCGGCAGCAATGGCGACTCTGGTCGCTGCCGGAGGTAAATCTAAATCTGCTCTGCTGCTGGAGGCTGGCTCATGGGCCATGGGGTGGGAATGACAGATGGATAATGGGACGGAGGGGAATGCATGATAGGGCAGAAAGACCCAGAAATTCTGGTTTGGAGAGGAGGTGAGGTTAGGGCAAACAAACAGTGGCAGCATGGTGAGGAAGAGGGATTGGAGCGAATACGCCGTGCCTTCGTTTTTAGCAGTTTGTGTCAAGGGTTACAGGCTGGTTCATCAAATGTATTGCACTTGGGAGCGACCTGGGAGAGTCCACAGCTGCTGCAGTTCCTGCCTCCATGCAAACTGGCAAGGCTCTGCAAGAACAGTATGTGCTCAGCATATTTACGAGGGAAGCACCTGTTTATAGGCACTGGGAAGCCTTTGCTACCTATGTGCAGGTAGAGCTGGTGCTGGAGCTGCCTGTGTGTGAGCCTTCATGCTCCCAGGACATTTGTGCACTGCACAGGTGGGCTGTGAACTGTTGCTACTGCTCTGTTTGCCCACCAAAAAGGAACCCACCAAATGCTGCTCTCCCTAGAGGCGGCAGTTGTCCAGCTGTGCAATATCACCAAGCCTCATCCCTCTGAGGATACCCCATGCCACATGCTGCATTGCATGGTTTCCCATTTCCTGAGCTGTGTTGGATGCTCCTTGGAGGTTCTGACCCAGAAACTGGGAGAGAGGGCTGTTGGGAGAGGGTTTAGGGGGTGGGAACAGCCATTCACAGCTTTGTCCCAGCCAGCTCAGCTGTGGATGCAGGCAGTGTACTGTGCTGCTGTCAGGGGAGGGGTGGGAGTGGCATGCAGCAGCAAAGTGATTCTCCCTCATGAAACCCACAGAACTGATTCAGTCCTGAATGGGCTCTGCACAACACTGCCTTCCTTTTGGTTGGGATGTGATCCTCTGTCAATCTCTTGTGCTTCTGCCATCAGGCATGGGTAAATGCCACGCTCATGGGTCTCTGCTCTCTTTCAGGGGCAGAGCTGAATGAAGGGGCTGGCCTGAGAAGGGTAAGAGGCTTCTGGTTTTCTTTGTTCATGGCTTGAGCTGGGCATGCTTGGTGTGCCTGGGAGAAAGACTGTTCCCAGAGATCATCCCCAGCTTCATGGCAACTGGTGTTCCAGCATCAAACCCACACCAAAGCCCAGGCCAAGGGTCCCACTGAGGGATTCAGCAGCCGCTGCTCCTCTGTGGACACGCACTACTCTGACAGAGGGAACCAGTTTGCCAGTGGCACTTGGTCCTGCCTGAGTGTTCTGGGGGAAAGAAATGGGTGCTGCTGGCACTGAAATGTGTGCTGTGTTTTCTCCTTTCCAGCCGGTGTGTGAAGACCTGGCTAACCTGCAGGCCTGCCCCCTCTTGTACTTGCCCATCTGTGGGACCGATGGTAATACCTATGCCAATGAATGCCAGCTCTGCGTGGAAAAAATGTAAGCTCATGCCCTTGGCAGGGACCTCCTGGGTCTAATTTTGGCTGCCTGAAACTAGGTGCTTGTGAAGTACAGCCATCCAGGCTCCCCAGAGCCTGGGAAAAGCCACGGCAGGCTGCACTTGCGTGGCAAATAACAAACCGTGTGCTGGGCCGCAGGAGGAGAGGGTTGGCCAGCTCGTCAAGCAAAGCTGCAAGGAAGAGCAGAGGAGCTGTACCCAGCCAGGCTGAGGAAGGGAGTGGCTGGGGGGATCCAGCAGCAGCCTACAGTCGCAGATGGGATGGAGCCTCAGTTGTCTTGGTGCAGGCAGTAAAACAGGAGACAACAGCCACAAACAGCAGCGCCAAGAGGGTGAAAATTTGACACAGGCACCAGGTCCAATTGGTGGTGCACTACAGGGGTGTGAGGGGGGGTCTCCATTCTTGGGGATGGTGGTTGGTGCTCAGATAGAGCCATGGCCACAACAACCTCGTGCTAGGGACAGCCCTGCTGTGAGCAGGTCAAGCTGCAGATGCAGCACCAGTACCACAGGCCCTGGGAGGGCACATTCATGAGCCAGGATGTTGCAGTCATCTCAGCTCTTTAGACAGGAAAATGAGTAGGTCAATTTTGTAATAGTCAGCTCCATTCCATTTGATGGAATGCAGCCAAAGTATGACTCATGGAATGGTGTTTTATTTTGATCTCTTACTCTTTTTTCCTATATTACTCTAGGAGAACCAGGCAAGACATCCAGATTTTGAAAGACGGGCAATGTCAAGATACCTGAGCTTTCTGATAACTTTTCTGAGCCTAAAAACAGGTGATTAATTGATCCTGTGTGCTCTGTGCGAATTGCACACTTAAGCTAGCTATGGTGAATAATAAAATCACATGCACAATCTTATTTCAACAGCACTTTTTTTATGCATGGCTGGAGGAAAACAGCATAAGCCAGTTCCCACCAAGAGCTACCAAAAGTGCACAGTCTAAACAATAATTTCAAATCCACATAACAAATTGGGATGCTCTGCACAGAGTATTATCTCACCCACACTCCTGCAAGAAAGGCCATGGGGGAGAAGCAAGAAATGCAGCTGTCCTGATGAAGAAGATGCTGAACAAGCACAGTGTTTTCTCTGTAGGAGTCAATTTAGTGAAGGGAAAATAAAGTTTCTCTGGCATGGGAGAAGATGACTCCATGGCTCCCTAGTAAACTGTTTCACTGGTTCCAGAGTTGATGTAAATTGAAAATAGTAACATCTGCACTTCTCATATTAGATGTTATTCTGCTTTTTATCTAAGGCCTTTCATAGAGCATTCAGCTCAGATAATGCATGGAAGCATGGAAAGAGACTGAGCGGAGATGGTGAACACCAGGGATCCCAGACATCTGCTCCAGCACTTGAGAAAAACCCCAAACTGAAGAATTTTCAGTTGCAGGTAGCTCCTGGTGTCAGAGCTATCATCTTTGAGATTGTGGCAGGGCTCAGTCCCACCAAGGTAATAGTGTCAGTGTGAATCAGCAGGCCTTGGGGCCTCCTCTGCTCTTTCATCTCCCACTTCTAGCACATGGGCACACACAACACCTGCAACAAGGCCATACAACTTGGGCAGGCAAGGGCCCCCTTTGCTCACAGTGGCAGAGATCAGAGGGCTGATGCAGGGCTTGCCTCCTGAGGTCATTTCAGTCCCGCACAAGATGTTGTGTTTGTACAGAATTACCAGCTGAGATTTTTGACCAGCTTTGAAGAGTGCTTCAGGGTGAGTTGAAACCTTCCAAGGACAGGTCGGTGCTCACCCACAGGAGGTCTTGTTGCTCTGACTTGCTGCTATACTAGTATCCCATACAGTTCTCATTTGCAGGCATCTAATAGGAGTCTGAGGTCTACCCTGGGGTTAAGTGAGCTCCCCAAAGTCAGTGGCCATCCTTGGAGTCTGGGAGATGTGCCAGTGTCTGCTATGACTATTGTGCTTGGTCAGCTGGAATTCACCCTCTCACCCAGTTCTGCACCTTGCTGGAGCCACCAGGTGGGACACCCAAAGCACCACAACGCACAACAAAGCCATTGCTGACAGATTTAATGCTGCAGCTGGAAATAGTATTGAGGAGCATAAACCAGCTGTGCTCAGTCAGATGGATGGTATCCACTATTTTCTGTCCCAGAGGCAGCTGCTGTCATCAAAATCTTTATTCTCCTTAGAAAGTTCTCTCCCAGGCTGAAAAGTTCTAGCCTCACTAATTGTTCAGGGTTGTCCAGAGCTTTGATTTTCCCTGTTTTCCTTTCCTGAATCCTTTCTATTTCTGCAGAGGAGGGGACACGTGTCCATGGCTGGTGCTATTACCTGGTCATTTGTCCCAAGGCTCTGCAAGGCTGTTTGTCCCCTTCCAGTCCCCAAATAACATGGAAGAGGTGGTCTGGCTGTGTACTCCTCTCTGTGTTGCCAATTCTTCTCTGCAGATCTTGCTGTCTGTCCCCTCTGCACCCTAGGGAAAGGCTTTGGTAGGGCCAAAACGCATCCACAGTGAGCAGCACAAATCTATCGCTCACTTCTGTCCTGAGGTTTTCTGCTCCTGCTGCTGCCAACTCAGCCACAGGTAGGATTTATTTGGGCAACTCTATGCCAGTTTTCTGCCAGGGCTGAGGGAAGGTTATGCCCAGCTTAGCATAACTGGGGCTCATTCTCCCCTGGGGTGGGTAAGTGTTCACCAGGGTCTCAGCTCCGTGCCGTGGCTTGAGCTGCACCCGCAGAGTGGCTGCAGCCCAAGAGCATGTGTGCTGTGTATGCCCTGAGAGCCATGACTATTTATGTGCAGAGGCTAGGAAAAAACAACATAGACCATCCAGAAGCTCTTCTGAAGAGGGAAACCACATGCCTCCAGCACAAAGTGGAGTGTTTATTCAGAAATTGCAGGACTAAAGTACAGACTAATAGGCCAGACCTGCAAGGTCAGAACATGGGCAGCCACAGGATGGGGTCAGTGTTGACTCTACACACAGCAAATTCAGAGGTACTTGTCCTCCCCAGGGGCTTGTGGATTTGGCTGTTTATTTCACATGGCTCAAAAGCAAGTGGCAGACCAAGGGAAAGGTGAAGGCAGTGATTGAACACTGCCACAGACCTCAGGGCCTGTGCAAAACCAGCCTGGTGCAGAGAGCCTGACTCTAAAGCCCAACAGATCTTTGCCTGCCAAGGCCAGGTGAGACTCAGGAGGCAGCTGGTGGGCAGCAAGATGCCAGCAATGCCCTGAGCTGTGCCAGAGAGTGTGCATATGAATTTGCACTTTTGCATACACTTTTCCCATTCAATTTATCTGTCTGTTTCTCATCTTCTCATGTTTCAGTCAAGGCAGGGAAAGAAAGGGATTATCTTCTTTCACAGGCACCATAGTTTGTCACACAGATCAATGAGTAGCCCACAGTGTTCCCAGAGCAGTGTGCTGCAAACAGGCAAGTTTCCTCAAGTCAGGGAGTGAAGGAAAAGCCTGCTTCTCTGTCATTGTCCTGTGAGACAAAACTGGAAGAAGTGTCCTGACACCCTGTAAGAGTGGCAGCAGCACAGCTCCCCCAGCTGCCCATGTTGATCAGGGCTGCATCCGTGACTGCAGGGAGGGCTGTGTAGGTCTCTGGACAGTCCTTTGCAGTAGCCTTGCCAGATAGGGGGAACAGATACCCTTGAGGCTCACGAAGACCTTTGACCTACACATAGATCCAAAGCCTGGTGTGGTGTCTACGGTGAAAGAAGTCCAGCCAATGGCAGGATCCAGCCCTAGGAGTCCCTTGGACAAAACTTTCCCAGGACATTTGTGTGCTGAAAGCTGTGTGGTGGCATGGTGAGATGTACCCAGGGTTGGTGATGTTCCCCTACTGAGCAGCTCCAATGGCATTTGAGGAGTCTGTGACACTGGACATGCTCAGGTTGCTGAACACTCAGCTGATGTCTTCCAGGGGGGGCCTCAGGAACTGAGGAGGCTGGACACATCAGCGAAAATGGCCCAGGGCTAGCTGAACTGAAATGTGGAGAGAAAGGGGAGGGAAGCAGCACTTGGCACACTGTAAAGCATCTACTGCAGCAGTTCATGTAGCCAAGACTGGCCACAAAATGCAACCCACTTGCACAAATATCCCTGCAGCAAAGGGAGTGCAGCTTTGGCCACAGCTCAGCCCCTCTACTTCAGAGCACAAACAACTTGAAAGTAGGTGATGGGGCCTGTAATTTCCTCATTGCCAACCATTACCAAAGTTTTCTGTGAGATACGGAAATTGCTCCCTTGGCATTTAAAGAAATTTACACTCGAGAGACAAGTGTCTTCCAGAGATTTCCCTCCTGAGAGATGCAAGTGCCAGCTCTGTAAGATTCTGAAGTCCATCTATTCCATTAAACACCTCTGAAGAACCTTGGGGCACAGTGACTCTTTCTTTCACAAATGCTCCCTTCAAAAAATGGAGAGACAAAATGGAGGAACAGTCACCAGGACTGGCTCTGCAGTGCCTTATGGCAAAGTTTTGCTGAGTCAAGAGTCACTTATCAGCCCTCACCAGGCTTTGGGGTGACTACGTAGATGGTTGGTGTGAGAAGCAGAGTTAGCCACAGCCTGAGCACGCACCCAGCTCCTGTGGAGCACTGAAACACACAGGGATTTCCACCCTTCCTTCCATGCTTCACACCACCTGCAGGCAGCCCAGAATATAGAGTCATAGAATCATTTAAGACCATGGAATTTGACCATTAACTGCCATGTCGTGCAGGAAACCATGTCCCTGAGCACCATACCTACACATCTTTTAAATACCTCCAGGAACAGTGACTCCACCACTGCCCTGGGCAGCCTGACATCCAACCTAAACCTACCCCAGAGCAATTTGAGGTAATTTCCTCTCATCCTATTGCTTGTTACGTGGGAGAAGAGATGGACTCCAGCAATCTACAATCTCCTATCAGGAAGCTGTAGAGAACAATAAAGTGTCTCCTCAGGTTCCTTTTCTTCAAGCTCAACACCCTCAGTCACTCCTCAGAGGACTTGTTTTCTAGACTCTTTGCCAGCTTCTTTGCTCTTCTTTGAACATGCTCCAAGCACTTCAGTTTCTCCACCTGGGATGGGGCAGCCCTGGATGTGTGTATAGACTGGGGAATTAGAGGCTAGAGAGTAGCTCTGCGGAAAAGGACCGGGTCAGTGGCAAGTTGAACGTGAGCCAGCAGTGCCCTGGCAGCCAGAAGGGGTGTGCGCCTGTGCTGGGGTGCATCAGGCACAGCATCACAGCCAGGCAAGGGAGGGGATTGTCCTGCTCTGTTCTGCTCTGCTCTGGGGCAGCCTCACCTCCAGTGCTGGGGCAGTTCTTGGTGCAGTTTTGGGTATAAGAAAGACATTGAGCTCTTAGAAAGTTTCAAAGGAGGGCAACAAAGATGGTGAAAGGCCTTGAAGTGAAGCCATATGAGGAGCGGCTGAGGTCACTTGGTCTGTTCAGCCTGGAGGAGACTGAGGGGAGGCCTCACTGCAGTTACAACTTCCTCGTGAGGGGAAGAGGAGCAGCAGGCACTGACCTCTTCACTCTTGTGGCCAGGATCTGATGGAATTGCCTGAAGCTGAGTCAGGGGAGGTTTAGGCTGGATATCAGGAAAAGGTTCTTCACCCAGAGGGTGTTTGGGCACTGAAACGGGCACCCCAAGGAAGTGGTCACAGCACCAAGTGTGTCAGAGTTCAAGAAGTATTTGGACAATGCTCTCAGGCACATGGTGTGATTTTGTGGTGCTCTGAGCAGGAACAAGAGTTGTACTCAATGATCCTGCTGTGTCCTTTCCAGCTTAGCACTGTGTGGTTCTGTAATAATGTCTTTTTTGTAGTGACGGACACAAAAACAGAAACAGTGCTCAAGGCCTGATATGTTTGCCCCTCCAAAAGCAATGCCTTTGCACAGTGAAGTATCCTGCCAGGGTACAGTTCCCAGATGTCTGCATGACCAGGGTGTCTCTAGTGCTTTGCATCTTCAGACAGTGCTGGAACATGGACACCCTCACCAGCTTGGCACACCTTGTCTTCATTTGTGACTGAGCTACAAGAAACTATTCTGTGAATGACTTGGTAGCCTCACATCTCTTTATGCCATCCATGCTCCTGGCCCACCCTCCCATATCAGAGCCTTCCCATATCTCCTCTGCTGCCACCACCCTGTTGCTCCTTTTGGGGCTGTTAGACCTACCCCACCTCTCTGGAGGTACTGTGTAATCTGCAGTGGACACAGGGCACGAGCCCTAGAGTAAAGTGGTAACTCAGGGGATAAGAAGAATGGCAGCAGAGATGGCCACGGACCTCCAAGGTTAGATCTTAAGAAATCTATATGTATGAAGTTTCAAGCTCAGGAGCTTCCAGGAACCTAGAGAGAGATCCTGTTGAGAGTACAGGATGTACACTAAAAATAAAAAAGGCTGGCAAAGATTGGAGGCAGCCAGATCTGCTCATCCCTGAGGAGCTGCTTTACTCAGGGCAATTCCTCAGGCTGCTTGAGGAGGTAGGATCATCCCTGCCTTGTAAGGTAGCTGGGTCGCAGAGGACCTGGGGGTAGACACACTATCGAGTCCTTTACCAACCTTTGAACCACTTCTGAATTCATGGTGGGCAGGGAGGGAAAGGGTTAGGGGCACTAGCACCTAACCAGTGTGTAAGTGGTTGAGTGTCTCATGGAAAAAAGTGCTGATAGCAGCTGAGTGCACTAGAAACTGGCTAAAGAGGTACCTCTGCTCCATCAGAGCTGTTACACACAATATAAGCTTGAGCTTTTCTGTGCTATCCTGGCATAAGAAACTATGAAGGCAGTTTTCAGGAGAGGCCAAGATAACCCCCTCATCTCACATGCACTGATCTAGGGGCCTGGCCATTCCCGCAGAGCAAGGAACAGGTTCTCAGCACTGAAGCCATTGTACCAGGCAGCAGCCTCCCCTTTGCAGGGATGCTGGCCCTGCAGATGACCTTGCAGGAGCCTGCAGGCCAGGCGGGGCTGGGGCTGCAAGGGGCTACCAGCAGCTAAGAACAGCCACTTAAGGAAATCATCCTGTGGGGGCAAGGGAACAGCTGGGTCTTCCCACTGGTTTTACTGGGACTGCCCATTGCCATTCTTGCTTCATCAGTGAAGTGCTTTGTTCATAGTCCTGATCCACCAGGGACTGGACCAAACAATCATTAGGAAGCCCTCAACATGCACAGCCAGGCTGGCATGGATTTATTATTCTGTCTGGATCCCAGGAAGCTGGTGCAGCTCTTGGGCAGTTAACATGACTGTGACAGTCTCCATCCTTAGGGGTTTCCAAAGAATATGGCAACACAGCCATCCTGACCTTGTGAAGCTGCCAGTCCTGCTGTGAAGGGAGCTGGAGGATGTGCCTTCCTACCAGCACTGCAAGCATCCTATGCAAACACCTTCAGACAGCATGTATCCCATTTCTCAAGGGGTCCTTAAGGACTAACAACAGATCCCAGCATCTCACTCTGGAAAGCAGCACTGAGGCAGTGCCACATCCTGCCCTACCATGTCCACTACAAAGGAGAGCTTTTGAGTCACAGTTCAGCAGCAGCAAACTTCCTATCTGACGTGGAATAATTTGCAGTATAAAAGCACTAACATATTTTGCAATCCACACAGTAGATCCTGGACAGAGACTCACACACCTTTCCACTCTGATAAGGAGAATATTATTACCCTCCTAGTGGCCTGGCCAGATAAGAGGTTTGGGGCGGGCAGTCTGCATTTTTTTCAAGCTCTCATTATGCTGCACCAGTATCTCCAGATGCTGTTTCCAGGGAACTAAGCTGCTTTCTAATTAAAACTGCAAAGAACGATGGAGAGTTTAGGCAAAGACCACGCTTCTTCGGACTCTTCCCTGCCACCCTCTGCAGCCTGTGAGGAGTATGCTGTGCCAGGTAAGATGACAACATTCCTAACTTGAGTTTTTGGAGAGAGGAGAGCATGATTTTTGTTACCGAGTGTTTCTCAGAAAAGGAACTAATAATTATTAGTCTATGCTTGGGGGTAGAGGATGCACATTTAACTGCAAATGCGTGTCTTTTTACATGTTATGTTCCAGATCCCAAAGCACATATAAAGGCTTTTCAACTAAAATCCTTCAGAGAGCATCAGTAGATTGTCTCTTTGCAGACTGGCAGTACTGCCTCATTGTTTTTATAGCTTGATTTTCTTTTCTCTTTTCATTTAATTTCTGTTTCTTTGTGCCCTCTAGTAAATATTTTTTCATCAGGATGCATATGTTTTACTGTGGTCTCCCCTGCTTAGTGCTGGCAGGTGACAGCTTTGGAGCTGTTGTGGGAGTGCTTTCTTGGACCAGTTAGAAGTGAATTAGGGATGTTTTCTTAGAATGGACTGGGAAGGAGATGGAATGCAAGCAGCTAAAATTGCTTTTACAGCTCACAAGACATTTTGAAAGGAAAATAAAATTACCTTGGCTGCAGATGGGATGTGCAAGGGATTATGTACTTCAGTAGCTGAACCGAGGCCCTGTGCAGATCCTGCTACTGCAACTTGTAACCTCATCTTCCCAGGGAGTTTACTGCCTTTTTCTAAGTGGATGGCAGAGTCATCTCCTGCTGGCTGAGCCCTACTGTCTCTGTTACTGCCTCGTATCAGGGAACAACCTCCCACTTGTCTTGGAGTTATTCTCAGCTTCCCTGGACAGTGTTCTGGGCAGTCAGATGTAATTTTAATGCTGACTCTGCTTTGGTGAGGACATTGAAGCATAGACCAACATAAATACTCTCCAAGATAAATTTCTGTAAGATTATTATTAATTATCAGACGTGTCTTGTGTAAAAACCTACTTTGGGCAGAGACTGGCTCCTGCTGTCAGTTTTGCATTGTCCTGTCCTGGACTACAGGACAGGACAATGCAATGCCAGTTTTACTGGCATTTAATAAATACTTGGCATTTAATAAAAGACCTGTATTCCCAGCTCAGCCTCAGAAGTCTTTCTCACCTTGACAATTTTACCATCTGATCAAGAGAATGACAAAATGACAATTTTTCACTGATTTCACTACTTTAGTGTGAGCCAAGGCTTTTTGTTAAAGGAGCTGGATCCAATTACATCTGGAAGGAGGAGGTCATAGTATTGCTTTTCCACTTGTGTGGGTTTTGTTGAAACTATGATAATCATTTCTTTTGTGATCTCTTCAGTGTACCTTTGGGAAGAATTCCCTCTCTCTCAAGGCCTCAGGGCAGTAGTGTTGCTCCCTGTGTCTCTTGGAACTGGGGAGCATGCTGCTTGATTGGAGACAAGTTTTTACTACCACAGCTTAGAGTCTACACTAGAAATCATCAGGGATTGCTGTCTTTTAGGACAAAAAGACATGGAGAAGTGAATTTCAGACCATTTTTTAGGCTGGTCTTTGCCTCAGGAAGCCATTTGGAGCCCTTTGCAACCAGTGAAATGGACACTGCTTACCTTGGCCAAGGAAGGTGTGGTGATCTGGGATCTGGGGAGTGCTCCTCTCTGCTACTGGCTGTATGCAACCTGCATATCCTGCCCAAATGATAAGGCCAGCATTGGAGCTTTCTCAAATCAGTTGGTCTTTCTTAGGCCCTGCCATGGTCTTCCTCACAGCTGCAGACCAGCTTGGGGCTGTTTGTGCGGTGTTTGGGACAGTTTTCTCAACCCCAGCAGGGTATACTAGCCCTGCCTTGGTCTCTGGTTGCATCACCATCTCCCCACGAGGTCTCAGCCCAATGCACGGGAGCATCTGTGTGGGTAAGGCTGTGCCCTCTGGCTCATCCTTGCCCCCACAGAGCTGCTCCTGTTTTGAAGGATTGTCTGTTCTGTGGGTCAAGGCTTTCTTCTAGATTTTTAGATAAACATCTTAATTTCTGTGGTGGCCAGTTCCAGCTGTGTGGAAAAAAGTGTAACAATGGAGAAAACATGAAGAATTATCTTGCAGTCTGTACTGATGCCTGATCAAAGGCACCACGCCCCAGGTCCCTTCAGTATGGGAGTAGGTTGTATCCTGTTGGACATGGGTCCCCCAAGGAATTGTACCTGGAAATCTACAGTAATTGTCAGGCTAGGAGCCTGGGAGTTATGGGTGCGGTGTCATCAAATCCTCCCCACTGAGGCTGTGCTGGAAGTACAGTGCTCAAGGAGTTTCATATTAAGATGCCTTTGGGACAAAAAAAAGCTATGGCCTCTTGCCTCAGTGCTCTAGCGCCAGGCAGGGAGGGATCAGAACATCACGTTGGCACTCGCTTTATCCTCGTAGATGTCATCATAACCCGTCGCTTGAGAGACCGGGAGTTGCTCAGGAAAAGAAAAGCAGAAGCCCTGGAGAAAGATTCAGCTCAGTGGGTTATGAGGTAAATCTTGCTTTTTCTGTCATAGTGCTTTTGTGGTGCACTTAATCTGAGCCCAGACATGGCCCAGTCTCTCGATCTTCACCCAAGGACAGAGCCATCAGTCCTCAATGAGGAAAGGTGACATGCAGCCAGTAGCTGCTCAAGGTCTGCACAGGCACTGGGGGGAGAGATGGGTGAGGGATAGCAAGCAAACCTCAATCATAATGTGAGGCTGAGGAAGAATTTGTTGCCCAAGCTCCTGCCCACTGGTGCAGCTGCAGAAGGCTGCTGTGCAGGGCTCGGGAGGGGGACTGAAGAATTGCAGCTTCTGCAGGATGAGCTGGGTCACAATCACAACAGGGGACCCAGCAAACTGCCTTAGGCAGAAGGGAAAGTCCTTTGTTCTATTCATCCCTGTGAAATCCCCTGGCAGAGACTATAAGAACGAACAGCAAAGGAGAGCCAGAAGAGCCAAAAGAGGACGGGGCTGTCAGACAGTGGTCAAGGCTGTCCTGGAGTCAGAGCCAGCAGTGGAGCCCGATCCAGAGGAGAAGGGGGAGCCAGAGCCCTCGGAGCCAGAGCCCTCGGAGCCAGCGCTGCCTGAAGCAGGCTTTCAACAGCAGCCACCCATGCTGCCCATCCAGAACATGGTCGGTGGGCTGCCGTTGGTGGCAGTGGAAGGGGAGCTGGCAGACAGGAGCTCGGACCCTGCTGGTGAGTTGCCGCAGAGCTGTTGCCCCGTGCTGGCCTGGGGGCAGCGCAGCGCTGCCGCCTGAGGACTGTCAGCCAAGGGTGCCCGCCTTACCAACAACAACCCTGCCGCAGCCCCAGGGCATGGGTCCCACCCCACAAAACTGGGGTAGCTCAGAACGGGTGGGGGGATGGTGGGGCTGCAGGGACAGACAGCTCTCTTCGAGTCCAGGGCAGTGATGACAAGCTAGTCAGTCATTGGGATGGGGTTGTGGACCTGGTTCTTTCTAACTCCTTGTCCTAAGAACACTTCTGTGGCTCTGCCAAGAGCCATATTAGCACAGAGGGATATATTTCTGTGAAGATCTCTTCTCTGTGGAGAGAAGATGAGGGTTTTTGTGGTCAGAGCTGGTTGGGGGAGCCAAAGTCAAGACATGCTCTGTCTATCCAGTTTCAGGGATGACACTGGGATGGTGGGAGAGCAAAGTGGGCACTGGGACAAAGAGTGGGAGCCTGCAGGCAACTACATCTTTGAAACCTGCCAGGACTGAGGCATGGAGGGCACTAAGCTGGTCAGAAGGGCAGGCTGGTGTCTGGGCTCAGAAAATGCATTTACAGCTACTGCAGCAGGATTTGCTCCCAGATTTGTCATGGGAAGAGTAGAGTACATTCACTTTAGCAGTTAAGCATGCAGGTTGCTTCAAAAGCAGGAAAACTAAGGTTCTGCTTCAGAGGAGGTGACAATCCTCTGACCCTCAACTATGGTATTTCCAGCAATGTCTCTGCAGGGGGGAAGAAAAGGCCTGTTGATGCAAGGCATGTGGTGCCATCACGCCATGGAAAGCAGCTATTCTGCATCCTGGGCTCTGGGGTGGGTGTCCAGCCTCCAGCCCTGAGGTCTTGAAATGGGCAACCATCAGGGTTGTGGTTATTGCCTCTGGCTTTAAACCCACCAGTGCCTTACCTTCTCCAACTCCCCTCCACAACAGGGAGTGCCCTTGGAAAGCAGGCAATCCACCTAATGCCTTCTCTGGGCAATTGCAGGAGACTGGCCAGGGAGGCTTTAACAAGGGACAGGGGGGCAACAGGGGAGCCCCCCAGTACGAAATGATCTGTCTCTTACATGCCTTGCAGGTGAAGAGGATGTGCTGAAACCAGCAGAAGCAGATATACTAGAAGAGTTCAATACTCCTCTGGAAAACGACCACCAGGATAACGAATACATTCCGCATATTCTGTATTAACTTTCTGATTGTTTGGGGATATTTTTTATTTTTACTCTCACCTCACAAACTTGATAAGTATGGCACAGTGATTTTGAGCAGCTGCTTTCTTGGGAACCATAAAGCCCATACTCTCCTTGTCACTCTGCTTTCTATGCTTCTTCCAGGCTAGAGAGGCAGCCCCTAGGGAGTTGCCTGTGGCTTATGAGCCTCCTGCTCTCTCTGCAAACAGGCTGTTTTGCTTGGGCCCATGGAAGGCTTCACAGTGCTCTGCCACACTACACTTCAGTCGTACAGTCCAGCATCCACCTGTGTTTCTGAAAGTAATTTCTTATTTGCATAGATATGAGTGGCATTGCAAAGCTAACACTCACTGTGATTTTAGCTGGCTGGAGAAGCCCAGCTTGGGCTTTTTACTGCACCCCACAGACCCCACCACCTTTTGTGCTATTATTTTTAGTCTGAAAGTTTTTCTCATTGCCTGTTTTCATCTGCAATAAACATCTTGCTTTCCTAAGGCTGGATATGTTTTTTGGTTTTAATTTCTGGGCAGCTTCACTCTGCCTTGTAAGACAAACAAAAGAGGTTGAAAACAGCTGAGTGCATTGGGCTGGAACTTGGCTGAATTATACACTTTTGTCAGGAAAATGCCATCTGGGACAAAGACAGGAGACACTCTGCACAGTCATTGTCTCCCTGACTCCCCAGTTTCACGCAGGATTTCTCCTGAAGCCAGGAGGTAATGGGGTGCCCTGGGTATCTGCCCTTGTTTTGGGTCTTGCGATCCTTGTTCCTGTGCACAGCAAGGGAAGAGGCTCTCTTACATTCCTGTAATATCCTGACACAACGGATCCTTCTCCTCTTGAGGAGGAAGGGAGGTCATATTGCCATTGTCTGACTTCCCAAGGGCCTGTCTCCCAGAGCACAAGGCTGGCCAGACCCTGCAGGCACCCCTGATTTGGGGGATTCTCTTATGGCTCTGGACACGTTGTTGCTGCTGTCCCAGAGCCCTCGAGGCTCTGTGTCACAGCTTGTGTAAGAGTCTCCAGTGACACGATGGACACCCTTGACGTCCCATCCCTGCTTTGGTGCCAGGGACATCACATGAGGAGCAAGTGCTTGCCAGCTCTTCCACAGCCTCCCTGTGCTGAAGTTCTGACCCCCACAGTTGCACTGCCGGAAGCTCTAAAGCACCTGGTGGGTCCAGAAGCAGAAAGCATTCAGCAGCACCATACCAAAGCAAATCCAGCTCCTTTCCCCCCTCCAGGGCAGCTCCTGGAGGGATGGGTTTCCCTTGTCAGATATCCTGACACTGTTTTGTTCTCCATAGGCATATCCGCTAACTCGAGGTTTTGCTCTCCCCTTGAGCCACTGATACCAGTGGCAGCTGAACAAGATCTCTCAGCTTCTGCCATGAACTACTCAAACCTCACCCACAACCCAAAATATCTAAGGTACAACAAGAGGGCTTTGTGGAAGCCCTGCAGCATGGAAGGAACTTCTGTCTGTGAGGTTTGCTCTTAAACCAAGGCACTGGGGGAAAGCAGCTGAGGCGGCACTGGCCTGAAGTGGAGCCAGAGGCTGGAGGTCATGTTGTGGAGGAGCAACATCACAACACTTGTGCTGGGGCCCTCCTGCAAGTGTGGTGCCCACACCGTGCTGCCGAAAGGCTGGGCAGCGTCTGCTGCCAGGCAGGCCAGGAGACCCTTCCGGCTGCTGGAGCCCCACATGTGCCATGGCAGAGACCCTGTGGCCCTTCCCTGCTCTCCAGTGCCCTTCCCTGCTCTCTAACCCTCTGCAGTAGTGACAGGGAGCAGGAATCAGCCATGCTGCCCACTCCACATCTGCAGACATTTAGATTTTCCTGGCTTCCAAAGCCCTTTAGATTTTGAGGAGAAGAAACTTCTAAGGGGTTTCAGACTCATCTTACAGCTTACATCAATCAAGGAGGGCACAGCACAACCACATTCCACCTTCTCCATTGTGAAGTGGAGCTGTAGGAGGCGGTGAAGATCTGGCAGAGTGAGGTGTCCATGAACATGGGACAACATTCACTCTTGAAACACACGCGGGCAGCAGTGCTTACCCTTGCACTGGGAGGGCTGGGAGAGCTCCCTGAGAGCAGAGGTGCGCAGGAACCAGAGCAAGCACCTCTGTTCATCCCTTTGGAGATGCCTTTGGTGGCTAGGAAGTCCTGGAGTCATTCCAGGTACTGCACACTCTCTCTTAGAGCTGCTCTTACTTTGTCTTCTTTGGCAGACAGTAAAAAAGGTGTGCCTATGCAAACAAGAAAAATCTTATCACAAACTGAACAAGAGAAAGATAAAGCCCTCCTTATCAACACTTTCACTGGCCATGCATTGGTTCTTTCTCTGTTGAGAGGACAGATAACAGAGCTCTTGCTTATACAGACGGGGTTCAGGCATGAGGCTGGACTTGAGGTGGTCCATGTGCACCCCTGAGGTAGGCTCTGCCGCCTGAATGGAGCTGGGGACAGGCTGGCAAGGACAGCTGTATCTGGGACAGGGAGGCTGCTGTTTTGCAGGTGCAACAAGTCACCTTCTCCCTCTCTTCCCTCTTTCCTGAGTCCAAGACAGGTGTCTTTACCTAGGGCCTTGGCAGAGAGTCCAGTAAAGTAATTTTTCATGCTCTGGGTGAAAACTGGATGACAGCTATGGTCTGGGTCTGACATGAAGGGGAAATCATGAAGGGGGGAGGGCAGAGACCTTTAACTGACTGCAGTCTCCTTACTGGCAAAGAGAATGATATGGGTGCAGGGAAATAGCCTCTGAACCATGGGGCCAGCCCAGGGACCCAGGTAAGTGCCTGACACAGTGATCCTTGCTGTGCTGTAAACTGGCAGGGCTGCCTGAGGCTCCTCCAGGATGCTCTGACCTGTTCCTTGTGGCACACCGATGAAGGGGTGTTGTGGTACACGGTGGACACGAGCACTGTAGTTTCTCCTCGCTAGTTAGATTCAGCAGGACATTGGTTAAAGTCAACTGGGCTGCACTGAGCACGCTCCTGTGAGCTTTTCTCAGGGCTACAGGTCCTGACCCCCCTCCTGCAGAGCACGGGAGGCCATCCTGAGTGCTGACAGCCATGACACAAGTGCTAAGGAGAGGAAACCTAACATCATATCCTGGAGAACCAGACTCTCCTCTGTACATGCTGATTACCTTTCAGTATCCTTTCAGGAAATATGCTTCCAGCTCTGTGGGATAAGGGAAGTTTAGTTTGTGCATCCTGGCTTTCCACTGCTCAAATTACTCTTCATATATGGAGCCCCTCACATTTGCTGAAAGTCGGGGGTGATCTGTGGCAGGCTGTTGCTCATGGGTGATGTTTTGAACCAGAAAGATCTTCCTGTCCTTAGGAGAAGTGAAGTTGTAGCTAAGCCTCAGCAGAAAGAAGTTGGCAAGCAACTTAGAGCCAGAAGCCACCACAAGTCAGTGAAAGCCATTCCACCCCATAAGTGCCTGGTCTTACATGATAAGGAAAATTTGCTAATTAATTCACTAATATTGACTTTAAACAGTAAATCCTGGAGACAGCAAATACCCACTCCCTCTCTGGCCACCACTTCCTGCTCAGGGCTTGTTAGCTCTGCTCCTTCCCATCCTGTGTTCACTATTTAAATAAATACTTTTATAATGCTGCCAGGGCCGCCACAGACCGGAGCTGTGTGTCCAGCCAGGCTCATCAGTGCTCCACCACCTGGCCTGACTCTCCTGGTCTGCCAGGAAATCGTGTAACTGTAACTAACTCTGTCTTAGTACCCTTCAGAGAAGATCCCAGTTCCATCTTCTCTATAACCCTCTTTCAGACTGCAAGTTAGACCCCATGCTCACCTGCTCTCCCTGAGAACAATGCTGATTCCTTCAGCCTATCTCCTGTGTCCTGCTCCCTTCCTTGATGTCCTCAGCTGAGCTCCAGTAAAAGAATGACTTTCTTGCACTGGATCCAGTATTCCTGCTGTGGGCTCACATAAGGCAGGGGGAATGGCCACTTGTCCAAGCCTGAAATTCAGTGTATCCAGAGAGACTTGGCATGCAGAGCATAAGCTGTGACTGTCTCCCTCAGACAACCTGAGGTTTTCACTGACAGGACACAAAAAACATGAAGAAACCAGGATATAGCTTGCGTGGAAAACAGTGTGATCTGTGCTTTGCAGCCCTTATAATGATGCTTTTATCAACTCTCTCCGCTACGGACCTCTCCCTGGGAGCTCACGAAAGCGCTAAAATGGAGCTTGGGCGCAGTATGAACCACACGCCCGCGGGCACGGCCGCTGGCTCCGGCTCGGACGGCGGCTGCAGGGGCAGCTCTCGTGTGTGCCTCTGGGGCTGGCCCGGCCCGGCCGGTCCGCGCTGCCAGCGGCGCCCGCCCCGCGCCGAGCGCCCCGCGCGGCCGGCAGTGCCCCCTAGCGGCAGCACCGCAGAGCCGGCGTACACCAGGCCCTCAAAGGGCATCCCTTCTGCCCCCGGATTGCTCACAGACCCGTCCCGCCTGGCTCGGGGCACGCCCAGGGATGGAGCATCCACAGCTTCTCTGGGCAGCCTGTGCCTGTGCCTCACCACCTTCACAGGAATTTCTTCCAAATACCTGATCTAAATCCACTTAGATCAGGTATTTTCTTCACTTTAGTCATTGTCCTTTGTCCCAGCACATGGCTCTTGTCAAAAGTTCCTCTCCAGTTTTCCTGTAGGCCTCCTTTAGATAGTGGAAAGTGCTATGAGGTCTCCCCGAGGTCTTCCTGGATTCAAGTTCAGCTCCTGTTGTGGCAGAGAGGTACTATATCTTATATCCACTTAAGTGGGAAGGCATGAAACCATTTTCCCTGGTTGCTGCAAGAGAACTTTTCTTTTGCCTTTTCTCCAGAAGAGAATGGTGGAGAAAACCTCCATGGAAACAAAATGCAAAAGAAATTACCCAAGAAGGAAAACATTTTTTTTTAAACAAATGTTTCCTGCATAAAGGTTGAAACTCTGAATCATCCCCTGCTTCCTCCATGAAAAATCCACCAACATCAACAATAATAACCAGGCATGGCCTCTCACACCATGACAGAGTGGCACTTCTCACTTAGGCATTTATTCTGTGTGGCCTGATCTGTCTGTAACTCCAGGGCAACATCAGGGTATCAGGGTCCAAGTCTATTGCAGTGGTCAGTTACTCATTGCTGCAGAAATGCAAGCACATTTTATTCAAGTAAAGGCAATTTTTGAGAAAACAAGAAGTACAAAAAAAAAAAAAAACAAAAAACCAAAAAAACCCCAAACCACCAAAACAATTTGAGAACTACTGAAAAAGAATACACGTACAGCAATAAACTCAAGTGTACCCAAAGATGGAGAAGGAAGAAATCATCGCCATCAGTATGCACCTCCTGATGACGGGAAGGAAACCTCTGAGAACATCACGGTCTGCCCGTTGCAGACATCGCCATGCTGATACTCTGTAAGTCTTGCTCCCCCTCTATTTTTGCAGCCACAAACCTGAGAACACAGGAAGAGTGGCTTGGGAGTCACTACTTAATTGGCCAGTTCTAGGGCCAGCACTCCAGTGAGCCTGAAGACAGGCTATGTGTACAAACATACGGCTGCAGAAGTGATACGAGGCCTCAGACAACGTTTGGTAACCCCAGAAGCTGACAACCTGGATTCATGAGCACCTTTTCCCAAGTGGAAGAGGTCAACATGAGATGCAGATGGTGTCCTTGCAAGAGCCAGCCACAGGGATAATTGACTCAGAGTGGTTCATGCACCAAGCTAGCTGGGTCTCAGTGATCGGACCAGGAGCTCTGGCATTGACACTGAACAAAAAAGGTGAAAATTTTTCCTTAATCAATTAGGATCTCTTTGCATAGCTCACATCCAGACAACAGCTTTCCAAATTCTTCGATGGCTGATGAATCTTAGCTCCCTGGCATCGGAGAAGGGATAGCAGTGCACTCAGTAAGCTCTCCTGTGCACACAGTCCACAGTCAATATTCCTGCCTCCTCCCCACAGCCATTTTCAGCCAGAGCATACAGCAGCCCTGCTGACTTCCTGCCATCAGAGGAGGCTAGGATACAGCCTCTTTTCTTCTTAGCCTGTGCAGAAGAGGTGAGAGTTCAGTCTGGCAGCCCCAAGCTGGGCTTCCCTGCCCCTAAGTTTGCCCATGCAAAGAGGGGTTGGATGACTGCACCACATCCAAAAGTAACTCCCAAAAATAACACCAACTTCCAGGTGTAGCACATGCCACCATCTCCCACCTTGACTTCTTGACCTTGGACAGGAGAAGACATACATTTCAACTGGACTGAGTTAAGAAACCAGCTCTGCTGTCTAGAGAGGGCTTCCAACAAATCAGGGCTTCAAGATTACACCAAAACAAGGTTGTGAAGTTGTTCTTTGTGCCAGCATGGGGCCCTGTATTCTTGTACACCAGACTCTGTAAAGTCAGACCCCCATCAGACTTCCTATGCTCACATTAGCTCACTTCCAGGTCCCACATGAGTGGGATGCCCTCTCTGGTCACTGACATGGCAGCTCTAGGTAATGGATACAGCTAAAGTCCAACTCCACCTACACAGACTGCTCTCTAGTTACAACTCACAGAGCTCTGGACTCCCTCCAAGGTACTCCCTGCTGGCAAAATGGCAGGGGCCTCCCCTGCCTACTCTTTCTCACAGATTGGATCCACTTCTTGTCACTTTCAAAGGCAGATAAATTGTACTTGGGAATCCCAAAGCTGTTGAAGAAGACTTTCCTATCTGCTCTTTGGTAACTTGGCAGATTAAACTACCTGTTCCTATCTCAGTCATTGCCGTCCAAGCAGCCTGGGCTGTTGGCAGGGCAACAACTGCAGAATTCACTATCCCCAAACACCCTTAGGAAGCCAGTCACCGCCCTCTCAGCAGAAGGGGCAACATCTGCCATCATCTTGCCCATGTGCAAGCCAGTTCATCATCCTGGAGTGTGGAGTTGCCCCTGAAGGCCTGTTACACTCCCATTAGCCATTGAATCGCTCCCACAGATGTTGCTGTTGCACAAGGTGAGCACAGTGTCAGCCCGCGGCTGCGGGAGCTCCATCTCTGCAGCCAAAAAAAATAACTGGCCTGGGGTGCAGGAGGCAAGACCAAGCATTTCTGGCGCTGCTGCCACAGGACAGGCAACATAATGTTTCCAGCAGTAACATCTCCTCTAGCTGGCCCAGCTCCATGCTGGAGCATCAGAGAGTAATTAATGCCAGCCACAATGCCCGTGCCCATCTCTGAGCTCCTGTTCCTCTCACAGGTAGCAGCCTTCCCTGCCTGACCCTTTTTCTAGCAGAGACACAGGGCTGGGATGGAGCTTCATGCATTGATATATTGGGCATGCTTATGGCCTGACAGGACACCCTCAAAGCAGACTGGTGGCTCAAGGGGTTGTGGAGGTTTGGTACACCACCTGTGGCCTGGCCTTGCTGAGCCATCCCTCCTTTCTCTGATGTCTTCAGCAACCCAGCAGACCAAAAAAAAAACCAAGGTAAAACAGGGTAAAAAGCAATGAGCAGCACATGTCACGCATGTCTCTGTACATCTCCCAGTCTCAGGAGAACAGGGAAGGCTTGAAAGAGTAAACTCAGAGACACTTCATTGCAAACAATGCAAAGATTTATTTCCATTTCAAGTGAAGTAGAAGAGTAAATACAAAAAAAAAAAAAAACCAAAAAATCTCATATACAGAATGTTCTGCTAGGCTGTACAGTCGACTTCTTTCTCAAAGTCCACTCAGGGCCTGACTACACCAGAACTTGGGCAGAAGAGGAACTGAGAGGCTCTGTCCTTTGAGGAATGAACATTTTCAAGGCCCCTCTCTCTTCTATCAGTGCTCACACTTAAGAGTTTCCTACAGGTTTACAATCCAGATTTATTGGACTCTTCTGACAGAAATCAAAAGAGTAATTTAAAACTTAGACTAACTTTGCTAACAGGAAGGCTCTTAGATATTTACAATAAATCAAAAATTTTACAGAAATCAAATTTTTTTCTTATTCTTGGTGCTGCCTGAAAATTGCAAGCAACGTCCCAGACAAAAACACACTGAGATCCACATGTTTAACATATCCCCATGGCACAAGTATACACTGAGATCCAGCTGTCTAACACATCCCCTTGGCATATCCCCATATCCTCACAGAGAGACCCAAGCCCATGGCTCCCCAAGGACACAACAAACATATCTTCCTCTGTCAGTGGCCAGGCAGTCCCGTGTCACATGTGGGCACAGGGGCAGCACATCTCAGTGCCACAAGGCACAGCCTGGACAGACCCACGCCCTTGGCACCTGAGCCTACACGACAGCTCAGGGAGGTTGGAATAGCCACAAAACCACAGCAGTGCTGGTGGGAAGGGATTGCTGCAGTCTCCAGGCGGGAGGTTGGAGCACTGCCAGCACTAGCAAAGGCTGGCTTTGCCTAAAAAAGCTCAAAGCACAGACCCCACACAGATATAGAGTCCCCTGAATGGTCCCAGTAGCTCTTCACAGTTCTGACCAGGGTTTCTAGCTGTTTGTGACCAAAGTTTAAGCAGTTTTTGATCATGTTTCAGGTTCTTAAGGCAGCAAGTTCATCGCTGTACCTGCTGCAAAAAAAAATTACCATCTAGATATGCCCAGTTTCCCTATTTTGTAGGTGTAAAAGATCTGGAGAGCAACAAGAACAAGCATCTAGACCTTCTCTGCAAACAACACACAACTGAACCTACCCAGTCTGTGTTTTCTAAGTCATTAAGATCTGTCAGGCTTGTTCTTCAGACATTGAGTTTTGCTCCCCAAAACTGCCTACAGATGCTGAGTTCAGAAGCATCTTCATCAAAATCATAATCATTGGTGACCTTTTTTTAGACTGAACTCTAAAGTGGCATGAGGGTTGAAGCAGAGAACAAAATGAGAGGAACAAGGGCCAGAGGAGATGAAAGCTCTTCACTCTCGTGACCAATGACAAGATTCATGGAGGCATGGAGGGAGGTTTAGGTTGGATATCACCCCAGACGGTGGCTGAGCACTGAAACAGGCTCTCCAGGGAGCAAGCAACAAGCCTGACAGAGATCAAGAAGCATTTGGACAATACTCTCAGGCACGTGGTGTGGTTCTTGGGGTGTCCTGCACAGGTACAGGGGCTGGGCTTTATGATCCTGATGAGTCCCTTCCAACCCAGCACCGCTATGGTTCTATGAAAATTATCTGGTCCACATTGATAACTGCTTCTACAGGAAGGAAACAAAGGCATTAAAAGGCTGGACAGCTCTTCTCCCAGCTACCCTAAAATGAGCAAGAGGTTGGCATGGCTTGCTGTCAAAGTGACACAGTCCAGTCTTTGCAGGCAATGAAAGCAGAGCCAGCAGCTATCAAAAACGCTAGGAGCTAGCACAGCTAGGTGTACAGATCCTCTTCTAGATGGTGAAAAGAGAGTTGGGAGAGGTGTTAGCACAGCAGCTGAGGAGACCTGCCCCTGGCTGGGACAGCTCTCTCCAGGATGTGCCAGGACCAGGAAGAACAAGGAAGATACAACGTACCTCTTCAGAAAGGCAGGAAGGCAAAAATCTGACTGAGCTCGGCACACCAAAGAGTTGAGTAGTGCTTACACCTGCTGTCTGTGCTTGCCCCGCACTGGCTTCACACATGGAGCAGCCTCCCTGGGTCTGTGTATGGACAACAGCTTCCTGCACTGCCACAGACAGGTCTACACGGACACAGGGCAGTGCTCTCAGGTCACTCTCACCCTCACCACGTGCCATCCCTGGCACTCTGAACCCTTGAGTCCAAAACTCATCTCCTACCTCACAGCCCCGCGGAAGGCAGATGTACAGCTTCTCCTGCCCACCTACTGCAGAGGGCTTTACTCTTCTCCACACCAAGCTGTGCTGTGAGGACACCCAACCACCTTCCTGTTCCCCTCCATTTCTTCTCTCATGTCCCACCTGGATATGTGGACCGCAGCACCCACGGAAAGCAAGAAAGCTGCCTCTACACAGATTTCATCCTGCTGAGGACCTCATCTGAAACACGCAGAGCAGAAGATACAGGTGTCTTCATGGGATCAAAGCCTCCTGGCAGCAAAGCACAGCAGTAGGACAAGAGACAGTAAACAGGAGATGGGAGATGGGACTAGAGAAGTACTAAATGGAGGGTACAAGGAGAAACTTCTCCCCCACAAGGACAAGCGAGGTTGCCCAAAGAGACTGTGCTATCTCCATCCTTGGACGTGATGGAGACTCAACAACATAGGGCTGAGCCTACTGTCTGAGCCATAGCTGACCCTGATTTGGGTAGCAGATTGGAACAGAAATTTCCCAATATCTTTTCCAACCTGAGTTATACTATGTAGTTCTATACCCTTCTCTGGTAAGGAAGACTCCGGTCTATTCTTCCAAAACTCCTGCTGAGGTTCTGGCTGCACTTTCTCGTTTCCTCTCCCCATACAAGGCCTCACCACACTGCAGGATCTTCTCACCAGCCTCCTCCTGGCCCTGGATACACAAGTTCCCCACTCCATGGGAAAAAGAAGATGTATGAGAAGACCAGGGAGCAGGGCTGTGTCGGCTCCCTCTATACCCACAGCCCCAGACACAGCCCTGGGTACACACTCCTGCTCCAGACCCCTTTCCAGGGTGGAAGGAGCTGTTGGGAGGGGTATGCCTGAGTTTCCCCACAGATCTAGTTTCAAGCTTTTGTCTCACAGACATTCCTAATAGTTGTTCCCTCTCCATATCTTTCTTCAGACTCTTTTCCATCCCCACAAAGTTTGAAAGTGGAGCAACTGAAGATGAAAAGGCACTGTATCCTGCCTCTTGTGTTCCAGAAACAGAAGTTTTCTCCTATATATGCCAATTTCTCTAGGCTACAGACAGAGCTGGGCTGATCTTGGGAAGAAAATAATTTAGGCTGTAAGTACCTCTGCAGAGCTCAGGATCAGGTCTCCACTCAAAACAAGTATGTTGGCTATGACTTCAGAGGCAGGTCAGGCTCCATCCAATCAAGCTGGAAAGGTCTCCAAGGGCAGAGGTCCCACAGCCTCCCTGTGTCCCTCTTCCAGCAGCTGGGCATGCTCATGGTAAAATTTTTGTAGTTCCAACCCCACCCCTGCAGCCCAGAGCACAGCACCTCCAAGGATGTCACTTGATGTGTTTTTCTGCAGCCCTGGCATCCAAACCTTCTCCAGACTTGGCCACACTGCTGGTGCAAAGCCTGGGGCTAAAGCAATAGCCATCAGGGACATGCCACCCCATCAGTGCCAGTGCATTCTGCTTTTACAGCTTTGCCTGCACCAGGCCAGGGAATGATTCCTCCTGCCTCCCTCCTTCACCTCACCAACAGAGATTTAATTCTCTTTTAAAAGAATCATGAACAGCGGAGAGACTTTTAAACGTGAAATCTTCCTGGGTAGACCAGAAGGAGCCCGGTTGGGTGTGCTGGGAGGGTGGGAGCCTGGCAGCAAGCTTTGAGCACCTGCTCCAGGAAAGGCTGTAGAAAAAGAAGAGACTGCTTGCCCCATCCAAGCACTTGTCAGTCCCTAGGACTTTACTGCCTAGAGCGGACAGGGCTGGACAGGGCACCCCAAGTCCCCAGGGCTGACTGTGACACTCCTCGCCAGGAAGCCTGGGCAGATGGCAGAATACGTAGGTGCGGCCCAAGGTTCTTCAGCATCTTCCCGGGCAGCGCCGGGAGCAGCCGTGCCGGGTCACCCCCGCACTCCGCCGTCTCTCGGGCTCCGGTCCGCTCTGTCGGGCCTCTCCGGGACAGGTCAGAGCGCCGGGACGAACCTGTCGGGGCCTCCAGGGTAGGTGCCGTGCCGCGGTGCAGGCTCGGCGGCACCCAGCTGCCCTGCGGCACCGTAGGCGGGGGGCAGCGCCGGGTATGGCGCGGGGGAGCGGCGCCCGTAGAGCGGGGCCGGGCCGGGCGGAGAGGCGGGCAGCACGATGCGCCCCGACGGCGCGTACAGCGGCCCGGGGCCCGCGGGCGCGTAGGGCCCGGGAGCGGCGGGCAGCGGGCCGTAGGCGTGGGGCAGGGCGGCGGAGGCGCAGCCCTGCGCGGGGAAGGCGGCGGCGAAGGCGCAGGAGGCGGCGGCGGGTGCCGGGGCCAGGTCGGCGGGGGGCGGCGGGGCGGGCAGCGGGAGGAGGCGGCACGGAGCGGCGGGGCGCTCGGCGAGGAAGGCCGGGTAGGTGGAGAGATCGCTGCGCTTGAAACGCTTTCTGCGGCGGAGGAAGGACCCGCTCTCGAACATGTCGCGGGCGTGAGGGTCCAGCGTCCAGTAGTTGCCCTTGCCGGGGCGGCCGGGCTCCCGGGGCACCTTGACAAAGCAGTCATTGAGGGTGAGGTTGTGGCGGATGCTGTTCTGCCACTTGCGGGGGCTGTCGCGGTAGAAGGGGAAGCGCTCGGTGATGAAGCGGTAGATGCCGCCGAGCGTCAGTCGCCGCTCGGGCGCCTGCCCGATGGCCATGGCGATGAGGGCGATGTAGCTGTAGGGCGGCTTGCCCCGCTCCGCCGGACGCTTGCGGCGCCGCCGCCCGCCCCGCGCCCCCGCCGCCGCCGCCGCCGCCGCCTCTCCCGGCGGCACCGCGTCCGCCTTCAGCGGCGGGGGCGGCGGCGGGGGGCCCGGCGGCAGCCGGCTCTCGGCTGTCATGTGGCCGTCGGAGCGGCTCCGCCCCGGACCGAGCCGAGGGAGCGCAGCGCGGCACGACCGCGGCTTTTATGCGGCGGTGTCCGGCGGCTCCGCGCCCGGGCGGCCGGCACTCCCCCTGCTACGCCCCGCCGCCCGGGAGGCGCGGGCAGGGCCGGGCGTGCCGCCGCTGCCGCCGCAGGTCGGAGCAGCGCCCTGCCCGCACCCCCCTCCCGCCCCTCGCCGCTGGTCCCGGTCCCCAGCACCGTCGCGGCGCCGCGGAGCCGCCGCCGTCGGGAGCGTACAGCTCCGGAGCACCGAGCGAAGCTGGATGTCTCCGGGATCCCGGTGCGGGTGTCCGGGCACGGCATTTAACGCGCCTCTCCGCAGGGCTCGCCGCCGTCGGGGCCGGCGGGCGGGGAGAGGTGGCAGCGATGAGCGGCCGCCGCTGCCGGGAGGGAATGCTGCCGGTGCGCGCCGGACAGTCGTCCCCGGGGAACTTATCCCAGGGAATCCAACGCTTCTTTGCGGAAATCAAGCTGTCGAAACAAATTAGGCTGGAAAAAAAAACAACTGGTGACAGATCTGCGTGCGGAGAGATAGTAAGTGCGGGCTTAGGCTACGCGGTCTGCTTGCCGAGTGCTAAGTAGAATAAGGCACTCAGGTTAGAGCCCTCCTAGCTGGCACCCAGCAGCGATTTGGCCCAGGGCTAGGCTCCCGTGCCCCTGAGCTGACCTGCTTGTCCCTGAGGCTTATGCCACAGGACCAAGATCCAACCAGGAAGGATGCCAGGCTCTCCACAAGCTAGTGCTGGGACATACCTGCCAGCTCCCTCATGTTTGCTCAGATACTTGGGGCTGAGGGTCAAAGCCCAGCCGAGTGTGCCAGCTGGTGAGGAATGCTTGCCCAGGACTTGAACCCCTGTGACACATGCCCTCAGGCGTGGGGACAGCACAGCCTCCTCACCTGCTGGTGTGATGTTCCTTGCAAGCCAGAAAATAAAGGAGATGGCAGGATATCCTAAAGGTGAGAAGGAAAGTGTGTGCAGGTGTGCAGGCACCCGTGTGCATGGCAGGGTGCACGTGCATGGGTACATGGGTGTGCAAGGGCACTGGTGTGGGGGTGAGGATGTGAGTCAGAGCTTCTGGGTGTGCCACTGGTCAAGTTTGGGTCAAGTTTGTGTCAAGTTTGGGTCAAGTTTGTGACAGGTGAGTGTGTGGACAAAAAAATGCCAGGACACGCAGGTTTGTGGTTGGACCCGAGGCTTACATGTGGGCATGTAGGCAAGAAGCAGATATAGGCAGATGTGTGTGCAGAGAGGTGGATATGCACAGGTGTGCAGGTGCTGTGCACGGCTGTATACACCTGATCCTGATCATGTCTTGGTGTCTCCTGCCAGTTCTTCCAGAACCTGAGTGCCCTGCTGAACCTATCTTTGTAGGAAAAGCTTTACCAAAGCCCTCTTGGGCATTACACAAATTATTTTTAAGAGAGAAAGGGGAGGTAAGAGCTGTTTATCCTAGTGAAACGCAGCTTGCTTGGAGGTGTCCAACAGAGTTGTTGAGCTGTTTATCTGCTTGGAGAAAAATCTGGTGTGTGGTCTCTGTGTGTGTATGTGTGTGTGTGTGTGAGAGAATATCCATTTCCATGCAGCAAACAAACCCCAGCCCTACTTTCCAGCTAAATGAGAGACCTGCTTATCTCTGAAGCTTCCCAATAATCTGGGAGATAGCAAAAAGTCCTATGGAGCTAGCAGAATAAACCATGCAGTGGCATATGCTGTGGACCCACATGTGCGTGTAGCGTGTACAGTAGCTGGATGCAGACACTGGGCAGAATTTCAAATCACATGCTGCAGAGTTTGTGTCAAGAGAAAAAAAACCAACCATCCTGTACCAACACCCAAGTTCTTGAATTGCACAGCAGACGAGGGTAGTATTACCCTGTACAAACCAAAACCCATCTCCTTTGGTATGAAGCTGCCTTATCAGTAATGCTCTGCCTTCTGGCTTGTGGGAAGCTGCAGCTGGGAATAGATTTTCGTATCAGATGTTCCAAAAGGCAGCGCTGTAGTTCAGTCACCTCTGGGACTGTGTCTCTCTGTGCCATGCCAATTCCATGCCTCCAGAGGGCAAAGTCAGATCGTGCTTCGCTTTGCACTTGCAGAGGATGGGGAATGAAAGAGGTGTGTGCTGAGGACGGATGGTGTGCTGAACAGCTGCTTTTGCCCTCCCTGCTGGTGTTGAAAATCCTTTCCCAAGTAAGCACTTTCCTTGGCAGAGCCCAAAGCAAACTGAAATGGATACCCAAACAGCATGTGCTGGCTGTTGTCCCTTCTCCTTTCCACATCACACAGCTTAAACTGTCGTGCCAATATTTGGGAGTGAAGTGTTAGTTGTATAACATAGTGCCCTGGAGGCTACTCTCAGTCTGACATTATCATAAAACACTTTAAAGTTTAAAAACACTTTCAAGCCTCTACTTTGGGAGCAGGAGTATGTCTTGTGTTGACCATTGGTGTCTCTTTTGAGTACCAGTTCCCATGAGGAGGGAGCTATGGAGAACATGAAACTCCAACTAACCCTCTTGGGTCTTAGACATCAAATTTCCTCCATCTGTAAGTCAAGTGGTGCCTGTTGCTGGAGCAGAACAGTGGGTGTTGGTCTTTGTGTTTGTGAAGCATTGTTTTTTCTTTTGATTCCATCATGTTGCAGGAGGGACAAGAGTAAGTAAGATAGAAAACACCATAATGAAGTTCATAATACAATAAAAAATGCATGATATCTACATAATATTACGCATACAAAATCTATCACTTGAACTTTCGTTTTATCTCTGCGACAAAGTTTAGAGTTATCATTTTTTCTGTCTAAAGTTTTCAGCTCAGATCCTGCTGACACTAAGGTCATTGATTGTGAGACCACAGCACTGCAGAGTTGTTCCCTGCACAAGGGCTCTGTGCCTTGGCCTCTCAAGAGTGGAGTTTGTTATTACTGGTAGCTGCCAGACGTTTACCCCAACCAAAATCCCACCTGCTTGCATCTCCAAGAGCAATTTCCACCCACGGAAAAAAAATCCAGTTCACTCCCCACACAGTTGCCCTGTTACAAATCACACCTCTGAGCTCCCTCAGGGGTAGACTACAGGAACACCATGCTCTTCCTTAGTCCTATGCTCCTTCCAATTCAGCCAAACAAGGGAAGTGGACACTAAATGGTGTGGACAGCCCCTTCATGCACACTGATAGTTTTGTTTCTACATCAGAATTCCTCTCTGAGGTGAGGAAAAGTTTTGCCTCTGTGTCCCAGGACCTACAGGGCTGTATTTAATGTGCTCCAAGTTAAGGCTCTGGTAAAATCAAAATCCCAGATCATATTGGCTGAATGCCAATGAAGTGAGAGCACATACCCACGGCACAGCCTCCACCCCAAGCTCAGCTGTATCTGTCATGGAATGGCACGTTTGGGGTTTTTACTGGCTGTGTGTTTGGTGCCAGCACCTTGCAGTTGGAAGTGTTGAGAGCATCACAGCCAGTGATGACACTTTGTGACAAGGTGCTTCGCCCTACCTGCAGTTTGTGGTTAAGATCTGAGAGGGGGCTATAAACCTGAACCTTTTGGAATAAGACAGCTGATGTCATGACATCATTCATGCACTTTCAGAGCACATTCCACAAAGAAGTATCCAGAGTGACTGAGCTTAAGATACTTTGCACCTAACTGGAGTTCATGGGAGACAAGAACAAGGAGGTGATTGCATGGATTTTGGAAAGACTTTGTGGCTAGATTGTGGTGTGGGTACCAAGGTGAAACCTCTGAGGGAGAACTGATGTGCAACTGGACATGGAGTATTACCATGTGGCAGAAGAGAGGCTGGTAAACAACATTCTACAAGCGTAGGATTGACAGGGGTAGGACGGTTGGGACAGACGGAGACAAGAGATCTCTGCAGCCAGGTCGTGGAACTTGGGGTTTATTGCAGAGGGTGTGGGTGCAGGGCCCTGCTGGGAGCTGCCAGCCACAGCTCAGAGCAGGCCTGAAAGAAGAGAGGGGTAGAGAGGATGAGAGGGTAAGAGCGTAAAAGCAGAAGAGAGTAAAAGGGGTAAGAGCGTAAAAGGCAACAGCGAAGAGACAAGAGCTAAGAGAGCGAAGTTCCCGTTACAATACAATAAATCATCTTCTGTGTAAAATATTCTAATTCTCACTAACCAATCTAGTACAATATACAAATCCTACAGCATTTCCATACCACCTATAAGAATCACTACATTACCATACTGTGCTACATTTTAAACCCTAAAAATTACTCGTTGGACCCCTTCTGCCAAGCTGGCCGGGTCTGCTCGGACCCTTGGACCTGTCTGCAAGCAGAGGGTCTTGTTCCATCAAAAGGGGATTACTTCTAGCCAGCCACACCATTGTTTTCCAGTTGTTCAGTAACTAAGGGATCTCAAACCTTGCTTTCATTTCAATCTCACTTATAGTTCCTATATTCTCAAAATCTTTTGCCAGAAATCATATTTATAAGGCTTTCCTGTTTCATCTTCCCCAACATACAAGGATACTGCATATTTTCACCAGCTTTTCACTTGCCTTGTCTAGTTTCACTCTCCATCAGTGGCCTGGTTGTTTAGTGCTGTTTTTCCAAATTACTGCAGCTTCTCATCCCTTTGTTGAGTTTTCAATGGGAACTTGTGGCTGCAGGGGGGAAAGAATTTCTTGCTGAGAGAATCACATGGATATTGCCAGTGTCCTGTGGGAGACTTAAGTTAGCTGTTGAGGTCATTCTTCTGTAGACAAAACCAAAACGTCGTGGTGGCTTTAAAATAGGCCGTGTCTCAGGCCAGAAACTGGGGCAAGAGCCATGGGCAGCCTGAGTCTCCATTCCAGCATGGTTCCACTGAGGCAGGGCAGCCAGCATGCTTGCCTGACAGCCCAGCAGCTCTCCTGGCTCTTGCGGGGAAACAGGACCTGCAGCAGGTGAGCTGCCACAGGGGCAGGTGCAGGTGGGCAGGGCAGGCTCTCTCAGAGCAGAATGCCACTTCTGAGCATTCCCTCAGGATGCTGCCCCACTCAGGAATTCGGTGTGAGCAGCGTGATGGCAGGACTGGCCATAGAGCATGGGAGAAGTGCAGGATTGGTGCTCTGGGGTGATGGTGGTGCTGAACTAGAGGGAGTGGCTGACACAGGGAGAGGCAAGGCCCCAGCCTAAAGGGACTAAAGGACCCCAGCCTGAGAGGCAAGGCCCCTCACCACAAATAGAAGCACGAATGGAAAGCTTGGGAAGCCCAGCAAAGGAGAGATGCGAGTGCTGCCCTGGGGCAGCAGTGTCCTGTGTGCTGGTCCCAGACTCCGGGGAATGCTGTGCGTGGGGCTGGACACTGGCCAGGAGTGACTCTTGCAGCAAGTGAGGTGCGCTCCCGTACAGCCTGCCAGGCAAACTGAGGTCTGTGCCAGCACTCCTGAACAGTTAAACATGGAAACTTGCTGTGCACACTGGCAGCGAGAGCCTCGTTCAGCCAAGACATGGAGCCACAAAATGAAGGGATAGAAAACACCACATGTGATGTGGGCAGCAAGGAACGGTGAGGATGCAGCCTGAGCTGGATGGGCCATGACACATTAATTTGTTCTCCTGATGAAGGAGAATTTAGAGTTGGTTTCCAAGAGAATAAGCTGCCCATTCTTGCCTTTGCATCACCAAGATATCACTGGGAGTAGTGCAGATCTGTCAGATGCTTCAAAAAGGAGGAGCTGGCTTTTTTTGGAAACATGCAAAGCAGAGTCAGGCTCTTCTATAAGCTGAAAATCACTTGCTATGCTTTTTGGGTGGTGGTGGTTTTTTGGGGGGGTTGTTTTGGGTTTTTTGTGGTTTTTTTGTTTTTTTTTTGTTTTTTTTTTTTTTTGTGCGCAGATGTTAGGAAGTTTGCATGGCGCTTGCTCCCCTGAAGTCTGTGAATTTCAGCACCTCATGAAAATCATCCGGATGGGTATCTTTGAATAGCCGTCAGACACTGCTGGCATGGAAATAAGCTCTATTTTGCCTATCAAATGCCCTATTTGGGCAGTCATTCAACAGTTTTAAGAGGCTGAATCTCTGGCGGGGTGAACATCTCCTACTCAGTATTTCCCAGGTACTGTGGTGGGACCAGTCTGCTCTGCTGGCTCCCAACAGGTGTCACTGGCATCTGACAGAAAGAAGCTCCTGCTGAGGGCCCACAGGGTCAGAAAGACCCTGAGGCTTGTGCACAGGAAGTGTTACCTGATGACAAATGTTTTTAAGACAAATTACTATTAGCCAGAGTAGTAATTCAGTCCTCTTCACAACTACTAGTGAAACCTGATGCTTGATATCATTACAGCAGTTTAGAGGAAATTATTAGCTGCTTGCTTTGGAAGCTGGGAATTAATTATTTAAGTATAATTATTTAATTAATTGCCATGTTGTGAACAAAATCTATGGCAAATATCCTGCTTTACTTCAATAAGCCATGTGGAAAGAAGTATTATTTCTTTTTTTTTTTTTCTTTGTTGCAGACAGAGCCACATTGTCCTGGAAAATGGCTTTTTCTAACTCACACTTACGCATGGGATAGGGAGGGGACAGGTCATTTTGGCCAAACTGTAGAGTTAAGAGGTAAATTTCCCGGTGCAGGTGAGAGAAATTTCTCAGTGCTCTTTGTTGGCAGTGTTCTTTATGTTGTTTCACCCAAATATGGGTACTTAAAACGGTAACAAATTGCAGAGTCAATGCCCTGTAATTTACTAACCAATTCCTCATCCCAAAACATGCTCTGCGCTGTGGTTCTTGCAGAGCACTCGCTCGTGGTCACAGACCGTGCATCAGCCAAGGAGGAAGATAAAGGGCAGAAAGGCGCTGGTAGATGGGAGCAGTGGGTTAAGACTGGGAGCACATGAAGGAGGGGAAGGAGAAGTACCGTGGAAAAGCAAGGAATGTGGAGAGAAAGGGTTGGGGGTGGAGCTGGAAGGATTTGAGGAGCCTTTGACGGAACACTAGTTGGGAGGTTTGTTTTGTGGAGAGAGTCTTGTACCGGTAGATGGAAAAAAGCTCACTTACGTTTTGTCTTCTCTGGGTCTTGGGCTGGAATCAAATGCTCTCAGCATCACTTTAGTGCAAGCAAAAAAACATGAAAAGTAATGTCACATCTTTCTAGGACTGGTCTACACAGACCACGAAAAGATGCTTTTTTGTTCCTTACTTTTTTCTTTAAACTAAGGTAAATCACTGAATAACCTGTATTACTGAGCATTATTAAACAAAACACTTGTTGCCCTTCCCTGGATACGGCAGCTTTTAGCACGCTTTGCGTGACTCTACTTGATAACAAAAGTAAGCTGTTTCAGTAGGTGGGTTCAGGCACCCAGCCCTTTTGGAGACATTGTGTGCCAAGTTTGTGACTCATCTTCGGGGCTTTCTGGGGAAGCCCTTAGCGACAGAACAGGTCAGAGGCAGAGCTGGGCGGCAAAGACTTCGGGTCAGAGCCTGCAGCAGGGAGCGCAGGCAGAGACAAAGGCACAGCCACGGCGTGGCCCTGCGGCTGGAGGCAAAGCCCCCAGCTTGGAAATAGCTCCCAGTTAAAGCTGAGGAGCCTCTCTGGGCTCTTTCCTGGCCTTGGGCGCAGCCAGGGGGATGCCCAGGCTGGAGAGAGAGAGAGAGAGAGAGAGAGAGAGAGAGTGTGTGTGTGTGTGTGTGTGTGTGTGTGTGTGTGTGTGTGTGTGTGAAGCACTGATCGAGGAAAGAAAAATTGTACTTAAAAAGGCCAAAGAACTGCAGCATTGTGTGCGTGCGTGTGCCCGCGCCGTGCGGAGCGCACCGCTGGACGTGAAACCACGCCTGGCAGTGGGGCGAGCTGTGAGCGCCGCTGCTGCCACGGACGCTTTCAGCTCGCGGGGGCTGATGGCTGGGGATGGGGATCGGTAGGACTCAGTGCTACCCGGCTGTAATTCCATGCCTGAGGCATGTAAATAGTCTTTATTTAGAAAACAAAGTGTAAAGTGGGGATAGTTCGAGTTTATTGGCGCTGGCAGACAAAATCTGAATACTTCTACAAAGAGCCCCTGTTTTTTCCCCCTAGGCCCCTTTGTTCTCATTGCCACTCTCTGACCCTTCAGCAATCACCATGGTAATTACCAAGTAATGCCCTATTTACAAGTACCTTCCGAAATCTGCTGGAGTTTTGCTTGAGCCTGTAACAAAAATGTCTCTCCCCAGATAAGAAAACGGATTATTTCTCAAATTCAAGCTTTTTTTTTTTTTTTTTTTTTTTTTTTTTTTTTTTTTTTAACAAGACCGAAAAGGCGGTGAATAGCTGGCATCCTGGTGAAGTTAACAGATCCGTGGGGATTTACACTAGATGAGCATCTGCCCAGCGTTTGCCTGCGGCAATACCTCTAACCAAAAGTGCGTAGGTCGTGGTAATCTGGAGAGAAAGAAGTGTTTTTAAGTTTTGTGCTGCTAATAAAAATAGGCAAGGCACTGCATGTATTTCCGGGGACAGCAAAAAGTTTCAGAAATCTCTTTCTGACTTTGGACAGTCTGGTCTTGCTTGTTCTATGACCAGTCCGTATTTCTCTCGTGAAGCCTGTGCCACGGGACAGGTTTCCCAAAGAGATGGTGAGATCTCTGTCTGCCAGACTTTTAAAAAATTTACTCAGTCATGGCCTGAACAAGCTGATCTAACTTCGGGTATAACCATACTTGAAATTTTTGTTGGAGAAGAAGCTTTGTCATTTCTGCAGTTCTCTCTGTTCGTGTGGTAAAAACACGATTTCCAGGGGTTTCTGTCAAATCAGCTCAAATCTTATCAATGATACAGAAAAGTGCTTTGAGAACACAAGCGAAGGACTTCTCAGAATGCCAGGTGCCTGAGAGGTTTTCTTTCTTCCGGCTGGCTCTGACAATTTTGCTTAGGCAGTTTGGGTATTCATATGCAAATCACAGATTTGCCGACCGTGCTGGACCATTATCAGAAAACGGATCTTCCAAGTGATTTAACAATCACTTCCAGGATCACTTAATGTTTCGGACCTGGAAAGGGAAGCAGAGTGGGAGCATTTTGAGACTTCTGAGATTCCCTTTCCTTCACTCTGCTGTGAGACAATGCAATATTTGCTCTGTGAGCGTGGCCTGATTTTGGCTGGGATCGAGTTAATTTCTTCAATGGCGGCTAGTATGGGGCTATGTTTTGGATTTGTGCTGAAATAAGTGTTGGTAACACAGGAATGTTTTTGTTTCTGCTGAGCAGGGCCTACACAGAGCCCAAGCCTTTGCTGCTTCTCAGCCACCGGACCGGAGCGGGGGCTGGGGGTGCACACCGGGTTGGGAGGGGATGTAGCCTGGATATCTGATCCCAGCTGACCCAAGGGATATCCCGCAGCGTATGGTGTCATGCTTAGCGTAAAAAGCTGGGGGAAGAAGGAGGAGGTGGGGGAGGTTAGGAGCAATGGCGTTTGTCTGCCCAAGGCCCCGTGAGGCGCGATGGGGCCCTGCTGTCCTGGAGATGGCAACACCTGCCTGCCCGTGGGAAACGGGAATGAATTCCTTGCTTTGCTTTGCTTGTGTGTGTGGCTTTTGCTTTACCTATTAAACAGTCTCTATCTCAGTTTTCTTGGTGTTGCTCTTCCAGTCCTCCCCCCTATCCCACCGGGGGGAGTGAGTGAGCAGCTGCAGGGGACTCGGTTGCAGGCTGGGGTCAATCCACAACAGAGAGTGTCTTTATTACTTTAAAAAACAGAGAACAAGGGAGAGGTGGAAATTTAAATGTGAAAATAATTTTTTAAAATACCGTTTCTTCCTGTAAGAAGTGTTTATTTACACGTGAACACAAGAAAAGGTCTGAGGCAGGGATGGGCTAAGATCTGCTTACAGTAAGCGAGCAGAGGACTCTCTGGTGTGGGCAAGGTGCTGAACACAGAGGGGCAGCCCTGACCTCTGCAGCCAGCAGAAAGAGGGGGCCTCCGCAAGGTACCTCCCCCCTAAAGGCAGGAGATCACAGCCGGGCTCAGTGCGGCCTGCCTGAGCCCGGAGAGAAAACCAGGGCAGTGCACTTCATGGGCAGCACATGGTGCCCCATTCCTTCCTGGGGGCCCTCGCAGGTCGTTCAGGGGACACCGCCTCTGGGAAGTGGAGCAAACCAACATCCCTGCATGGACCACAGCAGCGAGGGGGAATAACCCAAAGGAGGGGGCATTGGTGCATCCCCTTGGCTGGAGCTGCCAGCCCAGTGCTGTCAGCAACGCTGTGCCATGCTGAGGGCTCAGCTCTGCTGGAGGAATGGGGTGGCTCTTGCTGGTTCAGTGCAAATAGCTGAACACTGAAGGTAATTTCTTTCATTCGCTTCTTACACATCCTGAATGGGGCGTGTCTGTTTTTTCTCCTCAGAACTAGTCTGGGCAACACTGAGAGAGGAGTTGAAAAATCGGAGCTAATCCTGCGGGAATGACTCATTCTGGCATAGGATTTGCAAAGCAAGATGAGAAGTTCAGGTAATACAAAGGGAAATGGAGGCTGTAGTAAAACTCTGTGGTTTGGAGAACGACAGTTAAACTGCTACAAAGCCAAAGTTGGAAACCCCCTCCCAACAAATTGCTGAACACAAAACCTTGGCAATGTCTACAGCAAGTCAATATTCAAGCGCACTAGTTGCAGAAACTGAGGCTCTTTCCCATGGGACCTGTAAGTTGGATTGCTAATTACCATGGGTCTGGAAAACAGTTACTATTATTTCATCATTATTTTTAATTAAACATAAATAAAGCAATGGCCATCCTTTTAAAGTTGGACTTTGAAATATTTTCTGCACTTTTTAGCCAGTATTACCCTGGCCAAGTCCAAACAGAGAAACACTGGAATTTTGACAAAGGTTTAAGGTAATTTTCAAACAGATTTCTCTGGCAAGAACACTAGAGTAGTTGGGGTGAAAGCACAAGCCTAGCCAAAATATCTGGGCCCAGGAAGGAAGCTTCGGTTTCTAGAAGGTATAATAGATATAGGAATATTTTTCTCCTGTGTCCTTTCACAAGTCTTTTAATTACATTAGCTTGCTTTTAACTACTTTAGCTTGCTTTCTTCACCTGGTATCTTTGCAGACACATCCACCAGATTGCAGACCAGTAGCTCAAGAGAGCACACCTCCAGAGCGCAGATTAGAGAAAGTAATTATTCCATTATTATTTAAAACATTTCACCTTGTAAAATAAAAACGTTGGTGTGGTTACAGCAAAAAGCTAAAGCATCAGGGAGCCACAGAGGACACTTTCCCATCCCAGCTGTAAGAATCAATCTATAACACAGCTTCTCCCACTTGTTAGTAGAGATATGACACTTGCAGGAGAAGTGCACTTAGATGAAAGTAAAGATTAAGTTTTAAAGGAAGATATTTCTGAAATGCCCAGAACATTAGCAGAAGTGTGGCAGCCTTTCAGTAGAGGGAGGTCCTGATCTACAAGCCAGGGTGGGAGAAAACCAGCTGATCTTTATGGGCAGACCAGCTGAGACCTGCTGGACCCCTGGGTGCTTATGCCTGGCAGGCAGTGAAATGCTGGAGTCCCTGTTGCAACAGCTTGTGTCTTGCTGCTCTTTAGACTTCGCTGTGGGCAGGTCTGAGCTGCAGAGGGGTCTCTGGAAGTAGCACACGGGATCTCTGGAAGCAGAAAATGGGATCTCAAGGCTTGCTGGAGCTGTCAGCCCACCCAGGGCCCGGTGGGGCTGGGCCAGGGCAGCTCAGCTGTGCCTCCTCGGCGGGGCTGGTGCAGCTTGGGGCTGCTGTGCATGCCGGCGCATTCTCCCGAGGATTAGCCCGGCAAGGAATGTGGGGCCGAAGGAATGTCCTCCCGGTGCAACCTGAAACCCTCGGTCTGGTACAGCCTGAAAAACAGGGTGGGTAATGGCAGCTCGGCAGCACCATGACCCCTTGGCTCCGCGGCTGGGGGCCGTGGGAAATAATTTCGGGTGTTAGAACCCGGACTGGAGCAGTGGCCTCGCATGCTGCATGGCTGGGGAGCAAGCAGCTCCCCCAAGAGCAAAGGACCTCAGGTGAGGGCACTGTTGGCAGGCTTGGACTCGTCTCCCAGTACATTCTGCCACTTTCTGTGGCACCTCTGCCCCTACAGAGCAAGCTAGGCAGTGGTTATGGGGAAATGGGTTTTTCTTCAACACTCTGGGCCTTGAGGGTTCTTTACTCTCCCTCTTACACCCAGCTGCTTGGCACAGCTGTCAGTGTAGATGCTGACCCAGCTCTATAGCCACCAGTGCTCTTATCAGTGTGGCATCAGGAGGTGTGTGCTGCTGTGTGCCCTTTCCTACAACACCCTTGGGCAAAGAGGGTGTAACCGGCCAGGAAAGCCATGCTAGATGATGTTACTGTTCTAAAGCCATCTGGCAAATCCAAAATAAAACTCAGTCCACAGATGATGCTCATACCAATTGATTCCTTCATAGAGCTCAGCCTCTCCCCACATTGCTTGCTTCAGAGACAGACCACAGTTGTTTTTCTGGTCCCAAGCCTTCCTCTAGTACCAGGTGTCACACAGCTTGCACAGCAGAGGTGCTGCCTCACCTCTCTGCCAAGTGAGGGGTGTTTCAGCACAGCACGAGTCTCCAGGGCCAGGGCTGGGTGTGGATGTCTCATATCTCGTGCAGCTGCTGTGCACAAAGCTGTTTTCCAATGAGCTCATGGCAGGGTCAGCGCCAGAACTGGGGCAAACGGAGCGTAAAGAGGGTTTGCACCCACATGCTGGCCCCATGCAACCTGCATTTGGAAACTGGGACTTAACTCCTGATCAAATTCCTGCCAGGTTATTGCTCAACCTCCTTGTCCAGGCAGGAGCTGTGTGCGCTAGGTGAAGGCATTTAGCCTCATGCAGCTACACAGCAATATCTCTTCTGGCAGCTGCTGCTTTGGGGTTTTTTCCCTCTCCTTATCTGGAGGGGCTGCCAGACCCTTATGTGATGACTAGGGATACTCTTCTCTTATGGGCACATTCCTGGCAGCGCCTAGCTTTTCCTGTGGCTTACTCAGCAGATAGCTTAATAGTCCTGCTGCATGAAGCAGAGACTTAGGAACTAGTTCAGCATTAAATATGCTGGGACCCTGAAGTTCAGTGCTTCCTTGTACTCCTGTTTGATGTAGCCATAGGAGATCTCTCAGCTGCCCAGCTCCTGTCTGGGAAGCTAAACCAAGGCAAAAGCCCAGCTAATAGTTTAGAGACCCTGGAGATAGAAAACTGCACTGTTGGCCCATGATTTGTGTAAGCCCACCTGCAGTCCTTTTGCACTACAAAGACCTGGGGACAGGTAAACCTGCAGAAGGAGGTAGGAAGGGATAGAAGGAAGGAAGCTCTGAGGGCTCCACAGAAAATCCACAGCAGACTCAGGAAGTGCCATTTCTGTCATGAGTAGATAGAAGTGTGGATCTCCCTTCCTTGAAATACAGACAAAAGCTGTTGCACAGGGCCCCATGTGCTCGGGGATGACCCTGCCCCTTGAGCAGTGAGGCTGGACCATGTGACCCACTGAGACTTCCAACCTGACTCTGTGACTATGGAGTACCAGCCAGCACAGGTGGCCCTGCTGGTGACAGGAGCAGCTGCACTGAGCTGCCCCCTTACATCCGTGGCCCCAGGCACCCTGAGCACTGCCAAAGAGAAGCAGAGGCTGACTCATAGTGATGAGCAGAGCAAAGCCTGATAGGGCTGGGGGCACAGCCACAGAGAGGCTGAAGCAATAGAACAGGATGGCCCCCAGAGGCCTCAGACAGGTCTTCCAGGGCAGATCATTGTTCTTTTGCTCTACCCTCATTCCTTTACTATTAAGAAAATGTTCTGCATCAAAAGCAAGGCATCACCTTCCCTTTTCACCCTATCTTCTCTCCCCTGCAAAGCAACAGAGTAGCAATGGCTGTGGGGTTGCGATGAACATTTTTCCATTTCCCGCATCTTATGTCCCAAATAGCCTGAAACCTGCAGGTTTTCACCCAAAACCCTCAGCCAGTTCCTGGCATTATCCTGAGCACATGTTCCATCTGTTCAGCTCCTGTTTCCTTTCTGTGAACCAGTGATAATGGCTTCCCTTGTCTTACCCCTGGAAGGTCTGGCACATTGGGCAGATACTAGGTAGGAAACATCTGCATCCAGACCTCACCACTGACTCATTACCACTCAGCCCCTTAAAATGTTCCCGCACCATGGACTTTTCTCCCAGAACCTTTCCCAGCCTTCTAGGCATTAAGCCTAAGATGGCACAGTGCCGGAGGAAGACACAGTACTTTCCTAAATGGTGCCTGAGGTTCTTCTCTGTTTTTTTGGTGTTCATCATATTCCATTTCTTTGATTTTTTTTTTTTCCTTAGTTTGTTTTGGAAGCCTAGAGGGCTTTCAGGAGAGGTCACTTAGGGAAAGAGGCCACAGAAAGGCAGACATTTCTCTCTGGTTTTCTTCTGAGTCAGAGTAGGAGGTTTGGAGCAGAAGTTTATGGAAGGACTTGGGATATATGTCTACTGCTCAAATAATTGTCTTGGTCCAGTGATGGAAGCACAGAAAGCTTCTCCCAGGCAGCTATACCCTGTATGATGGTACAGGGCAGGTCTTGGGCAGATGGAAAGCACATTACCACTGTGTGAAATCCTGGGGCTGAGGTGGGGAAGAGCACGTGCCCCCAGTGCTCAGAGCAAGTTCACTGGGGTGCCTGGCCCCTGCAGCCCGCAGGCGTCTCCCCCGACACCTGCAGGAACAAGGACAGGAGGACACTTGAGCTGCCAGGGCTTCTGGCCTTGTGAGTGGCTGGGACCCCACCATGGGCTGCACTGTGTGCTGCTCTGGGCCTGGAGGAGCTCCTGCCTGTTTCTGGCAGGACCTTCAGTCACAGCCGGAATAGCACCGGGCTCTGGGGGTCTCCTGTCAGCCACAGCTGCCCCTGCCAGAAGAGACCCATTGTGCCTGGCTTGCTCAAAGCACTTCTGGAGTTCTGTAAATGAAACCGCCAGTGCATGAAATATGTAAATACTCCTCTGAGCAGTGATGCTGACCCTTGGTCCCTCTTTCTGGCCCACTGATCTTTCGATAGCTTAGCCTTAAAGGAAGGGTCTGACATCACCTCCGTATGCCCTCCCACTAAGATGTAGCCTGGAGGAGCAAGTATTGCTCTGTAAAAGGGGGGGGAAGGTGGGAAAGGGTTGTCCATGGGCAAAGAAGGAGTTGGCATGGGGGGCCCAGTACATGGGGTTTGGGAGTGCTGGGTTTGGGAAGGAGAGTTTTCTCCCTTTGGGAGGCAGAGCAGGAGTACCCTGGCGAGCGGGTTGGTGTCCATGAAATTTCCACTGCAGACACGTTCCTGGAGTTCTCCATTGCCCAGCAGAAGCTGGGTCCACATGTCTGCTCACACCAGAGCCCCTCAGGCACCATGTGCCCCAGCTGCTGCCGGGGAAAATGCCTGGTTTGGGGCTGGGCTGGGCTTTGACAGGGGAATGTATGCACAGATCAGCGCCTGAGCTCCATCCCCTGTTCTCCAGGCTACATTACCAGCAAGCTGCTGAGTAACTTCTGGGTAGCGTGAAACAATATTTCCCAAACCAGCCCTGCCCATGATTCATCAGAAGAACTCTTATCTTCATCATTCAAAAGCTTTTGTCATTTAAATGAAGGAACAACTTCCTGCCGGCTGGATGGGCGATTACCCAACACGAACTGCGGATATTCAAAGGGAAGGGCCTGAGATCCATTAGTTGGCTAAAGGCTATTCTTCAGCCCAAGAGCCAGGATAATCCTAGGTGGGAACATCCACAAAGGGGTCAGCTGTTAAAGGAATTTAAGTGCCTTTACATTGGCATCCAGAGCCCTGCTGGGAAGCTGAACCCTATGGAAGACCTCCCGTGACCTTTTTCACAAGTCTTGGGGGAAGGCTTCTAAATCACTGAGGCACGTCTGAAGGCTTCGCTCTCTGTTTTCTCCATCACTGGGCTTTCAAACAATTGCATCCTTGTCACACATTTGTGAAAGAGAAAGGGGGAGATGAAGAAAGAAATTTCAATAGTCTCAGGGCTTTGCTTACGGCTGTGTTAATGCTGAATAGCACGCGGAGGTGGAAGGGATATCCTGAACAATGTCTGGTCTCCAGGCAGAATCCGTTTCCCATGACAGTGCCTTTCTGAAGCAGGAATGCCAGCATGAAGCAAAACTTGTTAAAGTAGTAAAGAAGAGATCTCTATTGTGTCCTGTGTGACAGAATAATCCTCCCTCAAGAGCAGACTGCTGTCTCTTTCCCTCCCATCTGTGAATTTTGGCTTCAATCAACTTCGTGATTTTTGCAAGGTATAAAATTAAAGTCCTACCCCTTAAAAGCAAACCAGCCAACCTTGCAGGATCTTCCCACAGACATGCCCACAACTGTGACTGTAGTTTTCCTGTACTGATTCTTAAAATGTCTGACTGCATTTACCTGAAATAAGGTTTCCTGTTAGGAGTTGCATTTGATAGGAAGAAACAAACATTTTCAATATCTCCATCCATTCCACTGGTTAAACATAATTTCCCTTTCTCAATGCTTTATTTGCAGGTTATCACTGTGTTTCTCAATTTTCTCCTTTAAATTTCTCCCAAATTTTCTCTTTAAAGCTTTCCTTTCTGAAGTACCTGTGAAAAACAGCAGACAGTTATTTAGACTTACCAAAGCTATCTTGCTCCTGTCTTTCCAGCTCCTTGTGCTTTGTGCTTGCCCCACATTTATGTTCTGTGTTTGTACCCTGGATAGTGTGTCTCATCTTACAGCTCAGCCTCTTAAGGGTTGTATTAATAATTAATCACAAATGTCATCAGTATTGTCAATATAGATATATACAGGAGTTGAATATACCAAATTAAAAGTGAAACAAGGCCTTAGTAGAGAAAGTGGGTTGTTCTTTCCCCCTGCTGTATTTCAAAAAGCTACTGATTGTCATGTCCTTTCCACTTATCTGTGATTCGGCCATCAAAGGAAAATAGGTTGGGTTTTGTGTTTGTTTTTTTTTTCAGTCTGGGAATGGAGAAAATCCTAGTAATGAGTCTGGTATTTGTATTAAACAGTCTTCAGTAGAACAGAGCATCTTTCCAGGTCCGTGACCACAAGGGAAATGATGCACATAGGGGATGCCCAGCTATTGGAATCCGTGCTCACAGCTCAACAGACTTCATAATGGATCCTGGAGACAGGGGTTTTTAATTTCATGGGCCCGAGGTGAGCACAAGCCCTGGACACCAACCATCAAAAAAATGAGTGTCAGTGACAGCCCTGGGACCTGGCTGTGCTGCTGTGCAGTCCCTGCGCAGGAACCACTGGGCAGGCGTGGGGCATGCTTCTGGTGTCCTCACACTCCTGTCTTGTGAGATGGTTAAGGGATCTGTAGCCTGGAATATTTGGAGGGAAATTAACATGTCAAACAAATGCCAGTGTTGGTGGGACCTTCACTTTGTTGGTAAGTGGTACCCAGATTTGGGTGTGGCACTTGAGGCTTAAGTGACTTGTTACAGCCTTTGCACACAAGCAAAACAATTCCTCCTAAATTTCAAAGTTACACATTTCCAAATATGATAACAGCTCTGCACTGTTTATTTAGGGATTTCCTACATTTTTGAAACAGAAGTCCGTCAGCAAGCACTCAGACTATGGATCTTAGTTCATCAGTAATTTAATTATGTAGCCTTAAGATTTGGACTGCCTCTTTTTGAGAGGTATGCTCTAGTTGAAGCAGGTGTGTTTGGTAATCCTGTACCACAGCTGAAACCAGTCCATTTAGCTCCACATAATGTGATACTCGAAACCAGCCCCCTCACTGCGCACAGGAGCACTATCATGCCAGACAAGCAGGGTCCACGCCGCTGCTGCTGGAGTTTCTAGATGCACACTTCAGACTGTAAAGGTATGCTTTGGTGGCTAACCAAATTATTTCTTGAATTTGATCCAAACTGACAAACGGTTTTAATAGAAAAGAGAGGAGTAAAAGTTCCTGAACGTGGAAACAACACATTTTGACATTTTCCAAAGAATTCCTTTGCTTTCTTGTTTCAAGAGAAGCTTTCAGTTTGAAACTGACCCTGAGCTGTTTTCTTTTTTTCTTTTTTTTCTTCTTTTTTTTAATTAGTGAAAAAACTCACAACCCTCTGAAAGGAAGAGGACGGTTTCCTTTTGGTCCAGGTGAAGTGAAATAAGTAGTCTGGCTCACTTGCTGCCCTGCACAGTCAGTAACTTGCCCTCCCTAGACATTTGCATGCTGAAAATCAGTGTTCACAGGAAGAAGAGAGTTCAGGAGAAGCAGGGTGAGATGGGTGCACCATTTCTCTGGTGGACCATTCTAAAAATTGTTCTCTAAATACTTTTTAATTGCCAGTTCCTTCAAGTGTGGAGGGATGCAGTTTCTGATCATAATCCCACCACCATTGTACTGCTGTAACAAGTGGGCTGCTCTGTCTGTAAAGAAGAGCCCACCCATGGCAATTTAGAGCTGCTCAGAGGGGAATACCCACTCCCATGGCTCGCCTGTGGGCTGAAGTGGTTTGAGTCCTTCTTATGCATTTCAGTGAGTCCCCACTCTCCAAAAATTGCTGACAGTAGTGCATCCTCCATGTGTGGGAAGTGTAGCACAACACAGTGTGTTTGCGTAGGTACCAGTCCACTTGTGCTTCCATCAGCTGTAAACTTCACCAGAAACAGCATCTTCTCCTACCTAGATCTTTGGCTACTTTACTTCAGAGCAATGCACCAAGAACAATGTCTGCTGGATCTGTGTCAGGAATAGTCAGAAAAAGAACTTTCCACAGAGTTATTTTTTTATCTGTTACTTGCTTTTTAATCCATGTGACAAGTAGATCACAGATATTCAAGGGATACTTATTAGGCACCTAAAATGAGATTAAGTGGACTGGCAAAGCCAATTGGCTGCTATAATTATCTTCCTCCTGCTTACATTGCACCTTTAGCTGAAATTTGGGCAGGACTGATGAGAAACCAGGATCACTCATGGGTGTAAGTTAGTATTAGTCATATTTCCCTGATTTCTGCGTGGCTGCCACAGATTTCAGATGGAAGCCAAGTGGAAAGGAGATTAAACTTAGTGTTGCTTCCTCCAGCCCAAGGTCTCTTGCACAGTCAAGATGTTTCAGCACTTTTGGGGAGGTCCATATGTCATTGGGGTTGTTGTAGGTGTTCATATGTGATCTCCTGGCCACCTTCACTGCACTGTCTGTGGTTCCTGCAGTTTCTTGTCAAAGGATGGGGAACCCATGCCCCTCTGAGGAGTATGCTGTGGGGGATAAGCTCAGAGAGCAGTTGCTTGGCCCAGTTTATGTGAGTAAAATGCCATGCCTTGTGATGGAAGAGATATAAAATAGAATCTTCTTAACAGAGTTAGTCCACTTTGACAATAATGTCAGGGGATGAGATGAAAAGTGTGGTACTGATACCTAGATATAGCTTACAGTTTCTTTAATGCTAAGACAGTTTTATTTGAAAGGAGATTGGGTTGCAGTGCATGGACACAGTCCCCATGCTGCTGTCCTAAGGGTGAACAGTAACGGGAGCTCTGTTTGAGAGGGGGGTCCTAAAATCAGTGGGCATATGGCACTTAGGAGAATGGCACAAGACTGGTGCCAAGCTCCACTTTGTTAGCCCTGGATTTAATAGATAGGCACAAGAGTCTTCAAAATTTGTCCAGAAAAATTTGTATTTGGAAACAGGGGCCTTGACTGGAAAAACTGAGATGTCTGACAGAGAGTATATCAGCAAGCAGAAGGGATGACTGCACATGCATGGGGGTGTGTGCATAAATTTTCCATTTACATAAGGATGGTTGGCAAAGGCTCTCTGGGCTCTAGAAGGAGAGAGGCCCAAAAGCTCAGATGACATTTGCTGGAGAGCAGAGAAAGGAGCTTGTGGGCAGGCCTCAAACACATGCAGTATATTTAGCTGGTCATCATAATTTCTGATGTGTTTTGGTTGTGAGGGGAGAAATCCTGCAGAGCGGAAGGCAGCTTGTGTTTGTGATACCAGACAAAAGTGAAAGACAGCTAATGTACTGTAGGTGGGTCATCACCTCTAAATATGCCGTGGGTGCAAACTCCCTAAATTTAAAAATCTGAAAAAGCGAAACCATCTGTTTGATACGCATTTTGCAGCAGCAAGGATTACTCTGTGTGTGTGTGCCACTGTGCCGGGAGAGCCGACAAAAAGAAACTGGCAGCAAATCTGCAGTGACCAGCCAGAGCAGCAGCCTGGGATAAGACAGCATCCAGCCTCAAGGACTCTGGGGAAACAGGTGAGGAGAGCTTGGAGTTATTACACTTCAGGAGAGCACTTGTTACTCATTGTGTCCTGTCTCTCTGTTGTCCACTTCCTTTGTCTCTTGTAGGACATGGCGCCGTAAAGACTTGAGTTTAATATCCCTGAGACTGAAGCCAACATAACATCAACAGTCCTAAAATTTTATTTTTGTCGGTGTTGTTGCAAGCAAGAGATGCCAGCTGCTGAGTGCTCCAGACTCCCTAGCAAGGCACTGGGCTAGGACAGACTCTGCTGCAAGAGAGCATGTTGTGAGCCTCCCTGGCAAGTTCTTCAGATGCCTGTTCTCCTCCAGTGTTGTATCACCTATGTCTGCTGCCCCCAGGAAACCACAAAATGATCCTCAAACTCCTTCCCTCCAGTTTCTGTCTCATGGGGCTGAGATTAGAACATGTTTCAACTTAACGTCCTGCAACTTTGCTGGCTTCTCTCCCAAGGAAAAGGTGTGGAACATTTAGAGAGGTCGAGGAAACATTCAGGCAGAGGGGGAGCAATCCATCCCTTTTTTGAGAGGGAAGTTCCTCTCAAAAATGGCAAATCCTTTGTTAAAAGGTGATAAACTTAAGGTGTGGGTTTTTTTGTTAAAACTAGTTGAGAAGTTTTGTGCAGAATTTGTTAAAAACCATTTACAGTTGTAAAACAAATGTTTAAAGACTAATTAAAATAAAAAAAGAGGTCTTCCAGTGAAGCTCAAACTCAGCCTTCCACACTCATGGAGAGCCATTCCCAGTGGACTGAGCTAGCTGCAACTAGGTACTGCCAGATGATACCCCAGTGGTGCTGTGCTCTGCAGTTTCACTGGGATGGCTCACACACAATTCTGCGTGGGGGGATCCTTGCCTGAGCTGTTCCTCCAGCTTGCTGGTGACTCACAGGCATGAAACACAAAATTGAGAAATATGCTGCCGGTGACAGCCCTCTTTATCTCCAGACCGTGTCTGTAAGGCTCCAGAGCCTACCTAGATTATCCCAGCCATGCCTGATCTCTCACTTGTCTGTTCACCTCCATCCTTCCAGAGGCGTACAGCAATGCCATCACTGGCTAAAGCCTTATCTTTTTCCCATCTGGGTTTCTCTTCCAGGAAAAAGGATTGTACCCAGTTCCTTCTTGCGGAGGCAAGGAAAGCCAGGCCCCTCTGCTAGTGTCTCTCACACCACTTAAGCCCAGGAGGAGGCCATCTCTGCTCTGAAGCAGCCTCTGGGCTCAAGGCCTTATTAAATAGTAGAGGAAGAGAAGCACACGCCGACCACAAGGTTTCATATTCAGCCAGTTAGCTTTGACAACAGCTTCTACCTGTGCTCTCTGCAGCAGAGAAAACCTGCCTAGGTTTCCTGATTTTCATTCCACATGCAGCCTGTAGTGCAGCATCCTGCTGCAAGCTCAGCGGATCATTTCCAAGTCAATGGAAACTTCCAGCTGAGCCGTGCTCGGCAACTTCACTGCTGCCTTTCCTGCTCTGCAGAAGCCCTTGTTTCTCTGTGCTCTTCATGCCTCTTCTCACCTGCACAGAACATGGAGAAATCACCAGCAGCTGAGATCTGAGACTGTTTTGGCTGCTGCATCATGGCTGTTCCTCCAAAGATCAGTGATGTGACAGGCTTTGCTATATAGAAATCAAACACCACTAGCATGCATAACAAAATTTTTTAACATTTTTAACATGAGACACCTGTGGTGAAAGGTTTAACTTTGCTTTCTGAGGCCTTTGTATCAGTCATCAGGAGGATGACAGGAAGGACAGCAAAGGAGGAGTGTGTGGCACTTCTCTTCTCTCTACCTACATCCCCACATCTCCCCAAGCCTCTTACAGGATCCTGTGCCACATATTGTTGTTGCTTGTAGGATGGAAAGATCAGCTTCAGAATTGCAGTTCCTTGAAGAATTGCAGAAGAGTTTACATCTGGTGGTCTTAAGCCCAACTACCTGATCAAAGCAGTGCTGACAAAAGCTAGGTCATGCTGCCCAGGCCTTACCCTGTCTGTCTGGGGAATCTCCAAGGACAGAGATCTCACCACCTCTCTGGTGCCTATCCCAGACCTGCACTACTCTCATAAAAAGAGAGTTTTTTTCCATATGTCCAACAAGAATTTTCTCTGTTGCAGCCAGTGCCTATGGTCTCTTGTCTTTTCCCCATGGACCTTAACAATAGTCCATGTCTCTCTCTCCCATGTAACCCTGTGGGACAGTGGACTGGGTGACAGCAGTACCCTCTTAACCTTCTCCTCTCCAGGCTGAACAAGCCCAGCACCCTTCTCTTCCATCATGGGTCACTCAAATGCAAAAAGGATTGCTTCTGACCACTTTCAACAAGAAAGTGAACCACCCTGAAGAAGCAGCCCAGACACCCAGCCAACATCCCACCATCAAGATCAATGGAAATGTGCTGCAGAGAAGTGGTAATCCCCTGAAAAAGCCCACTTAAACTCCCTGTAGATTTTTTTGGTCTCTTATTTCTGTCCTTCTCATACTCCTCTTTCTGGTGCTTAGCTCTGAAGAGACACACTGCTCTCTGTGTGAGCAGAACAGGCTGCATTACCATCCTAAGAACACTCTGTCTCCAGCAGATCCTCTCTCCAGTCTCCACTTGCGTGAGCTGTTGAGTGGTTAAGTGTGGATTCAAGCCTCCTTGTCATAGCTGGCTAGGCAGGCATTTCCCTGGCGACACCGGGTGCATCCTGCCGGAGAGGTGAAGGCTCTTGAGTTGGCTGGAGTGGGGGAGCATGCAGACCTCGGGGACTTCTGTTTCCCACTGTGCTTGACTACAAAATGTGCTGTGGCCCTAATCACACAGCTGTTGTCTGTAACACACTAGATAAAATGTAAGACACAGCCTTTCCTGAACCAGAGAAGGACTGATAAGACTGTTTATCTGCAGCTGCTTCTCCAGGATGAGCCATGAAGCATACCCTAGTTAGTGAATAGAAGGATTTAGCTGGTTTCAGTGCTTGGGAGTAACTAGTTTGTGCTGAAATCACTGGAAACTCTCACTGCCGCATGGATCAGGGCTCCAAAGGCCATGGTTCTTCACACTAAGGTACTATAACAAACTGTCCTGATGCATCCTAGCAGGCTAGACACCAGACTGCTAAAGACTGCATGCCAGGAAATTCCAGGTAGTTGCTGATACCAGTCTCATGTCCAAAAGCTGTCAGACAAATCAGTGGGAAAACCTGAGAAAGACATTTTCATGTAAAAATCTTGCCTCTCTCATAACTTTTTTATGCAGGCCACATTTTATGTTGCTTGATTGTCCAAGGAAGGAAAGGCACAGAGCATTCAGTGAGTAGATCTAATGTGAAAAATGGGATTTGGGGAGTGCCTGAATAAAATTGAATAGGGAGGCAGACATGCTCTGCAGCATGTTGTGGATGTCAGAGGCAGTTGCTGCAGGTTTCTTGCACATGCTGCAGAGAAGGTAATGCAGGACTACAATGCATTACAGAGGGACAAAGCTCTTTTGGCTTCTCTGTGTCCTAGGCTCCATCATCTTTTTTGTGGTTTTTTTTCATTTTGTAACTGCAGGAAAGAAACTTCCTTTGAGAAGGTCTTTTAAACTCAGAAACATGGATCTTTCTAAACTTTCCTGTTAAATATTTACTGTCCCAGACAGAAAATGCTTCATTCATCGTCTGAATGCCCCTACCTGGAAAAGAGTTACAGAGCCTCAGAGATCTTTCAGCAAACAAATTCCTTCTCATTACTGGCTCTGTGGGCATGACTGCTCTCGGAAAACTTGAAAGTCAAGCTGCTCTGGAGTGCTGCCCATACATGTTTACCTTGTACTCCAGCTTCCCTCTTCAGACTAAATCAGGTACTTTTTGTCTGGTTTGCCTAAACAAGTACAGCCGAGGAACAAATGCTGGAGCATTCCTCGGGGTTCAGCCAGGCTAGTTCTGGGTTTCTGACATTCATTTCTGTATGATTCCTATAAACTCCAGGTTAACCAGCAATACCTGCATACTCCTCAGCACCACACAGAGATATCAGAAATGCTTGTATATTTTTTATGTGCACTTGACCTTACTTGCTTACACCTTGCTTCAGGCTTGTTCTCTCACATGAAGTACAGCTGACATCTGCAAAAAACTACTTTTTAACCCAAGGTCAGACTGTGGGCTGCCCTGCCTAGGGAAGCAGGCATTTTAGATCTTGAACTTGAGCTGCCAGTCTCTGAGAGGCCATGGGGCTAAGCTGGAAGTTGCAAAGGTGACCATGAAGGGCAAGCCATTTCCACTGCAGCCTGGACTGCTCCTGTCAGAGCTTCACAGGAAGGAGCACAACCCCACAGTGTTCCACAGAAGTCTGGTCACCACCCCCCAGGCTGAAAGACACTGCATTCAGCAGGAATAAATAACTTTGTATTGTGTTGGGTGGAGGACATGACTGCAGTGTGATGAGAATATTTAAAATATTGCATGCACCTGAAATCAGTGCAATAGGCTAATACCACCCACACCACAACCAGTGAACCTGTGAGCAGTGACCATGCTGTGTTAACAGTTTCAGTGAAATTTCAAAAACTGAAATCCAACTGTTTCTCTCTCAGCAATTCAGTGTATTTCATTCCTCAGATATTAAGTTATACTGACATATTTCAGAGCATCACAGAGAGAGCCCGTGTATACTTCTGGAGTAGTCCTTGGGAAAGATCTGGCCTACAGATTTTGCAGCATTGCTCAACAGTTAACGTCTGCATCTTGTACCTATATTGGAAAGCAAATGGCAACACTGCAAGCAAATAGTCATTTGCCTAAGCCAGACAGGTTTCTGTGCAGCTGATCAGTACTCGGAGCCACAGCGTCATGACTTCCATGGTCAATGCCTATTGAAGAAATCCATGCAAGAGCATTTTGTCAGAAAAAGAAAATAAAGGATGGGGGTGGAGAGAGATGAAGCCAAACTAATAAAGGAGAGAATGGGACCTGCAACAGAGAAGTAGCATGCTTTATTTACACATTTGTTCAGTGCTGACGGGGAGGGGGGTGCTGCCAAAGTGCCAGGATGAAATCCTGCCTCCAAGTATCATTCTCTAACCTGTCCAGAGTCCAGACGTCCATCACTAGTGTCCACCACAAGGTGCTGGACTGCCCACACTCCTGCTGCTTAATGCCTTGCATGGCAAACAGCACCTGCTTCCCGTGTGGGCCCCTGCTGTTCCCTCTTTCACGTGAGAGAGGACATGAGCCATCATTGCAGGCACCAATTCTAGTCTGTATGAACACACCAGTGCATACAGCCATAGAAGCATTAGAGTATCTTCAGAAAAACCTTTGGTTCTCAGGGTGGCCACAATTCCTGTGTACACATCAGGGGTGAGAGCAGACATCATTTGTTGGCAGACTGAAGAGAGATCAGTGCAAGGCCACGGATATGGTGGGTAGGTCTGGTGCACCTGGTGGAGAGGAAGGATGGAAGGAATCAGGCTTTGTTGGCATGGAGAAGGGATGTCAAAGGGAAGCCTTAACTGCAGATGTCCAGTGACTTACAGACAGCTACCAACCTTCTCTCGGAAGTTCACAGGGATGTCTTGTTTTAAAAAGTCTTGTTTTCACCTTTGTCATAAAGGACAAAAGGGGACACACTGCAGCATAGGAAATTCTGTTTGCACATAAGGAGTGAAACAACAGTGGTGCAGCCCTGGGACAGGGCCAAAAGAGGTGGTGGGATGTCCACAGCTGGACATGTTCAAAATTTAGCTGGTCAAGGTGCTGACCAAGCTGACTTTGTTTTGAAGGCAGTTGAGCTTAGAAAGGGGAATGGGAATAAAGACCTTCAGATGTGCCTCCCCACCTGAATGTTTCCATGATCCTATGTGCACAGCCTGCAGCTCCCAGTCATGTGTTAATCATGCCTTAAAAAATAATTTCTGAGTAATCTTGAGGATTATTTACGTGACCCTGGGGCTCACTTATGTGAGTACCAAGTGCAGGACTGGCTCTTAATTGAAGAGCTAAATATACATCAGCAGCCCAACGGGATTACTGAGTCTGCAGCGGTGTCTGTCAAATTGGCATGTGGGCTTTCCATTCATTCCTTTCAGAAGTTGCTCTGATACAGCATTTTCTGCAACATATTGCATACCTACCTAGAAGAATTTTCCATGTGTTCCTGGTAGGAAGGAAGGTCAGGTCTACTTTCCATGTGTGTTTCAGGTTTGTTTCATGTCAGGTTAGAGAAGTGCTACAATCTGATTTTACATCATTGATTCAATGTTGATCTCTGTTATCAAAATGTTTGTATGCACAAATCCCTAGGTACATTTATTGGTGCTTAGTGATTTCTTGTGACTGGGTGTCCTCAGCACATCTGCAACCATCTTATCTGTCTCAGCTTTTACGGACCAGGAAAGCCACTTTAATTTTAAGCAAGCTAGTTTTCTCATTCTTATGCATTCACAGATTTTCCCTTACCCACTCTCACACAGGTGTTCACAGGCACGGAGAGCTCTATGCCCAAGAAATCTGTTCAGGATCACTGGGGATGGCACAGTGGATGAGGGACACCAGGTATGAAGTTTTTCATTAGATTCCTGGAGCCCCCTTTTGGAGGCACCTCTTGCTAAGTTGGTTTTTAAGCAGGTCTCGTGTACTCTCTAGGATGCAGGTGTTGCTACAGAGGGACAGTCTTGCCTCAGCACTCTGTTTTCTTTCATCATCATTTCTCCTGTGTTTTGGTCTCGTGAAGTATCAGAAAGAGACAGGACAGAAGTGTGTTCTGGGCCCTGGTTGCCACTCTCCTGTTGTGAGAGCTCTTGTGTGTAAGTCACCACCTCATCTCAGCAGAGGCCTCCTGGGCATGGCACAAGAAACTGCATTCAGTCAAAAGAAAGTCTCCATTTCAACTTTAGGCCAGCTAAAGAGTCCTGTGAAACACAATTAAAGGAACTCAGTAAAGTTCAGATTGGAAGCCGTCTTTGGAGGTCCCTGTTCTAACAATCTGCTCCAAGCATGGCTGGCCACAAAGCTAAATCAGGTTATCTCCAGTGATGGAGATCCCACCATCTCTCTGGATGATGCCCAAGAACTGGACGATGATGTGTGATGATTTCATCTCTGTTTTCTCAAAAACTCTCTTGGATTGAATCTAATTTGGGATGCTGCCTGATCAGAGCCATCAAGCCGTGGACGGCTCCACTGGCTTCCTGGACCACCCAGGCCCTGCCCAGCCCAAGTTCACAGCTGACATGCCTTGCTCTCCACCAGGACTGCAGCCCTTCTGTCCGGACTGAGGGCCTCATTCACTGCTGGGCTTCTCAGAGCCATGGGCAGGACACCTCCTTTGCTCAGGCTGTGCTCCAGGGGCTTCCTGGCACCCCATTTCTGCAGCCTGTTGAGGCCCCTCTGAAGGGCTGTGTTCCTCTCCCAGTGTGAAACAACCCCCAGTGCCCTCCATCCCCTCTTCCATGTTGCTCCTCAAGATGTTAAAAATATTGGCCTGGTATTAAACCCTGAGAACTTGTATATGTAGCTGTCTCCCAGCTACTCTTACTGATAGACCCCTGTCCTTTAACTGACAGCCCATCCAGCTTTTCACTCATTTTACAGTTCACCTATGAAATCCATAATTTCATCTGTTTAACTTCTAAAGTAGCGATCAAAAATTCCAAAAGAACTTTTGCTAGAAGATTTCCGTTCCTAAAACATCATCATGTGCAGACAGAAACTTTGTTTTTGACAGTTTGATCCTTTGGTGCAGGCCCAGCCTAGGGATCAGCACATTGGTTTTGTGTCCACCATCTGAACACCCTATTATTGTGATAAACTACACCCACTCATCATTTAATACTGGCACCAGCAAAAGGAGTTTTTCATATGTGAAAATTAACAGGGAAATCCATCTTTTGTAAACTCCTAGAGTTAGAAAGTTCATGTATTATTGATCAGACAATAAAATAGGTATCATGAAGAAAAGAGACTGACAGTGCCCTGTAAACACAGTTTTACTAATTAGGAAAAAAAGCAGCATTGATGCTTTTATTATCTTGGGACAAAAAGTGAGCTACTGGAAGGAGTTACAGGCAACAAAGGAACATGGCTTTATCTGCAGGTTGGGTGTGCTTTAATCTGACATCCTAACAATGCTGTATGGTGAGTAATACCTAGAGTATGTCTGCCAAAGCTCTAGTGCCAAAGCACAGAGTCTACCTGTCACTCAGAAAAGGCCCAAATGAATAGCAGGACGCTAATCCCTCGGGCACCACATCGCCTGTGCATCTGTTTGCTACAGCAGGGAGGAGGTGATGCTTCCTTTCAGATTACCACAGGTGTGGAGCTCCCACACACAGCGAAAAACGCACCACTGCTAAAGCTCTCTGGTATTGGAACATGCTTAAACTCCCAGAACACTTGCAATTCACTGTTTCAGAACTAAAACTTTTCTCAGGATGACCCCACACCTCCATGCATTTCGAAGTTTGCTTTGCTATGATGAATTATTACGTGAGAAGCTTAGACATTGTTTCTTTGCATGCTTCCCTAAAACCTCACCTGTTTTTGTAGAAAAAACCCCCCCACATTTTACTGACAAATCCTATGAATACTGTGAATAGCTCACATAGCTAGTGAACACTATTCTGAACTGATGTGAACCAATAAACCCCTTTTACAAACTGTATATATGAAAAATTTTACTTTTACTTTCCAGGAAATATATCTGGAATTGTTTTTACACCACAATAAAAGCTGAATAAAAGAGAAGACGATACCTCTGTATTTGGCCTTTTCTGTAAATCATTATTGTGTTCGTTCTGGTGCTTACTGAGCAGGAAGCAATACTTATCCTCTCAATCAGTATTTCAAAGGATCCTTTACAGAAGTTTCTGAAAACACCCATCATCACCTTCCCCCTGAAGGGGGTCGCTCAGCTAGGCTTTTTCTATCAGCTTCTCACTTCAATCACCTTTATTTCCTTAACTAGCTGTGAGCACTGTGTGATATCTGCCTGAATAGCTTCGAATCTCTGCTAGTAAATCTCTGCTGTGGGTTTCACCTATTTAAAAAAGACAAACACATGTAATTGTATCTAGAATTACTCCATTGCAAACTAAACAACAAAAACAAGAACTTTTCTTTGAGAACTTTCTTAGTTATGTCACCTTAGACACAGTATCCTACCAGTTTTGCAGCTGAGAAAGGAAGCAGATTTTTGTAAAAGTGTTCACAGGTTAATTACATTAAACAATTGGCTCAGTCACTGCATGGGTACAATAGATTTCAAACCCATTAGATAGCAAAAGGGAAGTTTTTTTCTACAATTGTTCTCAGAAGAGAAAAAAAAAAGTAATGTTAGTGCAGGATCAACTTTTGATTTCTGCTTCTTCCACTGCTTGGAATGGCAGGACCTGGATTTATTTTGCTCATTTACTTACTGGTTTGTGTAGGAGAGACGGAAAGAGGTGGCTTTCCAGAGTGTTCAGGCCCATATTTTAAACTGAGTCCTTTTTAGCTAGCAAATCAATCAAGTGTATATGCTATCACAGTGCAGAACATTTCGGTGAAAAGGATGAGGCAGGAACACTGCACCTTGGCTCACAATGAGCCTCCCTGACTTGCTTTCCTCCCTCCTCTCAGGAGTACATGAGGAGTACATGAGTACTCCTCTCAGGAGTAAAAATTTTGAATTCTGCTTTTGGGGTCACAGATTTGAGTTCTGCTGGTTCAGCTGCAATGAGGTGAGAGAGGTGCAAAGCTGAGGGTCATCAGCAGACACATCTTGAGTGGCATACCCCTACTAAACCAAAAGACCTCTCTGTTGAATACTTATTTAGTAGATCAGTGACAACAGGGTACAGAGGCTTTACTGATCAGAAGCCACCTTTGGAACTCCACCCTGAAACCAGAAGCATGCCATTTGCATGCGGAAAATACCCAGCTTAGCACGGAGCTGCCATATCCTGCCCCAGCTTCAGCTTTCGGGGCGATTTAAGGTGGAGCTCCTGTGGAGTGGCTGTGATGCTGCATCTCCCGGTGATAACTGCCCTGCTGATGAAAAGCAGCGTCTGCATGTAAAAGCTGTGGCGGCAGTCTGCTGGGCAGTAGGAAGAAAAAAAGAATCCCTGCTACTCAACGCTACTTAGCCCTTCAGGAATAAGAAACACAGCTCCTTTGCCTGGAGAGAGCCGCAGCTGCAAATGCAGCTCTCAGCTGCAAAGCAGAGAGGGTTTATCCCTGCCTTCCAGGAACGGACCAACATCCCGTGTATCACACCTGGGTTAAGCTTTTACTTTTTCTCCGTTCTGGCCCCCAAGCTCATCCCTGTGCCTGTGTTTGGCAACTGCAGCAGAGCTTGGCACTGCTGGCAGTACCTGGAGACAGCGCTGAGCCATGCAAAGGGAGAAGTGGGAGGGTAAACGGGGAGAAGCAGTGGCTGCTTCAGCAAGACTCCCTGCAAGCTCCCTCTAACAGGGACACCATTCTCCTGGCCAAGGAGGGATGTAGCGACTCGTTCAGTTATTGGCCTCGCAGATCTGCATCTGCACGTGGACTTTGATAACTTTTGGGGTTACATTAAATTTATCACATGCAACAGGCTTAATTGTTGCACTGGAAATATGTCTTCTGCTTATCTCTGGAAGCATGCCTCCTCCTCTCGCCCCACCCTCCCCTTAATTTTGAAGACCTAAGTTTCAAGTGCACATCTATTCGTACAGAAAAATAGCAGGACATGCCCTATCCTGTCCTGGACACTCTGAGCCAAAAAATTAGGGAGCTGCGCCCTTTCCCCCTCATTTAGATTCTTTTATGCGCACTTAAAATGTTCACATAAAGCTTTATCACGCCCAAAGATTTCCGAAGCAATGAGCAGTCACATTTACTATTAGAATTTTGAAGGACTGTAATTCCAGGGTAATTTTACCACTCCCTCTGACAGTCTTTTGTATTTCTGATACTATATGTGTCTCATAAACAAAACAGTCCAGAACATATCAATCACATTATCAGCACAGAGAGGATTACTTAGAAAGGCACTTAGAATTTGCTCTGCACTCCTGGCAAGTCCAACGTAGCAGGTAGCCAACCCATCTTTCTGTGTAACAGGATTAACACTGATGGAAAAAGTGTTAGTACCTTTCTGGTGTTCATATAAACCAATCCTCCCATAAAGCTAAAAATGCATAAAATAACAGATACCTTAGTCGGATATGTATTTAAAAAAACTCACAACATTACCTTAGAGTACCTAAACCCACCCATTCTTTATGTAAATTTCAAAATTCAAGCTGAAATGGTATTTTCCCTTGACCATCTTCAGGACAGTATGCTGGTCTGGTTTGTGAGCCCAGAAGTTTTACTATTCCATGGTTTTTTTCTGCCAGAGTAATGTTTTATTTCGGTGTATGGCAGACCATTACTTACAATGGCTTCAGAGCTTTGAGGCTGAGCACTTCTGGAAAGCCTGTTTGGGGTACATACACACTGAGGATCTCAAGCACCAGGGAATTCACTCCTTTCTCAGTTTTGTAACCACAATGCAAAACAGCCAGTTGGGCTTTAACTCCAGGAGGTAAAGAGTTGCAACCAAACACCTGGAATTTGGGTTTTGCCTGCCTAGTTATCTCCTCAGGCATGTAAATGTGAGCATTTTCACAACAATGAAATTAGGCTGAGATGCAAAAAGTCATAAAGACTGGTGTGATTGGTGTGATTATGGAATTATTAAAGTCGGGAGATAGGCATTACCTTCCTCTCTATATAAAGGCAAATTTTAATTCAAAACCCATGGGAAATATTTTCTTAGAACATGCCAATAATATTGCTAGACCAGAGACAGAGGCACATTCTTGGATTGAGAAGTTATCTTCAGGTCCTGAAGAGCCCACAAGGTCCATCTAATTATCATCAGGTTATTATCATAATACAAGTATGGCAAAAAGGCATGACAAAAGATATTTCTTCGCTGTGTAGCCAACATAATCTTCGGGAAAAATCCTTACAGATTTTTGATGTTGATCTGGAAAGTCCATCCAAACAGCAGTAAAGTTTTCCTTGATGCACAGAATCCAATATGCAAAAGTCAGAGCAAGAAGTACCAAAGGACAGTTCGTGATTTTGCAGCAAGAGATCAGGGTTGCAGGTCAGCCCCTTTCTGCTGGACACTTGTGAACCTTTTGCACTGGGTTATCATCAGTGCATTTCCACTCTCTCCCCAGTGGGATGTCTGCACCTCAGGAAGGACAGGGATGACCTTGATGGTTACACCTGGAGCCTGACTGCAGTCAGGATCACTTGAAAAGCATGCTTTCCCACATGTTCCCCTGCTGATGCTGGTGCACATCTCACGAGCTGAGTAACTCTCAGTGGGGCTTGATCCAATTAGGCATCCATAAACCAAGATGTGCTCCAGTGTTGTGGAAGCCAGCACATGCAGGGTGTGCTGCCATGAGCTCTGATGGATTTCTTGGGGTCTTATAGTGCTCTATACTTTTCTAAAAGCCATGGTTCCATGGACATAGGAATACATAAGGATTTCAGCTTTCAACTTGTGGTAGAGAAAACATGATATTTGAACCCAAAGATTTGGAGGAAAATGAATTTAAACTTCAGGTCCTGTCTTGAACACCTGGTGGCATTCCATGATAGAGTGATTCCATTGACTCTGTCAGTGGACAAGGGAAGGGCAATAGATAACATTTATCAGGACTTCTATAAAATCTTTGACATGGTTCTCCACAACATCTTTATCTTTAAATTGGAGAGAGATGGTTTTAATGGGTGGACTGCTAGACAGTTAAGAAAGTGGTTAGACCATCACATCCAGAGAACATTGGCCAAGACCTCAGAGTCCCAATGGAATTCAGGGTGACAGGCGGTGTCCTCAAGAGTCTGTATTGGGAAGTGTTATTTAATACCTTCATTAATGACACAGACAAAGGGGTCGAGTGCGCCCTCATCAAGTCTGCAGATGACACCAAGCTGTGTGGTGCAGCTGACATTCCTAAAGGACAGGATGCTGTCCAGAGGGATCTGCACAAGCTCAAGAAGGAGCCCACAGGAATCCCATCAGGATCAACAAGGCCAAGTTCACAGTGCTGCACCTGGGCCAGGACAACCCCCAGTATCAGGGGACAGGCTGGGCATGAGCAGATGGAGAGCAGCCCTGTGAGAAGGACTTGGGGGTGCTGGTGGGTGAGAGGCTGGACATGAGCCAGCCATGGGCACTCCCAGCCCAGAGAGCCAAACGTGTCCTGGGCTGCATCCAGAGCAGCGTGGGCAGCAGGGCAGGGAGGGGATTCTGCCCCTCTGCTCTGCTCTGCTCTGGGGAGAGCCCACCTGGAACCTGCATCCAGCTCTGGGCTCCCAGCACAGGGAGGACATGGAACTGCTGGAGTGGGTCCAGAGGAGGGACACCAAGATGATCAGCTGAAGCACCTCTCCTATGGGGAATGACTGAGAGAATAGAGTTTATTCAGTCTAGAAAAGAAAAGACTTTGCAGTGACCTCATTGCAGCCTTCCAGTACCTGAGGAGCCTATGTGAGAGCTGGAGAGGGACTTTTTACAAGGACATCTAGTGACAGGACAAGGGATAATGGCTTCAAACTGAGAGAGAGATTTAGATTAGTTTTTAGTGAGAAATCCTTTGCTCTGATGGTGGTGAGGCAACAGGTTACCCACAGAAGTTACGGGTGCCTCTTCCCTAGAAGTGTTCAAGACCAGGTTGCAAGAAGCTCTGAGCAACTTGGTTTAGTGGAAGGTGTTCTTGACCATGACAGGGGGATTAAAACTAGATGATCTTTAAAGTCCCTTCCAACCTAAACCATTCTATGATTCTGTGATTATTTATTAAAAATTCACTATTACAAGATAATACCTTGCCTTTCAATTTGCTACTGTTTCACAGAAGGAAATATGGGGCATAATGTCACAATCAGATATGGCTGTGCATGTATTACATTACAAAGGGAAGACACCCATCTAATTTAACTACAAGCAATTACATGTAAGTGCTCACTCTTCTGGGAAGCTGCATTTTTGTGGAGTTCACCCTAGATGCCTTTTCTTTATTTGTGAAGCCTGCTTATACAAGAATGAACTACCCCAAACACACAAACACAGCTTGACATGACCATCTTCAGGGCATCTAATGTATTCCTGGCATTCAGAGATATAAGGTGCTGCCAAAGAACAAGGAAGAAAAAGAATCAACTTGTTACAAATGTTCAGTAGATAAGGTCCTGGGATTTCAGCCATTCCTGAAAATCTATTTAGTGAGAATTGATGGGTGATCTCCTATTCTGACTACTCAAAAGCTTGAAAATAACCAAGTAAGTGATTTCCAAAAGGTTAAAATAAAGCTGCTCTTAAACTCTGCCTCCTTTGTGCAATCCTGAAAAAAACTTGGATGCAAGAAAAGATGCATCAATACTAAAGAACTCAGCAAGATCACTTCCAATCACCTTTGGGAAAATGCAAGCTTGCTTTGCAGTGTACAGAACTTAGTCAGATAGCAGCTTACAGGAGCACTTTCTGGTTTTAGAGTGATGAGTCAAATCTCTTTGTTATTTCTGTTAGAAAAGAAATTCTTTTCTGCATTAAAGAAAAAAAAATCTTATGGTAGATGGAGAGAAGCAAGGAATTTGATCCTTTTTGGGTTTATTTTTTATTTTACTCATGGTAAGAAGATCTTGCTTCTCAGAGACAGATGAATCTTCTGGAACCTTGTGTCTTCCATGCCAGATACCACTGCATAAACAGGCAACAGGTGAACTATTGTATATATAAAGATAAATGTATAAAGCTGCATATATATATTTTTTTTTTTTCAGGTGAACTGAAAGCTGTATAAGAAGGCAAGTCTCTCATCTGAACGCTGTTTTAACCTCCTCCAACAACCTGGCTGTCACAATGGAATGAAGCAAGAAAACCATCTTTCCTGCACATAAGTTGAAGAGGCACCTATGCTGGTGTAAAACCTGTGCCATAAACAAAATCCCTGACTCTGGTATAGCACCTGTTGTTTAAACAGAGGGCCGACTACACCACTGCTCCTGCTGCTCCTCACGCCAGCCGCCTCAAGCTGTATTTCTCTGAGGAAGACCGACTGAAAGCTGGGAGCAGACTCCAGTGTGTTCCTGTGCCTATTAAGAGTCAGTCAAATTTAATAAACCAATAAAACCAGTGGGAAACAGAAAAATGTAGGTGCAGTTGTTTGTTCCCCACAACCTTTCCTAAACAGGTCTAAAAATGTCTATAAGGCGAGCCCTGCCTCATCTTTCTGAAACCAGTCACTAAATGTGCTTGTTAAAAGTACTTGTGTTCTGTTCTGTAAATAAATGCCAGTTAGCAAATGCAAAAACATAGAGTGAAACAATGTACACATCAAACAATACAAAGTCTTTAAGAAATGTTTCTAAACACAGAGAGAATGGCAGTATGTCAGGCATATTGGACTTGCACAGAGGATTTCTAAAAAACAGTATTAGTTCGTGTATGAGTGTAAGACAGAATATATGAATTGCGCAAGAAACATAGCCTAGTGCAGCTAGACATTCATAGAGAACTCTCAAAATTCATAGAGCAAACAACAAGAGCTCTGAGGCAGTGTCCTGCCACCGTATAGGAGCATGCTCCAGTGCTCCTGTGTGCCCTAGACAGCTCTCAGCAGCAGAAGGCATGCGCTGCGAACACGTGCCATCACCTCCCGCACAGCTCCCAGACCCAGCAGCCAAAGACGACATCAGCACACGCCTTAGAGACTGCCTAGCACAAAGCACACCCAAACCCTGCACAGAGGGGCTGTGCCCCTCTGCTCAGCGCATCTGGAATTTCAAAGAAAAGTTTTGGGTTCCCCAAGAAATGGGAGATATTGATAAACTGAGGAGTTCGAACACAGGATCACACAGATGTCCCAGGGATGGGAGTGCAGGACATTATGGGGAGAAGTGGAGGAAACTATCTTCCACCTGAGGAAAAGGCTACAGTGGGCTACAATTTTTAGTCAGCCATTGAGCAAGAGTCAGCCACTTGAGCAAGAGGCACCTCTTCTCTGAAGTGCATGAGGAGAGGGTGAGACAATAGGCATGAGCTGCAACAGGGGAACTTCTAACTGGATATAAGCAAAAAATTCTTTGTATCATTGATGCAGACAAGGCCCAGATAAGAGGTGATGGGACCTCTATCTGGGGAGATATTCTAGAGTTGACAAGGCAACCTGACCTCACTTTAGTCAGTCATGCTTTGATCAGGGGGTGGGACTGGGGACCTCATTATGATCCTCTTCTAATCTAAATTTTTCCACTCTTTTTATGACCCTCAGGTGTGGATTTTACAGTTGTTTGATTTGGGGACAAAGCATTTCTGAGCTTCATAGCCTTTGGAGTAACTGAAAGAGGGCCTATTTTGCATGTCTGTGAACTCGGCAGGGGTCTGAGCATCCTCTCACTCAGCCACTACCACTGTCTGCTGTGAGGCTTTTAGAGCCAGAACTTAATGAAATTTTGGACATGAGATACAAGTTTAAAAGACCCCAGCCCACTTTTTCCACTGAAAAAAAAAAAAAAAACCTAAGTTGTTTGCCCTTTGCTTTTCTTTTGCTAGCTGCAGTCCCTACTTTCTGTGGTCTGCCATCACACCCAGAAGAGCCTGTCCTGATCCTCTCTGGCAGCAGGCTCAGCCAAGACAGGGATGCAGATCCCGAGGCTGCCTCCCACCCCAGCGTCCCCCGTCCCAGATGGGGCAGTGCCATTCTCCCCTGGCCCCTCTACAGTCTCCTCACTGCAAGGGGGCTGCTATGAACCTTTGGAGCCACTGGGCTGCCCAGGGAGTAACAGTGTTGGGAGAGGAAAGCTGCAGAGACCTTATCTCTGCTTTATCTCTTGGTCCAGCCTCTGCCCAGGCCTTACCCTTTCCCTTCCCTCAACCCCACTAACACATTTCAGTGCCCTGTTGCAGCTGAGGCACTTGCCTGTGCTCTTTTCAAAAAGAAGTTGCTCATCTTTTGGTTTGTTACATGTGCACTGCAGAAAGGGGACCAAAAATGAATGGGAAATATCTCTTCCACTCATTTGTAACTAAACTTTTCTAACTAAAACATCAGGCACATGCTAATCTCACTCTTCCTTGTTTAACATGAAGCAAAGTGTTGGAATAAGCTGGTAGGACACAGTGCAGAAAGCTTGTGGGCAGAGCCACTGGCCAGAAAGATTTGGTTTCATAGGTGTGTTTCTTTGACATGAAACATTATTATTATACTGTAAATGGTTTGACAAGGCAAACATGCACAATTGCTTCGTCGACAGTTGGTATGGATGCTGAAAGCAGAATCCCTTTGCCCATCCCTTCCACAGACAGCTCCTGCCTTCCCACAATACTCCCAGTACTGAGCCTGTCTAACATGTTATTTCGTATGAAGAGTCCAGCCAAATGAACCATGAAACAATGAGAGAGGCAAAAATGAAGCAAGTACAAACTGTGCCCACAGCAGCAATCAAACAGGTTGGGAATTGTCTGCTCCTCCTTCACGGATGCTGTGATGAAGACCTGGCTGCATCAGTGCGGCAGAAGGACTCTCATGAACGTTTTTCTCAGAAAGAGCAAAGAGCAGAATATCAAAGAAATAAACACACTCCTTTGCCCCTTTTTCTTCCTTGCTGACCCAAATTCCCTTTCTATTTAGTTTCCAGCTCCATTCTCTTTGCTGGACACAGCTAAAGAGGATCTGTGCCTTCCCAAGCAGCCCACCATAGACCAGTCCTGCATAGTGCCATTCCTTAAATCTAAAGGGGTTTTGGGGCTACCAGCAGACTGGCTTGTTTTCACAATCAATAACTTACTCTTAGATTTCCTGCATATTCCCAAGAGCTGGGCTCCCCAGCAGAAGAGCTGAAGCTGTCTGGGAGCTGGATGGTCTGCATGGCAGGTCTTACATCTACAGAAGGCACCACAGCTGTCCTTACCTGGGCAAGGGCATGAAGCCTCCAGACTTCTTTCCCTTTGGTGGCTAAAGCCCCTGTGATGGAAAGCAGACTGGGGGGTAGCAGGGGTAGAGACTCTCAGCCAGCTCCAGGCTAGCCCTGGAAGATGCACCCCAGCACGCCATGGTGTTCCAGTGTCACCAACACACTGGTGTAGGTCTGTTCCCCACAGCCTGGCAGGAACATGTCCTAGCTGCTGTGTGATGCTGGCTTTGGGGTACCCCTCCTGGCTTTGGGGTACCCCTCCTAACAACCTCTCACCTGAATATGTATAGACACTCACACCACATTTTTTGACAGCTGTTGCTACTTAGGGGAAGGGTTCAGTCACTGGAAGGAAGGGCAGTGCCCAAGGGCTAGGAATTCAGGTAGTCTGGTGGAACACCTGTGTGATTGGGACCTTCTGTGTGATTGAAATGGGTCTGATTTTGAAGGGATATAGGTGAGGATTGTTCCAGGAGTTTCCCAAAGGTGCTCCCAGGGCTGGGTATTGTTTGGGAGTGTCTGAGCAAAAGCAGTGGCAAGCACAGAGAGGGACATCACACTGAAGTAATGGTGGTATAGTCAGGCCAGAACCCAGGTCCTGCCGCACTGTAAAACGCCCATACCCTGCCAAGTGGGGCTGATTCCACCCCAGCAATCTCCCCAGACTGAAAAGAGGTGGCACAGCTACTGCCACAATGCTCAGATAGATAGTCGGACAGTTGCAGAGGTTGCACCAACAATGTCTCCCTGCACCAGCCAGCTTTCCTCCAGCCCTGAGAGTCTGGGTGCCACCTACCCCAGTGTTTCATCTCATGGCATGTGTTTCAATTGCTGCCAGGAGAAGGAGCTTTGTCCTGCCAGGACTTTGAGAGAAGGTTAATCTCCAATGACTCCTTGATCAAGAAAACAACTTGATCCCCCCAGTAGTCATGCATTTGCTGCAAGGAATAACAAGGGGGCACAAAACCTTTGTCTGTCCTTTGTGTTTGTTAATACATTTCCTTTGATATGCAGCCATTGAAAGAAGCTCTTATAAGTAGAGGATCCCCTGCAGGACTGGGGGAGAGTTAAAGGAAAGAACAGAGCTTGTATTTAGGTGAAGTTTTTGGTCATGAAGCAAAAGTGGGGGATGGGAAAGGACAGGTATTGGGGATTTAAGGCCAAAGCTGCATACCTGCAAGTCTTCTCTTATCAAAGGTGATGCATATCTCATTTCACTGCAGAGCTGCCCTATTGTTGTATGTGTACCCAAAGTGTCACCATAATGGCTGTACTTTGAATTGTGGGGGTAGCTCCCGGGCAAAGACACCAGAGAAAATGGTTTGAGAAAATGGTTTACATAACAATTTGCTGTTTGCTGATTTCTGGGCTGTTCTTAAAGCAGAGTTTTTCCTTGCCAGCAGTATTTTATGACTTTGAAGGAGAAATTATTCTTACAGCAAGAGAGTATAATTCTGTAAAAAGCACAGGACATCTTACTAGCATAACATTCCTAGTAGAAAATAACAGACTACTGCTTCATCTGTTCTCCCCCTGCCCCCCTGAGTGCCCATGGCTTACTTTGGGACAGACATGTCGGCACAAAGAGCAGCTCTTGCCTTGGGTGCCACAAGCCTCACATAATAAGCTTCTGAATTCTGGGCAGTGCCAGCAAAAATGGGGGCTGACTCCTAGGCCAAGTCCAAAACTGTGTATTTACAAATATTTAAGAAATGCTGAAAGCAGATAGAAAATCCTGCCAGCCTTCACCCATCTAAAAGCTGAGTGCTTTTCAGCCTGAGCTGAATTTTAACACTCTTTTCACCAAACACTGTGTCCCTGCTCAGCGATTTCCTTTGCAGAAGGCAAATCAGAAAATACAGTAGCTCCATTTCTTTCAGGGATGTCTGAGAAGCCATTTTCTTACAGTAAAACTGACAGATTCAGCTGCTTTAATAACTGTGGTATTACCTTGACCTGAATTGCTTTCAGGGCTTGAGGATTCTGCTGTGACCCTCACATGAAGCTGCTTGCAGGGGGAATGACTCCAGTGTTTGTTACCTGCTGTGGGGCCTCCAGGGTCCATTGCAAGCTGCTGCAAGAACTCTCTTCTCCTGCCAGATGTTTCTGCAGCAGCCTTCACTTCATGGGTCACATCACCTCTAAAGGGCCTCTTCTACTTTCCAGTCTTCCTAGTCCCACTCTAGAGTAGCTCTCATAGGTGCCCCTGCCTTTAGAGGCCACCACTGAAATGCCTTGAATAATCTCCCTTCCCTGTAGCAAATTACTGAGTTTTCAGATGCCACCTGCAGCAGCACCTCTTGACCATTTTAAGCAGGAAAGAAAAGAGGGAAATTAAATAAAAGATGCCGTTTTTCTTCAAAAGTGCTCTCATAATACAATTCTCCTCCTTGGGGCAGGGGGCAGGGGGAGGGACTGTCTCTGTTTCCAAGTGCAGGCAGAAAATCAGGCAACATGTAAATGGTCACAACATCACTGGGACCTTCACTGAAGATGCCTAAAGGACCGAGGCCTGGACAAAAGACAAGCTGACAGTGGTGCTGGTTAAGTCTTTGCCAGGTCAGCATTTTTGTCTACATCATTGAGAAGCCCTCAGACAACCAGAAAAAACATTACATAAACACTCAGCAAAGATCCAGTTCTCTCCTCCTTGCTAAACGTATCCAAACACACTTTTAAATCTCCTCTTTCACATGCCTCTCACAATGCCAACTGAGTAATATTTAACCTTTATCTCCCTGGCTCAGAAAGGAGATAGAAGAACTGGAAAAGGACAGAAATATATTGGGAGGATAATGAGAAGTAAGTAATAGCCAACTATATCAAGACATGCTGGTCTAGAAAAGAGATGACTAGCATGAAAGCAGATCCCCTCAGCACTGAGAGGCAAGGAGAAGGTCAACAGGCAATAAGTACTCGTGTGTCTCTCAGTACAAGAGTAAAGAGGCAACAAATGAAACCAGCAGATGGCAGCTTCACATTCAGCCAGAGGATTAATTTCTTCTTACCACACACAATCCAGCTGTGTGACCCATTATTGCTAGTTATAGTAGACCCAGTGGTCTTGCCTGGATTTAAAACCCACAAGATAAATTCACAGAAAGAGATGGACAAATTAACAGGAAAAGACAAAATCCACCAAAGCAAATATTGCAGTGATAAGGAGGATCCAGAAAACACTAAGGAAGAACATGAGACCCTCTCCTGGGGCAGCCAGCCACGGTGAACAATTCACTGAGAATTGGACTCAGCTGAACTGTGTATCTAGCTAGTCTGCTAGTTTCATTTGTTTCCTCTTTATTCTTGTTGCCCCACTTTATCCCTGTGCATTATTAATTGCTCCATCACTGAAAACTGGCAATGGCAACTTCCAATCAGCACATTGCCTTGTGCCTTCTAAGGAATATGTGCCCTGTCCTTCACATTACCTGCTGACAGCTCCTGACTGGAGGCTACCTTACTCTTGATTGTGTTGAAGAGATGTTCTCAACTCAGTCCATTCTGCAAAACTTACTCTGCTTAGCATGGAAAGGAGACATCTGAGGAGGGGTGTAATTCCAGCCTCCCACTGCCTGTAGGGCATTACAGGGAGGGTAAATGCAGACTCTTTGCCGGGGTGACCATCACAGCGTAGAAGGCCCTGCAGAAGGGGCACAAGTTGCAAAAGGATTTGGATGTGAGGAGAAAACTTTCCTTGAGAGCAGTACAGCCCTGGGACAAGCTGCAGAAAGGTGGTGGGAATCTCTGTGCTTGAAAGTAGCAAGCACTCAAGCAGATGAGGGCCTGAGCCCCCTGTCCTAGTGTAAGCCCTGTAGTGGGCCCTGCTAGGCACTCAGGCTTGTATTGAATACTTCCAGAAGATGTCTCCTGACACAAATCTCTGTCAGATTTTGGGAAACATATTCCATCCAGCATGACCAGCCTTGCAAGACAGAATTGATTATCCATGCTTAATCAAAAACATAAGTGCTATTGACAAGGGAACAACATCCTCCATGTATGATCATGACAGCACCTCACAGACTTCATGGGTGGTTCAGTGCTCGGCCATCCCCTGCGTGACTCACAGAGCACCTCTGTGCTGCTGCCTGCCCTGCAGGATCTGCACAAGGGAGCAGCTGTACCTGGCACATATGCTGAAGCACCTTTAGCCACTTTTCTGACTGTCTCATTGAAGAACTGTGTGTAGCAGTGATTCCCACAAAGGTCACAGTTGTTGCCTTGTCCATGGTAAGGGCAGGAAGCCATCAAAAATCATCCTTGGAATACTGCATGTAGCAGCCTTCATGTGGTGGCCTCTGGGGAATACTTTAAAGTTTTGAACAAAACAGAAGCCATCCCTCCTGTGTCTAATTAAACAAAAGCATCTCTACCAGTTCTCCCCAAGCTCAGTGACACATTATGCGGGGAACAGGTACACCAGATTGTACAGCACCATTTCCACTGCCCTGTGGAACCTGGCCCAGAAAACAGGCAATTTGCCTGTTGTCCTACATGGAATCAGGTGGACAGTGGAAAGTGGCTCAGTTTACCCTTAAGGGAGAAAAACAGACAACTCCTGTGATTCAGCCCTTCCTAAGACACAAATCCAAATAATTTGTAGCAGTCTCCCATGGACTCTATGTAACAATCTCATGGACATTTAAAATACCAGCTTTGATGAGAAGTCTGGATTTTTGCATGGCTTCAAGAAGTGAGAAAATGAATCACTTTAGAGAGACACTTCTCGGAGCTAACAAAAGAGGCATGGTATGCACACGGGATTCAGATCTGCAGCTTAGCTGAATCCCTTCAAAAAATCTGCTCTACCTTCTCAGTAATAACAGCGATATTACTTTTCCATCTCTCTTTCTCCCCCTTCTGTCTGTAATTTGCTCTTCTTGGTGGAAGGGAAAGGAAGTGTAAATTATTGCAACACTGACAAGTCCTGAACAGCATCTTCTGTCACTACCAGTAAACCTTAGGAAGCCGAGCAGACCTCTGACAGGGCTTTGAGGAATGTGGAGATGCCATCCATGTGCTTCTTTACCAACTGAAAAGTGTAAGCATGAAAGCAATTCAAAGCATGCCCCTCTTTTTCTGCTTTTTTATTTCCCCAGTTTCTGGCACATCTCAGTTATTTATTGAACAAATTCACAATTCTTTAGCAATTAATTTACTGAGAGGGGCCAGATCTAACTACTCAAGCAGGCACACTAAGGTATATTTGCTGTATCCTTTTGCAATAAAGAAACTCAAATCACATGCTCTTCCTGTGCAGCTGGAGGGCCCAGAAGTAATTCAAACTGATCTAGCAATGTGTAGACTGCAGCCTCACAATGGTGGTCAAATGTTATCTTGTGAAAGATTCTTAACATGGTTGTGGCTGGAGACAAAATGCCTCAAGCATAAATCTGACACAGGATTTTTTCATCCTCAGTCAGACTCTGAGTTAGGAGTAATAACATAATAATCACTAACACTTTTTTATATGGCTGCCGTATTTCTACCAGATAACATCTCAACAGATTTGTGTTGTGCAGCAGTTCCGCAGTGACCACCACATACACACCCTGGGTTTACTGAGCACATACAGGAGGATTTTACACATGTGCCAAGAACACACAGGACTGTCTGAGCAAAAGCAGCTGACCCACAGGAATCATGAACCAAGGTTTTGCAGCTTCTAGGTCACTTTGGATTCACTGGTTGTACAAGGAAAAATAGGTTTGCACACATCGTGGCTGCCTTTCAGGATGCATGCATATTGACTGTGCCTTCAGAGGTTATTGCTGCCTTACACAGCATTACTCTTCCAACAGTCTACCGGACACTCACAAATACTGGTTTTTGAAAAAACAGCCCAAATTCTGGTTTTTGGCCTGCACAAAATTTCTGCATGGGAAAGGGAGTCTTGATCAGTGATCCTGGTTCTATAGACACTCTCCATATAATGAGGTCTCCAAAATTTAAGAAAGGCTACACTTTAAACTTACATTAAACTCATCATGGGTGGTTGTCTACGTCTTTTCATAAGCTGGACTATATGCTGCTAATCAGCGGAGCTGCTGTATGAAGAGAGAAAACATAGAGAAAATATGTGCATGACACTCCACCATGAAGCCATTTTCTATAGAAGATAATAGAAGGTTGTGGTGTCTCCCTCACCAGAGATGCTCAAGAACTATGTGAATACAATCCTTTGCCATGTGTTCTAGGATGACCCTGCCTGAGCAGGGATGCTTGACCAGTCAAGGTTGCTCTCTTGCAACCTGACCCATTCTGTGATTCTGTGATTTTAATGTAAGGATTTCAAGTGCTTTAGAGTCCTGTAAACCAGCAAGAAGACACCCAGTTGAGGCTCTGCTTAACTGATTGGTTCTTCGCTTCTGTAAGGTATCCAGAGATTTTTACTAGAACTGTGCCCCTAATCTTTTGTATGGTCTTGTATCATCTTGCCATCTTGTACCATCTTGTACCATCTTGAAGCAGCTGTCTTCACTGGTGGTGTCAGACACTCCCAACGCAGAGGTCACTGAAGAGATAGATATCACTGGCAGCTGGAGAACACCAAAGTATGAGCCCATGACTTCTGGAGGTCTTCTGTGCTGCTAAAGTTACAGAAGGATACACCTTACTAAGTTTTTTACAGAAAAATTACACTGTTTGCCCTGTGGCACGCACAGAAAGGATGCATTTTGCTTATCTGTTTGCTAACCTTTTTAAATGTCAGTAGGAAGGTCTGAGAAACATGCTTCAACAAACAAGAGCCAAAATAGACATAAAGTACTGATCTGGATGAATGAATGGACATTTTGGAGCAGCATCAGGCCAGCAGAGCCATCTCTAATGTGGCAGAGTGACTCTGTGCTGGCTATCCCTAGCCCAGCTACAGCCATAAGCACAGCACAGGTCGCAGCCCAGGTACCCGATGCTGCTGGAGGCCCTGGTAAGGATGGGACAGAGCCTGCACTGCATTGCCATGCTGGGTGGCAGCTCTAAAGCACGCAGAAGCCATGGACGTCTCACTCCAGAGCGACATAGCTTTCTCCTCAGTTGCTGTTCTCTCAGGGCTGCCTCCTTTCAGTTTTATAGAAATAGAGGAAAGAACCAGCCAGAAGCTGGCTGTCTCATTCAAAACTGCATAGTGTGACTTACAGCGGGAGTAAGCCTCATCAGTTTCAACTTCTACAGAGGCAAAAATCTCTTATTTTAGTCTTGATCTTTTGTCAGCAGCATGAACACACAGAAAACACAACGTTGCTGCGATTATTTCAGTCTATTGTTCTTTGAACGGCAGATTCAGAGGAACAGGTTTTAAAAAGAAAAAAAAAAAAAGAAAGAAGGAAAAAAAAAAAGAAAGGAAACAACTCAAAGGTCTGTCAATTGTGCAAAATGCATTCCTGCACTGCAAGGTGGGTGGTCTGCTTGGAAGTTGTTACGGTTTCAGCACAAACTGCCACAAAAGATTAGTGATGTGTGCGTAAATACAGCAGTCTGATGGCCGCATGCGAAGCGCAGTGCTTACCTGTGTATTGGATGATGTTTAACACGAGTACTCCACTAACTGGCCGTCAAGTGGGAAGCGCCACTTCATCGGAAGTGGCACTCTAACATCGCATCCACTCTCTGTCAGGAATTTAAGTGGCATTTTAAAACGGAGATGAATACGCTCTCATTTCTCACACAGAGAAACAGATGCATAAAGCTCACAAAAAATTATATATTCTGTGAGTGGAAAACGAGATGTCTTTCAAGACGGAGCAGCACGTTAATTGTCCACCTTTAATGATTAAATTACTAACAAGATGTAAATCCAAATCAAGCCCTTTTTCAATAGGTCGTTCAGTGCACAAACCCGGCTGAAGTACTTGCAGTACCAAACACAAAAATTACTTCTCTTTTTTGGAAAACAACTGGACATCACGAAAATGTGTTTTCATTTGGAAACTGACTTTTGTATCAAACACAAAACGTTTTGCAATGTACTTTGTAGGTGTGAGAGTTGTAACGAAAGTAAACAAAAATTCTTGCTATTCTTACAGCTGTGTTAATGCAAAAAACACACATGAAAGGGAGGCTTAAGATCCTGTCTGATTTAGCTTCAGTTTAGAGGAAAGTGTATTTGGGTGGGGATTATATGACCAAGCATTATGGCTGGTTTCAAATAACTTAGGTAGATTCCACTTATGACTAATTCACTTGATTTTTTGTAAGTGTTAAAATTAGTCGTCCCATTGGCTCTGAGAATTGAAGTCCAACAGCATTCACGGAACAGTAATTAAGAGCACCCTCTTGTGGTCATTATTATGGATGTTAATTAAACCTTTTATGGTAAGCTGTTAATGCATCTGCTCTCTCATGCCAATACAGTACCCAGAAAGTTTATTAAAATATGCACATGAATGTGCTGTACATAATTTGTTCTATATCCACCCAAGAGACACAACTGCAAGGTTTTATCTTGCTTATTCACCAAAAGTTGTATGTTTTTTAATAAAAATATTTCAACATTTCATGCAGCTTAGAGCACAGTCATTCCTTTATTTGCAATTTTCAAAATTGGCAAGGAAACTCTCAGAAAAGATACAAAAAACGATAGAGCAGTAAGTTTGGTCTCCATTCCAGAGAATTTAGCAAAAAGTATAACAGAGGATGGAATTAATGTACAGCAGCATGAAGACAATTTCTTGAGAAGGAAGCAATGTAGCTACTGTAAAAGTGAGTCATGATTAATTGATCTTTACAGAACTGTTGCAGTTCTCTGAAGCAATCATGGAACATGTAGACTTTCCATTTAATCATAACTTGTCTCAAGATGCCTAAGTATGGAATTTACTCTAATACAGAAATTAATGTCAATGGTCATTAAACATTAAACACAGTCAGAATGAAAGAACTAGGTGGGAATATTTGAGCACATTATGGCAGCTCCGGTCAAGTTAGCTTTGGTTAGACTATATGAGAGCTATGGCATAACAAACTGTCAAAGGTAAGGGACAGATGGAAATAGTCTCTACAGAAGCAGATTAGGAAGAGTACCTTGAATCCTAAGTAGCCAGCAAGCATGCTTCATCTGTACTTAATTTCCAAGCACACTCCCTAGACATGGAATACATCTCAAGAATTTGCTGTATAATATTAGTATTGTACTGGTCTTCGTTTAATCATTATGTTGCACAATGAAGTTAGTAACTAAAGTTCTTGCTACCTGCTACCATGACAGCATACTATTTACTGAGTGAGTCCTCTGGGATTTGCCACATAAACGTATGAGTCAAGAGAACTGATGTACCATATGAGGAAATCTGCAACCAGGATTCTGCCTCAGTTAAGACAATTTTATGTTGTAATAGGGGATTACTGCAGTGTGCAGTTTTGAGCAATCACTTTGGAGAAAGTAAGAAAGAGCAAGGAAGCAAGTTTCACAGTATGAAGTCAATTAATGGAATGATGAAACAAACAAAGAAAGTATTCAAATTATTAGTGTATTAGAGAAGAAACAGAGGTTGTGCTACATAGCACTAAAATGTTCCATTTTCTTCCAAGAAGACCAATTCTGTGGACAGCAGGAGGCATGCACTCAGAAAATAAAGGCATTGGGATTGCCCGTCCCAATACTTTTGAAAGTACCATGAGAAGTTACATTGCTCAGAGAAGAGACGAGCACAGACAAACAGTCCGAGACCATGGACGTTTGGGGTGATTTGTCCAGGCACTTTCAGATCTTGGTAGACACCAAGGTAAAAGTTAATGAATCTATGAAATGCTGCTGAGACTTCATCAACTCTGCTTTTCTTGCTTTCTTAGAAAAGTGAAGGAACACAAAAAAAAAAGTTGAAACTAATAAAAATATTTCAAACATAAACTAGGAAAATATGCAACATTCAGAAGAAAAAATGCACCCCCAAAACCAGTAAAACAAGAAGTTAAAAAATGGGACTTGAGGAAGATCCAAACCTCAACAGATGAAAATCCACGCTGGTTGAGTTTAACCAGGCTGGCACACCACAGAGAGACCTAGAGCACCTGCAGACTCATGAAAAAGTAACATATCCCTCCTGGCATGGGACTGTTCTGGTGGTACATCGGTTGCAGTGGCTGGCAGCTGAGAGTGTCAGGTCTTCAGTCAGGGAATAGTCGGGAGCTAGACATGATGCTTTCCCAGACAGGTGAGGATGCTTCCACTCAGCAGTGAAGAATTTCATTGCCTCCAAATTCAAAGAGGATGCTGAAAACTGAAAACTGTGAACTGTGACCACTGATGTAAAGAAAACTCTCACTGAGCAAAAATCAAAAAAGCGCAGTCTCTGGCAACAGAAGGATCATCTCACTAGATCATTAACTACATTCCAAAATCACTTAACTGGATTCCAGATATAGTCAGGAAGAGAAGAACCTCTTTTTTTTCCCCCTCTCTTATTTTTTGTCACAAATTACTTCCCATGCTCTAAGCATATCATGGTCTTTAAAGAAAATAAAAAAGAGGGTTATGGTAAATGGCAAAGCTCAGTGTCCCTATGCTACAAACAGAACAAATTTTTAAAAAGTTTGATTTGCACAACTTAGTCAGAAACATGGATGTGGATGAAGTGGAAGTAACACAGGAATGTAGTATATTGCAAACCTGTAAGAAAGGAGGGAGTGGCATCATGAATTCTTTATATATTCTTTCACTCATAAACAGTTTCAATTGAATCAGAGGTACTAAAACCTTTGGAATCCATTCTTCCCTGTACCAAGAGAGAAATCAGTTAACATCACATGTTAAATTGCTATGGTCATTGTTCTTTCTGGCAAGGCAAAGCCAAGTTTTCACACTGAGGGGAGGAAAAAGCAATCAAAACTAAGACAACAAAATCAGCCTACTGAAGTAACCTAGGTAGCCTGATCAGAAACTATTTTCTGATAATGTTGAGAAGATACATTCAGATTACGTTAAAGATTCAAATTCTGTGGATGGCACAGTCCCTCAGAAGCACCTCCCACTGGGCCTGCACTCCTAGAGGGCTTAAGCCATGTGTTGGCTCCACATTTCTCTCACAGATAGGTTGGTGTGAACCTAGAATGCACAGTCACATTATCCTTCTCCTCTCATGCTTCAATGAAATGCTCACAGCTCCTGTAGTGTCTGTCCTGAAAAGCAGGACTGGGCCTGAAGGCACATATGGACAGCACTGTGAGATGGACTTATCATGCGTTTGCAGCTAACATTGGGAAAACCAACTGGAGAGAGAGAACTGATCAAACCTGTGGACAACGACACCACAGGTTTTGCAGAGATGTGCAAGGACCAGAAGAGACACATCTGCTTAAACACTGGTAACTGGGACATGACTTTTTTTGCTACAGCAGAATTAGTCAGCTGTTTTATGGTCTCCCATTTCTCTGCACACAGGAACAAGTCAGGCTGACTTGGAACAATAGTAAAAAAATCTCTTTGTATTATGGCTCAGAAAAAAAAAAAGTATAACATACTGCACAATATAAAGTGGAAACTTGAAGAATTTTAAATACTTACATTCCCCATGTCCTTAAATACTTAAATACAGCAAGGCCTGATTTTTGAACTTCTCTCCAGAACACTCAGCCTTTCACCATCAATACTACTAAAGCTCATGTCTTTGAGACTATTATAGTAGATGATGTACCTATTTTCTGTCTCAGAAATGTGTGAGATGCTCTTAATTGAACAAAAAAGTGCTAAAGCACTTACCAAAGTTTCTTGATGTTTCTAAGTTGCTACAGGAAAGATTCTTGCATGTATTAAATAACTGTCCATATGGAAAGACTAGGAGGGAGAATAAATCTGTCAATACAGAGATCCCTTTTACATCATTTGTGGCTATTCCTTGCACACTTGGGAAAAAGGCCCCAAAACCTGAATAGCTCAACTTTAGAACAGCTCAGAGAAGTCCTCAAACTCATTTCTATAAAATTTCCTCTTCCAGCCACTGGTGGGGTAAGAAAAATATCCTAGTGTCTTAGTTTCAGAACAAAATACATGTTTATCTTCATTATTTTTTGACCTTTGTATTGAAGTTAGCAAATCACCAAAGGTTGCCATACCACAGTTACATAACTTGTCTGCTGTTTTTGCTGCAGTTTCCCACTCTTTATGTGCATCAAAGAGAATGATGGCTTTTTCTGGTAAAATACTGGAAGAGGATTTCTCTTTCTGGATTGCCAATCAATAGCAAAAGTGTCCAGTCAGCTTTGTAGCAATCTCTGAAACAGTAAGCAGCATTTTTTCATCATGTGGCCATCAACATAACATATTAAAGTCCTATTCAGGAATAAAACAGAAAAGTCTTGTACAATGCTAGCAAATAAAAGATATTTACATTGCAATTTCAAATTCTGTCATCTCCTGTAATGAGAAAATTATAACAAACTTGCATTAAGATCTCCTGTCAGACAACAATGCCAATTTTTGTCTCCAAACATTGCACTTTGATTCTTGCCTACTTGTTTGTTTCAGATGTGTTGCTTAGGCATTCAACACGTTATATGTTTACTCCATTACCTATCTGTTCAACCAAGATTGCATACATCAATTGGAGTACGATAAATGGAGCGTGAAGACAGGCCACATCACTATGAAAATCCTCTCCTACAGGTAGTGAGCAAAGGAGAAAATCTCAGAGAGATGACAAACCTAATTTACTCTGCATGTCCCATTCTGTCCGACAGGATGATTCCCTGTGTATCCCTGATCTATGAGCTATGGCATAGGTGAATTCAGAAAGAAAACATACAAATCCAAGCAGGTACACTATCTGGTTTTAACAAGTTCACTTTGCTTTTCACAGGTCACATGCTGCTTTTTCACCAAGCTGCCAACAATATTTCTCTATTTATTTATTAAAGGTAACATAAGAAATAGGTGCACCAAGCTAAAACAGGATGGAAACAAAATCACAAAGGGCATGGTATTTTTTGCCCTACGTTCCTAAGGATGCAATTGAACTGCTCTCTCCCATTCAAAAATCATTTGAAATCGCTGGACAAAATCCAATGCCTTAGTCATGCTCAGAGGCAGCAGCCCAACACCCTGTGTATATTGGCCAGTCAGCTGCTGGCTACTGAATTCGAATGTGGCTAAAATTGATGCCACCACATGAGCCATCAAACAGGGGGAGAGGGATAGGTGGGAGGGGTGGGAGAGGAGTAAAGAGATTTTTGTCCACAGCTGCCCCTTCAAAAGACAAACTCATTGAAAAAGTAAGACTTAGGTCTGTTTCTCACGGAACGATTATTTGCTACTGAATAAGGAAAAAAGGATGTTTTGGTTGTAGGTATGCAACTGCAATGCAGCTGTATGCATATTGCTACTAAGATTTTGAGAACACAGAGAAAGAAGTTTATCATGAGGCAAAATAGAAATACATGGTCAGCAGCTGCTCTGTAAGTAACTCCTGGTCCCAGCTGAATAGTGAATTTGGTTGGAAAGACCCCATTGCACAGGCTCATTGCTATCATGTGGCTCAGTGTGATCCTCCATGAATACAGAGGAAGAGGTGTACTGCCTCGGATGAAGAACCCATTCAGTCCAACATCCTGTTTCCACCAAAGGCCTCAGCAAACGTCAAAGGAAGAGGAAAAGCAAGGCAAATATATGATATCTTCTCTGCAACACTCCCACAGCTACCAACTGCTTTCAGCTCAGGGAATTTCCTGAGTGTGAGGGGGTGTTCATTCATTAACTCTCAACACAGTCCTCTTCCAAATACTTGGCCTATCTTCCCTCCACCCTAGAGAAACAGCCTGTACTCAGCACGCCATTCAGAAAGGCACTGAATGAAGAACCATCTCCTCCTGCCTGTTTAGACTCGAGCTCCTGCTACTGCAAATCTGATGGTGTTGTACTCAGAAAGTCAGCTGGCATCCACAAGTTACACAGGATGTGACAGGCCTCATGCATCACCCTCTTTGGTGAGAACTCCAAATCTCAATTGTCCCTTTCAAGGGACACAAAGTCAGACAGCCTAGCATCCTTGTTATTCTTTTCTAGTTCCAGCATTTACTTTCTAAGGAAATGCAATAGGGAACAGCACGCATGGTGCAAATTCACCACAGATTTCTGGAGTGCTGTAAATGTGTTCCTGGTTTTGTTCTGTCCCTTTCCTTGAAATGTGCCTTGCTTTTCCAAACATGAAGATGGCATTCATGCAGGGCCTACACACTTTAGTGTCACTACTGAGTGGCAGCACTAATTCAGGTATTCCTACCTTTTATGTAAAGTTACGAGTAGTTATGACATCACCTTGCATTTATCTACTCCATATTTAATCTACCTTTTTACTGCCTAATCACCCACAATTCTTTACGGATGACCCTCACCCCCTGCTAACTCAAAAAGGTTTTGCACAGTCAGCAAACATTCTTGTCTTGCCACTCACTGTTTCCTCCATGGGAGTGATGAATTGTGAAGCACTGCTCAGCTGCCTCCTTGCACTCAGCTCCTCACTGATGATGGTCTCTGGCTATGAAACAATGCACATCTGTGACAGCCTACCTACTAATACAAGGAATGCTTGATACTACTTGGCATACAGAACCTGAAAAACTGCTTAAAACACAGATACCATTATAATTATCATCTCATGTGCACGCATTAAGCCACATGTATTTAATATTAAGCACAAATATTATTGCATGGCCAGAGCAATGCATATGAGATAGTTTGTAACTCCTTGCTAATACAAAACTGTTAGTTTTATTACCTTCTCTTGGCCATGAAAATTAGGAATATTGTGTTTGATTCATTCTGGTCAGAAGCAGAGCTGGGGAGAATACTCTGCTTTGATTGCGCAGTCAGACTGCCCCTGAGAAAAAGAAAAAGCCAAACATCTCTAGTATATATTTCTAAAACAGTTTTACTCAATAATTAACACTTGCATAGATAGTTGCGGCCCACAGCCAATTTTATTTGAACGCCTTGACTCTGAATTTGCTTTTGTTTGTGTATTCTGATTTCCTTTTAATCCTAATTCCAGTTTGGTTGCATAATAATAATGTCCTTTTGCCCTTAAAACCCTTACACAGGGTCTCAAACTTGGCTTTGGTTTGAGGCAGTTTTGGTTTACGAATGATACGGAACTATTTGCTACCCCACAAGTACAACTCAGTTCACTCCTCCCTAAATGTCTGCTCCTACAAAACAAGGAAGAAGAGACACCAGAACAGCATAAGGAATCCAAACATACGTGTGTTTGCTTTTCAAGCAAACATTTCCATTTCCAAGACATCTAGTAAACACTTTTCTTCTATCATTTTTTTTTTTTATTTCACTTGTTTCTACTATGTTTATTGCTCTCTTTGGAACTCCACTGTCAGTAAGTCAGTCCAAAAAAGGGAGTAATGAGGTTGGAGAAACGTATGCTCATACTGTATAATTGCATAAGCTGCTTCCTGTACGCTGGGGTTACGATTTGCATTTTCATCTATTAAATACCTTGCGTTCTAGATCCTTCTCTCTGACTGTGAAACGTATTTGGACATCACCACTGTGGCACTTTTCCAACTTTATACAAACACTGGAAAGCAATCTCGCTGAAAGCAGACGGTTTAGTATGACTTGGTTATTAATTTTTAAGGAAGAGGTTCTGTGATCGGCGACAAGAGAAGTATTTTAATTGACGGGAGGAGCTACCTACCACTCATGCAAGTATTAGAACCACTTAAAATGTCTTCATCTGCATTTCTGTACGTATGTATATATATATGTGTATATATATATATATGGAGATATATATATAAAAATTTCCCAGAAGCAGGATGTTCTTTTCTCAGCGTTCATAGCACACTCTGCTGGCTGTTGTCGAAAGTTAATGCCAAGCGAGGACGACAAGCTAAAAAGAAATAAAATGTTTTAGGACACAGGAGAAACACAATCCATGCAGGTAATTACCGCGAGCATTTGAACGGAGAGGCACAAGGGACGTATTCTGGGAGCAGCAAGGGAGGGTTGGCAGGAAACTAGTTTAGTTTCACGGAAGAGAGCGAGCTTTTTTCTTTTCTTTTCTTTTTTTGGGGGGGGACGGGGACGTTGTACGGGGGGGAGGGAAGGAAGGCTTCTCCCTGTGCTGAGGTCATCCCGTTTCAGCATGGAGGCAGGGAGCACGCATCTGTGCCAGTGCCTCCATTTCCGCTCCTTCAAGGACAGGGCAGGCGCTGCCTGACGGGCGGGCGAGGATCACTGGCTGCTCGGCATTAAGTGGCTTTATATGAAAGTGGCTTAGAGCCACATTTGCATGACAAAGCCATTTGCGCGTCCCTCGTCAGTAAGGGAGGCTGCAGCCTCCATTCGTCCTCCCTTGCACAGAACACGCGAAACCATTAAGGGCAGGACGGGGATTTTGTTAAGAAAGCGCTTATTGCCCGTGCCGAACGAGGCTGGGACACGGCGGGCCGCGAACAGGAGCAGCAGGGAGTGGGGAGCGTGCTCCTGCAGAGTTTTCAGGGCAAAAAACGTGGCCGGGGCCGTTTCCGGCCGAGAACCAGCCTCGCGCAGGGCTGTGGCGGGGCCGGGCCGGGCGGACAAAAGGGGCATTGCTGGGTGACGCTGCTGAGGAATTCCTGCCGGGCGGGGCGGGATTTATGGCTTTTTTTTCCACGGGGCCGCTCGGGCCCGAGGCGGGGGACGGTGCAGAAAGCGCAGGGTCATCATCGGCTCCCCTCCCCCAGCCCGTCCCCTCCCCGGTCCCGCGGTGCCGGTGCCGGTCCCGATCCCGGCACAGCCGCCCCCCCCGGGCCGACACCGGCCCCCACCCCGGCCCGCGCGCGCCCCCCGCCCCCCACCCTCGCGCGCCACGCGGGCCGCGGGCCCCGCCCCGCCGCCTGGCCGCGCGCGCCCCCCCTTCCCCTCCCCCCTCGCGCGCCCTCCCGGCGCGCCCCGCGCGGCGGCGGCGGGGCGGAGCCCCCGCCCTGGCGGCTCGCGAGGAGGGGCGGGGCGGTAGCTGCGCGCCTGCGCGGGCGGCCTCGCCCCTTCTGTGGCCACCCCCGCCCCCCGCCCTGCGCAGGCGCAGTGCGGCGGCGGCTCGGCGAGGGGAAGGGCGAGAGCGGCAGCCGGAGCGGGGGGGACCACGGGGCTCCGTCGCTCCTGCCGCCGCCATGGCGGGCGCGGCCCCGGCCCACGAGCAAGACCACGAGCAGAAGATTTCGACCGCGGCGGGCGAGCGGCCGCACCTCTCAGCGGCGGCGTTGGCGAAGATCGAGCGGAACCGGCAGCGGGCGCTGGCACTGCGGCAGGCGCGGCTGGCGGCCCGGCCCTACCCTGCCGCAGGTCGGATGGCGGCGGCGGCGGAACGGGCGAGTCCCCGCGCCCTTTTTTCTCTTTTCTAGGGGGGAGGTTTCGAGAGGGGAAAGATGTGGGGAAAGGGTGGCTCCGCCGGCCGTGGGGCGGTGGGGGCGGCGGGGGGGGGGGGGGGTGCGGTAGGGTGGCTGGAGCGGGGTGGGGGTTGGGGGGGAGAATCCGCCGCGGCGCGCGAGGGGCCCCCCCTCCCCCCACATGTGTGGGGGAGGGGGGGGCTCTTGCACGCGCGCGCTCTCCGCGCGGCCCCCCGCCTCGCGCGCGCAGCGCGGTGGGGGCGGCCGCGCGCGCCCCCTGCCGGCGGCGGCGCTTTAACGCAGCGCCCGCCTCGTTTGTGCTCCTGCAGGCGGCGGCGCGCGGGCGCGGGCCCTCCCCAAGGTCGTGGACACGGGAGGGGGATTCTTCCTGGAGGAGGAGGAGGAGAGCGAGCAGAAGGAAGAGCGCGGCGCCGTCGAGAAGATCGTGCACCCACCCGGTAATTAGGAAAAAAACGTGTAGGGAGCGGCGGGGGTTTGGCGGGGAGGCGGCGGGAGGAGGCGGCGCCGCGTGCGCGGGGCTGGCGGGGGAGGGCAGGAAGGCGCGGGGGCGACAGTGAGCCGGCTCCGGCCGCGCCAGCGGGGCGGGATGGATGGGCGCCTTTTTTTTTTCCCGGGCTTTTTTTACTCTCCTTTCTTACCCTCTTTTTCTTTCTTTTTTCCCCCTTTTTTTTTTTTTTTCTTTTATTTTAATTGCTGATATCCCTTTTCCTCCTTCACACGTTTTTCTGGATGTGCTCGATTAGTGGCGCGTCCGATTCTTTTCAGCATTAAATCGGCTATAGCAAATGCGGGGTAATTAAAAATGAAGAATTTTAAGCCGCGGAAGTGGGACACAACCAGTGCCCTTGGGTATAGCACATTTTAATTTTTTTTTCTCCCCCGTAAATGTTATATCCATTATTTCTTTCGGGGAATTTGAGTTTTAAGACCGACATAAGCGTAAATTTTCGCGGCTTCGTTGGTTGTGGGAATTTTGGGATTTATGTGGTTTGTGCCAAGACCGGAGCGCTGCTGCAGTGCCAGCTTTTATCGTTATAAAACGTGCTGGCGCCAAGTTACTGATCGTTCGGTGGAGGATTTCAGCACATTGCCTTGCGATATTCTCCCCCCCAAAAAAAGCAAATGGGAGAAGTAAGGGTCCCAAAATAGATCGACTTTCTTCTCTGGGATTGTCTTTGTCTTGCTTTGTTCTGCTTGTATCAGCTGCGGAGCTGTTGGTGCAGTGTATCTCTTTGTTAGAAATCAGCACCAGATTTCATTAACGGTGTAAACAATTAGCAGCCCTGCTTCTTTAGATGGGCTAATGTTTAACAATAAATTTAAGTGGATCTGGGATGCCTTTACACTGGGCGTATTTTTTGCTGTGTAATTCATAACGTCATTGTCTTAATAAAATGTCTTCGTGTTCGGGAGCACTGCCTTAAATGATGGAATGTGATGTAAGAGTATGAAATGACTGTGAAGTACTGAGCATCCGGCTGTCGCTAGTAGGACTGAATTTACATAAAATGTCGTCTTTGCTGGATCGGATCTGCTATAAATGCAAACGCAATTAAAATATATGGTGCTGCATGTTAACCATTAATCTTCTGCTCCAGGTGTTCCTAAAATTTTACTGCACTACCTCGCTTTCAGATTTCAAAACTGTATAGAAATGTTAATTTTCTGATAGAATTGCGATGTTACTGTTCAAGGAATGTTCCTTATAGCTGTTGTTGCCCGAATCGGTGTTTCTTGGTGTCCTGTGGAACATAAAAGCAGATGGTGATGACGCTGGAGGTGATCCGCCCGTTGAGGATGCGGCCAGAAGCAGTGGCTGGCGCTGAGATGTGTCTGGGCTTGGAGCAGTGCTGAGAGGGCTTGGGGAGAGGATTGTAGTGGAGCTCCATCCCCATTCCACTCCTAGCAGCTCTCTGGCCATCCACCTCCGTTTCTGCCAGCTGGAACGGACAAGAACCTTGCCAACTGCCCCGGGCTTCCACTGAGCTCGTTTAGGGAGAGGCAGGTGTGGCTGAGCTAGGAAAAAAACTGGAGCAGAGCTGAGAGAACTGTGATGCCAGCGCGGCTCCTGTAGTTTCCTGCTCTAGCCACCCTCTTCAAACTGAATCCCTTCTCTGCTTCCTCCCGTTTCTGCCCGCATGTCCTCTGTAAATCAGGGCATATTTTAGGAGGGTCAGAACAGAGGAAGTGGCAGGAGAGGATTTTATGCGCTTCGTGAGAGAAGTGTAGAGAATTTTTTTTAACAATGGCTAAGTTAAATATACATTTAAATGTTGAAGTTAAGTACTTAATGCTTAACTTGGGAGAAAACATTCCAACAGACATTAAATTGTGTGGTAATGGGTTTGAATGTGTATTGTACTGTTCTAAAAAACTTTGACAGAGTGAAACTAGTTTGTAATATGCTTATGTGAATTCTAGTAAAATTGCCTGTAATACCAAGTCTAGATGCTTGTTTTTATCATTGTAGTCCCTTTAAAAAATATTTCTTTCCATTAGCACCCGTGCTAGAATTTGACTATCTCATCTGTGGAGACTGTGGCAAAGAATTCATGGACTCCTACCTTATGCAGCACTTTGATTGGGCAACATGTGATAATTGCAGGTATTACAAATAATCAGGAGAGAAAAACACTATTTTACATAAAGATTGCTGGCTATAATTCAGTGAGTTACAGTCGTTTGAAGAGACTGTCAGCAAGAGAGACATATTTCAGTAACTTTAAAAAAAATGTAAATTTAATTTGATACCCTGTTTAAGTTCCATTATGGAATTAATTCACAAATTGTCTCATAAGCCTGCCTTAGGATAGGGGACATCAGTGGATTTTCATGCAACATTATGGTAATGGGATGTCATGAGAGCAGTTGGTGTGTTTGTCAGTGTGAAAATTTATGTCTGGCTGCAGACTGGAGCCATTTGAAAACCTGATGCAACACAAATACCCACTCTGAAGTGGAGCAGGGATTAGGAGAGTGTTTGTGGTCCCGGTGTTTTAACTCAAGTGCAGTTGGTACTTTGGTCAGCATGGGCGTGCTGGAAGCACAGCAGCCAAAGGGCAGAGCTCCCATGGGAGGTTACTGGTTGGCCTGCGAGGTAAGCAGGAGTTTGACCTTGAGAGGGGAGCAAGCTCTTATCTTTTAACACAGAAAACGCTCCAAAAGCCATCAAGATAACCAGGACAATAAAACCAACTGCAGCAGCCAGCTGCCCATGTGTGTGAGAATGAATTGGGTGAATGAAAAAAAAAAAAAGCTTGTTCTGGGCGCCTTCCCATTTACTGCAGGGAGTGGTTAGGGTTGTGCACGTGGTGTAGGCAATTCGCAGTCGTATTGGAGGCAAAGTTCTGTTTCAGCAGTTAGAGTAGGCAGGGAAAGGAGCTTGGAGCTTGGGGAGTCTTTGGTCTGAGCTCTTGTAGCTGATGGCTGGAGTGTCCTTGGTGCATTAGCTGTAACTGTGAACTTTGAATTCTAGTACAGCTGCATTTACAGCAGTACTTCCTTGATGACCGTTGTTAGCACTTAGTGTTTGGCAGATCTTTTGGCTCCAACGATTCAAGTTGTACTTCAGTCAGGATTGCGTAAATGTAATTTTTTCCATTAACTCATAAAAGCTGCTGTGGTTACAGAGTTTTTCATTATCTGGTAAAGGCTACTGTCTTTAAAGCCTTTTTTAATGGTTTTTCTGCCTACTGTCCTGTATTATAGAAAATGCTCTGTGTTGCTAATCAGTTTCTGGGATCTAGAACCATATGGAGTGTGTATATTCTCAGGTTATCTGACCTGTCTCACATTACACATTCTGTCTTTCTTGACCATGTGAGGCTCATGCATCTGTCCTGGATTGCATCTGAGTTAGATGAATACCTGAAATTATTCATTTTAAGTTTCATTGTAAGAAAATAGAAGAAAAGCCTTTCTAGAAGAGCAGGCTTCTCAGTGTATGTTTGCTGAAATGGGAATTTTTAAATGCTTAATTTCAGTAAATCTAGTATGGAGTTTAGCTAAGCAGTTGGAATCCAAAGTTATTTGCATGCATATAAAACTGAGGGTATTAGGGCTACCTGTATTTCAGGAATGTTAGAAGGGATGGGGACTTAGATGTTAATAACCTGTGGTTTTAGGGTGTAGCTTTCTCATCATTATTTTACATCTTGCAGAGATGTTGAAGATAAACATAAGCTTATAACAAGGACAGAAGCAAAAGAAGAGTATCTGCTTAAAGACTGTGACTTAGACAAGAGGGAACCAGTACTCAGATTCATTGTGAAGAAAAACCCTCATAATTCACGATGGGGTGAAATGAAACTTTATTTAAAACTGCAGGTATAGAAACTGAGTGTGTTTCAGACATTTTTTAACCTTCATACAGCTTTGGTTGTCACTTGGTACCTGAATGGTTTTGTCAAAGCTAAGTGTGTTATGTATAGCTTGTTAAAGTTAAATGGTTGCAGTCCAAGTTGTGGAAATGTCTGGTTTTGAGAGCATTTTAAAGATGTTCATTGAGCAGAACTTTAGTGGGTTGCACAATTACAAGTCACAAAGCACACGGCCCTTCAGTTTTACTCTGAAGTGCAGGGGCAGCTGCAGCTGTCTGTGGCCCTTTGTAGCTGCGTTCACAGCTTTGCCTGCAGAGGCGGCTGGAAAGGCGAGTGGATTTCCCAGGGCTCTTGGCATTTCTTGTTTGGTACTTCATAGCCATCATACTGCTTTAGTAAAACATGGACAAAACTAGAGCTGGGTTTAAGCTTTCCTAAGTTACATTCAGCTGATACTGAAGACCAGTGTCGCCTCTTTGGTGGAAGGAGTGCAGTCTTTTGTGAGACAAGCAGAGACAAGTGGGAGGTAGAGCAAGATTGGTTGGTTTATGTGTGTGTAGGGAAAAATTAAATTTGTAAGTTAGAATAGTTTACTTTTATCGTTTCAGGAAACAAAAAAGGCTTTTATGTCCATCCTGTAGGTAATCAAGCGTTCACTTGAGGTCTGGGGTAGTGAAGAAGCCTTGCAAGAAGCAAAGGAGCTCCGCCGTGATAGCAGAGAGAAGATGAAACAAAAGAAGTTTGACAAGAAAGTTAAAGGTAAAGCATTAAAATTACATACTTCAGTACCTGAAGGGAAGTACAGTTCTGTTTAAACCTGTGTCTGCATCTGAATAAATTATTGAGAAAATACTCAATATGGTAGAATGGAGGTTTTCAGGACTGGGGGTGAGCCTGAGCAGTCTGGTGTGACCTCATAGATTACTATTTTGGGCAGTGTTGGACTGCAGGGCTTGAGGTCCCTTCCAACTTTTATTCCCCTGTTGCCCTGTGGACGTTATGTGACAGAAATCAATTACAATGGTTCATTATAATGTTTTCCAAATGTTTGAGTATGACCCAGAATGTGCCATGGATTGCTTCTGATACTTTTGACTAGTGGAAGACATTAATTTTTGTAGCAGTGCGTTATAGATCTGTGATAGGCTTCAGGTGAAATGACTCTAATGAAAATGGGTTTTTCTCTTGTTCACAGTATTCCTAGCAGCTGTCTTTACCGCAAATTGCTCTACGGCTTTTTTCTCCTCTAAAGTATTATTTAGAGGAGTATTTGATGGGTGGAACCTTTTGTACCACCTATAGCATCCATGCTTTGCTTTGGGGTGGTGGTTACAAGGGCAGAAACTCCAGGCTGGCTGTACCAGGGCTGTCTGAAGGAGGCAGAACTTGGGATTGCACAAATAACCCCTGTCTGGGCCATTGATGCTGTGCACGCCGAAGGACTGGCAGCAGACTGTAGCCAAGATGCCAGAGTTCAGTGCAAGCACAGGCCTTAATGTGACAAAGTTTGCAGCCTGAATGGCTTGGCTCAAAATGTGACCACATTTTGCTGTTCAGTATTCTTGCCACCCGCTTGCAACATCCGGATAGTATTTTGGGCCCTGCTGCCAGCCTGTGCGCTCTAGAGAACCCGCAGATTTCACTGCGGATGCTGCAGAGGCAACTCATATTATTGGGCATAAAGCTTAGAGAATGCCAAGTCATTTGGGAGGCTTACTGTGACCTGAATGAAAATTACTCTTTCTTGGTCATGTTAAATAAATGAGGTGTTCTATAAAAACTTTTCCTTTATGTTCCACCGACCCCTTTTGGATAACTTTGAATGGCTTTGTGTGAAAAAGCAGCAAGCAACTCATCTTTAGTCCAGATGGAAAATCTTTGCCTATGAGATCCCATGACAGTGTAGTTCTTGGCCTTTAAATTATGCAAACAAGGTGAGGATTGCAAGGCAAGTCAGAACTTGTTATTGCAAGAGCAGATTCGTTCCCAGACCTTGTGGAAGACAGGCAGCAAGCATATTGTCATCTGTCGGCCTCAGCAAGCTGGTTAGCTTGAGTTTTATTGAATGCTATTTAAGATTTATTAAAATTTTAAAATTTTCTTGCATTTTTTACCAGAACTCCGCCGTGCTGTGAGGAGTAGTTTGTGGAAGAAACAAGCCAGTATCCATGAACATGAATATGGACCAGAAGAAAACATTGATGAAGATACATATAAAAAGACGTGCACTGTCTGTGGCCATGAATTAACTTACGAGAAGATGTAATATTAACCTATTTTTTAATTTTTGTTTTTAACAGTATTTTGTATTAAAATCAAATAAATGCTAATTATGAACAGTCTGTTGCCAGATTGTGTGAAGCATTATATTTTTCAGGTGCAAGAAGCTCTGTGAAAGCTTTGGCCTTTATGCTAGATCTGAGGGTAGAATATAGCAACAGTTCAACAATTGGTATCTTCTTGGTCAAAAGATAAGTTTGTATCATTGTAGTTGATGCACTGATGAAATCGAGGTGAACTTCCCACGGCTTTTCTGCATCCATGAGAAGGAAGGCTCCTTATTTTCTAACTGTTGTCTGGTTTGCAGTTCCTGGTCATGGGCAGGCAGAGGGCTGATAGAACAGCACTTCTTGTGGTGGGAGGACATCTAATAACATAGGTTCTCCTTTGGCTTGGATACACTATCAGCCCTCTGCCTGCCCATGACCAGGAACTGCAAACCAGACAACAGTTAGAAAATAAGGAGCCTTCCTTCTCATGGATGCAGAAAAGCCGTGGGAAGTTCACCTCGATTTCATCAGTGCATCAACTACAATGATACAAACTTATCTTTTGACCAAGAAGATACCAATTGTTGAACTGTTGCTGCCTGCTTTCTTGGGAGGTTCTGACATATATTTACTGTATTTTGCAGGATAGATTCTTAGGTGCATTTGCTACATCTTTTTTTTTTTCTTTTTTTTTTTCTTCCCAACTTTTGAAGCAGAGACCAAGGCAAGACCTGTCCTTGGGGCAAGAGGGAAGTAGCATTCCATGGCAGAACTTCTAAATGCACTTGAATGATGTTTTCTTTCAGTAGAGTGAATTTACTTAGTGAAGGAACATGTTATGAAGTGAAGGATCATGTGTGGCTCTACATTTATTTACAATTGTAAAAATGGCAGATTCCAGGGAAGTCTCTGGAGACTTCCTTTGTGAGCCTGGGCCACTGTGGCTGTGCAGAACTGAAATTTTCAGTAGGAAAACCATGACATATTTGCCAGTACAGAAACATGGTGGGATGACTCCCATGCCTGGAGTGCTGCAATGATGGTCATGAGCTCTTCCGAAGGGACAGTGGGCAAGCAGAGGCAGTGAAGTGGCTCTGTACATGAGGGAGAGTTTTGACTTACAGAGCTCAAGGGCAGTGATGATAAGTTTGGGTGCTGGTGGGTAATGATCAAGGCCAAGGAAGCAGACATCCCAGGGGGTGTCTTTACAGACCACCCAGACAGGATAAAGGAGCAAATGAAATGCTCTGTAAGGAGCTGGCTGGTGTTTCACAATCACTAGCCCTTGTTCTTGTGGGAGACTAATTTGTGGGATGTCTGCTGAAAACATGAGCAGGGGAGAGGCGGCAGTCTAGGAGGTTCCTGAGTGTGTGGAAGACAAAGGACAGCTGGCAAGTAAGCTGTCCTGGTACTGGCCAGGACAGTAATTTTTTGCCATAGCCAGGAGGGGCATAACTCAGACCTGGAGGTTATCCTGTACCACCTCACACCTACACGGGTGGGTGGGCACATGGGGGTCTTTTCCATCCTGGATAACATCAGGTTTCATGGGGTGGGCATTTGCCGGTGAATTGATCATCTTTCCTGCACAAAACATTATTATCAATATTGGTACTGTCCATTTCTTACCTCATTGCTGTTCCCAGTAAATTGTTCTTATCTCAATCCTTGATGTTTACCTTTTGTGCTTCTAATTCTCATCTACCTCCTGCTGGGAGGAGTTGAGCAAGCTGTGCATGGTTTTGAGTGTTTCAGTAGAAGCGCTAAATGGGGGAACACCATTCCTGAATTACAACATGACCATATCAGGGGCGGTGGCCTCATAGATCTACTGTTTATGAAAAGAGAAGGGCTGGTGGGAGATGGTGGTTGGAGGCTGTCTTGGGCACAGTGAAATGATAGTTTCCAGCCCTTGGTAGGTAAGGAACAGGGTCAACAAAACCTCTGCCTTGGGTTTCTGGAGGGTGGGCCTTAGCATATTCAGAACACTGGTTCAGAGATTCCCTTGGAATACTGTCCTTAATAACAAAAGGGTCCCATGACGACTGGCCATGCTTTAAAGAGGAAATCTTGAAAGGCGGAGGAGCAGACTGTCCCTATGTGCTGGAGGAAGACCAGCCTGGTCATCCTGTTTCTCCTGGCTGAATAGGATGCTTCTGCTGTAACTCAAGGGAAAGACGTTATGACCCTTGAAAGGAGGGGCAGGCAACTCGAGAAGAGTACAAGGATTATGGTAGGTCAAGGATCTCCTTTGGTAGGAGAGAAAATTAGGTAAAAGCTCAGCTGGAACTCAATCTGGCCACCACTACGAAGTAGAAATTGTTTTTATAAATACTTTAACATCAAAAGGAGAGTCTAGGAGAATCTTCATTAGTTATTGGATGCATGGGGGGACATTGTCATTAAGGGCAAAGAAAAGGTTGAGGTACTTGGGTTCTTTGCCTCAGTCTTTAACAGAAAGATCAATTTTCCTTAGAGCAACCAGACCCTGAGCCAGTACACAGGGACAGGGAGCAGCACTGACCTCCTGTAATCCAGGAGGGAGTAGTAGGGAGCAACTCGTTTGTGAGCCATTAGACCCAAGTCCATGGGACCAGATGGGATTCACCCACAGGCACTGAGGGAGCTGGCAGGAGAGCTCACTGAGCTGCTCTGCATTTGTCATCAGTCCTGGACAGCCAGGGAGGTCTGGGTTGACCAGCATGAAGCCAATCTACAAGAAGGGATGGAAGGACGATCCAGGGAGCTACAGGCCTGTCAGCTTCTGTAGTGGAATGGAATAGATCATGAGTGTGATCACACAGCACCTGCAGGAAAATCAGGGGATTGGGCCCAGCCAACATTGTTTTGGGAAAGGCAGGTCCTGCCTGACTTATATGATCTCTTTCATGACCAGGTGACCCACCTGGTGGATGAGGGAAAGCCTATGGATGTGTCTACCTGACCTTCAACAAAGCCTTTGACACCATCTCCCACATTTTCCTGGAAAAGCTGGCAGCCCACAGCTTGGACAGGAGCACTCTTTGCTGGGTTAGAAACTGGCTGCACAGCCAGGCCCAGAGAGTGGAGGTGAACGGTGTCACATCCAGCTGGGGGCTGGTCACCAGTGTTGTTCCTCAGGGGTCAGGAGGCTCCGGGGGCCAGTCCTGCTTAATACCTTTATTTATGGTTTCGGTGAGGGGGTTGAGTGCATCTCACTGGGTTCACAGGTGACACTACACTGGGTAGAAGTGCTGACCTGCCGGAGGGCAGGAAGGCTCTGCAGAGGGATCTGGACAGGCTGGATTGATGGGCCAAGGGCAAAGGTGTGAGGTTCAATAAGGCCAAGTGTCAGGTCCTGCCCTTGGGTCACAACAACGCTGTGCAGGCTGGGGCAGGGTGGCTGGAAAGAGGCCCAGTGGAAAAGAGCCTACGGGTGCTGGCCAGCACCAGTCTGGGAGTGTGCCCAGGTGTCCAAGAAGGCCAATGGCATCCTGGCCTGTATCAGCAATAGTGTGACCAGCAAGGCACTGGTGATGCCACACCTTGCATCCTGTTCAAGGTCCCAATTCAGGAAGAACACTGAGGCGCTGGAGTATGCCCAGAGATGATTGATGGAGCTGGTGAAGAGCCCAGGAGCAGCTGAGGGAGTAGGGTTTGTTCAGCCTGGATAAAAGGAGGCTCAGAGGTGAGGCTCTCTGCAACCCTCTGAAAGGAGGCTGCAGCCAGGTGGGGGTCAGTCTCCCCCAGGCAACCAGTGACAGGACAAGAGGACATGGTGCCTCAAGAAGCACCAGGGAAGGTTTAGGTCAGACATCAGGAAGATTTCTTTACAGAAGGGGTGACTGGACGTTGGAATGGGCTTCCCAGGGAGGTGGTGGAGTCACCATGCCTTTAAATGTTCAAGGAAAGACTGGACACGGCTGTGCCACGGTCTAGTTGATATTCAGTCATAGGCTGGATTTGATGACCTCAGAGGTGTTTGCCAACCTAATTGACTCTGTGGTTTTGTTAGAGGAGACAAGATGCCTGGGAAGGGCACATGATGCTTCCAATAATAGGTTTTCACTTTTTCAATGTTCTCTGCAGCTATGCAGTAACCTGCCTGCCCACCAAGCAGAGAAGGCTTTAAGGCCTTGCAAGACCTAAGGAAGTGGCACAGGGATTTGGCTAGAGGAGGGGGCAGGTCCCAGCAGGGCTTTTGGAAGTATCCTCCTTGTCATGGTTTCACAGTGCTGTCTTGGGCTCTTAAACTCCTCTCTGGGGCAGAAGGGGGTGGTCACTGACTACTGCAGCATCTGCCCCAGACCACACCCTCCTGCAGCAGCACTTCCCTTTCCCAGAGGACAAGAGGTGGCAAGGGACAGAGAGCATTTCTACACCAGCACCTCCTTGTCCCTAGCAGCACATATGCTTGCCTCACACGGCTGCAGGGGAAGGGGGTGTCAGACCAGCTGTAGTGCAAGGAGGTGAAGGCTTGTGTGTTAAGTCAGGGTACCAGAACTGGGAAACAAAACTGCTCCACACCCCTCTGCATTTAACACCAGCATAACCCAGCACAACACTGCTTCAGCGTCCCCCAAAGAGATTGGACAAACACTCTCAGCAGCAACCTGCTTCACCTTCATTTATTTTTGTTTTTATCTGTGCATTTTTTTCCAACCACACCACATTTCTACAGCATCTTTACACTATCCACCACTTCATATTTCAGCAGTTCCAAGTTTCTCCAGTTAGCGACTGGTATCACTACATAAGCATTTCATTCTTTCCTACAGATCCAGCCAATTTCCCAGTCAAGTCAGGTGTACACCATTAAAAGAAGGTGAAGGTGTCCAACAGACTCAAGAAATGCAGCCAAAGCCCATGCTCAAAGCTTGGCATGATTGGAAGTTAAATCAGTTTTGAAAGACATTGCTATTTGGTTTTAAAACACAGGATTACACTCAAGCATTTGCAACTGTATCCCCAGCATCAGTATTTGTCAAGGCTCAAAGAAACTTACAGGTTTGCAAGTTCTAACTGCATTACCAGTTTTACAGAAGTCAGAATAGTCAGAACCCTCACCATTAGTTAATATCAGAACTGATACTGACCCAAGCCAGTAAAAAACTATTAAACTCCAATTAAAACCTTTAAAGTATTAAATGTTTCCTAAAAATTAAAAAAAAAAAAAAACAAACCACAAAACCCTATTTGATTACTCAAGAACATTAACAGAGAAATATCTGAAGCATAAGTCCGTGCATGACTGACAAAATCCTTGCATAAAGCAAATTTACAACAAATAACAAATACACCCTGAAAGAATGGCAGGGGGGGGAAAATCAGTCAAGTCAGAGAGGGCAAGCAGAAAAAGTAGAAGTAACAGATCTAAGTCTATGAGGATATACAGGGTTGCTACAGGCCACACACAAAAATCAGATGAAAGGTCTATAAATACCTAAAAAAAATAATTTGTACAGGAACAAAATTACTCAAAGCACGTAATTTCCTAAGCTAAAACTAAACAGCACTGAGTGTAAAATTCTCTAAAACATTCACCTGCAAAATGAAGAGACCATAAACAGGTTGGAAGCCCCCTGCATGCTGACAGACCTGAGCACCTAAGGCAGTGTCTCTGCTGCTCACTGTGGTACAGAACACTCTGGTTTGGCTCTTATGTACCTCATGTTACTGGCCTAACTTAAAACTAAGACTGCTCTACTTTCAGTTATGTTCTCAGTCTAGGCCTCTCCTGTAATGTGTATCGCTTAATTCAGCATTAAAACACTTCTCAAGACATGGGAGCAACGTGCTGCTGTCACGTTTAAAGCGAGGGAAGCCTAGCAGATGCAACAGTTGCTGCCGAGCCAGATGAGGTGCGAGCACTCGGTTCATCCACTGTCACTGACAGAAAGATTTCTGACATCCTGCAGGCCTGCAGGTCCAGCCCAGCACAAATGGGACAGTCCAATGAGTTACAGGCTGAAAGAAAAAAGCAAGCTCAGCCCTGTCTGGGCATCTGGGGCTGGAGCTCCCAATACCTAGCTAAGGCTTGCAGCATGGAAGTCAGAAGTTTGTTCCACACCAACGCTTGGTTACTGTCTCTATTTAAGAGAAGAACTGCCACCAAGAGCAGTTCATGATTTCTTGACCACAATGCAAAAAGAATTGCATTTTTCAGAAGTGGTCCATGAAGTTTCTCTACAACTGTTTATAGATACTGTAATAAGACACTAGACAATACATTTATAAAACATATTTCAATTGTACTATATGTTTTTTCAAACTGTGAAAATCTATCTGGCCTGGTAATAAAACAAATTTTTATGCTCTATGCTACTTTGAAAATGTGTTTCACATGCCCAAAATTAAGACAGTTTTCCTATGTCATATACTAGAGAACTTATCCCACTGCTCACTGAGAAGGTGCATCCCCTTTCATACTCACAAAACACTATGAATTGTTCCTCATTTCTGCAATTAATCTGATTTAAAGGACAAGCAGAGGTAACAAATTCAATTGCTTGGGGTTGGCTTCTTTTGTTGCAAGGTTAGAAATATTTTTTGGGGGAGGAGTGTGCCTGATTTTTATATAGGCAAGAGGGGAGAAATAAAATTACCATCATGAAGAGAAAAGTCAAACTAAATTAAAAGACAATAAAAAGAATTAATACTTTAGCTCACAAATATCCCCTATTAGTCATATCTTTTAAGGCTTACAATGCTTACATAGTTTGGTTTTTTTAGAACACTCTTTTGTTGTATACAGGAGCACGTGAAAGCCAGTTTTAGTAAAAAAAATTCTTCCATCCCCATGTTAAGTTTTGCCATTAAAAAAAATTAAATTTCACTAAAGTCCTGCAGACAAGACTCTGTCCACGGATGATCCCTCAGGCCTGCAGAGCACAGAACTGCTGAAACACAGCCAGAATGTGGTGGTCCAGTTCAGCTGTAAACAGGAGGTTCTCTAGTGTCACCATGTACTGCTGGATTATCTGGTGGTGCTGGCAGATAAAAAAACCAAAAACAAACAACATATGTTTACTGTTTTTACATTTATATCAGAATAGGCAGAGAAGTCAAGATATGTAAGAACCACAAGTATTCTAATCTGAATTGTTTAGCACATCTAATTTCCACAACACAGAAGCCATGGATAAGAAAAGCATGATGTAGAGGCACTGCTGACTGCAAGCATGAAGCCTGTACTGAAATCCTGCCTTGTGCTCCCTGTAACTCCTCCTCATGGATCCTGAGCTGTGTGTAGGATCCAATGCCACTACAGGTATCTTGGGAGAATCATGGTATTTGCTTTCCTCTGAAGACATCTACTACCAGGGAAGGATTCATCCCAAGGGACAATTACACCAATGCTTCCATTCTTCAACACATCTTGTGCTCACACAGATATAACCTCCCTTAACTAATCACTTTAATCCAGCCACCTATGCTTATTAACTGATTTAATACAGAGCCAAATATTCAAAAAACATGTTTCATAGATATTTACACATCTCACTAAAAGGAATCCTGCAATATTTTAATTCACTTATTTAAAACACGCCTATTTTAGCATTCTTGCTTGTTCACAACTTTGCCCTTACTAAAAACACACAGTTAAGTGTAAATAGGTGAAATTCATAACCACATCTTGAAATATTTTTGCAGTACGCTTACAGTGAGGAAATTCTGCACTCGGGATCAGTCACTCCACCTGACTGCGGCAGGGATTTGGCCAGAGCCAGAGAGCTGTGGCCTGGCCCCACACCAGCCCCCGGGGAAAAGGTGCTGCTGCCACCTACTGCTATCCCGGGGAGCCTCAGCCCTCCAGCAGCAGAGCTTTCCCAGCCAAGCATGGCCCCGCCAACACCCTTCCAGCTGAGAAATGAAACTTACCTGCAGGAAGATCTGCTGCAACCTCTCTATACAGCTCTTGTACCAAGGTGTAAATACATCAATTCCACCAGTCTCGCAGCGCACTAAGTGCTCCGTTAACAGCATAATGAAACGCTGCAGTAGGGGAGAAAAAACCCAAACTTATTCAGTCTCATCAAACTGAAGAAGAGTTCTAACCTAAGGTAAGAGGATCTGGGTGTCCAAAGCTTTGAACACCACTTTGAGAGTAATTATTTTGCTTGGCAAATACTGAAAATAAATATGTAGTATGAAAATAAACCAGTTACCTTCTGGTTGTTCAAGAAATTGTGTGCTAGCAGAACTGCTCTCTTCCTAAGCACTTGAAACTCACCAGATCCTGTTCCAAACCAGTCTTTACAGAGGGATGATCTGGATTGACTCTAACCCATGGTGAAGTCATCAACCCCTTCCCATATGATTATTGCAAGAAAATGCCCAAGATAGTAGTGATGCTGAAAACTTATAAATCAAGTAACTTTGAAATCTGAACTGAGAAGAGACTTTGACCATCATTACCTGGAATATAACAAGAAAGAGATTCTTCTGCTCACTCTGGGCTGACTCTACTTTTTCCTGCAAGCGCTCTATCTGCTCCTCCAGTGGTCCATCTTCCCGATCGGTGCTTCGGTCATCATCGTCATCGTCATCATCACTGTCTCGCTATAAATGACAACAACACAGGACTTAAACAGCAATTTGGCAGGTGTGGATACCATTCATGCCCTCTAGTTCCACCTGTGAAAACGTCTGCAGAACTACTGAAGAGCAGCAGACAATTCTAGATAAAAATCTGGAAGGAAAAATTCTAATATGGGGACGCCCTGGAAAAAAAATTACCAAGATTTCAGAGAAACTAAAGCAAGCATAGAGACTTATCAGAATCACGGCCTTTTCCTCCAGGAAGGTGCTGTGGCTGACAGCCCAGCTGAGGTGTCCCTACACCAGGGCATGCAGCATGAGCAGCAAACAGGAGGAGTTGGAAGCCACTGTACTGCTGGACAGTTTTGACCTTGTTGTCGCTCCTGAAACTCGGTGGGATGGATCCCATGATTGGAGTGTGACTAACAATGGCCACAGGCTGTTCAGAGGGAAGAAAGAGACACAGAGGGATTGCCCATCAAGAGCTGAGTGTGAGAGTCTCTGAAGAGCAGGCATGAGCCAGTGTGAAGCTGGTGGGTGCTGATCCCAGCCCGGGCAGCACAGGGAGCCTTTGGCGGTGCCTGTGCCCGGCTCCGGCCAAGCAGAGCCTGGGGACGGAGCCTTTCTGCTCCAGCTGCAGGAGCAGCCTGCTCCCAGGCTCTGCTGCTACTGGGGGACCTCAACACCCTGCCCAGGCTGGAAAAGGAGCTGTAGGCAATCCTTGAGATTCCTAGAAAGCATGGAGGATAAATTCCTGACCCAGGGAGTAGCGAGCCCTACAACGGGGGAGATGTCACCTGGATCTGTTGGTCACCAGCGCATGGGGGCTGATGGGGAATGGCAAGCCAGGAGACAGCCTGGGATCAGTGATCATGCCTTGGTGGAATTCACAGTCCTGAGGGATATGGGTCAGGAAAGGAGTCAAGAGAGGGCCCTGAATTTCAGGAAAGCAGACTTTCAGCATTTCAGGGATACAGTCAATGAGATTGCCTGGGAGACTGCCCTCGGGGACAATGGAGAGGAACAGAGCTGGCAAATTTCAAAGAGAGCAAGAGCTTGCAATTCCCAGGAGCAAGGAATCAGACAAGGAAGGCAGGAGGAGACTGACACGGCTCAGTAGGGAGGGCACTGCTGGTCAAACTAAAAGGAAATAAGCAAATGGAGAAGCAGTGACAACAAGGGCAGGTATCCTGGGAAGAGCATAGTAGGGCTGGGGTGGGGAAGGCCAAGGCAAAGCTGGAACTGAACCTGGCAAGGGACACAAGGAAAAACAGGAAAATATGCCAGCCAAAAAATGGAGACCAAAGAAGGTGTGTCCCCTGACAGACAGTGCTGGTATGCTGGTAACAGCAAATGAGGAGAAGGCTGAGGAACTCAAGCTTCTTCAAAATAACTTCTTTTCATGCCGTCTTCAATGGTAACCCCTCTTCCCACATCCCTTGAGTGGACAAACAGCAAGACGGGGACTGTGGGAGCACAGTCTTTCCCACTCTAAATAAAAATCAGGTTTGTGGCCACCTGAAGTACCTAAAAGTCTACAGGAGCCAAGGAGATGCATCCTAGAGTCCTGAGGCAACGAGCTGATGTAGGATGTAGTTGCCAAACCCCTCTCCATGACATTTGAAAAGTTGTGGCTGTCAGGTGAAACCCCAGGTGACTGGAAAAGGGAAAACATTGTACCCATCTTTTAAAAGGGTAGAAAGGAGGACCCCTGGAACAGCTGACCTGTGAGCATCACCTCTGTGCCTGGGAAGATCATGGAACAGATCCTGCTGGAAGCTGTGCTAAGGCACATGGAAGACAGGGAGGTGATTTGGGACAGCCAGCATGGCTTTACCAAGGGCAAGTCCTGCCTGGCCAGCCTGCAGGCCCTCTGTGATGGAGTGACTCCACTTGTGGACAAGGGAAAGGCAGCAGATGTCATTTATCAGGACTTTGACATGGCTCCCCACAACATCCTTCCCTCTAAAATGGAGAGAGATGGATTTGATGGGTGAACTGTTACATGGATAGGAAATTGCTGGCATCCAGAGGGTAGTGATCAACAAATGTGGAGTCCTAGTCAGTAGGACATCAGAGACCAGTAGTGCTGCCTAGGGATTTGTACTGGGACCACTGTTATCCTGATGACACAGACAAAGGGGTCGAGTGCGCCCTCATCAAGTCTGCAGATGACACCAAGCTGTGTGGTGCAGCTGACATTCCTAAAGGACAGGATGCTGTCCAGAGGGATCTGCACAAGCTCAAGAAGGAGCCCACAGGAATCCCATCAGGATCAACAAGGCCAAGTTCACAGTGCTGCACCTGGGCCAGGACAACCCCCAGTATCAGGGGACAGGCTGGGCATGAGCAGATGGAGAGCAGCCCTGTGAGAAGGACTTGGGGGTGCTGGTGGGTGAGAGGCTGCACACGAGCCAGCCATGGGCACTCCCAGCCCAGAGAGCCAAACCTGTCCTGGGCTGCATCCAGAGCAGCGTGGGCAGCAGGGGAGGGAGGGGATTCTGCCCCTCTGCTCTGCTCTGGGGAGAGCCCACCTGGAACCTGCATCCAGCTCTGGGCTCCCAGCACAGGGAGGACATGATGATCAGAGGGATGGAGTTGTCCATCCCTCTGATCATCCCTCTGAAAGGCTGAGAGAATTGGGATTGTGCAGCCTGGAGCAGAGCAGGCTCTGAGGTGATCTAACTGCAGCCTTCAAGTATTTGAAGGGAGCCTCCAAGAAAGAGGTACTAATTACAAGAGCATGCAGTGGTAGAACAAGGATGAATGGCCTTAAACTGAAAGGCAGTAGGTTTATATAAGAAATAGAGAAGAAATTCTTCACTGTGAGAAGGGTGAGGCACTGGAACAGGTTGCCCAGAAAAGCTCAGGATGCCCCATCCCTGAGATTGTTCAAGGCCAGACTGGATGGAGCTTTGAGCAATCTGATCTAGTGGGGAGTTGGAAGTGTCCCTGCTCACGGCAAGGGCTTAAAACTAGGTGATCTTCGAGGTCCCTTCCTACTCAGGCCAATCTGTGATTTCACAGTTTATTTAAGGGAAACAGTGAAAGGCAATATGCTTGCTAATTTTATCATTACATAGTAACAAACAACTTTGTTTTTAAAAACAATCTGGCATAGATTTTTTCAAATTGTATTTACTGCAGCAAGACAGGTAATTAACTAAAGAGTTCTGAAATCTCAGGGTTTTAAAAAATAATGCACCTGGTGCGAATTCTCTCCTGCACTTGGTGCAAGAACTCGGATGAATCCAGCTAGTTAGCACAACAGGAAGGCTGAAGACTGCAGCCACTGTTATGAAGTGGATACTCCCTGTATTCATGATCAGAAAGGTTACTCTCAAGACTAGAAAAGGTCAGCACAGAAACAGATCTACTAACTAGGACCATGACATGCTTCACTGCATCAAAAACAACACAACACCACCCACAAAATACACCTAAGAACCAGCTCAGGTGACTAAGTCTTAAACAAGACTACAAGGCATAGAGGAGGAAAGATAGGATCTGATGGATTATGGTAAATTCAAACACAAGACACTGCTTTAGTATCATATAGTTGTTTCTGTGCAAAGACATCCATAAATCATCAGCTCAAAACTTTAAATATCTGTAAAAGAAGCATGTGTAACTTGGGATAAACGCGTTAACTCACCTACAGCATAGGGAATGAAGTTCATAACCAAAAGGCAGGTACAGCTCTGAATCAGTATAAAAACTAAAAACTTACCAGAACAAATGAGAATTTAATTTTATCTCTATAGGAACTTGCCTTTTTCCCATCTATAGAGGTTTCCTGAACTCAAAACACTGAAGGACCAGATAAATCATGTAAGCGTTGGACTCATTCCATGGTAAGGGAACACTCTTCATGCTGGGGAAATGAAAACTTCCTCTAAAAGGAATGGTCATGCAGCAGAGCAACAGCCTGCAGAACTACTCACTGTTGCATACAAATGTTTCTTCCTGGCACAATACTCATTTAAAGTACTAAGTAATAAAGAGCTGCAGCAAGAGACAAGGACAGAAATTAAAACACTGATATATTCAGAGATGCCAGAGAAGCTCTTTGCCTCACAGTAAGATCAATGACTGCACCTAAATCTTCCATAATCACAGGCATTTATTAACTGCTCATCAATGTAGACTAAGGAGGCAACCAGGATGGCTGTTGCTGTGAGTGAAGAAAACAAGATGAAGGCACTAGGAAGAACCAACATTGGCAAGCTGGGAGTTAATAGTGATCTCTCAACAGAAGTTTCTGGACAAATGACTGACTTGAGAGCTTTCTTCAAAAAACATCAGCAAGCTCTGTGTCACATTTTGACATTAACCTCATTCATAATTTTGGAGCTAGCTAAGGGTTTTCTGCAGGTAAACACACTTACAGACCTCAAAGAAACACAGAAATTCTCTCTTGCTTTCTGCAATTCAGCATATTTATATCCTGACTTAATTCTGTCATAACTAAGTCCTGCATTCAGGCAAGCTTCCTCAGGCCCTATCTTTTCCAGCTGCCACAGATGAAGACACTCACTCCCTTTTACTGGCCCACTTGAGACAACAGAACACAACAGCAGCTGGTTCCTCAACAGTTTGCTGTATTTAATAATGCAAGAACATGCAACCATATTCAGGAAAATAAGTTGGAAGAAGGAAGTGCCGTGCCAGTGTCAGGATCCAGCAGCATCCATCAGAAGAACAGTAACAGCCAACTTCTCAATTGCAAATAGCTGTTTCTGTGCACTTCTGCATGGAAGCCACAAGAGCATTCTTTTATAGAATTTACTATGAATAATTTGTAACTGTTCTTACTGTTCTCTAATAAGGTAATTGGAATCCAGATTAAAAGGCAAGTGGAAGTTTATATTGGAAGAGAAACTTGTGAGAGAGAACTTGAACAGACCAAATACGTATACACGCCTTTAAAAGATTTTACTGAATTCTTAAATTACATCCAGGACCAAGAACATGCATCTGATTTTTGATGTCTCAGTGCTACAGCTGACCACACCTCTGCAGACATACTTCCTGAACAACCATACATATTCAGTCCTTCCCAAAACTAACTGAGTGTCTGTAGATCAGCATGCAGGCTTAAATAACTTGGTTTAAGATTTACAAACAGATTACTCACTCTTTTGTGCTGCCTGGCCAATCTTGCTTTGGTCTCCTCCAGTTCTTTATGAATCTTCAGGACATGCTTATTCATCTTACGAATTGTGGAATGTAAGATCTCCCAGATATAAAACCTAGGAAAGACACACAGCTCAAAACACCACATTACACACTGCTTGAAAATAGGAAATTAAATGTCATTTTTTACCAGAAAAATATAAGTGGGAGAATTAGAAAATCTACATATCATTTAAGGAGACATCTATCTACCAGAGTGAATGAACACTCAGCATACAGGAAAGCATACTTGTAATGCAAGAAATCTTAGCCATCAGTTCTTGCCTATTTGTTGCAGTACACTTCAGAGTCAGAATTTTATTTCATGTACACACTGCAAGAGTATTAACACCAAACTTGACTCCTCAGATCTAACAGTTCTGATCTCAGTTTGCAGTGCACCTGTGGCGGCACAAGTTACATCCCGCCCCAAGGGCCAGGACGTGCCCAGCCAGCAGCAATACGACACACAGCAACAGACTGTCTAGCAACAGCTCCACTTCAGCAGGCTTAGACACTGCTAGCAAAATTACACGCTAGCAGCAATCTTGCACTTCATGTCAACATTCATACCCCAATTCAGAAAGAAAAGTGTTTAAGTATGTATTTTGTAGAAAGGGCAAAAGCCCAATTGTACCTTATTCCACTACTGAGTTTTCAAAGATTGTACTATGTACTGGAGAGTTAAAATAGCAAATCAAAGACAAATAACAACCCAAACCAAGTTCTTGTTACCTGGTAAAATCATGTGCCAGCTCTGAAGAAAAGATCCAGTTTGCTACTGCAGCACAGTCAACAATTTGTGTCCGAATCATCTTGTCCACAAGCACAGCAATCATCTGTATTTTGTGAAAGACAATACATACAAAATATATGTAAAACATTCCATCCTCAGATAAAACCAGAGATGATTCGATGCAACAATACATCGAGTGGTATTACTGAGTAATTTCAAATACTTTAACAAACTGGGTAGTCTAGCTTAAAATATTTCAAATGAGAGGATCTGTATCAATTACATACGGCATTTTAACTCTCTTAACAACCTTACCTACTTCTGAAAGTATCACTCCTTATTAGCATACATACTCCCATACAAAAGCAAAAAATACAAAAATCAGAGCTGGAACTGAGGCCTTGAGAGACATGAGCACTAGTATTTGACATCAAAGTACTCCAACCAGAGTACATACACCTGTCAGATCACCATAATGAAGGAGCTGCTGTTAGGCTACTCTCCTTGAACTGCAACAGCCCTCAGACATGACAGTAAGCTGTTCTCGACAGGGCACATTAACTTCAGGACAGAACGAACAAGCATCGTGGAGCCACTGGAAAGGTTTACTTGCTACAGGCACTGCCATGATTCTGAGGGAGTTGCAAGCCACCTAGCAGGCAACTGCAAAGAAGAGTTACTGACTAAAGAAGATGCAAGCTGTTCAGAAAAAGGGGCTTATCTTAGTTACTCATGTGATTGAATGCCACAGTATCTAAGAACCGCAGCCTGCACTGTATTTATCCTTACAACCACCCGTTGTCAAATGAGGAAGTGTAACAAAGCTCCTTATAAGGAAGGAAAATTAAAATAACTGAATGAATCATACAGAGGACTCAGCACTCAACTTTCAAGTCCCAGGATAGTATCCTATGCTCTATTTGTCTTTCTGCATTGCCAGGAAGGATTTCTGATTACTTAGCCCAGTCTTCCAAAAAACACACATCTAGGACTTGAAGAAAATATTTAACCTCAATGTTAGAGTTTCTCTTTGTGAAGTCACCACCACTAGCTTGCTTTTAAATCCAGAGACTATTGGCTCCTGCTATTAAGTCACTACCTGCAGCACAGACCACTCATTAGTGCTTTAAGCCATATAAGCATTGTTGGTCTGAACCAAATCAAAGGATGTTCCCACAGACATGGGAGTAGGGTGTACATCCTGAAAACAGACTCTGGACAAGTGTCCTGCTCTGAAGGCACCATTCCTTCCATGCTGAGGACTTGGGAGTAAGAAAAAAGTTCCTGATCAGAAGCAAATACCACTGAACTACAGTAGAAGCAAGAGAAGAAAAGTTCCATGATTAAGTAAAAGAGCAAATAGCAGACCTTTCTAAGTTTTGTACATGAGATTTTTTAAAGGGATCTTGATTTATTAATAAAAATGTAACATGACTATCTAGTTTGGATTTGAAACCTCCATCTAAGTTTGGTAATGCTGTGATACAAAGGAATGAAGAGGAAGCTGATTCAGGTATTACATTGCAGTTATGAAATTTCTTCTGATCCAGTAAAATGGCAGCAAAAAGTAGGTCAGACTGTAAATGTCACATTTGCAAGGTCAGTAAACTGGGTAAGAAGTTAAATATATATTTTTTTAAACCCTCATTTTATGATGTTTTTAAGAGATGTAACAGCTTGCACTGGTATCTTCTAGGTGCTCATTTTTTCCACTAGAGAATGGACCACAGGTCTAGTAGCAGATGCAAGAATTACTCCTGGTTCTCAGTGGCATCACTTCTTATAGTCTTGCCTGGGCAACTGCGAGGCACAGTTCACTTTCCAGCAACACAAACAAACTGGCAAGGAATACATGAAGTAACTAATGCAGGCAAAGTCAGCCCAAGTTCCTCATTGATTTCTATTCATAGAATGACAGCTGATGTTAAACACAATTGCAGAGAAGAAACAGAACAGCTTAAACAACCGAGACATCTTTTGTAGGTCTTTTAGGGTGTTAACTCCTCTGGCTCGAGAGTGAACATTTTCCCAGCACTATCAGACTGATCCTGTTCTGAACAGCCACTACTGCAGCTCTACTCACCCTGCCCACACACAACAGTGACTCCAGCATGAGCTCTGTGTAATAACTGGACAGCTTCCACTAGCAGTTGTTGTGGGGGGTTTAAAAAAAAGCCCTAAAATCTCTAGGCTTCCACATTTCTAGGATTGTGGCCTGTTTTAGAAATGAGATCTACATCTTGTTTAAATTTATGTATTTATGTTGCTTTCAAACTTTGAACAAAGCCATGGTTTCAGCAAAAGTTACTCACAAAGTTCCTTGACATTTCAGGATCTTACCTGTGGATGATTCTTCCAAACCTCATACACAACTCTCAGAACATGAAGCTTCCCCTCATCACTTTCAGCAAGTGTTTTGAAGACTTCATGAAACCTTTTAAAAGAAGTAATTAGTCAATGGATAGGATGGGACCAGGTCAAAAGAGCAGCAGATATAAGGCAAGTGGTTTACACTGGCTAAAAGAAAATTACGTTACTATCTACAGATTTCTTAGACAACTGTTCCCTGGAAAATATTACCATCCTGAGCTAAAATAGTCTACAAAGAAATGACACCTCCTAACAGCAACTTACATGCTAGTGGTGAACCTGCTTCCTGAAGCTAGGCTACATTCTCAGGCTCTCAGAAGCAGGAGGCGCTTTTCTGCTTCATGTGCTTATCTATACACAGCTGAACCAAAATTTGCTGCCTTTTTAGCCTTAGACCTTCCTCTTAACGTATTTCTCTAACTTCAGACACTTATCCTAAGTGCCTCTTTTCCAAGGAGAGGCTGCTAAAAGCACCTATTTTAGCAGTTACTCTGACTGCTACACTGCATTCATTGCCCAGCTTATTGTAATATAACTATAAAGCATAAGAGGCTCTTCTTGATCTCTTGGCTGCCACTGCTGTTGTGCAGCAGAAAAAATACCGTGGTCTAAGCATTTGAATCACCCTGCCTTTTTTACTCCTGACTGCAGGTTACTACCTGCAGCTTCTTATCAACATTGCCTCTGTAGAGCTTCCAGGTGCGCGTTTTTGTAGTAGTTTTATCTGTCTTTAGGGCCAGATAGAAAAATAACTCATTAAGTCATGCAAGTGACTACCTTTCATGTAACAAATCCCTTAATATCAACTCCACACCACAAAGGATTAAAAACATTACTCTAATTTTGCTAAAAATGGTGCAGTAAATTCTTTGCAGTTCCAGCATATCTTTAAGGGATGAATTCTAAACTCTTTTAGTATGGATTTTACTCTGCTTTCGTAGACAGAAGAAATGAACAGCAGACTATTTTGAAGTTTCATGTTTTCTTTTGCTTTCCTTTTTTTTTTACACAAATATAATTGTCCTAGATTAATATTCATAGTACAAGATATTGTGATGGCAGCTACCCAGTCATTGAAATGTAAGGAAATCCCTTTTTCTTTGCCATAATCAGCAAATAAGCAATACAAAAATGAAGTAATTTTCCAAACCTGTCTCATTCATATCACATGACTGGAACGTATACATTTCTGTTAATTCCATTCCTAATGCATAATACATCTATATGTATAATGTAGGATTTACACTATCATTCCTTCAGTAAACATGTCATTAGCTCTCCTAGTCATATTGCTTTGTGGAGTACGAACAATGCTGAAACTGGCATTCCCCTTCTTTTATCATGCATTTCACTGTCAGAATTAAACTGTTCTGTGAGCCCCAAAATAATGCAGATGATATACTTACTTTGCCAGGGCGCTGAAGGAGTGGCTGAAAGACTTTGCAGCTAGATGGAGCAGAGTCTGAACAAAGACTTCTATTTTCAGAGGGTTGAAAGTAAATCCTTCACCTGCAAGTTATTTGAAGTTGAAACTATTAAATACTTCAAGTAAAGCATGTAAGCTACTCATACAGCTGTAGAGATAACTTATGGTTTTAGCTCATTTCACATGAGTTCCATACACAGAGTTTTGCAGGACTGAGCAAGGACCTAGTAAAGACTCCCACAAAATGTGCAGTTTCACGCTCCAATTTTGCCATGGAGAAGATGTGCAGAAACCTTTGTCACCAACACGAACTTCTGTCAGACACACAGCCACCCCACTAACATGTGACAGCACTGATGGCAGCACAGAAAGTCAGCAAAGGAAACACTGCAGCTGTGCACCAAGATGAGGTCCTTGGAAAGCCATAAAGATGGGGGCATGGGTGACGAGGGAGAAGGTAAGGATCACTAACATACAGAGGCCTACCATTTAGGATATAGGAGAGGGGTGCACCAGGCACATACAGCAAATATGGCCATTATAGTGACTGGTGTCAGGTGCCCTCCTGAAGCTGAACAAGGGCAGAAGGAAGAGCATTAACTAGTGGGTAATGCCAAAGCAGATCAGGAAACATGATAGTGGATCCCAGGGAAAAAAATCCACCAGACCATGGTTGCTCTCTGCCTTGCAGCTGAACCCTTGCAAATACTGCAAAAATAATGAAGTATTCGCCATTGTTTAGATCACTTCTAACTGCCCCTCACACCCCTCACTCCATAAATCACTCAGGCTTTAGGAATGAGTGCTGCCTGCAGCTGCAAGGCTTAGAGGAATGTGAGTAGTCCCACTGTAAGTTTTCATCTGTGGAACATGCCAGCCAGCAGGCTTGCTGTCTAATGTGTTGGGGGACTGCCCTGAAGGGAGGGAAGCTCTTAGGGCAGAAACCCTGAATTTCAGAACTGCCCTCTGCCACTGAAAGCAAAGAGGATGTTAAATTCTTTTATTCCATCAATAATTGCAAGAAAACACACCTCAAGCACCAGGTTATCTCTATTAGGAAAAACAAGCAGGCCTCTGCAGGTAAGATGTTCACAGAAAAAAACTAGCAGTGGTGTATTTACTGCTTAACTGAAACCAACTAGAAGAAAAAGCATACAGGTCTGTGAACCAACACATTCAGCTCCAAAGCATGGCAGATCAGTCTACACACAGAATAAATGACAGTTTGTATCTTACCATCATCATCATCCTGGTTTGGATTAGGTACATCTTTTAAAATGCTGAAGATTTCATCATTGCTGGCCTTATTTTTAATTGCGATTGTTAAACAGAGTGCCACGGTATATCCAGGAAGAGACCCTGAACAAAAAACAAAAAAAGGTCAAAAACGTGGAAAGGCAAGTAAGCACTTTTAACATCAGTTCTGCCCCTCAGAGAAACAAGTACCCTTCCCAGCTACACCTAAAGCTTGGTGTTTCTAATATCACTGTCAACCTCAATATGCCATAAAATTTACCAACCCATTTTCTGGTCTTCATGTTAAATTCAAAATTTGGAGTAGAACTTTTAGATGTGAGCTCCGGCAATCACGTTCCTCACTAGAGCTCTACTTCAGTTTCCACCAGGTTTCTAAAAATACAATATTTCCTTGTTTTTCCTCACTATATCTTTGATGATGACACTTTTATGCTTAGGACTGTATTTACACTGAGCAATAAAAGGAATAATAAGGTCCCTCTCTACTTCAGTCTCTATGGTATCAGTTCCTTCTGTATGCTCATTAAATCATGTTTACAGGTAAAATATTCTAGTGCTCCATGAAGTTCAAAAAATAATTTCTCATTATCACTTCAGATGCTGATTTCCATAGTATTGTGCTCTAACAGGTGAAATAGATGAATTGTCTAATTTTAGACTCTGGCAAATAATACTGCACAACACCACAGCCATATCAGCAATAGTGTCTTGATGTATCTGGATTTTCTTTGCTTCATAAGTTATTAGTGAGATCCCGGCTTAATACATATTAATTGCTCACATGAAGCATATTTACCCATACAAAAATCATGTATATTTGATCTGTATTCTTTTTTATCAAGACAACTCATATTACAGTCAGTTTAGTGTGTTCCCTTGCTCTGAAACACTTCTTCAACTTGACCACTAGTAATTTTAATACTTACTATTGCTCTCATCTCCGTATTTGTAAATGCACACTGGATTAGCAGGGCTGAGGACAGAAAAACTTGCAGGAACAATGTCTATTATTCGCTGATGGTAGGAGAGTCTGGAAATAACAAGTTCCACAGCAGTTGAATTAAAAAAGGAATAATACCACAGCTAATGAGTTCTTTATAATGTTTTTCTGTATATAATGTCCATAGAACAAGATTCAGGGTTCCTATACAACAGAATGGTAATTCTGCTGGGTAGTAAGAGCTGAATAAACCAAACTTATTAGAATATGCTTTCTATTTTAACTCTGTGATGTTAGAGTTTCATCTTCATACAATTAATTTGCCTTGTGAAAAGGCTGCCTGGTAAGAAATTTTATGCAAAAACCTGTGGTGCAGAAAGCTAGTAAGATGTCAGTACTCAAAGCAGGAAAAATATTGAACCAGACATCTTCATTTTACTTTCCAGGTTCATTTCACTCTCACAAAGACTTAATTTGCTATCAGAGTTTACAGTGAAATGGAAGACTGCCACAGAAAAAAATGCATTTGTTGTGCAGCACAATGCTTTCACACTTTGGATACAGAATTCACCCAAACCTTGATTGTTTTCATAGAAGATGCTGAATAACATAGCCTTTTTCAACTACTTTGCTCTTCTACACCACTCTAATGTCAACAATTTTAAGCCCAGACTACTTATCAGAACTACTGATTATGTAATCTTGTTGAGTTTGGAGATTTTGTTTGTTTAGACAATTGTTCCTTCATTTAAAGTAAATGAACATCAGAGGCACCTAGAAAAATCAAGACTAAGTTCTCAGTTTTTAGTACAATAAATGGTCAGTTCCCTCTATTTCTGTGAATGTTGAACAGTTTCCACGAATATAGCCTAAGTTATCTTTCTTCCCATGTGTATGGTGAAGCATGTCTTCAAGTAACTACGGTGTGCATGGATAGCTCACTACTGTCTGCATCACCTGTTCCTCCCTCTCTTTAAAGGCAGTGTCCTACAGCAGGTAAACCAGATTAAAAATCATACAAACAGACTCATCTTTTAACTGAAAATTAGTTTTAAGAATAGATGTGCCCAAGACAAGAGTCAAGTTAAGAGGAATCTGGCAGTATTCAGATGAAACTCTTCCTTGAATGCAACTATGGAAAGATCATACTTACCGCATGCACTTTTCCAAAACCTCTCTCACAAATTTGGGTTTGGGTTTTTCAAGGTCCTGAGTAAGACAATCTGACCTATCAAATGACAAAATACAATGGTTTTAGCAAAAGCATTTTGTTTTGTTAGTCATTTTGGCTTGGTCTGATAGAACAAAGCACTTACAGTCTGAAGACAATGGGGGTGCCGGACCATTGGAGTGTAGGCACTTTAAGCCATGGAGGTAAGTTAATCACTCCTTCCTTACTGGCAATTAGCATAGCTGGAGTTTCAGCTCATCTCTGTGTGATAAATTTTCAAGTAATCTCCCTTCCCCCACCACACTAAAAATAATTTGTGGATATGGTTAGCTGGCTTTCCCTTTCCTTAGGAAAAGAACCTTGAGTGATTTCACAGTCTGTTTCTCCCTCAGCTCTTCTGGCTGATTTCAGATGCATTGCAGGTAAAGAAAGGTGTGAAATACAGTCACTTGCAAGCTTTGTGAAAAAAGTCTGTTGTGAGAGAGATTTACAGAAGCACTGCCATCAAGGAACATCCAGGCTAACTAAAACTAACTCTTTGAAGACTACTGCCTGGTCAGCTACCATGGATGCATGCCAGGATAGCCACTAAGCATGCAACTCTACAAGAGGACAGTGCATGAAACTCAAAGCCACAGAACTGTATTGGAAGGCTGAACCCCTCTCCACAAGGACTCTCAGGCAGATCACCTACAGAAAGCAGGTACAGTCACAGGCTCTGGAAACTACTCCATGGAGGACTTGGCCTCAAGAGAATCTCCTTTGCTACATGGGTGCCCAGAAGAGAAATCTCACGGAACCTGTGAGCAGACATTAATGGAGCTCCAGGGAGCTCCTGCTAGAGATGCAGGTTCAAAATCTGGCACAGTAGGAACAGATGGCAGGGCAAACTCTGAAGGAACTTCAGGCACTAGGATTTGGCAGGTGGGAAAAAGACCACAAGGTCTGAAGGACAGAAGTTATAATGAATGGTTTAGGGTAGGGCAGAGAGCAAAACAACAGAATGAATTCAGGATACAGAGTCAGCACAAATCATTGAAGTAAAGAAAAGGTATGTGGAGGCATTTTGGAAAGTTTGCTAGCAACGGACAGAAAGTACAGGATAAATTAAAGGGATCACATTTCTGCTTCCCTTCTTTAAGGAATGCATACACTGCCTTGAATTCACCAGGGAAAATACAGTGATTAAAGAGATTACCAAGATAATCTACTACTGAGTGCTGGTGGACAGATAACAAAAAGTCTCTGATAAGCTAGAGGAAAGCCATTAACAGGGCCACCATACTGTGACACCTTCTGGATGTGTTTGAAATGTTAAAGTTTTAGCAATATCAGGTTTGAATCCAAAGGATAGAAACTTACCAGTCTTCCCAGCTCCAACGGAACTGAAAGTTGCTCAAGTGGTGCGAAAACCAGTTAATAAATCTTAATTAAAAGAAAAAAAAAAGCTCTGTTCAAAAGTCAGAAATGTAGAAAAACTTTCCGTTGAGCTTCTCTTAAAAATGCATTTTACTCTTCCAAGATAAGCCTAAACTCTTTAAGCTATTACAGCATTAAACAGGTTGTAAAACCTGAGATACAAAGGACTCAGTTTGGAGAGTCACAAAGGTTTTATGGACAAATAGCCTGTCAAGTATTTCACATTAAAAGACCAAGTATTTAACAACCAATTAAAATGTAAAATTACTGTGAATACACAACTTTCACATTTTCAATGAGTCATTAAGCACCTCCTACTCAATGCAGACTTAACTGAAAGGCTGAAATCACCACTATTCTCCTCCTCTGGGTGGCACATATGCCATCAACTTCTCTTCCAAGTAACGCCCCCAACCGCTAGGGAGCAGGCACAGTGTGCAGCAGAGTGCTACAGTGCAACCATGAACAATTCTTAACTCAGAAAAGTTGTCACTGATCTTAACTGTCCTGCACAGACAGCTGGACTTGTCACCTGCGAGGGGGCATTCCTGGGAGGAGAGGCAAGCAGTAAACCCTCCACCTTCTCTGGAGATCACTCAGAGCCAGAGCTCACAGAACATTTTGAATAACATCAGGTAGCTCTAACAAGCTACTTTCTGATTACTCTTTCAACAGCCTCTTTGTTTTCTTCTACACTGGATATCAAGGAATATTTTCCACCATCTCCAAAACACACATACCTGTCCACACATGTGGTATTCATTGTATCCAAACGCATGTAGAGCATCTCTGTGGCTTGTGCAAGCTTAAATTTCTTATTAAGGCTTACAAAAAAGAAATAGGTAAGTCAGATGTTTTTCCTTTCCAGTTTTAGTAGAATGTCATCAACTTTTTGTATTGGAAGCTCCCTGAGCCTACTCCAAAATCGGGTAAATCCACAGTAGAAAAAGCAAAGAATATTGTGAGTTCCACCCTGTAATCCCAACCTCTTCTTTCATTATGGCATTAGCCATTAGCCAACAAGACTGCAGGCTTCTTCCACAGAAGGACAGAATTCACATAATGCAACAAGCAATGCAAGTGTTACAGGAAAAGTTTCCTGCAGATACTGTGAAATATTAATATCATTTATTAATAGTAGTTATTAAAATACTAATAATTAAATAATATTAAAGTATTAATAGAATTTATTACAATCCCATCAGCTACATAACAAACAAATACTTCATTTCATAAATGCTCCTCAGGAGCACAGAAAGGATACAACTTGTGGTAAGGAGCCAGGCTGAAGTTTGCACAGCTCAATCAGCAGCGTTGTGTACATGACTTCAATATGTGGTGGAGATGGCAGCTGAAATAACTCTGCAAATATTACCTGTGGGAGAGGAAATCACAGAATAAGAGCACGGTCCAATGTGTCCTGCACAACTCTCAGCTTCCCAATAGTGGCCATCAATCTTAAATAATTACCTATCCCAAAAGACTATATTTTTCTATCAAATGCACATTCCAGGAAAAAGAGAAAGAACCAGTAAGAGGCAGCTGTAACACAACACTCTACTAATACAGTCCACTCTAACTGCTCTTATCAGTTCATGCTAACACAACACCAGCACTACACTCTATTATGTCTAACAAACATAGCATGTAAGTGTAGAAATGGGCATAGTTATAACATGACCCACTGCAGTGATCTGAGAAATGCAGAAATAATCTGATCTTGTTGAGTAGTGAATAATGAAGCCTAAGCATTCTTCTTAAATATATGAAAAGAATATATGCATTAAAACTACATTTTTATCTTTTCAATTATGTCCTCTTTTCTCCTATACAAAACCATATATAAATAAAGTCACAACTTTAAACTGAGACTTACAACAAGCATTTCATACAATAAATACATATGCTCACCACCCCTTGGAAAAACCCTTCTAGGAAACATGAAAATAATCCTGCAGTCAACATTTGTGGTTTTAAAGTTTGCCTATAATAACAGCATGTCAACCTCTGAGTGCTAGAAAAAAAATCATCACTGTACAACATCCACCTTTGAGTTTCTGTTTATTTTGTATTCCACTCTCAACTAAAATTAATTTCATCAAAGGAGCTGGGAAACTTTGATTCATTATGGTTGATCAGTTTCCTCTTTAAATTTCTGAATAATGCTTAAAGGAGCCTTTCTTCTTTTAGAAAAGTCTTACTTGTATAGGAAATCAACATCCATTTCTAAATTTCAAAAACATCACATGAAAACACATTGGCTAGAACTTGTTTTTCTAAGGAAGGACTCAAAAGCATGAAGAGACTAAGATGCTGGGGAACCTTCCTGTGTCAGCACAATTTGGACATTTTGTTCAGACAGATATGGCGAAAAGGTAGGGAGAACTCAGTTGGGCAGAAAATAGCTCCATTTTTTAAGATAGGAAATAACAACTGGGCAATCAGTTGGATTCTGGAACTCAGTGAAATTTCATAAGGAAAAAAGGAATTTTTACAGTGTTAGTCACAGAATTTGTACACTTTTAGTTTTTTCATCGCTTTTTACAGCACTTCAAGATACTGGATGTAAAATCACTGCATGTACTTAAATGTTAAGGGATAAAATTATTCCTAATTTCAACACTGCTTAATGTAATAAATTTAATATGTTCTGAAGTGTAATCTTTACTCTGAAGAGTAAAAAAATAAACAGAGGTGACCAAAACTCATGCAATTTCACAGCAATCAGAGTATTTGGCATTTAGGTGGCAAAAGTAATTCTCAATCCTACTTTAAGATCAATATTCTACATGGGATTATTTCTTGTCATAATTAAAAATTATGACATCATACTGAAAAAGCATACTTCTAATTACTTCTTCATAAAGCCTTTATACAACAAGTTGCTTTTACTTTACTTTGTTAATTCCTCTGAATTTTTGATGAAAATTAGCGAATATGGCTCTGCAACTTGAAAACACTTTTCAATGAAGGCAGTAAAAGAAGATCTGTGCTGCTTTGCTGGTAATGTAACAGCTATCCAGAATTCTCCAGAGTAAGGAGAATGGCCCAGAGGAAACATGTTGCTACTGCACAACAAGTTCTTTTCAGGGTTAGCAGGACAAAATAGTTTAGACAATCAAAGCATAAAATCATGCAGAATGGCTGAGTCTATCTGGATATCGTCAAGTCTAAAGCCCCCTGCATACTGCAAGGGTCACTTAGACCAGGTTGCTTAGGGCTGTGTCCTGCTAGGTTTTGAACTTCTGCAACTCTTCCAGTGCTTAATCACCTCAGCATTAAAAATAGCTTTTTCCTATGTTTAAACTGAGTTCCTTGAATTTCAGTTTGTGTACGTTTCCTTTTGTACTTTAGTTTAAAACTGAATGCACCAAGTTAAAATTACAACAAAAGCAGAAGACTATCACTGAAGTGTACATAACCTGCTCATTTAAAAGCTGCTGTTTGAATTTAACAAAATTCTGGCTCATTCCCAAATCAAACTGTAATTTAAAGAACCTATAATGGAGCTAACAGGGACGTGTTACTTATGAAATAACGGAGCACCAAAGAAGTGATCTCTACAATCCATACCTCTACTATATGGTAGTTCAAAGGGATCTTGTTATTTCCCGGATAGCTCAACAGCTGTGCAGCACTGTAAAACCAAAGACACGTTAAATTCAGACATAACACAGCAAATGTGATATAAAACTCAAGCAAGATAATTAAAGAAAATTAAAACAGCATTAAACAAATCAATAATCCTTGAAAAATCTCTTATTTGATCCTCAGAGCACTGAAGAAAAGAAATAGCACAAGGACTCACTAGCACTGCCTAAACTATGATATGTAACAATGTACTCTCTGTGCAGCAGTAACACTGCTTGGACCCTATCCTGCTAAACCACAAAGGTTTAGCACAGAAAATCACAGTGATCTGTAATTGCAGCATGTGTACATGAAAAGGGGAAAAAATTATCCCAAACAATTTTACGTTTGGAATGACTTGAAAATACAATTAAGCTAATGTTTATAGATGAAACTCTTATGTTTAAAATACCTTATCTTTAATCAGCTCATTATCACCTATCACTTGTGCAAAGCAAACAACTACCTCTGGCAAATCTTGTACGTCTCTTTTACTATCCTCTGAGAATTAATGAAGACTATCCCAGCAACAGCAACAACACCAAATCTCTAGTTTCTGCTGGATCAAGCAGCTGCAACCACAAAATTTTATTACATGCCATCACCAAAAACATTACTTCTAGGTTTGCTAGTTTTCATAGAGAAGTGTGACAGCTGTGGCAAACCATCTTGGTTATCAATTATCTACATCAGACAGTGTTTGGGCAGAAATAAAGAAAAGTGCCCTGACTGCCTCCTGGCACAGCTGAATTGAAACTGATGAAATCTGGCCCAGCAGTGACTTCCCAGAGTGAAGTCAATTATCTCTGGCATGTAATTCCCACAGGAAGCACAGCAAGGAGGTGTCTATAAACACCAATGCTGAGTCAGCTGCAGAAGAACCAGCTCCATGCTCACTGCCCCAGCTAATCAGCATTCCAGGAAGCACAACACAACCACATTTTCCACAGAGGTCCCATGAGGAATAAGGCATGTCTGCATATTTTTTGCAGCATATGCCATACTACCAAGGGATTCCCTTCCCAAGAAACTACTGCTCTCTAGATTAGACATTCTGTTATCTGGATGTTATGGGTACTCAGTATTCCAGGCAACAGTTTCAGCACAGATAAATGCAGTAAATAAACTTTCACTACCAGCTTCAAGAAACGTTTATCTGCAGCTCCTGCCTAACCAGCGCAGGTCATATCCCCGCTGGCACCAAAGCCACAGTAGCATTTAAGAAGTGTCACAGCCTCCCAGTACTAAGCTTCTCCTACCAAGTCTTTCTCTCTTTCCAGTGAGATTTGATGATGCAGTGGAGGTTCTCCTCTATCACAAATCTCTCAACGGAGTGGCTGCCAGGCATGACAGGACCCTGGTAAGAAAAAGGGAACATTGATGAAGGTCACTGCTAATGCAGTGGTACCACAGGCAGCAAGCTTTCTTAGATACATTTACAGGTAAAAAAAAGTTGCCCAACATCCACTTGAACATCATGAGGTCTCAGCTGCCCTGTATCCTTGAGGACTAAAAAAGCTGGTATGACACATTTCCACACAAACCTCAGAGTCACCCATGTTTAAAACAAAATGAATAGTGGGACTCATTACAAGAAGAGATAAGAACAAAGTTAGAGAACATGATTCTGTTCTGCATGATTGTAAGAGCATTTGCTTCTTCCCTTGCTTTGTGAAGTCACTGGAAAAAAAAAAAAAAAACAAAACAAACAGCTAAGCTAGACTAAAGAAGCCTAGCCTAAAGCCACAGAGTGGAAAGAATAAACACTCATGGTCTTCTCCACTGCAAAAACCAGAAGCCAGTAAGCGAAGGTAAAAGGCAGCAGACTCAATTTTGCTGCTGACCTTCCAACCACTCACTGTCCTGGGAAAGAGGACATCACATACATCACATTTTCACCAATATTGCCCCAGGAACCTATCTGTGAAATCTACTCACCATTCCCCATGGCAATCACTCACCTCAGGGTCATCCGTGTAGTCAAACATCCTAAAAATAACCCTTGGCATCGGGTACACAGAATCTTCAGTGTGGGGTGGGGGTGTGAAGGGAGGCAGATTGTGTTGCAGTGCCTCACAGAGCACGCTGTCAAAAGCCAAGTAGGGCCTCAGGATGTGCCGCTCTTGCCAACGGTCTTTTTTCAATTTCTGAATCTGAGACCAAAGGCAGTCTAAATACTGAAGGGAAAGGTGAGAAACATTAGATCTGCTGAATCTCTGAACAAAAATGGCAGTTTCCTGAATGATCTGAAATGTATACATTCCTTACTATATCCAGAAAAAAACCCAAGTTTCTTAAACTGCTGATTCAATAAACCAACAAATAATTTAAGAACCCTAAATGTCAGAACTATTCCTGAATCCATACAGCTTTGTGTCAGTAAAATTTAACTTCTGGCAATTTTTTAAACACCAACAGGCACCTCAGGAGCCCCAGAGAAACTACAGCAGAGAATAGTCACTACTCTTTGGTGGTATTAAAAGCATCATAATATCCCAGCATGCTCACAGTTTCACACAAAAAGTCCTTTTAACATGAAGCCCTGTAACCTACAGATCAAAATTAAACACTACAATTCACTTCATAAGTTTTCTTCAGGGGCTTGCAGCAAACAACAGAATCCCCTCCTTCTTACTCAACTCAACCTCTTATTTCAGCCCAATACTTGGAAAAGAATTCCCCACACAGAACTTTTTGGAATCAATGGCAAATAGCAGGCAAATCAAAGCATTCACTCTTAAGAGATGCCTAATTTCATGATAAAAGAACACCTCAGTATGAAATTATTTTTCCAGCTTTCTGAAGGAATGAAGTGTAAAGTCTAATTACCTCTTCTTGTGGATGTGGTTTGTCAGCAGTCCACACTTGCAGCATGGGTACATGAATCTTCTGGCGGCGTCTGTTTAAACAGGAGAGAAAACATGACCTTTATCAGACTAATTTAGGGCAGCAGTTTTGTTTTTATTGTACGTGTGTTCTACTATTCATTCTCTTCAGCTGATAATGTCTACAGTAGATAAAAATCAGGTTTGCAATACTTAAAATATCTCCGTCATGGCAACTTGACAACATTAACTTGAAGCACCTAGACAGAAAGCAATCACAATGTACAGCACTAATGCAACAATTTATCTGTATTAACTGCATACTTACAACTCCAGGTGCTTCATCATGAGCAGAACAAGATCTTAAACATACCCTAGAACTCAACGAGACTGCAAAACTTTTCAAATTCAAAAATCTCTCCACCTAGTGCATTTTTAGGGCTTTGTTCCCCCCACAAAATGGTTCACACCTAAAGTTTTAGAATACATTAAAGTGAGCGTTAATCAAGACTATTACTTCACACTTGAACAGATACCAAAGAGAGTGTTTGTAACCAGTTACAACTTACTTCAGATAGCTTTCTGCCTGAGACAAGAGACGATCCATTTCAGCATCCTTCTTCTCATATAACTCCTTTCCAACCCAAGGCAAAGATGACAGAAATGCAAACATATACCAGTCACATCGCACCTAGAGGAAGGTAATACACCAACACGTGAGTAAGCTCCAGCAGATTCTGTACACATGCAGTTCCATTTAAAACATCAGCAAGTTGTTTTGGAGGAATGTAAAGACGAGCAGTTGCAACTGGACAGGGAAGGCATCAGAAAAAAATATTCATGCTTGAAAAGTATAATTTTTCCCTTGAACTGCGTTAAGCAGACTTAAAAAAAATGAGATAAATGGCATCACTTTCAAAGTTCTCCAAATGGTCAGTACAGCAGAAAAGCTAGGCACACTCTGCAATTTCCAGAGTAAGGTAAAATAAATTTTAATTTGGCCACTTTGCCATATTTTCTTACTGTGCACGTATTTCCCAATTGCCACAGGCTCCTTTCACTAATGCTCAGGAAACTGCATGTGTCAATCCATTTAGGCTCCCCTCCCTAAAACCTCCCTGTTCTAAGCATAAGGACCGAACAAACAGTACAAACAAGCTGTGAAACAGGCCCAGGGAGCCCCCAGATCTTTTGCTTACTTGGGGTACGTCCTCCTCCTGTGTCACACTCACAAAGTTCTCAAACATAGCTACCATTGAAGGTGCAGCTATTACGTGGCAATTCACGAGATCGGACAGAAAACGTACCTAAAGAGAAAAAGAACATTCTAAATTAGTACTTTTTAAGCTGGCAGCACAAGTACAAATAAACATTACTTAAATTATTAATGCAAACCACTAATAAAAGTATAATACTCATTCAGTACCACAAAGGCTGAAATACTACACACTGCACAGACTCACCTTTAAATGACAAGCATCATACGTGCTGCCTAATATACTGTTCACTCTAATGTCCTTAATCCCTCCCACTGCAATAACACAAGGCTAATATTCCTAATTAAGCAATGGTGCGAAACATGCAAACTGATATTACAGAAGAAAACAGTGGTACTTCTCTCTATTCTATACAGTATCAGACAATAAAAATAACAGAAGTTCTAGCAATTAGATCTTATTAGTAAAAGTGTCCTACAATTCACTTAACATCAGTCTCTTGACTGGAATCTTAATTTTCACCAGTGGGATTCATAAATAGGTGGGGAACTTGGTAGTGGGCTTCTAAATCAGACACTGCTGAGGTGTCTAATACCTTACAGCAGACAAAATCTATAATCAGCAAGGATGGAGCAAATGGTTTCAAAGACAGCCAGCACTTAAAACTGACTGCTTGATCTTTACCCCTTATCAGAAGAATGCAACCAGACATCAAAAATAGCTTTTAAGAACTACAGTGTTCATTTTCTTTTCAATTTTTTTTCCAGAGAAGGCACAAGATTGTCATGTACCTCTGAATACCAGGAAAGTGTACTGACTTTTTTTTTTAATCTTTTACATTTGACTGAAGGACAAACAGCGAAAAGTACCTCGGTTTAACACAAATTTAATTTTTCACTGTGAAAAAGATACTGTTGGAAATAAATTTGCAAATGTAATGTGACTCCTCGTCCGTGAGAAAGAAAATACTTCTCACATAACACACATTTTCTCTTGGAATACTTACAGTGTACTGCACATTGATGGCAAAAGACACAGAAACACACATTGTAAGTAACAAAAAGGCGAAAGGAGGAAAGAAAAAGGACATGAAACAAACAGACAAATAAAACTCCACTCACTAAATGCACAGCTTCATTATACATGTTGACTTTCAGACATTCTTTAAGCTGACGAATCATGGCTTCTACGAATTCCCCGCCAAAATTGTAGTTCCTGGCATTCAGCAAGCCCACCAATGTCGTGTAAACAGTAAGCTTCTCTGGTAGCAGACGTGCACTGACACAGAAAAAGAAATACTGTGTTAGTTGTTTGTTCATCCCATGCCAATTGGCCACAACATAGCATCTTAGAATCTGCCTGCTGTAAGACAAACTTGCCTCATGAGGAAATCAGAAAATCAGAAAAGACAGCTGCTATCAATTTCTTGTGCTAAAACATTTGCTTTTCATTTGTATCTAAGTGCTGACTATACCGGAGGGTTGAACAAATAATATTAGTGACAGAATTTATTGTGAGAATGCAAAAAGTTGTTTCAAGTTCGCAATTAATAAATTTTATTACACAGCATTACCTCAACCATTTTTGTATACCCGTAAGTATACTATAAGCGGTATCTGTCTGCTGCCCCGGGTGGAAGCACACTACTTACCCTTAATAAAAATATTGCTACAAAATAGACTTTAAGTATCTGCAAAATGTTAGCACAGGCTCAATAGTCTGCCACCACACCCTTCCTTCGGAATTGTCTCACCTCCTGCAACACATCCTGCACAATCCCTCCCTCAACATCACCGAGTGACCCTGACATGGCACCTCTGCTTCTGCACTTTGCGAGGGAGAGGAAGGAGAGCTGGCAGCCACCAGAGATCCTGGTTTCTGCTCCTCTCGTTCCCAGTTCCTCTCCTCTAGCAAACGGGCTTACAAAGGCGTGAGCACTTGCCAGCCAGGGAAGACGAAGGTGCGAGAAATCATTGCAGATAACAACAAAGGCAGCTGTTAGCAGCCACTTCGGTGGTATTAAGCACTTAATGTGAAACACGATTTTGCCCGGCATTGCCGTGTTCCCACAGCCACTGCAGACCAGTTCTAATGTTTCATCTACCTGCTTCGAGCTTGAATTACACCCAGTAAGTTATGAGCTTGTTCCTCTATTTATTTCATTTGTAGTAAGACAAACTCTAGGCTATGACAGCAATCAGGAACTAAAGCTATTCACGGCTTTTGAACTACCTTAAACACTAAACTTATGCACAACAACAGCACATCCCACATTCCCAGACCTTCTCAATACGTACACAGTACACAGTATTCGTAGTATCTTGCTTTTGTAATTTGGTAGATCAGCTTCCAAAACACCGGCTAGGCCCTCCAGGTTGCTCTCCAAAGACGAATTACTCTAAAATGAAAATTAAAAAAACAAGCGTTTTATCAACCAGGCAAAACGAGCTAGTCCAACTCTCACATGCAGGCCAATGAAGGTGGACAAGAGCATCCTTTCATGTCGCCTCATTTTTCAGGGCAGCAATCCACCAGCAGCGAGGATCTGTTCTCGCTTGCCGAGGAAGAGCTGCACCCGACCGCCGAGCTCCCCGGCTAGGAACTTTCCCCAGGGACGCAAGATCTAACATCATCCCGGGAACACCCGGTAGCGTGGCTGAGCGTTGATTAACAACACCTTGTTTTTCAGAGCATCATCATCTTTTGTTCTGCCACCCCCTCCTCCTCCATCAGCCCTATTGTCGGGACTGGAAACTTATGCTGCAGGAAGACCGTTTAATTCTTCCACACCCTTCCCAGGCTAGAACCATCAGCACCATCCTTGGATATAATAGTAACTATCCTCCGGCCGTTTATCGCCGTTTGGGAAGCGCTATGCTACGATTTAAGCCCCTACCCGCCACAGCACGTGGCTTAGCAAAAAAACCGGCAACTTTCCCCCCCATCTAATAAAATTAGTATTTTTTTGGGGGGATCGCTACTACCGACGAAGTGCCCCCACACCACGCACGGGAAGGGGAGAGGGCGAAGGGAAACAAGGCTTTAACTCTCCCGAGGCGCCGGCCCGCCTACCTTCTCTCCCACCCTGCAGATGAGCGACTCGAGCCTCTCCTCGATCTCCGACGGCTCGGACGTCCTCCGCCTCTTGTGCGGCTGCCCTGCTCCGACAACACACCGAGCACAGCGTTACCCACGCCGCAGAAACCCTGCTGCTCGCTCCTCCATCCCGCCGCTGCTCCATCCCGCCCAACCCACCCTCCCTGCCCGGCCACCTCGGGGGGGACGCGGGGCTCACCATCGCTGTCGTCGCTGTGCCGCCGCCGTGACATGGCAAGGAGCGGCGGAGAGGAGCAGCCGGGAAGAGCGGTGAGGAGCGGTGAGGAGCGGGGAAGAGCGGTGAGGAGCGGTGAGGAGCTGTGCGGAGCGCTGCGGAGCTCCGGCAAGCACTGGGCCGAGACACCTCGCGCGGGCCGACCAAGCGCACTGCTTCCCCGCCCGCGGCCGCGCTGTTTCCGGGGCGGGCACGGCCTCTCCCGCCCGCTTCCCTGAGGAACCCGAGCCCTTCCGGGGCAGCCCCGAAATAGGGGGAGGAGGAGGAGGAGGTGGTGGAGGGCAGCGGGCGCTTCCCGGCGGAGAGGCGGAGATGGTGCCGGGCGAGGCGGCGCCGGCCGGGCCGGGCTCGCCGCGGGGCAGCGCCGAGGGGGCCGCGGCGGGCAGGAAGCAGCGCGCGGCCGCCCGCAGGAAGGTGGGTCGGGGTCGGGGCCGGCGCGGGGCCGGGGCCGGCGGCGCTGTAACCTCGGTAACGCGGACGCTCGCGGTGCGTTCCAGGCCTTTTCCCTGTTCGTCAAAGCCAAGGAGGTGCCGGCCGCGTCGCGGTGTCCCGGCGGCGGAGAGGGCGTGCGGTGGCGGTGCTGCCGGCAGGCATTCGAGGAGCTGCCCGGCATCCACAGGCACGTGGCCCTGCACCACTCCGGGGACGTGGGGCGGCAGGCGGGGCTCGGCGCGGGGCCGGCGGAGGCCGCGGGCAGCCCCCCGGGCAGCGCGGCCCGGCCGAGCGGGCACTCCTGCAGCAACCCCGAGATCTCCTGGACGCTCCCGGACACCAGCCACGTCAGCCAGGAGGACCTGACGAGGTAAGGGAGCCCCTCAACGCTCTGGAGCTCCCGGAGCACGCGGCTGTATGTCACCGTCTGCCAATAGTACTTCTTATGAGATGCAGTCAAGCGACACTTCTAAGATACAGGAAAAGTCTTCCCCAATATTCTTCTGGATCTTCAGATCCTCTGAGTATTGTTTATAATAAAGTGTTAGACTCCTTGCTGTTTTTAATGGTGGATAGAACTATCCGAACTATATCATCCTGTATTGCTAAAGCAGGCCTGTTTGGGTGTTATTTCACAGCTTGGATCTGCAAGGAAGGACTGCAACAGAGAAGGGCAGAACAGCAGGATATGCTCTGCACGGCTTCCTTTCTGCTGTTCGTTCAGGTTCCTGAAGGGCTCATTCAGTTATGAAGGAGGTTCACAATAAACATTTCTGACTGTGACAGAGTTCGGCTTATGCTGCACAAAATGTGGGAACATGCAATCTCACAAAAAGCTTTGGCTTTTTAAATTTAAACAGCTCAAGTGCTTGAGCAAGTGCCATTTTGGCAAAGCAAGCATTTAATGTCTTGCTTGTGTGCACAAAAGTCAGCAATTCTTGTGTTCTGTGTGTGGGGAGAGCATATGGTAGGCCACTGGCAGTGAGAGTACAAAGTTCACTTTGTAACTAGACTCGAGAATTAGAAGTGTGGGAGCTTTTTTTGGTTAAGATTCCTTCTGTTTGAAATACAGTAGTGCTAATCCCTCCAAAGTTTGTTTGAGGGATCTGCCAAAATAAAATTGTCTGCTTTCTGAATGGTTACTGCTAATAGTGTAATTTTTTTCTTTCTTAACATTCTTTTTCTATTTGCTTACCTTTGCCATGCTGTGGGCAGCCAGGTGGGAGACGTACTTCTCTATTACTGTTACTGTGAGGTGAGGGATCCAGAGAAACTCTGTGCTTGGCAAAAGGCCTTGTGTCAGCATCTACATCTCACTGGCAAGGTAAGGTTTGAAGCAATGGTTCTGTTCTTAAGAAAAACCCACACATCTTTATTTAGTGTAGGGTGATGTGTTATGTGGAGAACCAGCTGTATTTTGCACCACAAAGTGCTAGTCTGTTGTGATCCCATTAAGAGAGGCACTCAGACTTGGTAAAGTATCTTTTAGAATTCTATATAAGAGCTATCACAACAGAGAAAAAGAAATACAGATAATCTTAAATTCTTTTTGATGCAGGGAACCTTGGGCTGTGTGGCATTGAGTGAACCTGACAAGCAGCACACAGTGCAGACCCTGTCCTTGCAAGGGTTACCCCATTTCCATCAGTTTTACCCATGGAAATGGGAAAATGAGTCTTTTTATCACTCCTGCCATCAACCAGAAAGGATATTCACATGAGAAATGCGCCTTTTTCTATAAAGATGTGTTTTTTGATAAAGGCAAGGCAATGAAAGTGGCTTTATCACCAGTGTCAGCAGGGAGCTCATGCAGGTGTCTCAGCTGGCATTAGCAGGCTGGGTGGTGCATCCTGGGGCTGAAGGGCGCCTGCAGCACAGCACAACGCAGCTGGAGGGAGAGCATGTGTCTGGGCCTGCCCCACTCGCTGGCCACCTGCGCTGGTCACCTGTTATCCTTCCTCCTCAGCGCACACTGGGCTCCCAGACAGAGTGGCTACGCCAGCCTGCAAACCATACTGTCAGGAATTAGGTGTGAGCAGCCAGCACCTTAGACCACTCCATGATGTAGCAGTTCTCTTTCCTGCACAGTCTGTTCTCTTCACTCCTGGCAGGCTGGACCAACAACATGAGTTGCTTGTGTAGCTGGCCTGTGGATGCTCTGGGAGAAGGTGAATTTTACCTCACAAAGCTGATGTTCCTAGGATATCTGTGGGGAGAAGGAGGGCAGTGTGGAGCAGGAGGCTCCTTTTATCTGTGATTTGTCTTCCTAAGTAGCTTCTTGCTCTCTGCCAGTGGTGCATCAGCACAGGTCTGGGGGTGAAGTGTCATCATGGATTCACTTCTTTTTCTGCTCAGCTGTGTTGTCTGGTAGTTGGTGTTTTGCTCCAGTTACTCTTCTTTTTTTTTTCCATTTCATCCAAGACAGATACAGCATTCACCTTCCCAATCAGTTGGTTTTTTCCTTGCTTCTTATATTCAGTCTTTCCCCCTTCCCCCCATCCCCATTTCAGAGGTTTTGTTCATTTGTCAGTGCTGGAGATAAAATGACTCATCCCGAAATTTAATATTAGATACAATGTTATGCATATTCACATTTTCTTTTTTAGCTGTGAGTCATGCAGCACAAGCCTATTGTTCTTTCTGAGGCAACTTCCAGTGGGAATTCTAATGCTGACTGCAGGATTTGCAGACAGCAATTTCTCTGTTTATACAGCATTTTTCCTTTTAGTGAGTGGACTTCTCTGACTCTCCTGATGTGATTCTTTTAAAATGGCTGAGAAATGATTACTGGATTGTTGAGGGTTTTTCTCTGTTTATTGTCTTCATGTTCAACTTCATTCTAACCATATTGTCCTTCCCGATTCAGTAGTCTCTTTTCTGAACATGCTCCTGTGCCTGCCCTTTGTCACCCAGTCATATTTTGCTGATTTCGCTGTGATCTCTTGCTGTAAGTAAGGTTCAGCCCCAGCTTCTCCTCTTGCCTCCTAGGTACGAGTTGCTTCAGAAGGAATTAATGGGACAGTTGGTGGAAGCAAAGTAGCTACCAGTCTCTACATTAAAGTTATGCTTTCCCAGCCTTTGTTCAAAAACATTTTGTGTCAAGAGGATTTCAAGGTATGAAAAAACAATTTTTATATAGACATTGTTAATGCAGGTAATTTAATTTTCAAGAAATAAGTAGAGCCTTTCTTCCCTTTCTTAGTATTACTTCTGCCAGTTCTGCTCCCCCACCACTTACCTGAGTAGGTGGATCTTAACCATAATCTGTGCTGGTTTTTACCAGAATTGGGAGTTTCCATGGGCAGTGTTAGCAGCTGCTACAAGCTTTGGCACCTCTGGGTGCAGCTGCAAAGCCCCCCACTACAGGTGAGTGAGGGAGTGTGCCTAAGCCCCATTCTGCAGCAAGCATTTACTCCAGACTGGGCAGGCATCGTGACATATGCTTAGCCCAGCAAAGTGTTTGCACACTGTCCTCTTCACCCTGCTTTGACTGGAAGCAGTACTACTGGCTTAGGTTCATGAAAGTTTTGGTGTCCAAATAGGCGCGCTGTTAGTTCCATGGATTGGGTATCCTCCAGAGAAAACACACAGGGACTTTCAAGAGATTTCTTCCTACTCCACTTAGTGCCTGGCTGAAGCATATGTACTGATTGCTGTCCTCAGATGATGAGGGCAGCAGTGGCTGGTGCACTGTATGGCATTTTGGTAGGCTTTGGCTGCCAACCATTGTAGGTTCTGGTTTCTCTGCAAGGAAGGAAAGCTGCTGCTTAAGCAGCAGCTCTTCTCCACAATTTTATTTGCAGGGAATGCTATTATTTTTTCATAAACAACTAGATCAAAGGAGTTAGTGAAATTTGCAAAACTCAAATTCCATGCTGAGCTGCAGTGATGATTCAGTCTTAGGTTTAAAAGTGTCTGTTATGCTTGGCTGAATTTCAGGAGGAGTTGTGTTAGTCACATGTAGATACAAAAAAAAAACAGGGATGGAATTTTACCAGACCTTGGCAAAACCTTCAACCTTGCATGATCTCTCTGGGCATCAGTGTTCATGCATTAGTGGAATACTCTGTTTGCTGTCTCACAGTTCCTTCTGAATGTTGTATGCCCGAGTGAGTGAGGCTTTCAGGTTGTTGTGCCATGAAGACATGGGATACAGGAGTGACAACCGTGCTTGGGGCTGTAAACATACCCAGTGGCCACTACAGTTCCTGTGTTTGATTTCTGTAATAGTTGGAGCACTGCTGCACAGCTGCACTTCTTGAGTGTTTATTTACTTGACGATGCCTGAGCCATGTTTGAGGCTCAGGCCTGCAGAAATTCTCTCTCCCTGTAGCCTGCAGTGGGGGTGCCTACCAATAAAGGGCATACCAGGACTTCTGAAGGGGAAATCCCGCACTTGAGTTTGAGGGGAGAGGGAGGTGCCAGCTTCCGCTGTTAAGAAATCTTGTGCCTGGCTGACCTCCCTTACACGTCCGTCACACGCGTGAGCACTGCAGCTCCCCTCTCACACAGCACGACTGCAGGCACAGCTGTGCTTGTGTCCTCTGCCAGAGGGATGAAGAGAACTGCAGGGCCTGCAGGTGGCAACCGGATCCATTACTGGAGGACACTATTTAATATTCCTGCCAGGATCAGCATGTTTTTGTAGGGGCCTCAACTTTCTCACAATAAGTGCTAGTAACATGTTGCTGACTGAGGTTTGGTCTACATCCCTGCACTTCCAACCAATGCTGTCTGTCTCACCTGCAGTCATTGGGCCTAAGACTTCCAGGTGATGTAGGGGTCCACTGCCTTAACTTCAGGATTTAGAGTGTGGATTTCAACTACTAGGAAAGACACTTCTTTCCCTCAGCCACAAAGATATTTTCATATTCTAATGATCTGTAGAATTAAGGTGAGTGGGTAATTTTAATTTTGACACCTGGAAAATTTTGGTGAATTTTTTTTTTTGTGTTTGATTTCCTAGAGCAGTGCAGGAGGAGCTCATTGTTTCCCAGACCTTCGAGTTGGAGTATTCAAAGAAATTGTACCTATGGGCATTGATCCAAAGATAGTGTCTTATAAGGAAACTGGTAAGTTTATGTAATTAAAAAAAAAAATAAAGCCTCTCACCCAGGTGAGAGATGAGTGAGGAGTAAAATCCTTCATCAAAAATACTTCCATTTGCACAATCACCAGGACACAGGAGAAATAGATACAGAAATTGATATCTTAGTGGTAGTCAAAAGCTACTGGTGCAGAGAATTTGCTGGCCTAGATTTTGGCTAGCCAGATGTATAGTTGCCTCAGAAAACCTCGGAATTAGCTGCAGGTTTTGTGGGAGAGTTCCAATGACATGGAGCAGTAGGGGCTGCTGACTTGGCTTCACTGGTTTTGGTGCCAACAGCCATGCTCCTGCCTTTTGGACTGAGCAGATCCAAGTTCTGCATGAACTCCATCTGGCTGCATTTGCTTTGTGCTAACTGTAGCTGCTTAGTGTGGATTACGCCTGATAAGGTGTTCTGGCTGTGGATTTGCTTTAAGGATGCTTACATAGGTGGTAAGAGGAGCACAGCAAATAGCAATTAACAGAGCAGCTTTGGGCTTTTTTTTTCCACCAAGAGGGTTTGTTGGTGCCAAACTTGTACAGCATCTTTTTGTGGATTTGGAAGAGGATTATTTTTTGTTTCCATTTTTTAGTAGTTTGTGGGCTGTGTGTTTGGCTATTTCTTTCCTTTTTTACCCTTTTTCCTGCTCTTTTTCTAGCTTTTCATGGAGATGGTTCCTATTACTCTGGCAGGCTGCTTGTAAGGGTGTTTTTTAATAAAGTAAAGGATTTAGCTGGTTGAGCTTTTTAGTTTTTCAGTGGATTAAGAGTTCTAAGCCCTGAAAATTGAGAAACTTTATGTAAAGTGTGCTGAAAGTAATACATGTTTATGGACATTTTCTATTGTTATCAGGAAGAGTTTATTAAAAATTGCATTTCTGCACCTCGAAGTGTAATGACATATGAGCAAAGAGAAGTGGCACATGTCACTGCCTCTTCTGCAGCTGTAAGAGTAGCCAGAGGGGTGACAAAAGATCATAGAGATAAGTAGCTGTCTGCTGCTTCTTCCATTGTAGGGAACAACAGAAGAACTTTCATTTGCCAGTAGAAAGCCAAACATGGATAAACTTGGCTGATTGAGTTGGGATGAAAAGTCTGTGATTAATTACAAAAAAGTTTTGTTTGGAAATCTGAGGAGAATCTGGATCAGTGATCTCATTTGTGACATTGTTTCATAGTTCTGCTTCTCACTTCTCTTCCCCCTCCCCTTTTTTTTTTCTCCTTTTTTTTTTTTTTGTTTGTTTGTTTGTTTTGTTTTGTTAAAGGAATCCATTTATCCCCTCAGGAATTTCATAGAGAAGTAGAACAGTATTTGTCTCAGGCCACTCAAGGACAAAGTGATACCATCTTGCTGGACTGTCGGAACTTCTATGAAAGTAAAATAGTAAGTGCTGCTTGCCTGCTTCTTTACAGGTGCTGGGGTGTAGTATTTTATGATTGTGAGGCTGTAACCTTTCTGTAGAAGAGATTACATTCTCCAGCTTGACTGTAATATGTACAGAGTGCAGTTTAGTAATGAATATTAGATACAAGCAGTAGAGGACCTGCCCAGCAACTCAGGATGGAGCCTGCCTGGCCAAGTGCTTAATACAGTGTGGGGCAGAAAGAAAGCAAAGAGGTCCATACAACATGAGAATGAATGTTTGAAGTAGCTTAATTTGTAGGCATGTATTTTAGCAATTTTTGTCTTGTCCCATCTGTCAAAAAGAAAGGGGCATCCTGCTGTCACAACCACCACCCCTCATGCACTGTTGTGGTTTGTCTTCTCTCTGAAAGTTTGACTTAGCTCTCTCTTCTTTTGATGAGGAGACTTGCTGTGTCCAGAATCCTCCTACAGATTTTAACATATGTTTTGATGCATAAATGCAGCTGAGGAGCTGCCTGAAGCAGCTGCAGTGAGCTGAATATTCCAACCCAAACGTTTGTTACTTCTTCTGGTTTGAGGCACAGACCTTACCAGTGCTTGTAACCAGTTGCATGGCCATCTGTTGTAATTGCAGGGACATTTCCAGGGCTGTCTGGCTCCAGATATCAGGAAGTTCAGCTATTTTCCAAGCTATGTAGATGAAAACCTGGAGCTTTTTAAAGACAAGCGTGTCCTAATGTACTGCACAGGAGGGATTCGCTGTGAAAGAGGCTCTGCTTACCTCAGGAGCAAGGTAAGATGTCATTCTGAGGGCACAGGTATTGGGGAGTTGGGGCTGCTTTAAGGTCACCTGTTTTTTGTCTTGCTGGTGAATTTTTACTGTTCACAAACTGCAGAATGCTCAGGTGGGGAGATAAATGCCTCTGACATGTGCTTGTCTCACGCTGTCAGTCAAGGACCTGGATAGTTGAGAGTGGCTCAGTATGACCTGTGTGGACTAGTGTCACAGCAGTGAAAATAATTATATAGCCCATTTCCTGAGAAGAGATATTTGTAGGACTGTTTTAGGAGGGCTTGAAAATACTTTGCAGTGTTTCCACAGACTGTCTAGGTTATGCTCTGTGGTCATTACTGCACAGCTTGAGCATCTCACAGTGGTGAAAATTAGCCAGTCAGTGCTTTTCCCAGAACTAAATTCAGCACAGTGCATTGTTCTAATTGTGTTCTAAAATTTCCATCCTACTCTTCTCCTGGATCCTTCTCCCAGGGATCAAGGAAACAGAACACAAAGGTTCTCCAGAGATTCAAACCTTGGGGTTCTTTTTTCAGCTGCATCAATGTGAACCTGCGAAATTCTGCTTCTACTAACTGTTAACTAAATAAATACTGAATAAAAAGCAGCAGTTCATGGAGATCGAAAAGCATTTGATCTGTGATATAGCAGACCTTCCTCAAGTGAGGAGGCTACCAGCTTCTTTTGAGTGTAACATTAAATGAAGAGTTGGGTTCATTCCAGCAAGCCAGCATTGTGGAGCTGCCCTGTACTCCCTGGTGGCACTGCCTAAAGCTGTGGCTGCACGTGGTGCCATCTGATGGTCACTGAGGGGCTGCTGCTTCTCACTGACCCCTGGCATTTACAGCATTTGCTTTGGGAACTCTGGCACACCACCACTGCTGTGGTCTCCTTCAGTTTTTCTGCTAATATGCTTTAAACAGGCAGTGTGCAGAGAGGTTTACCAGCTAAAAGGTGGAATTCACAAGTACCTAGAAGAGTTTCCAGATGGATTCTACAGGGGGAAGCTGTTTGTATTTGATGATCGTTACGCCATTTGTTCCAATGAAGATGTCATCTCAGGTAGGACTAGATAATGTAAGTGCAGAAGGCTGGGAAGCTATTGCAATCATTTCCAGAGGTGTGCAGGATAGGGACAGGCAAACTGGCCTGTGTAGTTCTTCCTCATACTTGGTTTGATCTCGTAGTGCTGTCACTTCTCCTGATGACTGCCAGCACTAGATGTAAACATGTACGTGTGCTTTACATGTGCTTTAACATGTAAAACAGAAACGAGAGGAAAAGGGGTCACTTACAAGAGTTCACTAAAACTGGAGCAGTAGAAGAAGTATCCCCTGCAGAGCAGCTCTGTTACGAGCCATCTGCACCTTTGGAGGCAGATGTCCAGCACTACAGCCATTGTTAGCACCAGCCCACAGTGCTGACTAGACTGTGGTTGGCCAAGTGACCAAAGTCTTAAATAGTTCTCCTGCTACCAGCAGTCCTCTGCTTCAGCAGTCTCACAGAATATCAACAAAGACTTCCAGGTATTGGGAGAGTAGTGGCACCTATGCTTTATAGCAATTTGTTATTTTCATGTTTAAGAAATTCTATATCCCATGGAATTTCAGTGGCCTCTAGTTGAAGCTGTTGAAACCATTGCCTGATCTTCTGGCTGGGATTGCTCTTCAATTACTGCAAATTAAGTAATGTCTTATTTTGCTAGCAGTTGCCAGATACAAGTAGCTGGAATTTGGCTCCAGCCCTTTTTCTAAGGAAGCAGTGCTATTTTTTTTTTCTGAGTTGGTAACTTTTCGAGGATTACTCCCATTCCTCCTCTGCATTTACTCTATACATCTTGAAGGGGCCTGACTTGGTATGGAAACAGAACATACTCTGGATACAAAACAGCCATCCCTATGGAAGTTTCAAGGGGAAGTGCTGTGATATGCACCTTCTTGGTACAGCTAAAACTGGGCTGTATCTTTCAGTTAAAGAGTTAAAACCCATAATGTTCTGGAAGGACTCTGCCAGGACTGCATATGGCATCCTGCCTGCACAAGCCATTATTTATAGATGGAAGGAAGTTCTATGGCATCCCCTTCCTCTGCAGGTGACATTCCTGCATACTGGCTTAGTTGCCACCTGCATGTCTTTCTTCTTCTCTTATCAGTAAGAATCTCTATATCTGTCTATTCAGAACTAGAGAAAGCACTAGTGAGCTACTCCCTTCTTTTCCAGAGGGAAAACTGTCTTAAGTGTGTCAAAAATGTTCTAAACTGAACTAGATTCTAGAAGATCAAGCTAAACAGGAATTAAAAACCTGCAAGACAGTGGCCTCTTAAATGAGAGCTGGCAGCCCCAGGGTGCCTTGGCAAGCCCTCTGCAAGGGAGCAGCCAGAGCAGTGTGGGTGTTAACCTTTTTTTTTTCCTCCTCCCTCCAGCATGCAGATACTGTGGGGTGCTGTGGGACCAGTATAAACTTTGTTCCAGTCAGCACTGCCGGCAGCTTGTCCTGACATGTCCAAGTTGTTGCAACAAAGGTCTTACAGCTTGCTGTCCTGTTTGTCAAGAGAAGGAGCTCAAGGTGACTTCAAGGGCTTCAGGACAGGTACTTAAGGAGGAATGTGAATGTACAAGGAGACGGCCAAGGGTGCCCATTGAACCTGTCTCACCAAGGGTGCTGGACACAGGAAAAGATTAAGCTGTTTCACTGGTTAATCTGGCACGTGCTCGTGTAGAGGGCTTCTGTAACCAGATCTCTATCCATTAACAAGTTAGGTTTGGAAATTATGAAAATATGTCAGCTTGGAAAGTCTTGTTCATATGCTGCCTTTAAACATAGAATATGCCCTGAAAACCATCCATTACTTGCCCGTAAATTACCAGAGTGCCCAATTCATCACCAGCACTACAGGATTCCTCTCTCTGGGTACAGTCTTGTAGTGTGGCCTTTACCATGGGGATTTTGAAGCAGAGTATCTGCAATGTGACAGAGCTGCTCACAGTTCAAAAGAAACTGAAGGAATTCAAGAACAATTCCATTTTTTTCTTCCTGTGTGGAGATCAACCTATCTGACCTCTCCAAGGACCATGAATCTGCTTCAGTAGCTTGTAGTAAGGTGTACAAACAGCAGATTTATCAGTTTGGTATGGGTATGAGACCAGATTAGATCCTGAAGATATAGTCCACATGCACGCCATTGACCTGCATCTCTTGCTTTATAGCAGTGAGAGGCAAGGTAATGTTACCTGAAATTACTGGCTTAACTCCTGTAAAACTGGCTGAAGGCAGCATAAGGAGCTGGAGCAAAGGCCCAGAGACACTGTTTGCCTAGCCATACTTGTGTGACCTGTAGGATGAACAGCAAACCTCATCTTCTTTCCAGTGCTCAGTCGCCCTGGGAGCTGTTTTTTCCCCTCAGCTTGTCAGTGTATGAAATAGGCAGGGCTCAGCTCTGCTTGCACTAAAAACACCTAACAGCTTGAAGCATGTTGAAACAACTACACAAAGAGGGGAGCACAGAGACTGTCAAAATGCCAGCATCATGGCACTGGAAGTGATGCATGTCTGCATAAATGTCAGCAACAGCTATGAAAAGACTGCAAGATCCTTTATCCAGGTTAAATAATTCAAGTTCTGGGAAGCATTTGTGCTTTTTAAACATGAGTTGGGTTTTTTAAAAGCTGCAGGATGTTTATGCAATTTCCAGCACTTGTTGGTGGAGAAATTGTCTTTGAAGGGTCCTACAGCAGATGAGCTTAAAATACTGCTCCATGTGCTGTATTGTGTGCTTGATGCTGTAGAATGTACAGAAGGGATTTATTAATAGCATGGAAGATGTATCTTGACTGAAAATTGTCTTTTAAATTTACTGTCATTCTGGGAACTAAACAGTAAGTCATAGGGATATCAGAGTCCCTAGGTTTGGGGTTTTTAACTGGCAAATGTTTTTAAAAGCAAGAAAATAGTTTCTTAGGTTTCTGCAGTTGCTTAATGTCAGGGCTGTGTTATTTTCATAGAGATTGTACCTTTCTCCCATGGTGCTATTAATTCAGCAAGGCCTCATTGTTGGCTTGACTAGCAAATTAAATACATGGGCATTGGTTCCATTAAAGCCATGACAAATATTTCTTCTTGCTTCCAGTATTGCTACCGTGAAATCAATGGTGTACCAGCTGTCCTCATAACAATTCCATTAACAAGGCAAAACCCTGGAGCTTAGGAGCTTTGGCAATCTTTCTAGGATACTATTTAATAGTAAACCTGTGCACAACCCATCCTTGACAAGAAATTAGGTAATTCCCATCAGTAGGCACCTTCAGCAGGAGTCTGAGCAGTGCCCATGTCTCCCTGGCTTCCCAGTCCCTGCTGGCTGGATAACCTCTGTGGTTTTGAGGACTGGAGAATTTGTGAAGGAACATGCAAGCTCTACTTGCAGGTCTGGTCTAAAGTACTGATGGGGGAGTGCCCCATGATCTTCCTGTGTTAGGCTAAAAAGAACACAATTCTGCAATTCAGTCTATCAGCAGGTCTGGAACACTGTAATCAATTTGTAATCCTGTTTCTGTATCACTTACCAGTACGAGATGGCAACAACTTTATTTTGTATGTAAATTTCTGAAGCGTCTATGGTAAATAACTTCTAGTGCTTCCAATGTAATTTTTTAAGTACTGCACAAATACACTTCACGTACTATGTTGGAGGTGCTTAATTCTGCAGAGATAAACACTGAAACTAGCTAGTCTGCCACATGGTAGACCTGGCTACAAGGTACAATTCTGAGAGCTCCTCGCAGCTGGAGATTCTACCTCAAAGGCACAGGGGAGCCGTGAGGCCTCTCCTTGTCCTTGCTGCACTAAGGTAAGGGAGGAGAAGGATTTGAGATGTACAGATGGAGTCCCAAAAAGCCATGTTCTCTCTGCTGCAGGGAGCAGAGAAGGGGATAAGAGACTGTTTTAGCCTGCTTCTTGCAAGTTAGCCCATAAGGGGCTCTCTATCCTGTTTTCTGGTTTTTTTTTTTTTTTGTCAGATTAATACAAATAAGGACTTGGCATGTGAAAAGCTATGTGTTGGCATCCAGTGGTAACGCCAGAGAGAAGGCACATGTGCTCCAGGAGAAGGCACGTGTGCTCCAGGAGAAGGCACATGTGCTCCAGGAGAGGGAAGACTTTTCAGCAGGATGGGCTGTGACTCCCAGATGCTGCAGTCACCAGATGGCTTTTCCTCCCTTTTCCCAGGGAGCTGCTGGGCCAGATTTGCAAACAGGGATACATTTGCTCCTAAGTATCACCATTTTGTAGCTCCATTGCTGCACAGCTTACAGCTTACACACGGCCTGATGCCTCAGCACTGCCTGTCTCTGCTGCACCACCCTCAGCTGTCAGATGCATCCTGCAGCAAAACAGCTCTGTGATGATCAGCCAAGGAGCCTGGGATGATCCTGACAGCTTAATAGACCTTTGGGCTGCAAGGTTAATGTGGATGCTGCTACAGTGAAACACAGGACTAAGTTATTATCTTTTTTTTGTTAAGGGCGGTAGCAGTATCCGTGTGGTAGTGCTCCCTGGTGTCTCCCTTAATCTAAGAGATTAATCTCCTTGCATGTCTGTGCTTCTTAGTACCACCAGGGCTTTCCAGGATAAGATTCATTTACCTTCAGAAACCAAGAGAAGAGCTGAGCCTGTGTCATGCAAATCCAAGTACATGGCTTGGCTGAAAGTGTGTGGCTCTAATTTGATGATTCAGTTGGTCATTTCAAAGTCTTCACAGTGCACATAGAAGGAGGTAGTTTTTTAAGTCTGCCAGTTTTTTCATTTTAATATGTCTTCAAGCATTTTTATTCCACATTCATTTTCTGATACAGAACTTGCACGGTGGAGGAAACAAGCTAGGGTGAAGTGTTTTATATGACACCACGGGCACATTTATTAAGATCTGGAGAGCAACAAATATGTTTCCCACATTGCTGAACAGTGTTCCTCTGCTTCGCTGGTCAGAGCTAAATCATCAGCAGTGTTTGTGCACAAGCTCTGGAGAAATCTCTGGGACTTTTGCCAGAACGTATGTAAAAGGCTGAAAAACTTCACTCTCTAACAGACATGTAAAGGTAGATTTTTAGCAAGAGAGAACATTTTCTAGGATGTGTCATCTGCCCAAGATTAAGGTTTCAGTACAGAGGTGCTTCTTCTGTTGAGACTTCTTACTGAGCAGGATCCCACCCACATTAACAGTGGGAGGTTTGGATGTGCTGGGTCCAGTCTGCTGCAGGTCTGAGAGATCCACAAGCCTGTGGGGAATTCCTCCCAGGCTGAATGATGAGTGTACACTGACAGCTGTGAGATCATACGTAGTGTAAGTTCAGATTTGGGGTATTTCACTTCACAGCTTTTTTAGGGCACAGCATTTATGCTTGCATTTATGTGGACATAAGGGACAGCAGTAAGAGAAATAATTCCTAGCAGAACAAAATTTAGTTAATGGACATGGTCATCTATACAAAACAGCAAAGGGAGAGATTGTGACCTGTGTGCAGTGAGTATCTGGACAAACACTTTTAACACTAGGAAACTGAAGGGAGTGAGGAATAGAAGAGAAGGTTGTCATTTGCTGATTAGTTTGGCCGTCTCTAAGATTGAGTGTTGTCTTCACATGTGCATGGGATTGAAGGATATTCACCCATCTAAACCATTTGATTTTTGAGACTCTGTTTTATATTTGGTGGCCTTAAATTCCATTTAGTCGGGGGTGGAGATCAGTTTTTTTGTAAGAAACACTGGGATGCATTTGACACAGCATCTCAAATGATTCAGCAAATGTTGGCAAAAATTGTAACTCACAATTCTTGAAATTAGCCATGTCTCCAGATGTTAGAAGTGCTTGTTAAACTAGTTATTCCTCTGTAGTTACTTGAGATCAACTTTGAAAAATAAAATAAAATAAAGTATTTTTTTAATACTTCTATGATTTGTGTGAAACAATTTTATCTTTCATTCATGCATACTACATCCTAACTATGAAACACCGTGCAGGAATTTTATAGAAAAATTAATCCCCTTTAACACTGGATTGTACTCTGAACTGAGGTTGCATAAAACTGACAAGTTGGCTTGAATAGTTTCCAACTCTACAGAAAACATCAACAGTCCTACTGGATAAAATCTTCATAAAAACTACAGCCACTATTTCGTTTCAACTGTTAGTGCATAAAACAGAACAGAGGCACCACAAATACTCTGTCAAGGCACTTATTGCCTTTAGATTTCCACAGTGTAGCACAGATCACTGGGAATGACCTCCATGGCCAGGAACTACACTCCAGTTCTGCACTTGGGAAAAATAGGCCCATTCACCTCTGCAAGTCTTCTCTTCCTCACTGAAAAAGAAGAGAAAGAGGAGTCAGTCATGGCAGCAGGATAATGTGGATGGCAGGCTTGCCCTAACAGCCATAGAAAGGAGCTGAAAGATGTACTTTCTGGCGGGAAAGAAACAGGATAGCATCAGCTTCTGAATTCCTGCCTTAAGCAGCAGGCACAGCCTTACACAGTAAAATCAAGGAAGATGAGGTTTTTCTCCCTATGCACTTTTAAGGCCAGCAGCTACTTTCAGCCTTACCTCCCTTATTTTGTAGTCAATGATATTTCACAGTTTGTCTTTGTAATTGGACTTCAGCCAGTTCATCATCTGACTGATGGAAAGACAGCAGGAAACAGATGTCACAGTTTTTCCTTTGCTGGTTTTTCAAATTAAATCTGCCTTTTCAATTAAAAAAAAAAATTTAAAAAAATTTCCTCTTGTCCTAAGCCATTGGGCTCCAGCCCTCTGATCATGGTTGACATAGCCAAAAATTGATTTATACCTCTTGACACCTACACTCATGACTCTCCAAGAAAGTTGTGGAAAAAAAACCCAGAATATAAGGAGGATGCAGAAGTTAGCTGATGAAGATGAACATAAAAGCCTTCACAGTCGGTTCACACACAGCATCTTAGGGAACAGAAGGTATTCGAGACCAAAACCATGTTCTGGTAGCATCACTTGATAGGCAAGAGCACTGGAGTGGAGCACAAGCAGAGAGCTATTGCTGACAGGGAGGAAAATAAAGGGTTTTTTTACTTATACATTGTCCAGGTACAGCTGAGATGCTACTGCCGGAGACCATCGGACTGATGAATACGAGCTGCAAACAAGAACCAAATCAGACAAAAAATGCAGATCTTAAGTGGTCAAGGAGGTAAAATACACAACTCTTACATGGAAGACAAGTTTTGAATTTGTCCTCTTAACAGCAGGAACAATCAAAATACTAGACTGTAAATCTTGGAGGTGATTATTTTGCATGCCAGGTGCTGCAGAGTCATTAAAAATCATGCTCTGTTCCAAAGGACAAAATAGCAAGCGTTTCCCAGTGCAGTGCTAGAGTGACCAGGTACTGAGTACTTTGTATGATCCTAGAAGAACTGGCACATAACTTGGCTGTGCTTCTTAGGAGCAGAGTACCAGCTGAAGCATGATTGATTTTTTCCATTTGTTTTTAAAACACAACAAATTTATCACCTGCCTGATATGACAGCTGCTGTGTACAGCGTGGGGGGTGTGTTAGCTGCATTCAGCACTGCTGGCCTGGTTTCCAGTGCTCTACAGCAGCTTGTAGCCAAGCGATGGAAAGGCTCTGCCACGTGCTTTGGCTGAAATGGCAGTTTGAAGACTTGCCCACATTTTGCTTCACAAGCACGTCTAATCATTTCATTGACGGTACAGATAACTCAAAGCAATGTGGTTTCCCACATATCCCTAGAAGCAGTTGCAGTTTGTTTTGCTGAGGGGGATGGGCCAAACTTTAACTGCTGTGCAAGTTCGACTCTACTATTTTTCATCTCCTTGTTAAAGTGGGAATGAAGCTGGAGGAAGACAAGCAGTTGGCAGGAATCACAAATGCTAGAAGCTCGTAGCCCATGTGCCACACGCTATATCACAAGCCCTACTGAACCACATCAGCTGTCCTTGTTCTTTCCCAACAATACCCACTGTAACTGCAAGAAACACTGCCTGCCTGACATCAGCCGCAGTAAGAAACCAGCTGGTGAAGGCTGCCCTTCTCCTTGAGGGGCAAAACACCGTCAGGCCCTTCAAGAGGCACAGTCTAATTCATATGCATCTTTAATATGAGCAGTTCTGCCCTAATCCCACCAGGAATTGCCCGCAGGACCCTCCCATGCTTCCCAGCTTTTGGCCAGCTTGACTCACCCAGGTCGTTGTTACTCATCATGGCATTGGAGGCGCGAAGCCGGGGACCTTGCTGAGTGAAATGGTACCCAAATTTCAGTAGGGAGGTGTTCTTTTCCAATATATTTGCGATTTCCATTTCTACTTTGTTGCCCAAGGGCTGACTCTTTTGAAAACAGAAAACAGAAAAGCAAACGGTTCAGGCTAGAGGGTGATTCGGAGCAAGCACTTAGAGGGAAGGGGTGGAGATTGCAGATCTTTCTCTGGACCTGTGTCCATTTCTGACTTGGAGCTGGTAAAACAAGCTGCTGGCCTGTTCCTGTACACATGCTACAACTGAGAGGCTCCAGCTCCTCCAGCAGACATTCCCACAAGTCCTTTTGCCCAAAGACTTTATTTCTAGGACAGATTAGCAGCTGCTGGACATGTGTAGAAACCAGGATTCTGGTCTCTCAGTCAGTCAGCTGTCTCTGAGTTGCCCATAGCGCAGCTGCCTCAAGCTGTGGGTTTCTCAGGGAGCTGTGCTTGCCCCGGGCTCTGTGTCACAGCACACTCTGCTCCCCCACGCTCCCGGAGCAGAGCTGCCACCCACGCTTGCTTCACCTGGTTGTCAATGCGCAGCTCCACGAGCGACGTGTTGCCCTCGAGCGCTTCAACGATAGCCAGGATCCCAGACCCAGAAATGAAGTTTGACTCCACATTCAGGCTCTTCAGTGTGCTATTGACCTTCAGCATTTCTGCCAGGGCCTGTGGACAGAGGTGGGCAGGAGGAGCTGGCAGTCAGACAGGAGGGGCAGAGCACCACAGGGCAGCAGAGCTTCAGCCCCCCTCACCTCCAGAGTACTCCCGGAGCATCCTACATGCTGTGCAGTTTCACTGCCACCAGGTGGAAGTGCTCTATGTGGAGTGAAGGGGGCTCCCTCCTGCTGCAGGGGGATGCTTGAACATGGGCCTGCTGGAGGCCACAGCAAAACTTGGCATGGACAGCACTTGGGGCTACCCCAAAAGGTGATACCTTGCAGCTGCCCTGTGACAGCTTCATCTGTCCCTCCTCTCAAGCCAGCATGGTATGACAAGGATGCTGACCAGCATTGACCCTCCCTGCACTGCACAGGGTTGAGATGCTTCCCATTAAAACATGCAGAGAGAGGAGCATCTGTCTTGAACAAGGGATCTCCACATCCAAAGTGTCCTCCCAAGCAGCCATATTAATAATTTTTGCCTCCTTAGTGGGTAAGACCAGAAGTGGCTGGAATGCTCGTAACACCCCAGACCTGATCAGATCATGTCACTTCAAATAAACTGCAAGGGAGGATTCACCTACGTGAAGCTGAAGGACTAGAAGGTGATGCCCACGCGGCAGGGCTAATCTGCACCCACAGCACTTAGCCCCACAGCTCCCCCAGCCCAGCACAGCACCCTCAAGCTCTGACACAGCACCTGTCCTGCCTGCACAGGCAATCTCCCCAACCCAGAGTGCCTGAACTCATTTAGGAGCAGTATTGCCCTCCAGAGAGTTTCTTTCTCTAGCAGGAAACTCTGTGTGTGTGTGTGTGTGTGTTGAGGTAGGCAGGGGTAACCTGGGTGACCAAGAGCAAAAGCTGACTGCAATGGTGCTGGAGAAGGATGCAAAGATGCAGCCCGCAAGGCAGCAGGAAGGCCAGGCAGAATGACTGGCTCCTCCCTGTGTCCCCACTGATATTTAAGATCACTCCAGCAGCCAGAAAGACCCCTTATCACCTACAGAGGCCACACATTAGGAGATGCAGAGTCCTGCTTCTGCACACGTCTGCACAAAGAACACATAAGAGACAGCTGGAACAGACCTGTGTCAGGGGAGCAGCCTGTGTGCACACCTTTGTACCAACAGAAACAAATCTCCAGAGACAAACTGCTTTTAGAAGATGCCACAAGGACATCAGTTGTTGTCTCATGCTCCTTTTCCAGGAGATCCTAGAGGAGAAATAAAGGACTGCATGGTTAAAGGACTGAAACCTCCATAGATGAAAAATTAAGTGAAGGAACCAAAGCCTGTCTGTTGCTAGATTCCACTAATGCTCCTGAAACTGAATTATTAGCAAACAGCCAGAGGTGTGGAATGTGCCAAACACAACACAAGGTGCAGAAGCAGTCAGTCAATAAGGCTGAAAATACCTTGCCTGGGAACAGTTCCTGTCACAACACCGGGACAATGAGCTCACAGTACTTACAAAAGCAACAGGGTCGTTGCTCCGGGTCCCAACTATGCTGAACTTCTTCACATATGCGTTGTTTTTCAGTGCTTCTGCAAAAGCTTTTAGAGTTGGTATAGGAATATTCTGTGACAAGAATTGCAGAAATCGTGTTAGGCCATCATCTGTATGCAATGAATATGCAATACATGTAAAAGATTCTCATCAAGGTCAAATCACCAAATGCACTGAAGTAATTCGGGAAGGGGTTGAAAAATGTTTTCACAAGTTTTCACTCTTGCTTATAACCAGCATGTTCTAAGGAGCATGGCAATGTCTTCATCCTATTTTGTGCTCTGCTAAAAGCTCACTGACTTGATTTGAGCCACATCTCTGCACTTTAGTTGCCCAGAAACTCAGCTACCTAGGAACATGGGCATTGTGGGGATGCTTGTAACCAGGATCCGTGAGGCTACAGAGCACTGCTCCTGTGCTCTCTGGTAGGAATGGCAGAACTGAGAAACATTCATGTCACGTTCAGAAAATTTCCACCTACAGGAACTGATCCAGAAAGGCCTGAAATTATCTCCTCATAACACAAATCACAGACACCTCTGACTGCTTTATACAACACTTACAGGCTATGTCTCAGCCCAGAAAAAAATCCACACTGCTTTTTCTGAGTTCCTTCAAAATCAGTATTTTTCACTTACGAAGAACTTTAGATACCCCTTTCAGATGTTCAAATTTTCACTAAAATTGTAAGTGGCATCCTCACCTTGGATTTCTTGCCACACCATTTGATCCCACCATGTGGAATCTATACTCAAAGTCATCTGCAGAGCCATAATACAGTGCCCAGAAGCACAGCATCTCCACTGTCACTCCCCAGTTCTCCAAACCCCATCCCAAAATCATGAGTTCAACATACAAAAATAGTGCCTGCCTGCCCAATCCTCAGCCCTGTGTCCTCAAGGGATGAGGTCACTAGCCCAAATCAAATAGTAAAAACAAAATAAAAATATTTCTGTTTTAGAAAGGTGTGGATAGCACAGCAAAAATGTCTTTGATGTGCACGTGCAGTTAACCGTGTTCTTGCTGTTTAGCTATGTCATCATTTAACAGACCCCTTAAAATAGAAGCTGTATTTTTTAGCGTATGTATATGTCCCAGAGGCAACATAAGAAGTGGTGCTATGTCCTGACTTTTTTTCTACAAGAAGCAAAAGAGTCCACAGAAGGGATGGTTGGGTGATAGACAGAGTCACCTGCGTGAAGGGTGACTTCTTCATATTTTTATGGCAAGTATCTGGATTGTGAAAGCTTTTTCCTCCCGCCATCTTATAATACACATCAACATTCCCTCCCCCAAATATGCCTGTCTAAGTCATTAAAGCAACCTAAAATGGCTCTAACCAGACAGCCAGTTTTGGGTGTCCCCAGACCACCCTTGACACAGCTCCATTTTTCCAGGCACTTAGAGGGATCCTCCTGCTACCAACCCCAGGCCTTTGCCCACAGCAGGTAACAATCCATTCTGCTGCCCACAATGGAGAAAGGAAGCACTGGTGTTTCTTGTCTAGCTACATTCAGTGTGATGATACTGCTCTGCGCAGCAAAACAGTGCCTGCCTTCTGGCCATCAGAGTCTTGTTACTAGGAGAGGAGGGTAGAAAGGAACAAATACCATAATATTGTTAAGGTTGACTTCTTCCAGGTCAGGATCATTGCTTTGTATTCGTTTCAGGGTTTCCTCCACATCCGTTGAGTTTGGCTCCTCATCAGGAACTGGTTTGTACTGTGTGGGCTTAATCACACCTGCGAGTGAAAAGCAAGATGTGAAAATGGAAGCAGCCTGAGTAGCACTATCTTTTCTTTGAGTGATTTCCTCCCCTTCCAGAAGAGAGATGGAAGCACGACCTGACAAGCAGCCATGAGATGAGAAGCCACTCCACTGGGGCCCTGCAGCCCAGGACAGCCAGCGCCTGCTGTGTGTGCTGTTGGTGTCCAGATGTGAGGGACACAAGGCACACTGCCTGCACAAGGCTGTCCCTCGGGTGGCACCGGGGAGGTGGCTGAGACCCCACTGCTGGCACAGGGCAAGGATGCACCAGAGATGGCCCCAGCAATCACAGGCTGCTCTGACACACACAGCTCTACCCTTCAGCCTAAAAATAATCATCACTGCCTCCGCTGGCAGCTTCAAAGCCCAATACTGCTAACATGAATCACTTACTGTTGAGGCCTTCTTTGTTCACAATGGTGCTGCTCCCCAGTGCCTCATAGTACTGCTGGTTACTCATCAAGGTGTGCATGCCAAGGATGGCTACAGAAACAGGAGAACAGGACTTATTGTAGGCTCCAGAGCCAGGAAAAGACTCTACAGCACACTACCTTTCCCTGTGCAAGCATAAAAAACATGCAAAGGGAGGACAAAGCACCTTAGCTGACATTAATATACAACAGTTCTCCAATGTGCTTGCTTTTTTATTCCAGTATAGCCTGAGCCACAGGAGAAGAGGAACATCCTCTTGTGGACAACAAACATTCAAAGCTTCCCAGTGACCTACCTGACTCAGCATCACACAAAAATAATGGGGAGAAGACAGTAAAAAACACTCAGAAAAATGCCTTAGGTAGGCTTTAGTAAAAGTGGCCCGGTCCAGCAGGAGCCTGCACATCCTCATCACCCTTGCTCACTGGGCACATGCCACATAATTCCACAGCCCCGTTTTGGAGAAGAGCTGTGCCCCACATGGAGCCAAACGGACCCCAAGGCAGCAAGGGAGTGACTGTCACCTGCAGCACAGCAGTGCACATTGTGTTTTCACTCAACAGCAGGCTGGAGTGCTGCACTTGGTACGTTTGTACCTTTGGAAGGTGACATTGCGAGAAGCTAAAGCTCTGCTGTCTTGGCCAAAATGTAGAAAGTGATGCTACGAACACCTTCAAATGCTGTAGGAGCCCAAAAGCCAAACTCAGCCAATTTGTGTCTCTCAGACTCAAGACTGCAAAGACAATATGCAAATGCAAATTAAACCATGTCTGGGGGCTCTGGTGAACTTCCTGCAAATGACATACAAGAAATCAATGGCATAGGAACTTTTGGGTTAAGAGTTTGTTTTGAAAAGTAACCCTGCTATGCAGATCAAGTTGAAAATAAACTGATTTTTGAATCAATAACTTTTTTTTTAAAAAAAGCTATATGACTCTTTAAAGAAAAATGCAGACACATGAATATTTGTTGAAACAGACACATCTGAACAAGTCTTGATCTCTGGATAGACACAGTTGTGAAAACAATAAATTTCTCCCTAAAATCCAAGCATGCCACCACAAAGGCACTTTTTAGACGTTGTTGTCACCAGTGTGTCACCATGTTCTGTTGCTTTGGCCAAGAAGGGCTGGAATTTGCAGGAGAAAGGTATTCTTGAAGCCTAGCACAAGAATAGGATCTGTTATGGTGACATGTTGCAGCGTGATGCCACCTTCCATCCGGTAATATTGGGATTTAATTCCAATAGTGACAGCTCATCGTGACTCTGGGTTGCACAGGCTGGACAGCCAGAAGCAAAGTGTCCCAGTGAACTTCTCCATGGCCACCAGCACATCCCCAACTGGATCTCACAGAGCCAAGCAGTCTCCATCTGAAAGTCTGAGTGAGGCTGGGCACTTCAAGTGTGATTGTTTGTATTTTAGCTCACCCTTTTCTCGTCATTTTCTTGCAGATGGAATTTTCATGGGTGCAACACAGGTTGGAAAAGGAATTTTCAGGCTCAGCATTTTGGTAACTCAGACAGTCCCCCAGTCACAGCTTATTTGGACAATGAAATCTCTCCAGCAGCCAGGAGTGTGAGTATCTGGACTGCAGAGAGAGGTAAGCATCTGCCGTCATGACCATGCATTTTGGGGGCTCAAGTTTGTGTTGTTAGACAAGAGGGACCCACTCTTTCTAAGTGTGATGCTTATGGTGTGTTCTCCGCAGGAACTCAGGCCGAACGAAGGCACCCCATTTCTGTCTCCCTCACCTGACCAAAGGTGTGGGAGCCCTTCCAGGGCTACTGGGAGCCACCCTCCTGGCCTTGCCAAGGAAGGGATCCAGCACACCACAGCTCACAATGGTCCCTGCTAAACAGGCAGGAGGAAAATGAGCTCCTGCTAAATTAATCCTGCTAAGCAGGCAGGAGCAAGGTTGTCACTGTCAATATTGAGATTCCAGAACAGTTTGTATCACATCGGTATTTCTGCTCCCACTTAAGTGTATGCTCCCAGCAACTGTAGAACAAGCTGCCCCGAAGAGCTTTTCCATGGGACAATAATTGCTACACAGATCTGTAGCTTACAAAGGCTGATTTTATAGGACAGAGCTTTACAGGACTCAGGAATCAACAGCAAAAATAGTTAAATCCAGGGATGCAATGCTTGGCCAGGGTACATATGTTTGGGAGCCTTAATGCAGAAACACATTTCTAAGCCAGAAGATGGTATTGTTATGTAGAAGAGGTCTAGTTGGTGCAGCTGTTCTACAGACTTTGTAAGTCTTACAGGCTTCCAGCGAGGACAGTGCTAGGGAGTATGGAAACCTGAAGAGACAAAACTGGAAGAAGAAGCCAGTATCACTGAAATATTCACTGACTGCTGGACCAGCAGAGCACATGTGAGCTTCATAAGGCATCATGGGATGTCCATGTGCTCCTTTGGCCAAGGCAGGCCCTATCCCAAGCACAGAGCTAAGTCCACACTATGGCCTTCGGCAACATACCAGTATTGTCATCTGGCTGTCTGACCACACAAATCACAACAAACCCACCACTTAAAATGTGTTGAAAAAGCTCCTTAACAAAGACCAGGCCTGAGTGACCACTGAAAGGCTTCTACAACCCGGCAGATCCTTTACCAGGCTGCGCAAGAAATCCACTGGGTCCGCTTGACTGTTTCCTAAGATTTGGTTTGAAGAAAGTTTTGCTCTTGAATGTACAGGCTGGAATTAGCAACAGTCAGTGATAGCGACAAAGGAAGAGATCAAACCACACACTGTTCCATACATAAACCCTTCTTCTTCCTCCTCATCTTTGGTCCCCACTCTTGATTAAATCACACAGGCTTACAGTAATTTTTTTTTAACAAATAAATGAATTCTGTCAGAACTGACAGCATTTAGAGAAACAGCAAAAAGTGCAATAGCTCATTTCTCACAAAAGAACAAAATAACCCCTAGAAGTTGAACAACATTCACCCCTGATTACTGAGAAATTATTTTACCAGCAATGTCACAGAGTTCTGCATCAGAGGCATTAGCAAGGGCTTCCTCCAGTTCTGGCTCCAGAGTCACACTTTCCAAAACAGGATCCATCGGCTTCTGCTTGGGAATCCAAGCTTTTCCTATGAATGCAAAATGAGGTCACTCTCAGTATAAGCTACAGCACCCAGTCCACAGCTACCCTTGCAGATGCATTTCCATGCTGTGAGATTTGAAAAGTAGAAAGGACAGAGGGAGTACAAGAGAAAAATCAGAGGAGAAACTGAATCGCTCTCCATCAGCTTGGTCTGAGTCCTGCTGCCATGCAAAGGGGTAGGCCATGGGCAGCTGCAGAGCTCAGCCCTTCCAGCAGCACGGTGCCCACGGAAACCCAGCAGCACACTGGAGCAGGATCACGGCTGTTCATAGCCCAGCACTCGGAAAGGCGTGCACAGCCTGACCCGCACCTCTCTGAAGGCTGTACAAAAGGGGTGAAGGTTTGCCGGCACCCAAGAGAAGCCTGTCCCAGCGCTGGGCAGGATCAGTCCTGCCACCAAGACACCTCTTGCTGTTGTGCATGTTGGCAAGGCAGATGGCACATTAGTTACAAGAGGGTGGAAAGGAGGTGGTGGAAAGCTCTGGGAGCAAGTAGAGACAGCACTTAGTGAACATATGGGATGCAAGGAGGAGCAGGCTTAGGGCAGCTGATGTAACTCAACCTTATTGCAAAGAGCATGCCAGATGGAGACCCTATGCTTTATCTCTCTGGGCAGCAGGAGGCCACAAAACAGACCTATTCCCTGCAAGTCAAAGGTGCAAATCTACAGGTCCAGCTGGTAATGCAAGCTTGTCATCTTAGCTGCTTGCCCATGGCCTTTTCCTGAGGGGTTGCCCCCATGGACAGGAGGCTGGAGCTTTGGACGCAGTGGGCTTCCTGCCAGCCCCCATCCCACTGCTTGTGGCACCCTCTGGACAAGCCACAGCACCTTCTCTGCTGGGGCTGGCTGCATCCCAGGAGGAATGGGGCAGCAGACAGGGCTGGAGATGGCCCTGCACAGCTGCTCCCAGCTCCCTGCTGCTCATGCTGCAATGGGCAGCAGATCCTTCTCGGAGAGGGAATGGGTCAGGTCTGGGATTTCTCAACATGGCATACACCTGTGACAGCCCAAAAGAAAAGAGAGAGGCTTGTGATGCTTTAAGACTCCACAGCAGGGAGCAGTCTGCTGGGTAAATCCAGCATTGCTGGGACAGGTGCAGGAGGGCTCTGGGAATATTTTGGAGCAGTCCCCTCCCCTAAAATAGTCCTGGATCACTGCAGAGATAGTGACTGCAAAAGGCCTGGCCCAGCATGCCAGTCAGGACTATTTTTGTCACCTCTCTGAAACCAGAGTCAGTGACACCAAAAGGGAGAAACAATCCTGCTGCTCAGGGATATGCAGAAAGGGGCTAAATTTAGACTCAAGGAAGAAGCAACTGCACCTCAGGGTCCCCTGGGACAAAATGGAGGCTGCCATAAAGAGCCTTTTGCTCCTATCCTCTGCCTGCACAATGCTGCTCTGACAGAGAGAGCAGGAATCTGCCTCCTGAGACACAGCTGCTCTTGCAAAAATAGGCAGAGTGTCACGTGCCTGCACTGCACAGCACCTTCTGGGTACTAAGCAGCAAAATGTCTGCCCTGGCTTGCTGTGGAGATCTGAAACCCCTGTCCCACCAGATGCATGGCTGGGCAAACTGTATGTACCCTCTGGTGGGTGCAACACCAGCAGGGAACAAGAGAAACAGGGCAAACTTAATTCTGCTGTCATGCAGTAACTCCTTCTGACACCTCAGTGACACCAGAATTTCTGGGGTTTAATTCTATTTTAATTTTAATTACCTAATTTCAGTCAATTTCTAAGTTTTAGAAAGTTTTGTATCTCAGCGGTGCTTCGTTACAAGATTGAACTTTAAATTAAACAGTGCATGCATGATGACAATGCATGACATTTTATGTCGTTGTGTGCCAGGGACTGCACCTCCCATGGCCAACTAGTAAATCACCTTCCAAACTTCAAACGTGGTGACTTATTTACAGCTTCATCACAGCTGTGAATACGTAATTTGCCATCTCTGGCTCACAGTTAACATAAGTCGTGTCTTCTCTCAACAGCGTGTTACAAATGAAAATATGTTTCATGCTTTTAAATTCTCAACAGACTGAAGTATGATGCTGGAGACTCAAAATGCTTGAAATACCTCTGTCTCCTGCAGAACACTGCTTCTACCTTTTAGGCTTTCCAGGTGGGTAAGCAACACTGGACTGGGGCACATCTGAAAGGTATCAAACCAATCTTCCTGATAGTACTCAATTTACTCATTTACCTCTCTCAAGGACTACTTTTAAAAAAATTTTTTAAATCTAAAAATACTGCCTCAGGTTTTGTTAAATGAACAGATTTTACACAAGCTCTTTTTAAGGGAGCCGTGTTGGAGGCACCTTTCAGAAAGACCCTCAGGAAACATGTTGATATGCCCATATTTTCATGCTTTTTTTTTTCCACACTGGACAACCAGATCTTCTGCTGCAGGGGAATCACGGCTCAGAGGGAGACACAACAGCTGAGAGAAGTTACTGAGAAGCCTCTGGAATGCAGAGGCAAGGACTGACCAGACCATGTCCCTTGTTAGATGATATTTGGATTTCTAATGGGAGCAGGAAGGTCACTCGGATAATGAATCATATACAAGGAGAGCAGCAAAAGATGCCAGAAGGAGAAGAAAAGAGGCAGAGAAGAAAAGAGGCCTCAGGCCATGCAGAGCAGGAGTGCAGCAGCCACTGCAGGGTACGGTGCAGGAAGACACAAACCTGCAGGAGACTGGCAAATAAGGCTGGAGTTGTCAAGAGATTATGAAAACTAGATGGGAACTGCTGGGCCTCATCACAGCTGCGGAGAGCTGTGGAGTTTCTCTACAGTGAGAAGCTCACAGAGTCAAAATGGACAGTGAAAGGCAACAGTGAAAGATGGAGCTTAACATGAGGAGCTCACAGGAGAACAGGGCAAGGAGGAACAGGAGAGAACAGAAGATGATTTCTTTCCCAGAACCTGATTCAGATGCATGGGGAAGGGAGAAGGCTGCACAGTGATACAACTTCTGTCCAGCACTTAACAACATATCAGGTGGTGCCCAAATCAGCCAGCACAGGGACCTCTTGGGTCCACCCCAGTTTATCAGCCAGCCTGGGCTGGGGCTAGGCAGCAGAGAGATCAGATTCACCACACCAGTAGTGTCAAAAAGAAGTTTTATCCACATAGATCAGACATAACCCTTCTGCTGTGCACCCACTATGCCTTCATTGTGGTACACCCAGCACAGTGCAAAGGATGACCATACCTCTCTTTTCACCTGTGAAAGGAACCAAGTCTTCTCGGTCTTTAATGTCCTTTGCCTGCTTTTCTAGGTGGGCCATGAGTTCTTCCCTTTTGAAGGGGCCAGTTGGTGGCTTTTGTGTCTGGTCCCGCTGCCTGAGCCCTGCTGGCAACAGTGCATTCTAGACATGGAGGTGAGAAACACAGGTTATCTCTGCAGGCCACAATCCCCATCCATCAAACACTCTCCCCTCTGCACTCCCCTCACTGCACCACTCTTCTTCCACAGTGCTGGGCAGTTTGCTTCTCCTTGTGTCAAAGGTTATCTTCATCCAGCCCCACTCATTCCCACATCATCCAAGATACGTGATACTCCTTTCCCCCTTCAGTTTCAAATGCTGCCCAGTAGAGGTTTCTCTGCAACATCAGCTCCAGCCCTTTCTTTCTGGAATCTCTCAGCCACCTTCTCCCCACTATATGAGTCTGTGCAACTGCCCACAATGCTCCATGTGTCCCAAAAAGAATCAGTTCAGTTAAATCTCATGATCTTTCACAGAGCAGATCAGAGAGTTGTGATGCTCTCTTCTGCCTTTTAGGATCCACCACAAAACTACAGAGAGGGTTTCACAGAGAAGATCGCTTGGTTGTAGAGCAAACCCCCTGTGAACCCCAGGTTTTTTTCAAGCTGCCTCCTTGTTACTCAGTCACGTAAGCCTCCACGGGAAGTTGGTTTGTGCTTGACACATATGGCACGTAAACACCTGCTTATATTTAAATATAGAACAGCCTTAATGCAGTAAGTAAGACTATTCCCAGATTTGACACTAAGCATGTTCTTTAAAGCTTTACTGGATAGAAGTCAACATTTACTTGTTAAGACATCCAAGGTGATGCTGCACAACACACTTTGATTTTTCCATGCCTGCCTGATAAAAGTACTTCATTATAATTTATGTCTCTGTCAGTGAAAAGCCTGGGAAGGAAAATTACTAACAGGAAGCAGTTGGAATCGGGCAGCCCTGGAGGGCAAGAGAAGTGTGTGAATTGCACAAGCAGGGAGGCATAGGAGACAGCTTGCTTCCACAGACTTCATGTCGTGCAAAGCAAAAATGCAATCTTCAAGCAGACTACACCTGCATTGACAGATGTCCATAATTATTTTACCTTTCTTCATCTTTCACAGCATGCTGCCTCACCCCATGTCTTCTGAGGTAGCTGTTACCAGCCCATCAGCCCATACACTTAATCCCAGGAGCCAGTTTGCCAGCTCTCAAATATTTTCCTGCATTACAATTAAAAATACTGATGATGCAATCTACAGCACCCATCGTTTACTCCAGAAACACTAACTGCATGTTGCAGGAACAATTTCTCACTTGGCAGTGCCCGAGCTCCTCGAGTAACATTGCCGTACACCAGAGGCCAGCCAGTTGGCTCTGCACATCCCCTGCAATGGGGCGGTGCTGGCTCCAAAAACCTTTCACCAGCTTGGCTCCAGCAGCCCCCATGTTTGCATATGTGCAGCTCCTGCTGATGCTAGGAGGCTGCTAAAAATAAACTGTCCCACTTTGCAAAACTCCAGGATTTGGATTTCTGCCTTAATGGATGAAAATACAGGCCATTTGAAGTTTGTTACAAAAACCTCAAACCCAAAACACCAAAAAAAAACCCAGAAAACCCTCAAACCAAGCAACCTGCAAAGCATTCCCTCCAAGGTGGCCTGCTCTGAAACAGAGATCCATTTTCCACAGAATTACTGCACTGCACCAGCCCTGGCTCATATTGCTGCGGCAAGTCACAGATGCTCATCACATTGGGAAAAGGACAGAAAAACAGAAACAAAGATACACGTGTAGACTGTGCTTCCAACGTCAAAAAATTCTTCTGTGTATCTGCATCCAGTGTCTTCTACTCTTGCTCCAAGTACAGGCTCTGCAAAGGATCCCACTGAAATACAGATTACTAATGCAGCCCACTCCCCCACAATTACTAAGATTCACGACCTAACGTCTCAATTAAAAATTACTTACATCAGGATCCAGCTCTTCCAGTTCATTCTCTAACTTCCTGAGCTCCTCCTCTGTCAGAGCTCCAAGGATCTGATCTTCATCCAGGTCTCGGTATTTTTCTAGCTCCTTTCTGTAAGACATCTTAGAGGAGTCTTGTGGATCTCACTTCTATGCTGTAACAGAACCTGATATGAAAACAAGACATGTTAGCACTGAACACATGAAGCATGATGCTGCAGCCTGCCTGGCTGGGGAACACTGAACACTCCAGAGCTGGAGATTTGTGCTTAAAGCACAGCTGATTTCAAAAGATTGCTCAGAGCTCCCCTTTCATATTCCACACACAGATAATCACCCAGGTAGGAGAGAGCGGCGCAGCTCCAGTAGCACATTGCCCACCACGGATCTAGGGGACAGGACTGAGGAAGTTCTTGGTACAGGACCCTGGCTAGGGATGTCTTTCTGCAAGCAGTGCTAGATGTTAATGAAGCATCCTGGGCACTTATTTCTTTGAAGGACAATAAACTATAAGTCGTGAAGCAATCAGCTCTCACTCATGTCCTTACAAGCCCCCAATAACACCGCCCTGCACATGACACTCCAGATAACATCGCTACTGGAGGGGAAAACAGATTTGTAGCACCAATGAGTACCTCTGAGCCCTGAAACCTCCACAGGGCTACAGTGCATGGCACTTCTTCCTGTATTTTAAAGCCGCAAGGAGATCAGGAAGTATTATCCACTCGGGTTCAGGAGGCTGCCAGTTAAATGTGCTATTTAGTGACCCACCTTTCCTTGGACAGCACATGTTTTCCCTGCTGCCAGCTAAGCAGCTGACCTGTGTGCTACTGCAAGAAGAGAAGTGAATGGTCTATCAGGACAATCCCTGCTGACCCCAAGGTTTGGCCCATGTCTCCTAATACAATGTGCCATACACAATCATATGCATGTAACTGGACCTCTGCAAGCAAAAAGAGAGCAGAGAAAAAGGTTCAATGTGTTGAAAACATGCAGGTGGGTTAAAAGTACACTCAGCATAACACACAAAAGCATATCCAACTCTGCTCTTTTGCTGACAGTCTCCTTCTGCTCCACAGCACTGCCTGTACATTTACTTTTTTTTTGGCTCTGTTTTTGCAGAGAATACCAAGTCCTAGATAATTTAAAGTAACTTTTCTTAAAGTGTTGCTATTCTTTTATGTGACATTTACGTTAAAAATAGCAGCAAGGCCTGTGTATTTTTTAGGGAGCCAAACATCTTTTGAGTTTCTATAAATGGTCTCTTTTCAGCTCCTGTGGAACATCAGAGCCCTACCCTGAATCACATCTTTCCAGCTTTGCTTGTCCCCTCCAGACAGATTATGCTCTTATGATCACTCTTCATTAGTGGAGAAGTTTTTTTATGCAAGTTACAACACAGCTGCTGTTCCAGATAGGAAAATTATCTTTAGCTTGGTCACAAAAGGGCACAGTAATGCACACATGCTTGCTCAACAGCAAGCCCTTAAATTTAGAAGCTGTCATCTTGTCAGACGTTTGGTTCCCCACTAGTGTGATGGCAATTCCTGCATCACTCACATTCCTGCCACTCGGCACTTAGGAAGCGCGAGGAGATGGTGCCTTCTGGATGGGAGAAACAGCCCCTGAAAGTCCCTCAGTTTCTCTGGGAACTGAGAGGGTGAAAATCAGCTTTTCACTGGCTGGTTTGCTCCAAGGTGCAGCCATCAGCCTGTGGGCACCGAAGCCAAGGGCAGCCAGGAGGGTGGATGGAAGTAGGAGCGGTGTGGCGCAGTGGGTCTGTGAGTGGGGGGAAGGAACCCCAGAGCCCTGTGCTTCACCAGCCCCCTGCAGCCCTCAGAGCAGGGCTCCCTGTGCTGTGAGGCTGGCAGGCAGCAGCCACACACCAGCCAGCCTACGAGCCGTGTCTCCAGCTCAGCCCCTGCAAGCCTGCCCTTCCTGCAGGCACAGAGAAGGGCACAGCCTTTACTGCAGTTGCCCATGAACACTGAGGCAGGAGATCCTAGAATAGCAGCCTGCACTTGGATCTGGATATGTGCTGTGCTACTGCAGCCTTAGATAGCAGTGCGCGAGCCACCACCAGCCTGGATTTCATATGCCATACGTAGTTTTGACCATTCTGCCATGGAAGGAGCTGGAACTAGGAGCAAGGAGAAAGGCAGAGAATAACCCACCCCAGGCTGCTAAATTCCCTAAAAGGGCTTAAAATGCCCACACCTGCCACACACAGAGCAATATCTGTCTTGGCTACATGAGGACAACTATTCCCAGAGGCAGCCACTGACCCTTCCCAGGAATGCAGGCAAGACTCAAGCAGGGGCCTGTCTGGGAGCAGAGTGCAGCCCCGCAGGGTGACCTTGTTGCCTCCCTCCAGAAGGACAGAGGTGTCAGCACCGAGAGGCAGGACAGACACTGGATGTCAGTGCACACAGGCAATGCTTCTGGAAAACGCCTCAGGTTTCAAAGCATCTTGCAGAGATATGAAGCCAAGACTGCATATAGAAAAGGCCCTGAGGGCTGAAGACAGGTGCAGAGCCTGCTGAAGCACAGCTGAAATCCCCGTGGAGAGAATTTAATTTCCTGCGTATCCCAGAGAGAAGTGTCGAGGGGCACAGTGCCTTCCCAGACTGCTGGTGCAGCCGGACGGTGCCGGCACCTCGCACATTTCCCGTGGAGAGCACACTGACTGAGAGGGCCGCTCATGGAGAGGAGCAGCCTTGCCCGTGGCAGCAGGACTTTCTGTACTGCTCCCCTGCCTGCAGAACCAGCTGCTCAGCTCCGTCTCCTCCTGCACAGCCGCCAGGACCAGTGTGTTCGCTGGCGCTCCCTTATCTCCACATCCCAGGCCTCTTCTAACCTATCTTGCTAATGAGTGCGGGGAGAAAAACCAAACCAGCCCATCTGCTGTAAATGGAAGAGGGCTTTGAACTGCCAGTAAAAAGAAAGCAGATAAATTCTGCCTAAGTGAAATTGTTTTCGTTTGTACAGAGTACAACCCACCACCACAAAACAGTTCTCCCTGACTTGTGCCAGAGTAAAAGCATGGTTTAACACAGGTTCCACCTTCACCTGGGCTCAAAAAAAACAACAAGATCCTTCAGCACAACTCGAGTTCTCACTCTTTTTCATTAACCCTATCACTCTTCATTCAGTCAGCTAAGGAAGGCATCACAAAATAATATAAGTGCAATATACACATACTGAACAGAACCGACACTGTTGCAACTTTAAGTCCTCAAAAAATTGAAATTCATATAGATTACAAAGATAGCAAGATATTAGGCCTCTTTGTTCAAAGTACTTGTCAGTCACACTGGAAGACAGCCCAAGCACTTGCACTTAATAAGTCTGAGCAGCACATAGGCTGGAATGCACAACAATCATTAAAATTATTAAAGGAGAAAAATTGAATTCGCTGGGAGATAATAAAAGGTCATCTACAGGAAAGACTGTTCTCACCATGAATATGGGAACACAAAACCAAACCAAACACAACAACATTGCTGATCATGAGGGGGATAGAACAGTTCCCTTCCGAAGGGTTCAAAAGTGCCAGGCAAACCAATGGATGCTGAAAATAAATGAAAATGAAAAGCATCCTGTACAACACTGGACATAATCCTTTCACAGTGCTTTGCACTGGTACAGCCCCCTGCAGCACCATGACCTTTTTGGGGTGCTGAAACCTGAGAGCAGCACTGACATCTGCACAGGGAAGTGGTGGAAATCCATCCGGGAGAGCGGCCCACGTGGCCCACAGCTTCACCACCATCCGAGGGCAGGCATCAGTGCTTGGCTGTGCTCCTCAGGTGGACGAGAGGGAGGGCAGGAGCAGGGCAGCACTGGGCTCAGGCTACAGCAGGGTCTGCTGGATTATCCCCCTGTGATCTGACAGCCCCAGGAAAAAGTGAGGAGAGGGAGAACTGGGTAAAGTGACAGGAACAGCAGCAAGACAAGTTTCAAGAAAACACAAAAATGTCACAGTGGAAGCCACACGTGCTGTGTTAGGCCTGCCGTGTGTGACACACCTGGCGCACCCCATGTGTGACACACCTGGCCCACCCCGTGTGACACACCTGGCACACGCCATGCGTGACACACCTGGCATACCCTGTGTGTGACACACCTGGCACATGGAGTGCGACACACCTGGCACATGGAGTGTTGCACACCTGGTCCACCCCATGTGTGACACACCTGGGGCATGGAGTGTGACACACCTGGGGCACCCCGTGTGTGACACACCTGGCACACCCCATGTGTGACACACCTGGGGCACGCTGTGCCAGGCAGCCCAGCGCCTCCCTGCGCAACCTCCCGCATGTGCCAGCATGCCAGCAGCAGGACAGCACAGGACAGAAAGCACTGCCCTTCATCAAAACACAGGGAGAAAGCGCAGCTAAGCTCAGCCGAGGTGCGGGGCTTTCCAGGAATAAATTCCATTGTCAGCCCAGCCAGCCCTGGCTCGGGGGTCTGCGCAGGCAGCACCGTGCCCAAGGCTTGGCCCGTGCGAGGGTTTGGGGCATTCCTGGCCACCAGCACACCCAACAACCACCAGAGGCAGAGGACAGGAGTTCTGCGTACTCTGTCACACAACGAGAGCCATGTCCGAAAAAAATTAACATCCTCGCCCCAGACAGCCCATGAATCTACCACAAAACATTTTCTGTGCTCTGAAATGTGAAAGCAGAGCATGGGGCTTGGGTTCTGGGATAAGGAGGTAGCCAAGCATGACCAGCATAGCAATTGATTCCTGCAAAAACTGCCAAGTTTAAAGACAGAAATCTTTTCAGGATGAAAGCTGTATTCAAGGAGCAGTGAAGGCAGGAATTCATATCATGAGGGGTGGCTTGAAAACTGTTCCTGTTTGACTCACACAGGGTTTTGATTTATGACTTTTTTTTTTTTTTACAGCTTAAGTATAAATCTGAGTCAAAGTTCAGAATTATTGTTTTGCAGTATAAAAATAACAAACCAATATCAACCATCCCCCCTATAGTTGCTACAATAATTTTCTTTTCCTTTGCTTGCAGCATAACTTAAAAGATAAATGCTAGTGTCTGGTGTGCTTTTTGACAGAGTGTGAGTTTTTTGACCTCAAGTGACCATTTCCTATAAATTCAAGAGAAACCAGGTGCTTTCTGTGCATACACTTAAATCTCATTGAGTCACTCAGGTGCAGATTCAAGATGCATGCTGTGCGGATGAGAGGAACAAATAATCTCCAGCTTTTTTCTAAACCAAAACTGTGTTCCTATGTGGTCAGTCCTTATGTGGTGACAAACCTTAAAGCCAGTAGTGAACCTTAATGAAATCTCATGCAGGACTCAGACCCTTATTCCTTGGGAAGCTGCACACGTGTGCAAAGGGTCTGTCAGCCCAGAGATCTTCTCTGCAATGAGGGAGAGCTGGGGCACTTGCACAGTGGTCTAAGGCCAGGTGGGGTTACCAGAAGCACTCGGAGAAGGGGTAGCTGTTACACATGTAGTGCTGGAGCAGGCACAGTGGGGATGTAGAGAAGAAGGAGATCAATCCACCAAAAAGCTAGTCTCTGCTGATTCTCTCCTCCTGGGACAATTTTCAAATTCTGAGCTTGCATCCCAACATAATTGGGTGCTGATGACTCCATGGGCAACTCTGCTTTTTGAGTCACTGGGCAACCAGACATAACCAGCTCCCTGCAGTTTCAAAAACTGACCAACAAATTATGGCCAGATGCAGCAGTAATGAAGAGAAAGATGTACATCAGCTCCTACCGAGACCACATATAAAAACGTGATCTATGTGAATTGTGCAAAACCCAGTAGGAAATCAGAGCAGAGCAGAGGAGGAGTTGGATCCATCCCCAGTGTCACCACACAGCCACACACAGCAGAACTCTTCACTGGTGGGTGCTGGTGACCACGATTCACCCTGCCCACGAGGGGAATTGTGTGGTACAAGTACTGTGCTGGTACAGGTGTGTCTCCTCCCAGCACACAGGTACCAACATCACACCTCAGCCCCACAGTCCCTTCTCTCACAGACACTACCAGAGCCCAGTGGTGGCTTTGCAAGTGACTACATGCCCTGCACTTGAGGTACAGAGCCTCAAAAGTTTCCTCCACTTCAAATGTACATTGTTCTTCTTAAAATGAAAGGAAGATAAATGCCTAAGACCAGTCCCTTAAGGTAATGGCCTTAGAGTTTCTGTAGACTCCTTTTCAAGCAGATCTCATTTTCTAGTAAGACAGGAAAGCATTATTTTAACAAGCCATAAACACACACCCAGGCTGCAGCATCAAGTACTGTTGGCCTGTCTGGGCCGTGCATCACCACCTTGAATGTACAAGATGATGAAAACTTTAGTTAAAGCTACAAAAGACTTTCGATAGACTCTGCCCTGGGCTTGGAGTCCAAGCTGCATTAGAAAGTGTCTAGCCAGGAGATCCACGTGGGAGACCCAAAGGGGATCCTCTGCTTAGCACCACTGAGATGCAGATGGATGCTTCATGCTATTTGAGGTCCTCTAGTAGAACACAAGTCTTTGCAAGCTGAACAAGCAAAAGGAATTGGACTTATTCAGCCTGGAGAGAGGAAGGCTGCGGAGGTACCCAACTGCAGTCAGCAACATGCTGCCTAAATGGAAATTATTCTTAAAGAAGAAAAAACACAAATTCGTGTCCTGGATGAGCAGATTGGACAGAGAAAAGAGAGGGGATGTTCCAGACGGTGAGAAGCTCTGCCATATCAGATGCAGAAAGCAGAGCACACACTCTCATTGCTCCAGGCAAGTCAGCCATCAACAAGAAAGACTGAGGCACTCTCAGCCTCTCTGCAAGAGGCTCATTCTTAAGGAAATCCAACAACTAATCTGCTGTCTCTTCAGGGAACTGAAACTTCTCCAAGGAAGACCTAGGCTTCCTCCCAACAAGCAGCTGTTAATCTAAGACATCCTGAAATTCATATTTGAAGGAAACATCTGGAAGAAAGGATTTTGGATCTATCAAAGCACATGACTTGTGATTCTTGCAGTGACATACCAGCCATGCAGAAGATGTAACACTATCTGCAGCTACCGTCACCACCCAACCCCCGCAGCAGTGAAGTTCAATAGGCCATGGGCAAGACCTACTGACGGTGCAGCTTCACTCCCATGGATATCCTCACGTCAGAGATGACATTCCCATCCTTGACAGCTCCACAGCAAACACTTTGTTGTCATGCACACACTAGGGAAGGCTCCTTGCGCTCAAGCTAAGTAACCTGTCCCTTTGTCCACTAGTGCTGAGGAAAGTCTCACACTGCTTGCACTCTCCTCAGTCTTCTCAGCTCACCCAGCTCCTAACCCAATATCCAGCAACTCCTGTATCTCCTGGCTCTCCTCTTGTCAATAGCCCTGCAGCCTGCAAGCCACACAACTCAATACTGGTGCTCACCAAGTGGTCTTTCTCATCAGCAAATAGCCTGGATGTTTGGTGACCAGGCCAAGATCTAACAAAGCCCAAACACAAAGCATCCCAGCTGTATCTCCCCCACTTCACATATTTTAAAGACACACTTGTAAACACAGTTATGTGTTCTCCTCTTTGGGGTGAGGTTGTCTCATGCACCTGGCATGCACTGAGTTGCTTAATTACTAATCCCTGTGAAAAGCATGTGGGCACACTTGAGTCATTAGTGACACTCTGCACTCAGTTCCTGCTCTGTAACTTGAACCCTTCCACTTGGAAGCTTCACAGCCATCAGTCTCCTCTGGAAACTGATCCTGGGTTTCTTTCCTGAGTTTCTCTTAGCCCTCGGATGGACACCTCTGTTTCTGTGGAACACTCTGGTTTTGCATGATGAACACTGGAGCAGAAAGGCTCCTGTCCTGCACTGAGCAGTGCCTCATCCTCAGGTGGGCAATGGCCATGTCCTGTGAAACAGCACTGCCAGAGAGCCAGAGCCAAAGCACAGAGTGCTGCTAGTAACACACGAATGCCTGCACATCCCAAGCCCACCCTGCTGCTAGTGTGGCTGAAGCACAGGGAACGGCAGGGAGCTGCCCCACCAAGGTGCAGCTAATCAGCCCCAGACAGGCCAATGCTTAATTAACACCAAAGCCAAATGGGCTCTGTTCCAGCAGCAGTGAGTGTGCAGTGAACAATGTGCACCAAACCTGAGCGAGGTATTAACAGAGGAGAGACCCTCACACTATCGTGCCAGGCCTGCAGAAGCAAAGAAACCAGCTCCAGCTGGGAGAGCTACCAAGCTGCACAGAGCCTGCATGGGAGAGAGCTCTGGGTGAGCCCACTGCAACCTTGCCTGCAAGCTTTCCCCAGGCTGCTCCCAGTCAGTGTCCTGGGATGTACAGACTTTGGTCTGACCCAGGATAACCTCTGTTATGTGTTTATCTCATTCACCATGAACAAGTGGGAAGAATTCCCTCTGAGGAGGGTGATGCAGCTCTAAGGCAAGGTTTCAGGAAGGGGGGGAATCTCCATCTTTGGGGATTTGCAGACACAGGCCATATGAAGCCAGAACCTCCCTGTCTGAGGAGGGGTCTGCTGGGAGCTGGGGATGGGCTGGAGAGCCACAGAACCTCCCGTGGTGCTGCCTCCACGTGCCAAGAACATGGGGCCATTTAGCACCATGGAGTCACGGAACACAACTTTCTGTCCTGTCTCTCCCAAGAGCCTGGTCAAGGCTTCACTTTTATTAAGTGAAGACATTTTGTCTATGGGTCTCCGCCTGATCAAAGGAGTGAGTCTTGCTAGCTCATGATGTGCAAATGACTGTCAGCTCTTGAGGAAAAAAATCAGAAGGCAGATCACAGTTTCCTTCCCCCTAGCTGTGCTTTCATAAAAACTCCACACACCTGAAAAACAGCGAAGCAGCACACAGAAAAGCACAACAATTCACCTGCAAACACTACATTTAGTAGCACATTGCTCTGGGGAATAGGAGCTACACATCTGGCAACAGAGGACTGGTGCTTCTTACAAAGGGTTAATTCAGGAACTTTTGTAAAGATGAATCAAATGATCCTTTGGGTGAATGAAAGTGAAACTTAGGCAAAGAAAGTCAGTAGTGAGATAGACCAGACTGTTCCCATATCTGTTTGGCTTTCCCAAATACAGTAAGGGGGTGGGGGGGAAGCAACATATTTCCAGTATTATGCAAAACCACAGTATCTGGAGAAAAGGCAGCAGACCATCAGAGCTGAGAAGTGTGTGAAGAACAAGATGAGTCAGGCTGGGAAACAATGCAGTGCTGAAGGAGGGGTGGGGGAAGAGCCCTGACAGGGGGAAAACAGAGACTTTGAAATGAGAAGCAGTGAGGCTGTGAGGCAGTGTGCTGGTTGGAATACCCAGCCGTGTGTACATTAGGGCAACAGGTACAGACGCTGTCAGGAGGCAGCACTGCAAAAGGAATTTGGCTTTTGCAATGTGAGCAAGATGGTGCTTGGCTTCCATGTTGTAGCCCAGCTCTTCCTTTCAAGAGGGCAAAAGAGCTCACTGCTATGACCTGAAGCATGGGTTCCATGCCCAAAAAGCTTGTCCAGTATTTGCTCTCAGAAAAGGTGCCACCTCTCAGCACAAATCTGGATGAGAAACGAGGAAATCACTCTTTACTGCTGCATGATCTGGCAGTTCACATAAGAAAGGGATTAAAAAACAAATCAAACCACTTAAAACCAACTGCAGTCACATGGCTGAGCACCCTTGTTGGGCTCAAGGCCCAACATCCAAGGAAAGATGTAAAGCAAGTAGGAAGGACCTCCACATAAGGGGAGAGCAGCTGGCTCTGAAGGGAGGCAGAGGGCTATGGATTCTGCCCAACAAACCATCCATGACTATTTAAAAAGCAGAGGGCAACAGATGAGCACAGAGTGAGGGCAGAAGCTGTGTCCATCTGAGTAAAGAAAGGTTATCTTTAGGACAGGCAATGCTTTTCAAGGCAGTGACTATTTCAAGCTAGAGAAAGCAGGGCCAAGGCAAATACAACAAACGGCCCCAAGGAACCTTCCCCCCTGCTAATTTCCACTTTTCCCTTACAAAAGCAGCACAGCTTTCTAGCGATTCATTGTCTGGAAAACCATCTCCTGGAAGACCTCCCCGTATTACAAGCGCAAGCAAAACCAGTAAAGAAGAACTCTCGGTGCCCTCTGCAAGCCGCTCAGCGCCGTGCAGAGCCCTCTCCTCCCACCGTGCCAGCACTCCCGATCCCCGCCGGGATTTGCCGCGGACACGCGTGAGCGCCGCCGGCTGCCCGCCATCCATCCATCCATCCGTCCGTCCGTTCATGCCAGCGCCTCCGCCGCGGGCCTCCGCCCGCCCGCCCGCCGGGGGCCCGGCCGCTCCGAGCCCGGGGATCCCGCCTGCCCGAGCCCCGGGAATCCCGCCTGCCCGAGCCCCGGACACCGCCTGCCCGAGCCCGGGAATCCCGCCTGCCCGAGCCCGGGGATCCCGCCTGCCCGAGCCCCGGGAATCCCGCCTGCCCGAGCCCCGGGATCCCCGCCTGCCCGAGCCCCGGACACCGCCTGCCCGAGCCCCGGACACCGCCTGCCCGAGCCCCGGACACCGCCTGCCCGAGCCCGGGGATCCCGCCTGCCCGAGACCCGGACACCGCCTGCCCGAGCCCGGGGATCCCGCCTGCCCGAGCCCCGGGATCCCCGGCAGCCGCACGCTCGCCGCCGGCTCCGCGCATCCCGGCTCCGCGCTCCCACCTGCGGGCACGGCTCCCGGCAGGCAGGCGAGTGTGCCGGCAGGCAGGCAGGCACAGCGCCCCAGCCGTTCCCTTTCCTGCGCTGCCCGCACCGCAGCGGCGCCCGCTATTTCTGTCGAGCTGGGGACGCCCGGTGCCCGCCAAATGTTGTGCCCTGATACGGGCCGGGCCCGCCGCCCCTTCTCTCGCTTACCGCACCCGTGCGCCGAGCCGAGCCGAGCCGTGCCGTGCCGAGCCGAGCCCGGGCGGCTCGTCCTGGCCGCGCCGGCTCCGCCGCTGCCGGGGGCGGGGGTCCGGGCCGGCCGCGGCCCCGGGCCGGCCGTCACTCAGCGGGGCCGCCCCTCCCGGCCCAGAACAGCTGCG